>NC_089679.1:4379783-5005467 GCF_037042795.1 Molothrus aeneus | reverse complement strand
TCAGCAATTCCTACTGTTAAGTCTCAGCCCTCCATGGGGTCTTAGACAATTCTATGGAGTCTGCTACACTGGCACATCTGAACCACAAGAATATAAAGCTTTGGTCAGTACTGGTGCGCAATGCACATTAATCCCATTGAGACGTGGGGACAGAATCTGTTTCTATTGCTGGCGTGACAGGGGGATCATAGGTTTTGACTTTGGTGGAAGCTGATGTGAGCCTGACTGGAAATGAGTGGAAGAAACACCCTATTGTGACTGGCCCAGAGGCCCCATGCATTTTGGACATAGCCTTCCTCCAAAGTGGGTATTTCAAAGACCCAAAAAAACTCCAGTGGGCATTTGGGATAGCAGCTGTGGAGACAGAGGGCATCTAGCAATTGAACACCTTGCCTGGACTGTCCAAGAATCCACCTACAGTAGGACTTCTGAAGGGAGAAGTGTGACCGTGTTCACAGGGGTCTTAGGATGAGGGAAGAGACGAGGATCTGACTCCATGTTTCAGAAGGCTTGATTTATTATTTATGATATATATTACATTAAAGCTATACTAAAAGAATAGAAGAAAGGATTTCATCAGAAGGCTAGATAAGAATAGAATAGGAAAGAAAGAACGATAACAAAAGCTTGTATCTCGGACTCTCTGTCTGAGCCAGCTGGGCTGCGATTTGCCATTAATGAGAAACAACCAACATGGGCCAATCAAAGCTCCACCTGTTGCATTCCACAGCAGCAGATAATCAATGTTTACATTTTGTTCCTGAGGCCTCTCAGCTTCTCAGGAGGAAAAATCCTAAGGAAAGGATTTTTCATAAAAGATGTCTGTGACATATCACCCTTTTTATTTTAGTTAAATTAAAAAGAAAAGTGTTTGTAATTTCGTCTGCTGTAGCCATGCAGAGGAAAGAACAAACACTTGACAGGTTATCTGTTGCCAATTAAAACCTCAATCAAGTACTGATTTGGAATGCTCAGGGAAATTCTTCACTTGTAGAGCATAAAATTCTATCATATCACTAAAACAATCTTACAATATAAGAAAATGCAAAAAACAATGCAAAGAAAGTTCATTGCTTCAAGTCCAAAAAGCTGAGTTTCAGGAGAAAGTCCATGGACTGAAGATGTTCCTCTTTGACATCTCTGAAAGTCCCTTTTGGTCCTGAAACAGGCTTGCAGAATCCTGAAACAACAAATTGCTAAAGAAAAATCATCAATTATTATCAAAAATCCATTGACAGTTATCAAACAATTTTGAGAAAATTTCTGGAATGTCTTGGCCACAGCCCTTTATTGAACCACTTGGGCTGAGGCTAATTTTTGGCTCTTCAATGCTTTTGAGCTGCTACTAGTTCTTTCAACTCTTTTTATTTAATTTTTTTTTTTTCCAGAAAGAGCAGCAGAGAAGCCTCTGAGGGGGCCCTGGCCCTCCTGGAAGGATCAGGAACCCCAGACCTGGCCCACAGAATGGTGGCCCAGGTCCTGACGGGGGAAGCAAAGCCCCGAAACCTAACAGCTGGCTGGGCGGTGGCCCTGGCCCAGGGAACCGAGCCAAACGGCCCAGACCCGGCCCGCGAGGGGGGCTCCGTAGTCTCACAACCCGGCACCCTGCTGCCAATGCCTGGGCAGCACCAGTGACCAAACGCTTCCCTCTCCCTGGACTACTGGTACAGACCAGCACTTGGGGAAGAGAAGCTTTCCCAAGAATCGTCATCTCAGATCTGGGGATGTTTTGTCCCCACAGCAAGCGAGCGATGGTCACTTTCTGCTGTTTCCCCTGCCTCTGCAATGCAAATGCAATAGGTGTTCCTCCTTTTTTGCCCCTCGGTACCACCCCCACCCTCTCTGGGCCAGGGACCAGAGGCAGAATTATTGGGAGCCACCTCGCCCTCACCGCTGGGGCGCGTGAGGGACGGCAGGGATTGCAACCCCCAAGGGGGAACCCCCGACCAAATGCGAACTGGCCCGCGAAAAACGCTGAGTTTGAAAGCAGGCAGCTGGGCTGCGCCCGCAATCAGCTGTCGAGCCACGCCTCCCCCACGGAGGGGCAGGCTGGGGTTGCCTTCCCCTGTCCCAGCTCCCCCCACAGGGGCAGCCTCGGGACAGCCCGAAAATCTCAGGGGGGAAGCCAGGATGGCCGCAGGTGCCGCGGGCCCTGTCACTGCCCCAGGGGCAGACAGCTCAGGACAGTCCAAACTCGGACATGCCGCCGGTTCCAGGACAGCCTCTGACGCAGATGCTGACGCGGAGGACGGGGTCCTCAAAGGTGGCAGGACCACCGGGGGGCCGGTGGGGGCAGCAGGGGTGCGAGAGGTGTGCGGGGAAGTGCCACCGTCGTCTCACTCGGCTCCAGGAGCGGCAGCGCAGGCGCGAGCTCCATCCCTGTGGGAGGGGTTGGCGGGGGTGGCACGGGGTTGGCCCCTGCCGGCGCTGCCGGCACTGCTGTGAATGCAACTGCCAGCCGCGATGCAGAGGTAGTGGGCACAGCGGCGGCAGCAGCTTCTGCTCGTGGTTCCAGGATTGGCCGCGCAGGCGCAGTTGCTGAAACAGCCAAGGCCACAGGCGGGGCTGCACGGGGCTACCCATGGGGCTGGTCAGGGCGGCCCCGCGGGCCCGGGAGGTGGCGCCGCAGGGACTGGTGCCGCCCGCGGGGCTGGCTGGGGCGAGGTCCATGGAGCCGGCTCAGATTCCCCCGAGGGCAACGAGGCGGGGGAAAAAGAGACTCTGTTTGAGCATGCTCCAAAGGCACAGAAAAAAACTTTTCCTCGGTTGTGGGCAGAGCCTCACCCCCCCACTGCGATTCATGGGGGCTGGGAACCTGCAGATCGTGTTCCTGGACAGGGTCCTCTCCTGCCGGGGCTGGCGGGAAGGGAGCTTGACCTCTGCAGTCGGCAATCCACTGAAATGAAGCTGCTTTCCGTTTCAAAACTGGGAAGAGAGTTCTGAATGATGGATAAATTCGAGGAGATCCAAAACATTGGGAATAAATCTCTCTAATAATGAATTCCATGCATTCCCATACGTATGAATCAAAGGCATAGAGCACATTTGTGAAAAATCCATGGAACTTTGCCCATCTGAAAAACTCATAGAAATGTCTCTTCACCATAGGAACTCTGTCCTCATGACCCCATTTTTGCCAAAGGGTAATAGGTTTCTCCTCTGAGGGGGAGAATGGAACCTCTGCCTCCTTAGGCACCCTGTGCCATATCCCAGCCCACATTGTGCCAAGGGCAGCATTTTCAGGAAGGGAAGAGTTAACAGTACCTTGTGACAGTGTCCTTTGGGCTTCAGCAAGCTGCTCTGGGCTGTGAAGGTTTAGGTTTCTGGGCATCTTATCTGGGAGACTTTTCAAAAGGTTCTCTTTGTGATCAGCCTTGGCTGTGAACTCTGTCCAAATTCAGGATCTTCAGTTCTTCAGCTCCTGGCTAGAATCCACTTCTGTGGTCACTTGTGAGGTGACCATCAATGCCACACACTTGGATTTACCCAGTGGAGCAATGCTCCTCTGGGGTGTCACCAAGTGATGAATTCTTCTTCAGTCACTCAGGGTCACCATCTGTGACCGTGTTCACAGGGGTCTTAGGATGAGGGAAGAGACGAGGATCTGACTCCATGTTTCAGAAGGCTTGATTTATTATTTTATGATATATATTACATTAAAGCTATACTAAAAGAATAGAAGAAAAGGATTTCTTCTCAGAAGGCTAGCTAAGAATAGAATAGGAAAGAAAGAATGATAACAAAGGCTTCTGGCTTGGACTCTCTGTCTGAGCCAGCTGACTGTGATTTGCCATTAATTAGAAACAACCAACATGGGCCAATCAAAGATCCATCTGTTGCATTCCACAGCAGCAGATAATCAATGTTTACATTTTGTTCCTGAGGCCTCTCGGCTTCTCAGGAAGAAAAATCCTAACGAAAGGATTTTTCATAAAAGATGTCGGTGACAGAAAGGAGCAATGAGTACCAATTGCGACTTTGACAGTGCATCACGGACAGTATAGAACAACTCGAGATGCTGTGATTCCAATCCATAAGATGATTCGAGAGCTGGAGAGCCAAGGGGTGGTCAGCAAAACCCACTCACCCTTCAACAGCCCCATTTGGCCTCTGCGTAAATCTGAAGGAGAATGGAGATTGATGGTGGACTACCGTGTATTGTAAAAGCAGGCAACCCCTTGTCTGGGAAGAATAGTGCATCTGACTCCATGATATCAGAAGGCTAATTAATTACTTTATTATACTATATTATTCTATACTCTATTACACTACATCTAAACTGAAAATGCAGAAGCACTCAACTGAACTAAATCTTGTGACTGTCTCCTGACCAACAGCCAGGAAATGCGCTTGGTCCTGATAGGCCAAGGAAACAAAACACCATCACTTTGGGTAAACAATCTCCATTTGCATTCTACTTTGGCACAACACAGGAGCAGCAAATGAGATAAGAATTGTTTTGATCATTCTTTTCTCTGCTTCTCTCACCGCTTCTCTCAGGGTCAGAGAATGTGAATCCCACAACCGTGCATTGAATGAAGTTACTCCACCACTGAGCGCTGCTGTGCCAGACATGTTAGAACTCCAGTATGAGCTGGAGTCCAAGGCAGCAAAGTGGTATGCCACTATCGATATTGCCAATGCATTTTTCTCTATTCCTTTGGCAGCAGAATGCAGGCCTCAGTTTGCCTTCACGTGGAGGGGAGTGCAGTATACCTGGAACCGACTGTCCCAGGGATGGAAGCACAGTCCTACCATCTGCCATGGACTGATCCAGACTGTACTAGAAAAGGGTGAAGCACCAGAACATCTGCAGTACATTGATGACATCACTGTGTGGGGAAACACATCAGCAGAAGTGTGTGAGAAAGGAGACAAAATCATCCAAATCCTCCTGAAAACCAGTTTCGCCATCAAGAAGGGCAAAGTTAAGGGACCAACTCATGAGATCCAGTTCCTGGGAGTAAAGTGGCAAGATGGACAGCATCAGATTCCCACCAATGTCATCAACAAGATCACAGCAATGTCTCCACCAACCAACAAGAAGGAAACACAAGCTTTCCCAGGTGCCATAGGCTTTTGTAGAATGCACATTCTCTAGCACAGGCAGATTGTGAGCCCTCTTTACCTGGTTACCTGCAAGATGAACACTTTCCAGTGGGGTCCTGAACAGCAACAAGCCCTTGCCAGATCAAGCAGGAGATCGCTCATGCAGTAGCCCTTGGCCCAGTCCGGACTTGACCAGATGTGAAGAACCTGCTCTACTCTGCAGCTGGGAGCCATGGTTTGTCCTGGAGCCTTTGGCAGAAGGTGCCTGGTGAGACTTGAGGCTGACTACTAGGATTTTGGAGTCAAAGCTACGGAGGGTCGGAAGCCAACTACACTCCAACAGAGAAGGAAATCTTGGCTGCCTACGAAGGAGTCCAAGCTGCCTCAGAGGTGATTGGTACAGAAGCACAACTCCTCCTGCCACCCTGACTACCGGTGCTGGGGTGGATGTTCAAAGGCAAGGTTCCCTGCACCCACCATGCCACCAGTGCTACATGGAGCAAGTGGATTGCTCTCATCACACAGTGCACCCATATTGGTAAACTGAATCGCCCTGGGATTCTGGATATATTTACAAATTGGCACAAAGGTGAGAATTTTGGTGTCACAGATGAAGAACAAGTGGCATGGGCTGAAGAAGCTCCACCATACAACCAACTGCCAGCAGGGGAAACACGCTATGCTCTTTTCACTGACAGTTCCTGTTGCATGGTAGGGATGAATTGGAAGTCAAAAGCTGTCACCCTGGTTTTTTAAGATTTTCTAAGCCTTCTGATGTTGACATTCTTGTAGTGAATTTTCTCACACACTTTCTGTAAATAACTCATTGTTTTGCATTCCTTTATGGAGGAGGAGAGAGTTGATGGACTGTTGGTTTAACCAGTGGCATTGGAGAGGTGCCACTGTCACCCTCCAATCCACTGTCACTTTTGGAAAACTATAAATGTTGGAGTCAGAAAATAAACGGCCCTTTTTTCTCTTTCACCTTGAGAACAGTGTGAGCGTGTGTTCTTTTGTGTCCTATAGCGACATCTAGTGACCCCGATGTGTGTATTGCAGCAGATTGCGGTGAGGTTTCCCCCCCCCCCTTTGGTGCTCTGCCTGCGGTTCTTAGGGTAATGGAAAGCGCTGTGGGTTTTGAGGAGGATCTCCTCCTTTTGGATCTTTGGAGGAGGGTCCTGGAGTGGAAACAGATTTCTGTTTCCTGGGATGATTTTGAGAGATTGTTTCTGTGGGCCCGAGAGCGAGGGTTTCTTTTGGGTCCTGAGAAGGTGTTCTCCAGGGAGAAGTGGTCTCGTGTGGGGACCCGCCTCATGGAGGCCCTTTTTGACGATTGCACTCTAGATGCGAGACCGCTGCTGGTGCAGTGGAAAAGATGTGTGGAGCTTTGGGAGGGGTCTGGTTCTTGTACCCCTTGGAGTTCCCAGGGAAGCTCTTCTGTCTCAGACGTGGAGGAGGGGGAGTTTGAGTTTTTGTCTGATGAGGGGTCCCCCTCCCCGCCTCCGGACGGTGTGCTGCGGAGCGCGCAGGGGGGATGCGTGCGGACACAAGCTTCTCTCCAGACCCCGGTGCCGATGAAGGTCTCCTTTGCCGGCTTGCAGCCAGCATCCGTGGATCAGCAGGAGTGGATGTCTGCACCGCAGCAACAGTTGTGTTAGAGTCTTCTCAGATACGCAAGGTTCCCCTGGATGCCTTTGGTCCCTTGGGTGGGGGCATGAGTGCTCTCCTTATGGGGAGGTCTAGTGCCACCCTTCAGGGCATCATTGTGCACCTGGGGCTCATCGATGCGGATTTTACGGGGCAGATTTGTGCCATGGTCTCCACACCCACCCCCCCGTCACGATCCCGAAAGGGACGCGGCTTGCTCAACTTGTGCCTTTCAAGTCCTCTGTTTGCAGGTCAGCTGACCAGTCGCGTGGAGCTGGCGGTTTTGGCTCCACTGGGCCGCCTCAAGTTCACTGGACTGCTGTCCTGACCAAGGACCGTCCCGAGATGCTGTACACCCTGTCTGTTCCTGGTGCGATGCCGCCGGAAGTCCACGTCCGCGGGCTGCTCGACAGCGGTGCTGACGTCACGGTTCTCTCCCTTGTGACCCGGCCCCCAGAGTGGCCCTTGGATCCGGTGGGGACATCTGTCGCTGGCCTGGGAGGGACGGCGCAATGTTACGTGAGCCAACGGCCCATGATGGTCACAAACCCAGAGGGACAGGTGGCCTGGGTTAGTCCTCATGTTACTTCTACTCCTGCCAAACTTTGGGGGAGGGATGTTCTGTCTGCTTGGGGCGTGCGCATTGGGACGGATTTTTGATGGGGGCCACTTCAGTGAAGGACGCAGAGTGTCCGACGCCTCCTATACGGTGGCTGGTGAACAAACCTGTATGGGAAAAGCAGTGGCCCCTCCCTCAAGAGAAGTTGAATGCCCTTCGGAATCTGGTGCAGGAGCAGTTGGACCAGGGTCATCTGGAGCCTTCCACCAGCCCCTGGAACACCCCTGTCTTCTGCATCAAAAAGAAATCTGGGAAATGAAGGTTGTTGCAAGACCTCCGAAAGGTCAATGCCGTGATGGAAAGCATGGGAACATTGCAGGCGGGCATGCCATTGCCTACCATGCTTCCTGCAGACTGGCTGGTCCTCATTGTGGATCTGAAGGATTGTTTCTTTACAATTCCTTTGCATCCCGATGACAGACCGAAGTTTGCCTTCTCAGTGCCAGCAATTAACGAGGCTGAGCCTGCACAGAGATACCAATGGAGGACATTGCCTCAGGGCATGCGCAATTCTCCTGCCATATGCCAGTGGTATGTGGCCCGTGCCTTGTCTGGAGTTCGCAGGCAGTTTCCTGATGCGCGTCTGTATCATTATATGGACGACATTTTGGTGGCCGCGTCCACCCAGGATGAGCTGCTGAGGATTCAGCCTCGGTTGCTTGATGCTTTGCATGCTCAGTGACTGCAGGTGGCTCCGGAGAAGGTCCAACAGCAACCACCTTGGATGTATTTGGGGGTCAAAATTCTGGAACGGACAATCCGTCACCAGGAGGTGCAATTTGTGCATCCTGTGAGGACACTGAATGATGTTCAGAAATTGGTAGGTGTCATCACTTGGTTGCGTCTGTATTTGGGAGTAACCGATGCGCAGTTGTCTCCTCTGTATGATTTGTTGAAAGGAGACTCTGATATAAAATCACCTCGCACACTGACCCCTGATGCGCATAAGGCGTTGGAGGTGGTTCAGCGAGCTGTTTCAGCTTGCCAAGTTTATCGCATTGATCCCTCCGTTGATGTCACTGTGTTTGTCACCCCTCCAGATTTGTATCCCACGGGTATCATTGGCCAATGGAGTGACAAATGGTCCAATTCCTTGCCCATCTTGGAATGGGTTTTCCTGCCCCATCAGCCGCAGAAGACGGCAACTGCGTTGTTTGAATTGATCGCTCGCTTGATAATCAAATGCTGGCAACGGTGTTTGCAATTGATGGGTGCGTATCCCACAAAGATCATACTCCCAGTGCAACGGGAGGATTTTGACTGGAGCTTTGCAAACAGTGTGTCCCTGCAGAGTGCTCTGGAAAATTTCTCCGGGCAGATCACTTATCATCTGCCCAGCCATAGGCTACTGCATATGGCAAAATTCACAAAAATCTCTTTGCAGCCCAAAAATAGCCAGGAGCCCGTGCAAGGACCCACCGTGTTCACTGATGGTTCAGGGAGGACTGGGAAGGCCATTGTTACCTGGAGGGACAGATCTGAGTGGCAGGTTCTGGAAGGCCATGAGGATAGGTCAGCCCAATTGGTTGAACTGAGGGCTGCTGTCATGGCATTTGAGAGATTCTCCCAGGAACCTTTCAACTTGGTCACGGATTCCGCCTATGTGGCTGATATCGCACAGCGGTTGGGTCACTCGGTCTTGAAGGAGGTCAGTAATCCTGCCTTGTTTCACTTACTGAAGACCTTGTGGTGTGCCATTCAGGCCCGACTTCATCCATTCTATGTTCTGCATGTGAGGAGTCACACCAATTTGCCGGGCTTTATAGTGGAAGGTAACGCGAGGGCTGACAAGCTGGCTAACCCAGCGTGGGTAGCGCCTCAGCCTGATACACTCGTGCAGGCCAAGGCATTGCATGGGTTTTTCCACCAAAACTCACATACCCTGCAGAAGCAGTTTCAGCTGACGCCAACTGAGGCTCGTGACATTGTTGAATCATGTGATGACTGCCATGCACTTGCTCCCCCTTTGCCGGCAGGGGTAAACCCCAGAGGCCTTAGGGCCTTGGAGCTTTGGCAGACCGATGTCACCCTGGTTGCCGAGTTTGGACGGCTCAAGTATGTGCATGTCACTGTGGACACGTTCTCCTCTGCGATGTGGGCTTCGGCTCACACTGGGGAGAAGGCCCGTGATGTCCTTGCCCACTGGAGGCAAGCCTTTGCCGTTTTGGGCATACCTTCTGCGGTGAAAACCAACAATGGTCCTGCTTACACATCGCAAAAGGTGCAGCAGTTCCTGCAGTTGTGGAGTGTTTCGCACAAGTTTGGGATCCCTCATTCTCCGACTGGTCAAGCTATTGTAGAACGCGCTCATGGTACTCTGAAGCGGGTTCTTCAAAAACAAAAAGGGGGAATGCAGGGTGAAACCCCGCACAGTCGGTTGGCAAAAGCTTTGTACACAATCAATCATCTCACTGTGCCACAGAACTCAAATAATCCTGTCATTTTGAATCACCATCTCTCGTTGCAGGCTGCGGACGAGGCACCTCAGCCTCGAGCGAAGGTTCGGGTGCGGAATTTAGTCACCAAACAGTGGGAAGGTCCCTACGACCTTATCGCTTCGGGGCGCGGTTATGCTTGTGTATCCACAGATACTGGGGTACGCTGGGTACCTTCGAAATGTGTTCGCCCTGACCTGCGACCGCAGAGGCAGAATCCAGCCGATGAGCAAGACGGAGACCGTGACCAACCTGAAAGGGATCAAGCGGGCGGATCATTGAGTGATGACTCAGATGCAGATGACGGGAGTGATCGCTCTGATGATTCGTCCGCAAGTGGACACGGAGCATTGTTCATGTTTTTCCTTTTTACATTGTTCATTTTCTTTTCTTTTTCTATTTAAATGGAAAAAGGGTGAGATGTCACCCTGGGTTATTAAGATTTTCTAAGCCTTCTGATGTTGACATTCTTGTAGTGAACTTTCTCACACACTTTCTGTAAATAACTCATTGTTTTGCATTCCTTTATGGAGGAGGAGAGAGTTGATGGACTGTTGGTTTAACCAGTGGCATTGGAGAGGTGCCACTGTCACCCTCCAATCCACTGTCACTTTTGGAAAACTATAAATGTTGGAGTCAGAAAATAAACGGCCCTTTTTTCTCTTTCACCTTGAGAACAGTGTGAGCGTGTGTTCTTTTGTGTCCTATAGCGACAGAAAGCAGCCATATGGAGCCCCACACAAAAGATCGTGGAGGCTACTGAAGGAGCAGGTGGATCAAGCCAACTTGCGGAACTCAAAGCTGTTCAACTGGCCCTGGACATTGCAGAATGAGAGAAGTGGCCAAAGCTCTACCTCTACACTGATTCATGGATGGTATTCATTGCTCTGTGGGGATGGTTGGAGAGGTGGAAAGAGGCTAACTGGCAGAGTAGAGGAAAACTAATTTGGGCTGCTGAAGAGTGGAAAGACGTTTCTACCAGGGTGGGGATGCTACCGGTGAAAGTCCGCCGCATAGAAGCCCATGTCCCCAAGAGTCAAGCTAATGAGGAGCACCACAACAATAAGCAGGTAGATCAGGCTGCAAAGATAGAGGTGTCAAAGATAGACTTAGACTGGGAACACAAGGGAGAGTTATTCCTAGCTCGATGAGCCCATGATGCCTCAGGCCATCATGGTAGGGATGCCACCTATAAGTGGGCACAAGACCGAGGGGTGGATCTAACCATGGACAGTATTTCCTAGGTTATCCATGACTGTGAAATGTGTGCTGTCATCAAACAGGCCAAGCGAATGAAGCCCCTATGGTATGATTGGCAGTGGTCCAAGTACAAGTATGGGGAGGCCTGGCAGATTGACTACATCACACTGCCGCAGACACACCACAAGGCTACGTGCTTACAATGGTAGAAGCCACCACGGGATGGTTGGAAATCTACCCTGTGTCTCACGCCACTGCCTGGAACACCATCATCGGCCTTGAAAAGCAGGTCCTTTGGAGGCATGGTACCCCTGAGACGACTGAGTCAGGCAACGGGACTCATTTCCAGAACAGCCTTATCAACACCTGGGCTAGGGAACATGGCATTGAGTGGGTGTACCATATCCCCTACCATGCACCAGCTGCAGGCAAAGTGGAGAGGTACAGTGGACTGTTAAAAACCCAGTTGAAAGCATTGGGTGGGGGATCTTTCGAAAATTGGGCGCAGCATCTAGCAAAGGCCACCTGGTTAGTTAATACCCGAGGTTCTACCAACCGAGCAAGTCCTGCCCGGTCTGAGTCCCTGAATATAGTAGACAGAGATAAAGTCCCAGTGGTACATGTCAGAGGTTTGTTAGGGAAGACCGTGTGGATCAATTCTGCCTCGAGTAAAGACAAACCCATTTGTGGGGTTGTCTTTGCTCAGGGACCAGGTTCCACATGGTGGATAATGCAGAGAGATGGAACAACACGATGTGTACCTCAGGGAGATCTGATTGTGGGGTGAGACTCATATGCAAATATCACTGTTTGTTGGATGTGACTGCTATTGTATGTACATTAAACCATACAGACATTAAATAGAAGGAAATGTGTATGTGTCGAAGGTCTGAGCAAGTGAAAGACCGAGTTTTGAGTGAGTAAAATAAAAATGGGGAATCCTACAGCTCTCTAGTCTGGGACTTGGGGATTCAGTTGTCTGGGTGTGGGGACATGACACACAGGCAGCACTTTCCCAAATTTGCCCTAAACCAGGACAATGCCTCAGCATCCAGACCCTTGAGATCACCCCATGTTATGTTTTCACTTCTTCCCTTTTGAGGGTGTCCTAGTTTAGGGCAAATTTGGGAGAAAACCTCCAAAAGGGGCCCCCCCCAGAAAGAAAACTCATACGTCCCCTCCCCCCAACTGGTTCGGGAAGGATTTCCTCGGTGAGAAGTGGAAAAAACCTGTTTATTTAACAGGCAAAGCACTCCCCAGCACAAAAAATGAACAATACCAGATAACAAAACTCATTCGCCATGCTGAAGAGATGACAAATTCAGAAAGTCTCTCCTGTGGGTGGTGGCTATGTTATCAGTCCCTCTGGCGCTGGGAAAGGCTGCTGCCCAGAGTAGGCCCTGGTGGGCTACAAAGTGCAAGCTCTCAGTGTTTCTCCAGGTCCCAGTCTGGAGCAGGTTTGAACAGTTCCAAGAAAAGGCAATGACAAATGGTCCAGGGAACTTCTCTGCCTCAGCTAGCTAAACTAACTAAAAGACAATAGAGCGCCGTGTTCTGCCCTATCCATGCCCAGACACCACAGTGGAGTTCTGTGTTCCAGCAGACTGCGGAGGAGTGAGTGCAGTCCCTGATAACAAAACTCCGTGCTTCTTCTTCTTCCTGCCTTTGCTCTCAGAGCCAGTCTTGAAGGCACAGAATATAAATATTCAGCACAAACAGAACAGTCTATTGGGGATACAAGCATCATAATGTCACCCTAGGACAGAGGGGTTGGCCAGCTTCAACTTGATCATCTCCTGAGCAGGATTCTGTTGGGCATCCTTCCAGTTCATAGTACTGTTTGACAGCTTTAGCTGGTACCCACAATGCACTTGTAGGGGATAGAACACAAGCGTATTGTTGACCCCATGATAATAAATCAGCAGGTTCATGCCAGATGGTTGTATCAGGAAGCTGTCTATATAATAGCTTAGGATGTTGCAGCCTATCTTTAGAGTTTTTAAAGTGACGTTCTGCAGCTGTATGAGCAAAAGGGTCATTATGGGCTTCCTGGGGTGACTTTATGATGCTGAATTGTATCCCCATTTGTCAGTTTAGCCCAGAAATAAGTTTTGTACCTTTAAAACTAGATCTGAGAATGAAGGGGGAGAGAAGAAGAAGTGGTGGAATGTCTGAGGCAGCTGTATTCAATCACATAGTAATAAGAGCTTCAGCAGTCTTTCTCACAGACTGTTTTGTCTGCAGCACCGACAGTGGGACAGAGCTCTCCTTTGTGTTTTAGTTAGTTTTTTTAGCTAGCTGAGGCAGAAACGTTCCCCGGACCGTGGCTTTTCTTTTTCTTGGAGTTGTTCAAACCTGCTCTGGACTAAAAACCCAGAAAAACACCGGGAGCTCACACCTGTGGCCCACCAGGGCCCGGGACTCAGCATTTTCCAGTGGAGGAGGGACTGATGACAGACTGAGCAAGCCAAGCTACACCCTATGGCAAGGACTTTCTGAGTTTGCCATCTCTTCAAAACCGCACGAGGTTTTATTGTTTATTATTATTAATTTTTTATGCTTGTGAATACTCTACTTGTTAAATAAACAGGTTTTTTCCACTTTTCTCCAAGGAAATCTTTTCCCAAACCAGCTGGGTGAATGGCTGCTAGAATCTGCTTTCTAGGGGGACTCCTTTTAAGTTTCTTCCCAAATTTGCCTTAAACCAGGACAAATACATTTTTGGCGCCCAATGTGTGGCTCAAGAAAATGAAAAAAACCTGTACTGATGTGAGAATGATATTTCTGTGCTGTTCTTGTGAGCCAGCGAAGGCTTCTTGGGTATAAGGAAAGCCTCATATCTCTCTCAAGGAATTTACCAAGGCTATCACCATGACAACGTGAAAAATGAGAGCAAGTAAAAATATCTGGAATTTGGTTGGTTCACACAGTGGCATGGTTCCTTTCACCTATTGAGGGCTTTGTTTTTTTCTTTATGACCAATGGGCAGTGTATGTGTTCGTTCAGTAAATGTATCTTATAAAACTATAAAAGCAACATGTTGCTTCAATAAATAAGTCTATACAGCCTTCTAACTGAGTCCTGGTGCTCTGTGCCATGTAGGGCTCTATAGCAACATACTGATTGCATTTTGGTTGCACTTACTCTGTATTGGGATAAAGCAGTCAGTAGCTGTTGAATTGCACCAAATAGTTTATTTAGTTGTTTTGCACTGGGTTCTGTATTATTGCACAGATAAGTGTGTTTGTATCCTCATGGGATTCCCCTCTTATATCACATGGTCTTTCCTTCCCCCAAAAGCCCCAGTGGTAATGGTTTGTCCCAGGTTTACTCCTCCCCATGCCCCTTCCTCACCTGTATCCCATTGGCTGAGGTCCTCTTCCCCAACCCCCCATTCCCCCAAGCTTAAAATTCTCCCGCCATGAGGCTTCTGTCTCTTTTTCACCTGGGAAGTCACCTGGACCACCTGGTGACTCCTATCTAGGAAATAAAATAGGACTTTGTTCCCGAGAGGAAAAAAGCACCTTTCATCTTTTGCTTTTGTCCTATGTAAGATTGTGAGGGCTAAGGTCCATAGCTAGCTGGATTGGACCTGAACAGCCCATCAGATCAATCTTACAAGTAGCCATATTGCTTCAATTCATAATGTCCCTCTGGGTGGAGGCCTTCATGTGTCTCTGGTCCCTAGGCTTTTTTGAGGTTTTCATACCTTTCTAGTCCCTAGGCTTATTTTCTTATCCGGAGATAGCTCCAGTGTTGTCCCTAACACATAGCTTTTACAATAGAGGGGCATGTTTTAGAATAGCTATTTTTCTGGGCATGGTAATAATGATTTATAGGGAGTTTACAAAGGAATTGGAGTTTAAGATATGTATGGTTTATAGTTTCTTCATCTTGTTAGCGTTCAGGTACACACATAATCACAGATAGATTATATGCAGGTGCTTTATTGAGGTGTGTGGGAACTAGGGGTATTAGCAACCCAAATCTAGCTGCGTTGTTTTGTCCAAAGTGCACATATTTATACAATCTCAGCTGTAGCACTAATCACTATGACAACCTTATCAATATTGCTTCATTAGAACTTAGCCTGACCTTGTACAGACATGTACGAATCGTATCTATAGGTTGTCACAGACATCTTTTATGGAAAGTCCTTTCCTTAGGATTTTTCCTCCTGAGAAGCTGAGAGGCCTCAGGAACAAAATGTAAACAATGATTATCTGCTGCTGTGGAATGCATCAGGTGGATCTGTGATTGGTCTCATAGAGTTGTTTCTAATTAATGGCCAATCACAGTCAGCTGTCTTGGACTCTCTGTCCGAGACAGAAGCTTTTGTTATCATTCCTTCCTATTCTATTCTTAGCTAGCCTTCTGATGAAATCCTTTCTTCTATTCTTTTAGTATAGTTTTAATATAATATATATCATAAAATAATAAATCAAGCCTTCTGAAACATGGAGTCAGATCTTCATCTCTTCCCTCATCCTAAGACTCCTGTGAACACCGTCGCAATAGGTATCTTAGAAACTCTAAATACTGATCCTCGTTACTATAAACATTCTAGCTTGCTAAACTATCCCAAACACTAAGCATTATTTCGGCCTAGCTATTCATGATTTTCAGAAATATTTAACCCTATACTAACAATCCTACCCTGCGTCCCAGTTCCAGTAGCGTGTTTTGGGGGTTTATTAGTAATTGCACTCAATTTGTTAGAGGAGGAGCAGGGGATGAGGCTTTTCAGCCTTCCCTTTCCTTCACAGAATCACAGAATCACTAGGTCGGAAGAGACCTTCAAGATCAAGTCCAACCCATGCCCTAACACCTCTACTAAACCATGGCACCAAGTGCCACATCCAGTCTTTTTTTAAACCCATTCAGGGATGGCAACTCCACCACTTCCCTGGGCAGATCATTCCAGTAATTTATCACCCTTTCTGTAAAAAACTATTTCCTAATATCCAACCTATATTTCCCTTGGCACAACTTAAGACTCTGTCCTTTCGTTCTGTCAGTTGCTGCTTGGAGAAAGAGACCAACCCCCACCTGACTTCAACCACCTTTCAGGAAGTTGTAGAGAGTGATAAGGTCACCTCTGAGTCTCCTATTCTCCAGGCTTAACAGCCCCAGCTCCCTCAGTCGCTCCTCATAGGGCTTGTGTTCCAAGCCCCTCATCGGCCTTGTTGCCTCTGGATGCACTCAAGCATCTCAACGTCCTTCTGAAACAGAGTGAAAATTTACCAGGGTAGGAATCCATTTTGGATTTAGATGAAATGTGCCACTTTGAATTATTAAGTCTGTAGCTTGCTTGCATAGCTGAGATATGCTATTTTAATTTGTTTAGTCAGTTAGCTTTGCTGCACTCACAAAAACTGCCTCAGTCAAGGAAAACGGAATGCAAATTTCCAAGCTAAAGAGATAGGAAGGGCCGCTTGAACTTTGAAACAAAGGCAAGAGACGGACAGGATGACCAGAGAGTGTTCTCTCTGTACAAGGACTAATTGCAAGTTGTAACGCGAAACCAGTAAAATGAATATGCATTAACCTATTGTGAAACTCCATGCATATGTACAAGTAAGGGGGATAAAAAAAGGATAGGGAGTTCTCAGGGGTGCGCATGTCCTTTAGGGGGAATGATCCCCACATGCATCCAGTGCTGTAATAAACATACCAGCTTTAATACTTTTACAAAGATGTGGAGTTTTTTAGTTTCCGCAAATCACTTCTTAAACTGAGGGGCCCAGAATTGGACACAGTACTCAAGGTGTGGCCTCACCAGTGCCAAGTACAGGGGAAGGATGACTTCCCTGGTCCTGCTGGCCACACTATTCCTGATGCAGGCCAGGATGCCATTGGCCTTCTTGGCCACCAGGGCACACTGCTGGGTCATGTTCAGTCGGCTGTTGACCAGTACCCCCAGGTCCCTTTCTGCCTGGGCACTGTCCAGCCACACTGTTCCCAGACTATGGCACTGAAGGGGGTTATTGTGGCCAAAGTGCAGGACTTGGCACTTGGACTTAATAAACTTCATCCTATTGGACTCTGCCCATCCATCCAACTGTTACATGTCTCTCTGCAGAGCCCTCCTACCCTCCAAGAGATCGACGCACAATCCTAGCTTAGTGTTGTCTGCAAATTTACTAATGAAAGATTCAATACCCTCATCCATATTATCAATAAAGATATTGAAAAGAACTGGCCCCAGCACAGATCCCTGAGGAACACCACTGGTGACTGGCCACCAGCTGGATGCAGCACTATTCACCACCACCCTCTGGGCCCGGCCATCCAGCCAATTCTTAACCCAGCAAAAAGTGCTCCTGTCCAAGCTGTGGGCTGCCAGCTTTTCTAGGAGTATGCTGTGGGAGACCGTGTCAAAGGCCTTGCTGAAGTCCAAATAGACAACATCCACAGCCTTTCCTGCATGCACTACGTGGGTCACTTGGTCATAAAAGGAGACCAGGTTGGTCAAACATGACCTACCCCTCCTAAACCCATGCTGGCTGGGTCTGATACTCTGGCCATCCTGTAAGTGCTGCGTGATAACACTCAGTAGAAACTGCTCCATTAGCTTACCAGGTACTGAGGTCAGGCTAACTGGCCTATAATTACCAGGATCCTCTTTCCCACCTTTTTTGTGAATGGGTGTCACATTGGCCAGCTTCCAGTCATCTGGAACCTCACCAGTGAGCCAGGACTGTTGGTAAATGATGGAGAGTGGCTTTGCAAGCTCATTTGCCAGCTCCCTCATCACCCTGGGATGGATCTCATCTGGTCCCATAGATTTATGAACATCCAAGTGGCTCAGCAGTTCTCTGACTGTATCCTCCTGGATAACAGGGGGACCATTCTTCTCCCTGACACCACCTACCAACCCAGGAGGAGAGTTGTCCTGAGGTCAATCTGTCTTCCCACTAAGGACTGAGGCAAAAAAGGCATTAAGCACTTCCGCCTTCTCCTCATCTGCAGTTACTAAGTTCCCTCCCGCATCTAGTAGAGAACAAAGGTTGGTCTTACCCTTCCTTTTGACGTTAATATATTTTAATATATTTGCAAAAACATTTTTTATAATCCTTCACAAAAGTTAGCAAATTAAGTTTGAACTGAGCTTTGGCCTCTTTAATTTTTTTCCTATATGTCCTAGCAACCCCCTTAAATACTTCCTGAGAGACCTGACCCTCCTTCCAAAGATGATACATTTTCTTTTATTCCTAAGTTCCTTTGAAACCTCGTTGCTCATCCAGGCTGGACATCTGCCTCACCGACTCATCTTTCAGCACACAGGGACAGTCTGTTCCTGTGCCCTTAAAATCTCTGCTTTGAAGCATGCCCACCTTTCCTGAACTCCTTTGTTTTTAAGGGCTGCTTCCCAAGGAACTCTCTGAATAAGTCTCCTAAATAGGCCAAAGTCTGCCCTCCGGAAGTCCAATGTAAAAGTCTTATTGATGTTCCTCCTGATTTCACCAAATATCACGAACTCTATAATTTCATGATCACTGTGCCCCAAGCAGCCTCCAACAACCACATCTCCCACCAGCCCATCTCTATTTAACTACAACAGATCTAACATAGTCTCTCCCCTGGTGAGCTGACCCACCAGCTGCTATAGAAAGTTGTCATCCACACAATCTAAAAATTTCCTGGACTGCTTTTTTTTCTGCTGTATTAAGTTCCCAGCAGATATCTGGCAAGTTGACGTTGCTTACAAGAACAAGAGCTGATGAGCCTGAAACAATCTCCAGCTGTTTATAGAATAAGTTGCCTACCTCTTCTTCCTGATTGGGTAGACAATAACAGACTCCCAGTAGGATGTCAGCCTTGTTGGCCTTCCCCTTAATTATCACCCATAGGCATTCAACTTCATCATCATTAGTTTCAATACTTATGGCATCAAAAGCCTCCCTAATATACAGGGCCACCCCTCTGATAGTGGAGCCCTGGAAAATGTTAAAAATAGTCTTTGAAAATATTAGGCTTTGTGTTTTCTCAGATCACTGCACCTGCATAAGCAGTATGATAAATGATATAATTGTTAGATGTGATGATTGTTTAGTAATTAAATATAATTATTATATAACCATAAGAAGAATCGTGAGAAACTATGTTGGAAGTTTAAAGGGGGCTATGTTTAGCTGAAATCTGTATATACAATAAAACAATATAAGTTTGATAATTATCATGAAAGTTATATAACAATAGAGTGTAAAACACGTTCACCTCGAATGTATGGTCAGAATCAGATTTGGGTGGAAACTACCCCGATTCCCAGAGCTCTTGAATAAAAAGCACCGCATATAATCGCTTATGTGATTATGTGTTTTGAACGCTAACACCTCCACCTCTTCCCCCTTTCCTGTCTCTTCTGAAGAGCTTGTAGCCATCCAGTGCAGTGCTCCAGCCATGTGAGTCATCCCACCATGTTTCTGTGATGGCAATTACATTATAGCTCTGCTGTTGCACCATGGCTTCCAACTCTTCTTGTTTGTTACCCATGCTGCATGCATTGGTATACATGCACCTCAGCTGGGCTACTGATTTCACCCCTAACTCAGGCTTACCACCCTTGGGCTTGCTTCCAGACAGACCAGCTGCATCCCCTTCCCCCTTCAAACCTAGTTTAAAGCCCTCTCAATGAGTTCTGCCAAGTCATGACCTAAAATCCTTCTGGCCCTAACAAAGAGATAGAGCCCATGTGGTTCCAGCAGGCCAGGTGCCGTAAATGTTGCCCCATGATCAAAGAACCCAAAATTCTGCTGATGGCACCAACCCTTGAGCCACTTGCTGATAATGTGAGCTCTCCTATTCCTTTTACCATTTTTATCAGCCACCAAAGGGACTGAGGAAAAGACTACCTGTGCCCTGCCCTATCAACCACTTGACCCAGTGCCCTTAAGTCCCTTTTAATTGCCCTGACACTCCTCTTTTCAGTCTCATCACTGCCAGCCTGGAGTATCAGCAGTGGGTAATAATCATAGGGCTGAATCAGCGCAGAAAATCTCTCAGTAATATCCCATACCTGAACCCCAGGGAGGCAGCAGACCTCCCCGTGGGATGGGTCCGGTTGACATATGGGCCCCTCTGATCCCCTCAGAAGGGAGTCACCCACTACTATTCACCTTCTTTTCTTTTTGATGTTAGAGGTGGTGATCCATCTTACAGGTGAATCATAACTGGGAGGCTTACTGGGCAGATAATTTTCTTCTACATCATCTGGCTGACTCTTTGGATCCAAGGGTGTCGTGAACGGCGGAAGAAATGCCTCACACAATATGCGTGGATGACAAATCCCAAAGTTTATTGAAAGCTCACACATATTTATATTGGTGTTAATGAAGCTTATACATATTGCAAAAGCTGAGCTCATTATTGGTTAAAGCACACTTAGATCAACCACACCTACTTCTACGCTCTAATGATTATTTTGTTTCTATGTTTGCATTCTTCTAGCTTCTCTACCTAGGATATCTACATTTTCTGGCAAGCAATTTTCTCCCCCGTCTTCCCGTTTCAGCGAAGGTCACTATGACCCTTGTCAGTGATTGGACACCGGTTACATAATCCCCAGCTTGTTTCCCCTATCCTTATCCAACGGTATCACATCGAAGTGTGATAATAGTGTAATAACCAATTATCCAAAAAGCTCTCTACATTTCCCCCGTTTTTCTGTTGAACAAGCATGGTTTGATTAAATGCGGTAGTTATCATCTTTCGCACCATATTCTGTAAGCATATACAAAAACATGGCAAAACTAATATTAACAACAAAGCTACAATAGCTACTACAATGCTAACCTTAACAATAGAACGTAACCATGATCCTAAGTTTAAAGATTTGAGCCATCCATCAATACCAAGGCCTGATTCTACCTGTAAGTTCCCAGTTAACCTCCGTAACTCAGAGAGCTGTGAGTGTACAGACTGTGCATGATCAGAAAGATTCATGCAACACATGCCTTCAAATTCTTCACAGCCATGGCCTTGTGCAAGTAAGAGAAAATCAATTGCAGCTCTATTTTGAAGTGTCGCATGGCGAATAGAATCTACATCAAGCAAAAGACTAGAAATCGCTAAAGAAGTTGCATTTGTTTGTTTAGCAAGCCAACACCCTAACCTATTTAAAATAGCATGAGCACGTGCTGCTGATACCCCTGGGGTTAAGAAAGATGCTGCAACTATGGCCGCTGGGGACCAAAACTTTACATCATCCCGGCAGTCAGCTGCAAATGCATGAGCCATTCGTTTGCCTCTACGATGGCGGCGGCTCATGTTTAGTATCATGGACATGTTAGGTGTAAGTAGAGACAGCCGTCCAAGTGTACATGGTCCCCCGTGCAGCATTGATGGGATACCGGCCCAAGCACGGTCTCCACATATTAGGAAATATCCTGCTGGCAATTGAATAGGGTCATTGGATGAGACTGACACTCTCTTTGTTGTATAATTGCACCAGGCCAATGCATTACGGTAGATAGCCATGCTGGAAGTTACATTAGAATGGTTCTTGACTGACAGCAGGCTTCTATGGTTAAAATGAATGCATGCATCTGCCATCACTGACCCTAACAACTCCAACTCTTGGGGTTCCTGCGGTGCTATAGGAAAGTGGGAAATCCACTGATCCCAATTATCCACACTCGTCCTGGCATTGCTGACCTTACAAGTTGGTACATGTAAAGGGCACGGCCAGGGATCTGCTGGTAATCCAACCAAACAGGTTGTGAAAGGATTGCCAGGAGAAGATAATGACAGGCAAATAGTCTCCTGTTTAGTTAGGTTTGCCAGGGTGACCCATATGTTAGTCTTGGGCTGAGGTGGGGCCCATGCCTGATGGTCTACACTGTCCCTAAAAGAAGCAAAAATTAATAAAGCAACAACATAAAGTTTCCATCCCATCTTGATTTTTCCAGGCACCCTTTTGGACCACTCGGCCATCATATCTGTCACAAACCCTTAAGAATATCTCTTCTTTCTCAGCTTCAGCTTCTTTAGGTTCTTCAGACAATCCTCCCACACTTGGTTGGGATCCTGACCTCCAAAAATAGGACCTATCACATTTGACTGTGACAGAGGAATATTTCTACCACACTTAGTCTGCAAAATACAGGACCGAGATATCCCCAAAACATGTTTGACTAAATGTTGTATTTCCCACCTAAACCATGCAAGGATTTTTTGTTCTGGGGACTCATACAACTGTAACCCTTGGCGGCCAGGTAGTCCTGTGAACAATTTAAGATCTCTCTGCCAAGAGTTAACCCGCCAATAGAAATTACAGCTTTCACACCACAATTCAGCTAATCGAGCTTGGTGTACCCACTTAGTTTCCTGACAACCTCCACAGAAAAATAATACCCATGCAGTACAACGTCTATCCCGACACTTAACACAAGCTAAATCCCTAGGCCCTTCAGATTCAAAATCAGAAAGCATCGAATACAAGCTTAATATGTTATCAAGAGATTTGCACCGATCAACTGCTCGATCTATGGCAGCATCACACTGTCCTTTCAGTTTGAGAAGTATCGGTCAAAGGATGATCAGCAGCTTCGTCTCCACCCGCTGACGATCCTCTTCGCTCAGCTGATCGAGGTGTTCCATCAAACACAGCTGCTCGGGTCCATTTAGCAGGTACCCACAGAGATCCTGTAGGGGTAGAAACACAAAGATATCCGCGGCCCCAGTATAACACCTTAGCAGGACCTTGCCATTGTCCTGTTTTGGGATCCCTGTATCCCACCCATACATCTTTCTTTACACCATCTGTTTCATGTACATAGTGACGAATCACAGCAGGAACCTTATTTTCCCCAAAAACACACAGGTGGTTCAAAACAAACAAACACTTTAACAATCTCTCTTGTGGCTCTCTGGTATCCATATATTTACTCAGATATCTTTTCAAGGTACCATTTGCTCTCTCCACAATCGCTTGCCCTGTAGGAGAATTGGGGAGGCCTGTTATGTGTTCTATCCCCCACATCTGCAAAAATTGCTTTATTCTTTTGCTACAGTAAGCAGGCCCATTATCTGTCTTGATGTGCTGTGGCACTCTCATTACTGCAAAACAACTGCTGAGATGTCTCTCTACCTGCCCTGCTTTCTCACCAGTCTGTGCTGTGGCCCATATAAAATGACTGTAAGTGTCTATGGTAACATGTACATACTTCAACCTCCCAAACTCTGCCACATGTGTGACATCCATCTGCCAGGTCTCATTTGTGCTCAGCCCTCTTGGGTTAACTCCCAGACCTAAACCACAGCCTCCATTATGATGACTACATATAGGACAGGCTTTGACTATTGCCCGTGCCTCCTCCATAGATATCTGAAATTCTCTATGGAGGCCTTTTGCATTCTGGTGGAACATGGAGTGTGCCTCTCTGGCTATGGTTTGTTTGGGAATCGGAGTTGCTTGTGTAATTGAGACTAATTTATCTGCTCGCATGTTACCCTCTCCCAGACCAATGCCCCATTTGTGACTTCTGATATGGATAACACAAAAGGAATGCTTCCTTAGCTTAATTGCTCTCTGCAGTTGCATAAACAGCTCATGTAACCTCCTGTTCTGAACCTCTTTTATAGAGGCATCCTCTATTCGCTCACACACGCCTGCAACATACAAAGAATCTGTTACAATGTTAAGAGGTCCAGAGAAATGCATCATGGCCCATACAACAGCCAATAGCTCCATCGTTTGCAAAGTGTCCAACTCAGTAGCTCGGAGTATATGATGATGCCATTGTCCCTCTTGTTGCCAGGTCACTGCCGCAGCTTTGGATTTTCTTCCTGCATCTGTGTAAGCAGTTATAGCATCCGATAAGGGCTTCAGTGATCTCTTTGGACACTGAATCCAACCCCACTGTCCTACCCAATTCAATGGTACATTGGGAATATCATCAGTGGCAGTCACACTACCGGCTCCCAATAGTGCCTCTTGTAACTCCATACTGTTTGCCAGATACCATGTCAATGTATCCTTTTTCATTGGTATCTGTATCTGATCAGGTTCCTTTCCCATAATCTGTATTGTCCGTTCACGACCCTTTTTGAGCAGATCAGCTAAAATCTCAGTTTTCTGAAGAAGGGTTTTATGTTGTTGAAGTGGAGGAGATATCCATTCCAAGGCCCATATCTCCCCCATTTTTCTGTTATGCTGAGTAAGTGCACCCAGTAAAAATTTTGGTCCACACCAAACTGTCAGCTGTATAGGAAGATCAGGATCACGTCTCTGAACACTGCCTTGTGTAACACAGTCCAATATCTGCTGCAGTGTCTCGAGGATGAAGAGCAATAGTAAAGAAGCAGTCCTTCAGATCAATAATCAAAAGTGGCCAGTCCCCTGGCAGCACAGCCGGATTAGGTAAAACAAATAATCCCATCATTGTAGCCGAGGAACGTCCTAAAAGCAGAGCTCCCATAGGTAATCCATCAATAATGAGCAGTCCTTTTACCTCAGTTGGAACCTTTTCTGGGTGGATAGACATCAGGGTTACTGTGGCTGCTGCTTGTGTCCGGGCGTGGGGAGCTGGTGAATGGGAAGCAGAACCGTGCCGGGCAGCTGCGGGGCGGGCGGACTCACCAGAGCCCGCTTCCCCACGGAGGGTGGGAGGCCCGTCCTGCCGCCCCCCCGGCTCGGGGGTCGGGGCGGCTGCGGAGCGGAGCGGGAGTCGGCCGCGCTGCAGCTGCTAAGCCGCTTAGGGCTGGGGCCGGCACGAGCCCCCCCGGCGGGGTGGCCGCGGGCCGCGCTGCGGCGGGGAGGCTGAAGGCGCGGACGGCACGGCTGGAGTACGCGCGGGGGGGGGGGCTGCCGCCTGAAGCAGGAGCTGATAGCTGCAGGGAGCTGCTGTTGAGAGCAGGAACTTGTGTCGGCGGGGACCCAAACCAGTCTCCGTAACTCCTGTTTCTTTCACGGGCTGCACTAGCCTGCTGGGCAGCTCTTTCCTCTGCGTGGTATTTCAACAATTCAGCATGCACGACCCGCCATAAATTTCCCAACTTTCCTCTGGAGAAGGGTGGGGTGATTAAAAGAGAGCTCTCAAGATCGAAGGGAACAGGAGCAGACAAGCAGGGGCAGAGCACATCTCTAAGGGCATGGCATGGCAGTTTGTGCTGCAGGGCAAGCAGGCAGGGTTGCAGATTTCCTCCTGCTAGTGGGGTTTTTAGTTTGTCGTTTGTTGTGTTTCTGTTCGTTCGTTGGTTTTTTTGTTAGTAATGGTTTTTACATGATCAAAAACTGCAGTTAGTAAAAGTGTATGTAGCCAAATAGAACCCTCCAAAAAGGATGTATCTGTCCAGACACCTTCCTGTATGGAGTGTTTGAGCTCATCAGTGGTACCAGGGGGCGTCACAGAAGAAGCTTGCCTGCAATGTGAACAGGTGAATGATTTTTCACTGGTGGCCGAGCTTAGGGAGGAAGTTGAAAGACTAAGGAGTATTAGGGAAAGTGAGAGGGAAATAGATTGGTGGAGTTCCACCCTTCCATCCTTGAGGGAGGCCCACCAGGAGTCAGAGGACTCCCATGCCTCCCACTGTCACACAATAGGATACCTGGTGGATGAAGGGGAGTGGAAATGGGTTCCTACTTGGGGAGGTAATAAAAATTCCTCCTGACCCCCATCACCTACTCAGGTGCCATTTCACAACAGGTATGAACCCCTGGATCTAGAGAGTCAGCCAGATGATGTAGAAGAAAATGATCTGCCCAGTGGGCCTCCCAATTATGCTTCATCTGTCAGACGGATCACCACCTCTAACATCAAAAAGAAAAGAAGGGTAGTCGTATGTGGATGTGACAGCCTGGTCAGAGAGCGAGAAAACCAGATAAGTTTTCTCATGGTGGACTTGTGAGACATTTAGGGAGTTATAGTAGAAGATATGTATTGTATTTAAATATCTGTATAGAGGCTTTGCCCCAGAGGTCCTGGTTGCCCTCGATGGGCTGCAGCTGCGATGTCCTTAATTGGGCTGCAGCTGTAACCGATGAAGATGTCCAGGATAAAAGGGGGCGGGATAGCCAGTCAGGGAGAGCCTTGGAGGAGCCCTGACTTGGGAGAACAGCATGCAGAAGAAAGAGTCCATGCTGTGAAGATCTGCAGCCATGAGAATACACCGGAGAGGTATGGACTTTAGAAATCTAATAATAACAATATGGGACTCTAGAGAAATAATAGAAGAATGACAAGTGGTGACCCCGACGTGATAGTTAACAGAGCATAAGACAGCTGAGAGCTGTGGCGGCCAAGAGCTGCGACAACATAAGACAGCTGAGAGCTGTGGTGGCCAAGAGCTGCGACGGAACAGCCAAGAGCTGCGGTGGTTGCTAGCAGAAGATAAGACAGCCGAGAGCTGTGGCGGCCAAGAGCTGCGACGGAACATAGCCTTTGGGTCAGGGAGCTGTGAAAGAGTATGGCCTTTGAGCAAGGAGCTATGTGGGTTATACATGGCCTGTGAGTCATGGGAGAATGTGGGTGTTGAACATGGCCTGTGAGTCATGAGAAAATGTATTGTATTTAAACATCTGTATAACTGTTAACTTAAGTAAAAACAAAGGGGGAAATATAGTAGAAGATATGTATTGTATTTAAATATCTGTATAGAGGCTTTGCCCCAGAGGTCCTGGTTGCCCTCGATGGGCTGCAGCTGTGATGCCCTTAATTGGGCTGCAGCTGTAACCGATGAAGATGTCCAGGATAAAAGGGGGCGGGATAGCCAGTCAGGGAGAGCCTTGGAGGAGCCCTGACTTGAGAGAACAGCATGCAGAAGAAAGAGTCCATGCTGTGAAGATCTGCAGCCATGAGAATACACCGGAGAGGTATGGACTTTAGAAATCTAATAATAACAATATGGGACTCTAGAGAAATAATAGAAGAACGACAGGGAGTTGTAGAGAAATTATGATAAATTGTTATTATAAACAACCTGCAGGTGATGTTTTCCTACTCTGTTTTCCTGTTTTTCTCAAAGACTGTTTATAAAAAAAATGTTTTTGTTAATTAGCCAATCAGGTGAAATATATTGAAACAGTCTATAAAAAGAGAGAGTTTTTCGTATTAAAGCTACTGCTGTGCAAACCAGCCTTCTGGCAGGTCTGTGTCGTTTCTTACTGTCAGAGGGTGATGCTTGAACCCCCAGTCGTGTCTTCTGTTCATGCTGGATATTATGTTCTGTGCCTTCAAGACTGGCTCTGAAGAGCAAAGTTTTGTTTTGTTTTGTTATCAGCCAGCTCATTCCCCCAGCGGTTGGCGGGACACAGAGACGGGGGCAGTCCATAGGGCAGCTTTTGCTTTTTGCTTTGCTTTTGCTTTGCTCTTGCTTTTGCTTCTGCTCATTAGTTAGTTTAGCTAGACAGTCTGAATTTTTCCTGGACTGTTTTTCTTTCCCTTTCTTGGAACCACTCGAACCTGCTCTGGACTGGGACCTGGGAAACACCAAGAGTTTGCACTTTGTGGCCTCCAGCAGCCATTCCCAGTGCGGAGGGACCGATAACAGAGCCACCACTCCCAGGAGAGACTTTCTGAATTTGTCATCTTTTTCAGAGCAGTGAAAGAGTATTGTCATCCGGTATTGTTCATTTTTTGAGCTGGGGGGTTCGGGGTGCTTTTTCTGTTAAATAAACAGGTTCTTTCCACTTCTCTCTGAGGAATCCTTCCCAAACTGGTTGGGGGAGGGGCAGTGTGGGTTTGCTTTCTGGAGGGGCCCCCTTTGGAGGTTTTCACCCAAATTTGCCCTAAACCAGGACACTTACACAATAGCAACAGTCATAGTGGGTGACTCCCTTCTGAGGGGAACAGAGTGGCCCATATGTTGACCGGACCCATCCCACAGGGAGGTCTGCTGCCTCCCTGGGGTTCAGGTATGGGATATTACTGAGAGACAATCATTATTGGCGACTCCAGATGAGACACTCTGCCTGATCTCCCCTGAATCTGAGGGGTTTTTGGATCTTCACACCAGCACTGGGACTTTCCTGGAGAAGACCACAGACCCTTGTATCAGTCTGGGACACAGGTACGTCCCCATTTGATAATAGGCATTCTTTTGGGAATCCTGCCTGTATAAGATGTGTCGATCTTCCAGCACAGTGGGTGGGTTGATATTCCAGAATTTGGTGTTTGACTTGGGTTTATCAATTGATATTTGTTTTGTATTTGTATCTGTATTGTAACATTTTGCATCTACTATTCGGAGATGGGTAGTAGACAATCTAAAGGGGACGTTCTGAAAAAATTCCCACTTGGTTGCATTATGCAACATTGCAGAAAGATTTGCAGTCCCCCTGGGGGAACATCTACCAGGGAAAATTTGATTAAGTATCAATGATGGCCATTATACAAACTAGACTCTGGAGAAAAATGGCAACAAAATGCAACCTTGAACTATAATACATTGTTACAGTTAATGTTGTTTTTAAGACAGGAACTAAAGTAGGATGAGGTTATGTATGCTGATATGTTTTTCACTTTGTGGAATCATCTGAAATGGCACAAAGACTGTGGCTTGAATCCAGCCCCCTCAAACATTTTTGTGCTGGCTCTTGGAAAGGAGAATCAAGGAAAATATTTAAAATGTTCTTCTATATGCAGCATAGGACAAATTTGTTCTAAACATCTCCCTGATAAGGAGTATGATTTAGATCTTCTGGTCAGTCCTAACTTCAGGTTGGATGGAGGAACAGACACTCAGGCTGCCAAGACTCATGAGGGAACTGGCACATAAAGAGGCAGATTTAGGACATCTAGAATAGAAGATAGAGAGGATAGGGAGGCTGTATCAAGGAACAGAGTAGAAGATAGAGGAGGTAGAGAGGATATATTGAGGAGCAGAGGGTTTTAGTCCTATTACAGGGAGAATTAGAGCTAAACACAGAGATGTGATAGTAGCTCCTCTGTCAGGGGGTAGGTATGGATGGTCCAATCACAGTAAAAGTGCTGTTTTCAGTAACAGACCTTAATAATTTGAAGTTGATTGTTGTGGTGTGTATTTTTGATTGGAATTCGGTCTTAATAGTCAGTTTTATAAACCCCCTACCTATTTTGTATTGTTATGGCATATTTTATTACCAATGGATTGTTCCTTCCCCCTGTGTAGTTGGTTTTGCCGTAGTTGTCCATCTCCCCAAAGACCTGTCCTTTTGTTCCCAGTTCCTCCTCCCATTGAATGTCAATCCCTTCCCATGCCTGCCCCTTTCTCTAGAAACTTCCCTCTCAATTTTGTATCCTTCGAGGCCCCATTGGTTTGTTTAAGTTGTTCTCCTCCCCTGTAATCCCCTATTGGTTTAAACATTGCATCCCCCACCTTGTGTTCCACCCCCAGTTTCTCCCAACTGGTTAAAGATTGTATCCTCCCCTGGGACCTCCCCTGTATATAAGTTGATGTATGCCTTTGTTCAGTGTCTTTCTCTCCCTGATCCTCCTGGGAATAAACACCTTTGGAAAACATACAGAAGACCTCTCCCCGTTCCTTGTTCCTACCCTCGAGGCAGTCCACCCACTCCCACCAATGGTGTTGGGAGCTAGTCGGGCTGAAGAAATCCAGCACTGCAGCACCTGATGGCTGGCACCTACCCTCTAATATTAAAAAAACAAACAAACAAAAAAAACAGAAAAAAAAGTTGCAATTATGGAAGGAATTTCCAAAGAATGGTGCCCTCAGGGAAAGGAAGGAGATAAGGGTGGGGACAACCTACCTCAAACTCCCCCGAGAGACTTGGTCTTAATAAGTGTGCATATTGTAAAAAAGATGGGCATTGGAAAAGGGATTGTCCACAGTTGCAACATAAAAGCCCCTGTCTCGTGGCCCTCTCTCAGCTAAGATGGGGAATCAGGAGGTAAATGACAAGGTAGAATTTTTAGTAGATACCGGAGCTAGTTACTCTGTGGTAAATACAGTAAGAGGAAACTTGAGTAATGATTCTATAACAATCATTGACTCAACAGGGGATTGCAAAACTTGGCCATTTTTCAAGCCCGTTGATTTTAAATTAGGAAAACAATGGATGAATTGCCAGTTTTTGTATCCACCCAACTCACCAAAGTCTCTTATTGGGAGAGATTTACTGGAAAAACTAAATGCTGAAAATAAATTTTAAAATGGCAAAATACAGATTATTATTCCAGAATCTAATTATGTGAAAGCCTCTATTTTTGCACTACAGTCTTTGAAATCAGACATGATCCATCTGCCAGCATCACTTGAGGATGCAGTGATTCCAATAGTCTGGGCTGGAGAGGTGCCTGGGCGATAAAAAAGAGCAGAGCCTGTAAGAATTAAATTGAAACCTGGAGTGGGACCAGTAAGGCAAAAGCAATACACTTTGAAAATACAAAGTCATAAGGAGTTGTAGTGGTTTTGGTTTGCTAATATGAGATTTCCCGGCTAATGCACCAATTACTGTGGTGGGTTTCAGTGCTGGCTGAACACCAGTGCACTCACTAGACTATACTTACTCATTTCTTGCTGTGAGATAACATTAGGAGAAAGGCGAAGTAGGCTCAAAACTTTAAAAAAGTATAAAGAAAAGTTTATTAATAGTAACAAAAAAAAAGAATAAGAAGAATCAGAATAAAACTTTTAGAACACTTCTCCTCCCCCCTACAACCTTTTCTTTCTCACTAACAATGTACAGAAACAATTCAGTCAGTTTATTACTTCTAGAACTGTCTTCCTTCAGTTCACTTAGGGAGAGAAGTGTGTCTTGTCAATTTATGGAGACTTCTTCACAAGAAAGTAGTTCTCTCGTAGCTTTTAATTTTTCACAAATAGCAACTGCCTGGAAAATCTGCAATCATGAAATCCCTCCCATTTTCACAGCTTTTCCCACAGCTGTGTTTATGGGCCATGTCAATTTATGGGGTATTGTTTTTAAGATGAGCATTTCAAGAGCAAAGGTTCTCTTTATCTATCTTTGAAATTATCTTCATCTGTAGGAACAGAGGTCTTCTTCTTCTCTCCCTGGGGTCACAGGGTTTTCATTACTCTTCTCTCTTTCTCTGTTCAAATTTCTCATGGGATCACAGCTACTTTAACATTTATTTACTTTAGCATGGAGGCCTTTGCTCAATATCTAAAAATTGAACACTTTCATCTCCCCATCCCTTTATGTGTTACAGGGAAAAAGAGTCTGATGTATCAATTAGATTCTTCTCCATAGCTTTACAAGAGAATTTCAGCTTAAGGCATCTCCTCATCCCTCCCATCAGAGACTTGACTTTCTCTTCACTGACTTTAGTGTCTTCATGTTGTTTCTCTATGTGTTCTCACTCCATCCTTTTCTCTCACTAGATAGAGGATTAAAGGTCTGCAAACAGTTAATATCTCGCCTGGGGCCTGCAGATGGTCACGTGACCCCATCCGGGCTCGGTAGTATGTGGCTGGAGCTGTGGCTGGGCGGAGGGGGGGGGGGGGTGCAGCTTGGAGCCAGAACTCAGCAGCCAGCACGCTGGGGGCTGATGGCTTCTCGTCCCCCTGCTCGGTGGTTGCGGGCGAACCCCAATGGCGGCAGAATCTTGGCTGAGCTCGCCCAGCCCCGGCTGCTCTTGGGGCTCAGTGGACCCAGCTCAGCCTGGGCTGGCGGCAGGGGCAGGGTTTAGTAGTGGTAAGAGGTTAGCCTCGGCCCCGCGGCCTCCCCTCTCCCTGCCTGGCAGCTAATGGGGCCCAGCAGGCTCCCTGGGAAGGGGCCCAGCCCGTGGCAGGGGCTGCCCAGCCTGGCTCGGCTGAGATGGGGGCCGGGCCAGCCATGTTACCTCTTTGCCAACCAGAAGGAAAAGAGACCCTCCCGGGCTTTTTCCTCTTTAACATGTATGTTCACAGAGGCATATCAACTTTCTCAGTGGTTTAACAGATTGTCAATTCTCAAAGCTAATTACTGCTTGTTTTTTTGTCAGACACGGAGGAAACTGCTAACAGCTTCTCTTAAAACATCACTTCTGTGGTGCAAAACCAGAACAGGGGTTATTACTATTATTGTGGAAAAAACTATAAAACCCACCTATTAAAGGAATGCGAATCCAAATTTAATACTCCTGTTTTGCCAGTTAGAAAAGCAAATGGAAAGGACTACCAGCTGGTACAGGACCTTAGAGCCATAAAAAAGATAATAGAAGATATATACCCAGTAGTAGCAAATCCTTATACCTTGCTAACAACCTTAATTGAAAAATTAAAATGGTTTACAGAATTAGATTTGAAAGATGCTTTTTTCTGTATCCTTTTGAATACTGAAAGTCAAGAGCACGTTGCTTTTGAATGGGAAAATCTAAATACAGGGAGAAGAACCCAACTGATTTGGACAATTCCACTGCAGGGTTTTAAAAATAGCCCCACCATATTCAGAAATCAATTGGCAAAAGAACTGGAGGGATGGAAAAATCTGAACCCTATTGGAGTCTTGTTACAGTGTGTAGATGACATTCTGATAGCCACTGAAACTAAACAGCAATGTTGGGATCAGACTGTGGCATTGTTGAATTTTCTGTGACTAAGTTGATATAGGATATCCAAAGACAAAGCACAAATAGTCCAAACCACAGTAACCTACTTGGGATTTGAAATCCTCCAAGGACGAAGGAGGCTGTAACAGGAACGAAAAGAAGCATTTTGCCAACTCCCACAGCCACGAATGGTAAGAGAGTTGTGTGCATTTTTCAGGATGGTTGAATGGTGTTACCTGTGCATCAGCAATGATGGGCTGCTGGTAAAGCCACTGTATGAGCTCTTGAAGATGGCTCAGAAGGACTTTATAGTCTAGACTGATGATTCACAGGCTGCCTTTTTACAACTCAAGCGAGCCTTTATGTGAGCCCCTCCTTTGGGGGTGCCAGACCCCATGCACCCGTTTGAACTATTTACCTATGAAAGACAAAACATAGCACTGGGAGTGCTGTCACCATTCCTTGGGGACCAGAGGAGGGCTGTGGCCTACTTTTCAAAGCAACTAGATAATGTCAGCCAGGGCTGGCCTAGGTGTCTGAGGGCAGTAGCAGCTACTGTTCTCTTGATCCAGGAAGCTCAAAACGTGACTTTAGGACAAAGCATTGATGTTTATCTGCTACATATGGTGCAGCCAGTACTCGAGCAAAAAGGGGGCCACTGGCTATCTCCTAGACAGATGCTAAAATATCAGGTAGTCTTGCTGGAGCAAGACAATGTGACACTCAAAACAACTTCTGTCATTAACCCTGCTATGTTCTTATCTGCCCAACAAGTAGAAGGAACCCCAGCACATGTTTGCTTACAGACTATAGAAGAAATGTATTGCAGCAGACCTGACTTAGGAGACAGCCCCTTGGAAAGACCTGATTGGGAATTGTTTACCAATGGGAGCAGCTTTGTCCAAAATGGAAAGGGACTCTGGATACACAGTGACTACATACCATGAGGTAATCAAATTGGGGGCACTCCCCTCTGATGTTTTGGCCTAGAAAGCAGAACTAATTGCCCTCACTTGAGCTTTGGAATTGAGTAAAGGAAAACAAGTTAACATTTGGACTAATTCAAAATATGCCTTTGGAGTGGTACATGCACGTGGGGCCACCTGGAAAGAAAGAGGCCTTTTTGACATCTTGTCTCAGTTTAGAAACAAATTTTAGCAGAAAACACCCTGGAATTAGTGTTTCCTCCAAAGAGAAAGGGCTTCAAGAACTCCCTTTTCTTCTGCCAATGAGAGAAATGGATACCAGGGGGTGAAAGTGAAAAAAAATACAGTTTATTAACAAAAAAAAAATAAGGACACCGACAAGGCACAGAAAAAGAAAGAAAAAATTTGAATAAATGCTAGATATTGAAATTGTGGAACCTTACATACACACACCCCCCTCCAAAACCCAATAATAGCCTTCTCTTGGCTGCACTTTCCCCTTTGGTGCAGTTACGGTTGCACTCAGCAGGGGCACTGGTGGCTCCCCAGCTGGGCAGGGCACTGGTGGCTCCCCAGCCAGGCAGGGCAGGTGCAATGATTCACCTGTGGCTGCAGGGGTACTGTGGCACGATTCCAGCCATCTCTCTCTCACATGGACAATGGCAGATGCAGCCAGCAGAAAGGGATGGAGAAGAGGCTTCCTTTACAAGTGCCCAGGGGCAGCCAATCCCAACACTCCTTCTAGATAGCAAAAGGAGCTGTAGCAGGAACCTCAGGAGAAGCAAGCTGGAACATCAGGACCTCCCGGCAGGCAGAGGGTGAAAAGCTACAGTATAGCACAAACCCAGATGAATGGCAGAGGTACAGTGGAGGTTGGGCAGCAGCAGCCCAGCTCCCAAACATAGTAGGGGAAAGGCTCCCCAGGATTTCTCACTGGCGCTGGCTGGTCCTTTGGGACTGGGCTGTGAGGGGGAGGAGTGGGGCGGAAAAAAGAGGATGTTTCCAGGTCCCAGCAGGGCACGCACTGGCTCTGGGCTTCCTGACAGCAAAGCAGCAAAAGAAGTTAAGCCAGCAAGCTCAGTCACAATGCCAAAGCTAAAGAAACCAAAAAAGAAGCAGGAAAAACCCGCAGAAACCCTGCCCCCAACTCCCTCCAGAAACCCTGGCTTGGCTCCCATTCATCACAATAGTCCCAGAGCCAGGGAGGATGGGGGGTGGAATGGGGATAGCAGCCACGCCAGGAACATTATAAAGTAAAAATGTACCACATGAACATGGTAAATCAAGGAGATGGGCATACAAATGTGTAATGTTTAGAGTATGACTACACTATACAGTATATGCAGAGATAGAAAAAATGTCTAAGTGGTGTTAGGTGCCAAAAGGAGCCCACTTTTCCCAGCTGTAGCACCAAGAAACAGGATCTGTCAGCTCAGAAAATGCTACATTAATGCAGCTATATTGCTTGTGAAATTCTGCCTCGTTCAGTGCCATGTATTACACAAATACAACTGTACCTATAGATGGATTTTGAGCAGTAGGAAGATAAATTCCATTGGAGCTTAGTATTTCCTCATGGACAGGTGACTCTGAAGGTCTAGACCTAGCCAATAAACACTACACAGACTCATTTGGGTGTAACTAATCAGTATAAATTTAGGCCTTAGGAGACACTGGAGACTTCTGGTATTATTTTAAATGAAGCTTTTCTTTTGGGAATGTTAAGTAAATATTGTAATAAACCTAAAACGTTTTAAACTTACCTTAAAACAGTGAAAATTTTCAATCTCTCCACTGTTTTCAAAAGCTGAGCAATGCCTGCTCTGTCATAAACTATGTATACAGACTGGATTTCCTGCTGGAAATTACAGCAGTGGTAAAATGGTAGAGCTTATCATGACAGACCAGAAAAGAAGATAGGAAAATGGAAAAGTGTATCTAAAAACTGTTTTGAATTATTGCTTTAGTTTTCAAATTTCAAAAACAGTTTTCATAGTCAAGTAGATTTGAGTAACAGTTTTTCCCTACACAGCCTGAAAAGGCATTTCTGTAGGAATCTAAAAGTACATAAAATTCCTTGAGCAGCTACCAGTCCACTAAAACACTCATACATAATCAAAACCAAAAGGCAATAACAGAAATGGTGATACAGACATATAGGTTGCAATATCTTCATATTAGATTCCTTGGTTTCCAGTTTTGTTAGATGATTTGAGGTGTCCTCTAGCTCTTGTCAAAGGTTGGAGTTCTCCATCTGTTGTGGTGTGTTTTATGTTTGTTCAGTTTCCCCCCATTGTTCTCTCAGAAGGTCCTGCCCTGTTACCAGTTTGTGTCAATCCCCAAACCCCTCCCCAGTTGTCTTGGTTACTAAATGTATCTTTCTTCTTCCCCACCCCTGGCTGCCTGCCTGTCACTCGACACCCCTGCCTCTTTTTCTAGAAAGTTCGGGCCAGGGTGTCGGGTGATTGGGTTAGGGGCCAGGGTCCCCCCCACAACTGTGTTTGATTGGTTCTCCGATTATGCCAATCCTTAATGTAGCCTTCTCTGATTTGCTATCTTTCACCCCTCCCACCCTCTTTAAAACCCGAGGCTTTCCCTGCCTCGGGGCTCTCAGCTTCTTCCTCTAAACCCTCCGCATCCCCTACCAATAAAACCTCCTACCCCGAAGAGACTGAGAGTCGCCTCTTCCTTTCGTCCTGTGACCTTGGAGAATCACAGCGGCCAACGTCCGCAAGGCTTGACATCGCCTTGGGCACAAGGCCCTGACTTCGTGTTGGGGAAGTGCCTTACTGGCTGGAGGTTGGCTGGACACTCATCTAGCCTGGGTTTTTTGCTTTTTATTCGGCCACCGCTCCATCCATCTTTAATGCCTCAACTTGTGTTAACAACTGGTCATACGAGGTGTGGGAATGGTGCCAACACCTGGCATCCTAACCAAGATTAGAACAAGAGAATGTTAACCATAAAAACTCTGGTAATTCGTGTGTTTGCTGAGAATGATGTGAAAAAATTACTTTGGTGGAAGACCACTGTATGAGTGTGTGACTTACTGTGATTGAAAACAATCACATGCATGGAATGCTTGAGACATGTTTTGTGTGTTACAAAATTAGCAGAGGCACTCTGGACCAATCAGAAGGCAGTTATTCATCTGTAACAAAATTAAAATAAAAGAGAGCTCACATAGGAAAGAGATAAGAAAAAGAGAAAAACAAGACCTGCAAAGCTCAAAACTATAACACTGCATCAGTGTGTTTTTTCCCATTGCTGCCATTTTGATGGTGACATTTTTATTTTTTATATTTAGATTTTTTCATTATCTTTAGATTTTTCTTTGCATTTGATTTCATCACCATCATTGAAGCTGCAGCCATCCTGGGCTACCATTAGCACTACAAAAATAAGAGAAGATGCTAGATTTAAACATTTTAGAAAAAACCTCACAACATACTTAAACATAAAATTACATCTCAGTCTTTCCCATTTGTCACTCAACTTACTAAACAGTCCATTCAAAACCATTTAACCAAAGCATTAATGCCTAGAACTGACATCAATTCAATGGGGTTTTTTCAGTAGGCTTTTATTCAATACATGATTCAGCAAATGAAAGAAGATCATAACAATTGCTTTAGATATTAGAAGCCAGAATATACAAGGGGGATTAATACCATTATACAAAAGTATCCTTACTTCAATTATAACAGTAAGAAAATAAAGATATGATAGATAATATTTAATAAATTTTGTGTCATCAACAAGAACTGTAAGCCATATCTTTTCACACTGACTGCCCACATATTTTACAAAGTGAAATATAGACATGGATGCTCAGCATTCTTTGGAAAAACACTCACTAATGAAACTGTGTAAAAGGAGAACAGTAAATACTGAGGAATTTGAACAGAACAGAAGCATCAAATGTGACAGTAATCAAGTCTTTTTCCAAAAATTTCAAGGCATAAAGACTAAAATAAATATGCTTATGTCTAACACAAGAAGTGGAAATACTGGACAGTTAAAAAACAAATGAAAAGCCATTCTTAATATCAAGGCAGCATATTTTATCAATACAAAGAATAGGAAACATAGAGTACATAAATAACAAAACAGAATGTTTTAGTGATTGTGATATTAAGTTATATATGCATTTTAAGCAATCCTTATTTTAGGTAAAATTGTCACACACTCCTAAAACATTACCACAATTATTCAGCCATTACAAAAAGCCAAGACACACACACACACACACACTAGCTTAAATGATAAAATTCAAATTGTTTCCCAGTTTCCAAATCCAAAGTCCAAAGCCATTCTTGCTAACAAACAAAATAATTAAAGCCTGTGTAACAGGATTTGAAGCTGTTTACATTTGAAGCTATTGATTTCTTCTTTGAAAATAAGTCATTCAGCAGAGTATCAGGAAACATGGCACTTCTTAAATGTTAAAGTCATTGGTATTGGACAGCAGTAGAGAAAACAGCTGTGTGAGGTGGTGTCGCCTGAATCGAGAAAGAAAAAACACTTTCTAGACAATATTAATATAGATAATATAAAAATATAAAAAGCAAGTTGCAAGTCTTTAATGGAAGCTTCCAGGTACCCCCATGGGGTTATGGGCATAGCCAGTGTCAGATTTCTACAATTTTTTTAAGTTTAACAAATTAGCATATATAACAAGTATTGTCCAATTAGAGGAGCAGTTGGTTAGGTAATTTCCCCCGGGTTCTGCCCCATTGGACTTGTTCCAGGGGCTTCTTTGCCCCATTTCTTGTTATGTCTTCTAAGTTCTAGTTGAAAACCAAATGTCCTTGTCAGGGTTCTTCTTCTTAAGAGTAAGACTAAACAGAATTCCAAGTATGTGTTCGAAGGGTTAGCTTATTATTCTAAAATCTAAGAGAAAGGGTAGGAAAAAGCCCAGGAGCTATATAACCATGTATTAACAGTCTACAAAGCTACAAATATATGAAAAATGTATAAAAAGCTAAAATCTTTAGGCATCGGTGTGACCAGGTCTGATCATCCTGGTAGAAGAGCTAAGAGAGGAAGTGAGGTTAAGCAGCATCAGGGACTCTGAGAAGGTTGACTGGTGGAGCCACTCTTTACGACCCCTGACACAAATGCACCAGCTGGCTGCACCACAAGAATCGAAGGATCCCCTACCTTCTGTCCACTAGGCAGAAGGAGGGGACCTAAGAGACAAAGGAAAATAGAAACAGATTTCTGCTCATGGCAGCAGGTGAATCCCTTCCTCTCCTGCCAGTCCTGCCTTCTTCTGTCCTGTCAGTTTGTCCCAGTTTAGGGCAAAGTTGGGAGAAAACCTCCAAAAGGGGGCCCCTCCAGAAAGCAAACCCACACGGCCCCTCCCCCCAACCGGGTCAGGAAGGATTCCTTGGAGACAAGTGGAAAGAACCTGTTTATTTAACAGGCACAGCACCCCCCACCACTCTTTCACCTCTCTGAAAAAAGATGACAAATTCAGAAAGTCTTTCTTGGGGGTGATCGCTCTGTCATCAGTCCATCTGGCGCTGGGGTAGCTGCTGCAACCACAAGGTGCAAACTCTCGGTGTTTCCCAGGTCCCAGTCCAGAGCAGGTTCGAGTAGGTCCAAAAAAAGGGAAAGGAGAAACAGTCCAGGAAAAATTCAGACTGCTTAGCTAAACTAACTAATGAGCAGAAGCAAAAAGCAAGAGCAAAGCGAAAAGCTAAGCAAAAAGCAAAAGCAGCACTAGTACTGCCCTGTCTGTGTCCTGCCAGCCGTGGGGGAGTGGCTGATAGCAAAACCAAAACAAAGCATTCACTCTTCAGAACCAGTCTTGAAGGCACAGAACATAATATCCAGCATAAACAGAACACACAAATGGGGATACAAGCATCATAATGTCACCCTAGGACACAGTTGCAGGAAATTATTTGTGTAGAAATGGTAAAATTATAGAGACAAAAAAAGGAAAATAATACACACAAATACCTGTCTAAGAGCCTGGTGTTACTGGCAGAATTTGTGGTTTTTTGGTGACAGGTGTAATGGTTTTGGTTTGCCAATTTGAGATTTCCCAGCCAATGCACCAATGAGTGTGGTGGGTTCAGTGCTGGCCAATCACCAGTGTGTGAAAAATGACCAGATAATATTGGCTTTCGCATTTATGTATTAGCTTATGCATGTTGTTAGTGATTATAAGTATTTACAAATAGCATCAATTATAACTCTTTTAATATAATATAATCTATCAGCTTAAGTATGCACTGTGTTGTCCATAGAAATAGTAGTGTAATGAATATAATATCTATGTATCACTTACCGAAATAATAGTGTGATTAATGTATTGTGTTATAGACCTTAGCAAAACATAAGATAAAAAAAGGCTTTTATGTAACTAAAAACAGTGTAAGGCCATCCACAGACCAACCTGTCCAAGTGATAAGATAACCATGACACAAACCAGAGCACTGGAGGACAATTAGAGAACACCATGTTAAATTTAAGGAGGACATACTGAATCCTCATCAGAGGATGTGAAACAGCAGGATGGAGACACAAGAAGAAATAAAATATATGGACCTGACATACAGGATGTCATGCAGATAAGCTGGAATGTGAAGAAGTCAGACAAAGGAGTGCCCAAAACATCAGAAAGTTCACAAGAATGTTTGAATAATGCATGAAACACATGAATGTGCATGTCTCTCAGCAATGTAACAGTATAAAGTTAACATTGTGTCACGGTTTGATGCTGGCGCAATGCCAGTGCCCCCATGAAAATATATTCTCCCTGGTGTCTACTGTGAGGTGTGACCAGAAATAGAGCAAAGCAGGCTCCAAATTAGGAATAAAGGGAAAAAAAACCCCTTTAATAACCTACAACTATATGTAAAAAGAAACACACACAGAACTCAGAAGGAAAACCTTCCAAAACCATTCCTCCTCCCTCCACCAAATTTCCAATACATCACAATAGGACAAACCCTTAGATTCTCAATTCAGTTACCACCCCTCAAATAACCAACTCTCAGTCCATCACCACCCTTCAGATAATGAATTCTCAGTTCATCAAGAAGAGAGGAGTCCCTCTTGTACCATAGGCTTCCCCAGTAAACACAGTTGAAACCTCTTGTGTTTCCATGTCACACGTGGCACCGCCCGGAGAACATTTGCCATTGTGAAATCTTCCTTCCATGTCCAGTGCTCTCACCACTGCACATGGACCAGAGCTGCTTCTAGGGTTCCCCTTTTAAGGATGCTTTGCCCAGTTCCAGAAAAAGCAATCTCTCACTTTTAAGATACCTGTCCCCCCCAAATTCACCCCCTGGGGCCGAGGGGTCTTGAGAACAGAGATCTTCTTCACTGAAGATCAAGGGCACCAACCACCCTCCTTACCCGACGTCTCTGTTCATGCCACTCCTTCACATAACGTCACTGCACTCTCTTGGCTCCAAGCCATTGCCTTCCCCTAAATGCAGTCTCTGTGTCACAGGAAAAATGGTTTTGTCCATGGCTATACAAGAAAAGTCCAGCCAAAGGCCACTCCATCATCTCCTCCCACCTAGGAGTCTTCTCAACTTCTTCGGACATCTTTCCCTTGCACAAACTTGCATCACACTGGCCCATTTCCTCCTATTTCATCTCTATCTCTCTTCTCATTCAGCTCCAGGAGGATCAGCATTTGTAAGGTTTCCATCATCCAAGAAAATGGTTAAAATCTCGGGCTCTGCCTGCCCAGAACTCTCCCAAGACTGCCGGGCACCTCCTCTCCGCCCCCTCCCTTCTCCTTCTTGGCTGGCCGTGCTGTCTGCACATGATATCAAATTTCAAGGTGGCACAGGCACACACACTGTCTCTCTCCCTCTCTCTCTCCTGGGAGGGGCTTCCCGATGCCTCTCAGTGCTCCTCCACCCTTCCATCCTGCAGGGTCCTTCACCTCCCTTCCCTGTCCAAGGCCCTGGCCTACCTCACCCGGCCACATGGCTTCCCCTCCCCCTGCCCAGCCCGCAGCTTGGCAGGGGAGGTCTGACCTCTTTCACAGACCGGAACCAAGAGAAAGTTTTCCTGGGAGTTCTCTGCTTTTAACCCCCTGTGTTCTCAGAGGCATATCCATGTCCTCAGTGGCCACACTAGGTGCCAATATTCAAATCTGAACACCTGTTGGTTTGACCACAGCATCCCAAAAAATTCACTTCCTTTTCAAACCAGGACACATTGTCTGTATACACTGGCTTGTTCTTTGGCTGTTGGCCAGGAGCACCCCAGTGCTGGAAATATTGTCCTTTTTTATCCTATTATTATTAAAGTTTTAAAAATTCTAAGCAGTGAATTCTGTTTCTCACAAGTGCATTCACAAGGATGAACTCACCCATTTCCTGCTGTGAGGTAGGGCAAGGAGAAAGGCAAAGCAGGCTCAAAACTTTAAAAGGGTATAAGAAAAATTTATTAACAGTAACTAAAAGAAAGAGTAATAGGAATCAGAACAAAACTTTCAGGACACTTCTCCTCCCCCTACAACCTTTTCTTTCCCAATGACAATGTAAAGAAACAAAACCTAAAATTTCAGTTTACCATCTCTAGAATAGTCTTTCTTCAGTTCACTTAGGGAGAGAAGCCCATCTTGTTAGTGTTATGGAGACTTTTACACAAGAAAATAGTTCTTTCATGGCTCTCAATTTGTCACAAATAGCAGCCACCCTGGGAAATCTGCAATTGTGAAATCCTTCCCCTTTCCCACAAGCTTTTCCCACAGCTGTGTTTATGGGCTATATCAACTTATGGGGTACAGTTTTAAAGGTGAACTGTTCAAAGGCAAAAGTTCTCATTATCTATTTCTTGAATCATCTTCTTCCTGGGGGCACAGGATCTTCATCACTCTTTTCTCCTTCTCTGTTCAAACTTCTCATAGCATCACAGCTACTTTAACATCTGCTTACTTAGCATGGAGGACTTTGATTGATATCTATAATTTGAACACTTTCATGTCCCCATACCTTTATGACTTATAGGGAAAAAGAGTCCTTCTCCATATCTTTACAAGAGGATTTCATCCTAAAACTAAAGGCATCTCCTCATCCCTCCCATCTGGGACTTGACTTCTTCACTGACCTTGATGTCTTCATGTTGCTCCTCTACAGGCTTGCATCTTGTTGTTTTATCTCACTCAAGGGAGGATTGAAGCACTGACAGAGTTAACATCCAGCCCGGGGCCTACCTGAGCCCGGCTGGGCCCAGTAGCTGGTGGCTGGGGCTGTGGCCGGGGCGGGGGCTGATGGCTTCCCCTCTCCCCTGCTGTCGGGAACGGCGGGAGAAATGCGACACACCATATGCGATGAATAGCAAATCCCGAAGTTTATTGAAACCCCACACATATTTATATTGGTGTTAATGAAGCTTATACATATTGCAAAAGCTGAGCTCATTATTGGTTAAAGCACACTTAGATCAACCACACCTACTTCTATCTTCTAACAATTATTTTGCTTCTATGTTTGCATTCTTCTAACTTTTCTACCTAAGATAACTACATTTTCTGGCAAGCGATTTTCTCCCCCGTCTTCCCGTTTCAGAGAAGGTCACTGTGACCTTTGTCAGTGATTGGACACTGGTTGCTCAGTTCCCAGCTTGTTTCCCCTATCCTTATCCATTGGTATCACATCGAAATGTCCTTTCTCAGCTAACCAATTATCCAAAAAGCTCTCTACATCTCCCCTGTTTTTCTGTTGAACAAGCATGGTTTGATTAAATGCGGTAGTTATCATCTTTCGCACCATATTCTGTAAGCATATACAAAAACAAGGCAAGACTAATACTAACAACAAAGCTACAATAGCTACTACAATGCTAATCTTAACAATAGAACGTAACCATGATCCTAAGTTTAAAGATTTGAGCCATCCATCAATACCAAGGCCTGATTCCACCTGTAAGTTCCCAGTTAACCTCCGTAACTCAGAGAGCTGTGAGTGTACAGATTGTGCATGATCAGAGAGATTCATGCAACACATGCCCTCAAATTCATCACAGCCATGGCCTTGTGCAAGTAAGAGAAAATCAATTGCAGCTCTATTTTGAAGTGTCGCATGGCGAATAGAATCTACATCAAGCAAAAGACTAGAAATCGCTAAAGAAGTTGCATTTGTTTGTTTAGCAAGCCAACACCCTAACCTATTTAAAATAGCATGAGCACGTGCTGCTGATACCCCTGGGGTTAAGAAAGATGCTGCAACTATGGCCGCTGGGGACCAAAACTTTACATCGTCCCGGCAGTCTGCTGCAAATGCATGAGCCATTCGTCTGCCTCTACGATGGCGGCGGCTCATGTTTAGTATCATGGACATGTTGGGTGTAAGTAGAGACAGCCGTCCAAGTGTACATGGTCCCCCATGCAGCATTGATGGGATACCGGCCCAAGCACGGTCTCCACATATTAGGAAATATCCTGCTGGCAATTGAATAGGGTCATTTGATGAGACTGACACTCTCTTTGTTGTATAACTGCACCAGGCCGATGCATTCCGGTAGACAGCTATGCTGGAAGTTACAACATTAGAATGGTTCTTGACTGACAGCAGGCTTCTATGGTTAAAATGAATGCATGCATCTGCCATCACTGACCCTAACAACTCTAACTCTTGGGGCTCCTGTGGTGCTAGAGGAAAGCGGGAAATCCACTGATCCCAATTGTCCACACTCATCCTAGCATTGCTGACCTTACAAGTTGGCACATGTAAAGGGCACGGCCAGGGATCTGCTGGTAATCCAACCAAACAGGTTGTGAATGGATTGCCAGGAGAAGATAGTGACAGGCAAATAGTCTCCTGTTTAGTCAAGTTTGCCAGGGTGACCCATATGTTAGTTTTGGGCTGCAGTGGGGCCCATGCCTGATGGTCTACACTGTCCCCAAAAGAAGCAAAAATTGATAAAGCAACAACATAAAGTTTCCATCCCTCCTTGATTTTCTCAGGCACCCTTTTGGGCCACTCGGCCATCATGCCTGTCACAAACTCTTAAGAACGTCTCTTTCTCCTTAGCTTCAGCCCCTTTAAGCTTTTCAGACAATCCTCCCACACTTGGTTGGGATCCTGACCCACCAAAATAGGACCTATCACGTTCGCCTGTGCCAGAGGAATATTTCTAGCACACTTAGTCTGCAAAATACAGGACTGAGATATCCCCAGAATACGTCTGACTAAATGTTGTATTTCCCACCTAAACCACGCGAGGATCTTCTGTTCTGGGGACTCATACAATTGTAACCCTTGGAAACCAGGCAGTCCTGTGAACGATGTAAGATCTCTGTGCCAAGAATGAAACCGCCAATAGAAGCCACATCTTTCACACCACAACTCAGGTAATCGAGTTTGGTGTACCCACTTAGTCTCCTGACAACCTCCACAAAAAAGCAGTACCCATGCAGTACAACGTCTATCTTGACACTTAATACAAGCTAAATTCCTAGGCCCCTCAAATTCCAACTCAGAAATCATCGAATACAAGCTTAATATGTTATCAAGAGATTTGCACCGATCAACTGCTCGATCGATGGCAGCATCACACTGTCCTTTCAGTTTGAGAAGTATCGGTCGAAGGATGATCAGTAGCTTCGTCTCCACCCGCTGACGATCCCCTTCGCTCAGCCGGTCGAGATGTTCCATCAAACACAGCTGCTCGGGTCCACTTAGCAGGTACCCACAAAGGTCCTGTAGGAGTAGAAACACAAAGATATCCGCGGCCCCAGTATAACACCTTAGCAGGACCTTGCCATTGTCCTCTCTTGGGATCCCTGTATCTCACCCATACATCTTTCTTTACACCATCTGTTTCATGTACATAGTGACGAATCACAGCAGGAACCTTATTTTCCCCAAAGACACACAGGTGGTTCAAGACAAACAAGCACTTTAACAATCTCTCTTGTGGCTCTCTGGTATCCCTATATTTACTCAGATATCTTTTCAAGGTACCATTTGCTCTCTCAACAATCGCTTGTCCTGTAGGAGAATTGGGGAGGCCTGTTATGTGTTCTATCCCCCACATTTGCAGAAACTGCTTTATTCTTTTGCTACAGTAAGCAGGCCCATTATCTGTCTTGATGCGCTGTGGCACTCCCATTACTGCAAAACAACTGCTGAGATGTCTCTCTACCTGCCCTGCTTTTTCACCAGTCTGTGCTGTGGCCCATATAAAATGACTGTAAGTGTCTATGGTAACATGTACATACTTCAACTTCCCAAACTCTGCCACATGTGTGACATCCATTTGCCAGGTCTCATTTGTGCTCAGCCCTCTCGGGTTAACTCCCAGACCTAAGCCACAGCCTCCATTATGATGACTGCATATAGGACAGGCTTTGACTATTGCCCGAGCCTCCTCCATAGATATCTGAAATTCTCTATGGAGGCCTTTTGCATTCTGGTGGAACATAGAGTGTGCCTCCCTGGCTATGGCTTGTTTGGGAATCGGAGTTGTTTGTGTGATTGAGACTAATTTATCTGCTCGCATGTTACCTTCTCCCAGACCAATATTCCATTTATGACTTCTGATATGGATAACACAAAAAGAATGCTTTCTTAGCTTAATTGCTCTCTGTAGTTGCATAAACAGCTCATGTAACCTCTTGTTCTGAACCTCTTTTATAGAGGCATCCTCTATTCGCTCACACACTCCTGCAACATACAAAGAATCTGTTACAATGTTAAGAGGTCCAGAGAAATGCATCATGGCCCATACAACAGCCAATAGCTCCATCGTTTGTAAAGTGTCCACCTCAGTAGCTCGGAGTATGTGATGATGCCATTGTCCCTTTTCTCGCCAGGTCACTGCAGCAGTTTTGGATTTTCTTCCTGCATCAGTGTAGGCAGTTATAGCATCCGATAAGGGCTTCAGTGATCTTTTTGGGCATTGAATCCAACCCCATTGTCCTACCCAATTCAATGGTACATTGGGAATATCATCAGTGGCAGTCACGCTACCGGCTCCCAACAGGGCCTCTTGTAACTCCATACTGTTTGCCAGATACCATGTCAATGTATCCTTTTTCATTGGTATCTGTATCTGATCAGGTTCCTTTCCCATAATCTGTATTGTCCGTTCACGGCCCTTTCTGAGCAGATCAGCTAAACTTTCAATTTTCTGAAGAAGAGTTTTATGTTGTTGAAGTGGAGGAGATATCCATTCCAAGGCCCATGTCTCCCCCGCTTTTCTGTTATGCTGAGTAAGTGCACCCAGCAAAAATTTTGGTCCACACCAAACTGTCAACTGTATAGGAAGATCGAGATCACGTCTCCGAACACTGCCTTGTGTAACACAGTCCAATATCTGCTGCAGTGTCTCAACCTGCTCAGGGGTTATACGAACAGGCTGTGCCGGATCAGTCCCCTTCAGTAAAGGTCGAAGCTCATCCAAGAGGTCATTAGGGATACCAACAATGGGGCGTAGCCACTGTAGGTCCCCCAGTAATTTCTGAACATCATGCAATGTATGTAATTTAATGTTTAATTGCAATTTCTGAGGGGTAACAATTTGATCAGTAAGTGTCCACCCCAAATATTTCCACGGTGCAGATAACTGAATTTTCTCAGAAGCTACAGTCAGTCCATGGAGCTTCAAAGCATCATGTATTGCCTGAATTTGTTGACGTGCAAAAGGTTCCGGTTGTGCAAATAAAATGTCATCCATATAATGGTAAATGATTGTGCCAGGCCAGGCATGTCGCAAGGGTTGTAAAGCTGCATCGACATAAAATTGACACAAGGTGGCGCTGTTCCGCATGCCCTGGGGAAGAGATACCCATTCAAATCTCTTGTCCGGCTCTGCCCTGTTTAAAGACGGCAGAGTGAACGCAAACCTCCGAGTATCTCGAGGATGCAGAGCAATAGTAAAGAAGCAGTCCTTCAGATCAATAATCAAAAGTGGCCAGTCCCTTGGTAGCATAGCCGGGTTAGGTAAACCAGGTTGTAGGGCTCCCATTGGCTCCATCTGTTCATTCACAGCTCGCAAATCATGTATTAAGCGATACTTTCCCGACTTCTTTTTAATCACAAAGACGGGCGTGTTCCATGGACTTGTTGACAGCTGTAAATGTCCTTGTTTATATTGTTCGTATACCAGCATGTGAACCTGCTCAAGACTTTCCCTTTTTAAAGGCCACTGCTTAACCCATACCGGAACATCCGTGGTCCAGGTTAATGGGATTGGGAAAGTCCATGCAATGGCCCTTAGCCTAAAGGGTGTTCATTTGTCAAGACTACACCCATCTGAGCCAGAATGTCCCGACCGATAAGGCACTGCACAGTAGGAGGCAAAGGTACAACTGACAAAACACCCCGTACAGTTTTATCCTCAACAGTCACAGATAGCATGGGTGTCTTCCTTGCAAGTGTCAGGCCTCCAACTCCGGTTACTGGCATCGTGGTTGACTGCAATGGCCAATTGTGGGGCCAAAAATCCGGACTCACAATGCTGGAGTCTGCGCCAGTATCTAACAGTCCTTCCAAGGTTTGCCTTTCGCCCTGATAGTCCAAAATCACAGTGCTCTTTGGCCGTTCATTTAAGTTCATTGTCAAAAAGGCAAGGCCCCCCGTGGATCCGAATCCATGCTCTCCTCTGGACTGTGCCTGACGAGGGGGTACAGTTTTAGCCAACTGTTGCAAAGGAATTAATTGAGCTATCCTTTGTCCCTTTTCGATCCGCATCGGTGGAAAAAGAGTATGCACCATAATAGAAATCTCTCCTGTGTAATCAGCATCTATCACTCCAGATAAAACAAATAATCCCATCATCGTAGCCGAGGAACGCCATAAAGCAGAGCTCCCATAGGTAATCCATCAATAATGAGTGGTCCTTTTACCCCAGTTGGAACCTTTTCCGGGCGAGTAGTCATCAAAGTCACGGTTGCTGCTGCTTCGAGGTCTAGTCCAAGGCTCCTGGCAGTTGCGGGCTGGAGGCAGGTTGAGCCGAAGTTGTGACCGCTGCTATTTGTGTCTGGGCGCGGCAGCTGGCGGGCGCGCTGGCTCTGCCGTTTCCCGAGCGGCGTCTGCAGACTCCGGTGTTGTGGGTGTCCAGGCGGCAATCTTTACACCAAACACTGACGGCGGGACAGTCCCGCCGCGCATGTCCCAGTCCTCCACATTGGTAGCATTTGAATCGGCTAGTCGATGGAACTCGCGGAGCATTGATTGCTGCTGCCTGGAGCGGGGCGAGGGCCGCCAGTACTTGGTTTTGGGAAGACTCTGCCTGCTTCTGTAACCCGACCCCTAGCTCTTTAATAGCATCTACTAACATTGCCTGTGATCCCAGCGGGACATTAGCTAATCGTTCTAAAGCTTCCTCTATAGACCAATTAGCTCCCAGGGTATTTATAACATTCTTGGTAAGCTGATTGCCGTTTTGAAGAGCGCATTGTTTAAGCATGGACCCTTTCATGAACTCAGGGACTCCTGCTCGTTCAATAGCGCTGGCTACCCTGTCTATAAAAGCTCCGAATGACTCTTCCGTACCTTGCTTCATCCCCATGTAAGAAGGAATTCCTCCCGGATCCTTAATTCTATCGATAGCTAAACGTGCTAACCGCATAGCCTCCCTGCACTTTTCGGGCCCAATTAATGCTTGTGCCTCCGTTCTAAGAAACGGCCCGAACCCCATTAACTCCTCCAGGGTCACCCCGTATAACGGGTCCCCTGGTTGCCGTACCACTGCGACACATTGCCTACAAATCGCATGCCAATGGGCATTAAACAAAAGCTGTTGGTGTTGAGTAAAAATGAGCCGTATTACCGTCCTGCAATCTGCCGGCAGCAAAACCTGAGTGCCCCAGATGTAATCCAGCATTTGTTTTGTAGGTTCACTAGTTACTCCAAATTGACTAACCGTGGATCGTAACTGCGATAACAGTTTCCAATCCAGGGCAGTTATTGTGGCTTGAAATCCTCCCCCTGCCACGGGAGAATAAACCACCGGGCAAGCCATTTCCATAGCAGCCGATCTTGCCTCCTCATCCCCCGTGTCCATAAATTCTTTAGCTACCGCTGCCCATGCCTCCCTTCGCTGCTGAGCAACGGCCCTTGCAAGGTCACTGTCTGACCCGGGGACGAGCGAACCATTAAGCGGAGGAGGTGTAGGGCTTGACACCGGGACAGGCGGCGCGGACGGCACGGCCGGAGGACACGCAGGCGGGGGGCTGCTGCCCGAAGCAGGAACTGGTAGCGGCGGGGAGCCGTTGTCTGGAGCGGGGGCTGGGGTTGGCGGGGAGCCGCCGCTTATTGCAGATGCCGGTGCCAGCGGCAGACCGCCATATGGGGCAGGAACCGAAATCGGTGAGGGGGTGCTACTTAAAACAGGCGCCGAAGCTGGCGGGGCCGTGCTGCTTAGAGCAGGCGCCGATGGGGGTGGGGAACTGCCGTTTAAAGTAGAAGGCGATGCCGGCGGCAGATTTACAGTGGGTGTAACAGGAGGCAGCGGGGAACCAAACCAGTCCCCATAACTCCTGTTCCTTTCATGAGCTGCGCTGGCCTGCCGGGCAGCTCTTTCCTCTGCCTGGTATTTTAGCAATTCATCATGAACGACACGCCATAACTTCCCCCACTTTCTCGTGGTCTTATCATCATCTATGACTGCCTGCCACAGCTTATCCCCAAATATACGCCACTCCGACAATTCATGCACCGTGTGCGGATTACGAAAAAGCCCCTGTGCACACCCATAAGCTAACAACCCAGGAAGCTCTTTCTGTAAATCTATACCCTTAACCTGATGCCCTCGTAGAAAATCAGTAAATAAATCATATGCTGCTTGCCTTTCCTTATCCATGTTAAACGATAACAGCGTGCTTCTTGCAGCTCTTTTCAGGCTTCCGGCAGCACGTATCAGCCGGGCCCCCCTGTGGAGTCGCCTGGGGCCGGCACCTTCCCTTTTTCAGCGGTGCTTATTGCCGTCCTCAGCTGCGATAGGACCTGACTTCGCTCACGCCGCCGACCGTGGCTATTCCCGCAGAAAGACGTCCGGGGTCACCATTTGTCGTGAACAGCGGGAGAAATGCGACACACCATATGCGATGAATAGCAAATCCTGAAGTTTATTGAAACCCCACACATATTTATATTGGTGTTAATGAAGCTTATACATATTGCAAAAGCTGAGCTCATTATTGGTTAAAGCACACTTAGATCAACCACACCTACTTCTATCTTCTAACAATTATTTTGCTTCTATGTTTGCATTCTTCTAACTTTTCTACCTAAGATAACTACATTTTCTGGCAAGCGATTTTCTCCCCCGTCTTCCCGTTTCAGAGAAGGTCACTGTGACCTTTGTCAGTGATTGGACACTGGTTGCTCAGTTCCCAGCTTGTTTCCCCTATCCTTATCCATTGGTATCACATCGAAATGTCCTTTCTCAGCTAACCAATTATCCAAAAAGCTTTCTACACCCTGCCAGGTGGTTGCGGGCGAATCTCAATGGTGGTAATGGTGGTAGAATCTTGGCTGAGGCGGCCCAGCCTGGGGCTGCTCCAGGGGGCCAGTGGACTCAGCTTGGTCCCAGGCTGGGGGGGCGCAGGGCTTAGCAAACAACAAGATGTTAGCAGTCACAGCCATCGGCTCTGCAGCCTCCCCTCCCCTGCCCAGCAGCTGATGGTGGGGGGGGCAGCAGGCGCCCTGGGGGAAGGAGCCCAGCCCCCTGGCAAAGGGCCACCCAGCCCCCGTTACCTCTTTGCCTACCGGAAACGTGAGTTCCTGGGATTTTCCATGTTTTACATGGGTGTTCACAGAGGTGTATCAGCTTTTCTCTTTGCATCACTTCCGTGAGTGCTTCCTATGCAAAACCACTACAACAGGTCAGTTTACTTGACATTGTGCCTGCTGGCAACAGATGGGGTCCACCCATCTCAAAGGGGGAAAAGGATCTTTGCTCAGGAGTTAACAGGGCTCATTGAGAGCTTTGAACTGTATTGGAAGGAGATAAAACCAGGAACACTATAGATAAGACATGGGGCAGCACACCACTGTTTGAGGGATAGTATACTATTGAGGTCCTTTGGTCTGCCCTATCAGTAGAGGTAGGGGATGAAGATCCATGCGGCAGCAAGGATAAGTGTTCTTGACATGTTAGAAACCATGGAAGTGTCTGCAAACAGTAACAGAGGAATTAAAACTTCTTCCTCCAAAAAGGCGGTGGGATTGACAGTCCAACTGAATCGCATCTATACCAATGCACACAGCATGAGCAAAACCAGGAGGACCTGGAAGCCATTGTGCTGCAGGAAAACTATGACAATGTCAGAAATGTGGAGGTATGATGGGATGACTCCCATTGATGCCTCAAAGACCTGGAAATAAAACAACACATTTTCAAGATAATATTAGTATAGGAGGTTATTTAAAGGCAGGTCTTTATAGGAGGCTTCCAAGGGGCAGATATGTAAAATGCCTAATGCCCCCCTGCCCCCCCTGTATGGGGTGAATACAGTTTTATAAGTTTAGTAAATTAGCATAATTGACAAAAATCCACAATTAGAGACATAAGTGGTAAGACAATTCCCACCCAGTTCAATCCCTTTCTAAATCTTGCCCCCTCAGATAGGATCTAAACTCTGTTTATGAAAATGTGTCTCCAAGAGCTGGTTTCTGTGGATGTGCCAGCCTGGTCAGAGAGCAAAATACTAGATAAGTTTTCCCAGGATTGGCTTGTGAGACTTTAGGGAGTCACAGAGAAACAATGACAGCTTGTTATTATAAACAACCTGCAGGTGATGTTTTCCTACTCTCTGTTTTCCTGTTTTTCTCAAAGATTGTTGATAAGAAAGGTGTTTTTGTTAATTAGTGTGAGAGTCTGAATTTTCCCTCATCTGCCTCACGATCGTCATTTGGGGACCAGTGAAGAGAAGACCCCCCTGTCTTCTCTGTAGGAGAAAGTTACACATGCCACAGGCCTGAGACCTGAGAGCACAGTGCTAAGCTATTGTTTTCACAGGTGTTGTTTGCTGTATGCTACACTGAGCCCAAAGAAAGGGGCACCGTGCCCTTTTTGCAACAATAGCCTTGGAAGCTGTCCCACCTCTCGGCCTGGCTGGACTTCTCCTGAGTTCTGGGTGGTCCCCTGCAGAAGACCCCTCTCACTCGTTTGCAACCACTGTGACAGACAGACTGAGATGTAAGAAGCCTCTCCATCAAGGACTGAGACATGAAACCCCCATGTGAAAAGGCCCCTCTCCTCCTTCCAAGGACTGGGACTGAAACCCCTAACCCGGGGGAGGTGCATGGGGGGAGGCAAGCTGACCAAAGCGAGATGTTTGCCTGCAGGTGTGACCACTGGACCAAGAAAACAATGGCTCTCGTTTACTGCTGAGAACACGGACTACCTGTTACATCTATTCCTTACTGTATCTGTTTCCACCCCTCAAAATTTTCAAAAGAATTATCATAATAAAAACCTCTGAGTTAGCTAGAGATTTTGAGATCTCCCCGACGTAACAGGCGAATCCTCGACTGGACTGGACCAAAGGACTTTGTCTCTACGTTTGGTAGCTATATCCCCCTCTCTCTCTCTTTGCTCTCTCTTTCTCTATATTTTTCTCTCCCTTAATCTCTCTATCGCATTTTGCTGTGGTCATTCAATAAAGGTGCATTTGTTTTGATTATCACTGCAAACCCCCTTGTACCGTGTCGGTTCTTTTTGCACCCTGAGATCAATCCACGAACCTTCACAAACCCCGTTCGTAAGGACGGATCGTGACAATTAGTCAATCAGGTGAAATATACTGATTAAGTGAGCAATCTGGTCTATCGGTATCGGAACAGTGTATAAAGGTGAGAATTTTGAAGTAAAGCGAGATGTTGTGCAAACCAGCCTTCTGGTGAGTCTGTGTCATTTCTTACTCAACAGCGACACACCTGAACCAGACCACACTGTTTTTCACATCAATCGGCCCCTCATGGTTCATGGGACGGATGGAGGCACTTTGGATCCCTGCCGGACCTCTGCCGGGACCCTGTGGCACCCACGCAGTCCGCCAGCATCCGGACACCCTCTGTTCCCCCCGAGAGGTAACAACCTTTCCCTGCTTCCTCCTGGAAGGGACTGGGATCGTGGTTTTGCCCTGATAGCTTAGAAGAACGGGCAGGGACGAATTCCCCAGTGCAGCAGACAGTCCATACTTTTGCTGGGGGTTGGGGGCAGGTGTTTCCGTGATGGGAAGTCACGCTTCTAAGGAAGAAGACACGATTGTAACTGTGTGGAGGGACATGATTTCCTTAATGGGAGTCCTTGTGTCAGATGATTCACTCTGCACTCTCTTAACATGGGCCAAGTCTCCTGACTTTCCGGTGAATGTGGATGCTGCTTTTAGTCTGCAATTGTGGGAGGCATTGGACCACCGGCTCTTGGGAGAGATTTCTAAAGGGGATTCTGCAATGCGTCCACTTATGCTTGTATGGGGACGCCTGTTCCGTGCCTTCCAAGCCCACATCCAGGGGGAATGCGAGTCGGAAATGGGGATTTCGGAGGGTGGAGGTGTTGCCTCTAGGGGCGCTGCACCCCCCGGGGGAAGATCGCCAGACCGGGCAGTTGCCGTCTTTTCTCTGGCTCAGCGAGGGCCAGCGGGAGGTGTGGGGACTCCCCATGGAACCTGTTATAAATGATCAATCGAAAGCCAAATTATCAAAAATTGTGAAAAGATTTATCTTTTTCCGCGACCAAAATACGGTCCTCAAAACCACCACAGCCAAAGAGACAGCGTCGAGCCCGGGATCGGTGCTGGGTGAACCTGGATCCAACCTCTATCGCATCGAATCCCCCTGTTCACGAGAGCCGCTTCTTGCAAGGTTGTTTTATACAGTTTATTATGCCCGAGGCAAAGGAGTCCAAGTTTCTTTTGTAACTCTGCATATTCATAGTTGGTTCTTTCACTGTGCAGAGCTGGACAATCGCCGTTTCCTGGTTGATAGCCAGTGTTGATTGAATCCCGGGAAGTCATGTATTCACATGTATCTTTTTGGCGACTTCAGCTATCTTGGTCGATGTTATCCACAGGGTGATGATTGCTCTTAGGCAGTTTCTGATGACTCGGGGTAATGGTGATCATCGCGCTGGGTACGTTTATTCTTGAGCTAAATGCCGATCGTTATCTGGCCGTCTACCAGGAATTTTGGAGTTTGAATAGACATCTGCCTCTCAGGCTGCTTGTGGTCAGAGACTTGTTTGGATTTCACAATCTTTATAAATTACATTCTTTTATAGCATGATTTATTTCTAACATATATTACAATCCCTCCCCTTTAATATCAACCCATTAATTCATGCTCCCTCTACATCCCAAATTACTAGTATCTATTTACTTCCTACTTCTACCCTCCACCTTTAGGATCTCCTACATAGAGAAGGCTTTATTAAATTCTCATTCCATGCTCTCCTTGCGGGATTCCCTGATAACCATTATAATTGTTCCCATTTGTTTTGACCTGTTTCTCAAATTTTGCCAATACCTTGGCAGCATTGCTTGCACACTTCCCTTCTCCCAGGCTCATGATCTTGGACATGTTGTTTCCGGAAGCCAACTCCAGGTCCACGGGCACTACAGCTATCTGCATACCCTGTACCACGGAGTGTATCAGTCTAATAAAACAAGGAATTAGACACGGGAGGAATAGGATTCCCGCTACTGAACACAGCACAAAAACCATTATTTTGTTCCACCAGACCCCATCAAATAATCTGTCCCACCAAGATGACTGCAAGATCGAATTCCATTTCTGAATTGGGACATGGGCCACTTTCTTAATTTCGGCTGCCAATCCTCTTATGGTTTCCCCATAATCATCAGTTTCAATACAACATTCCGATTAATTGAATTTTCCACACACTCCCCCTTCTTTGGCCAGCAAATAGTCTAAAGCTATTCGATTCTGGTACACAAAGGCTCGTACCTGAGTGTGCTGTCGACTCAACAAATCCAGGGCCTTTGAGGTGTGATTTGACACAATTTCCACCACTGCCTGCAGCCTGATCAACCGGTTCAGTAGATAGATTGGAGTCCTATATCCATAGCTTCTGTCCTGAGCCCATGTGGCAGGCCCATAATAATCAATTATCCTTGCTGCTGGCCACTCCTCCTCCCCCCAAGTTTGCCTGCCACTTATGACAGGTATTATTTTCTTCAAGCTTCTTCGCTCCCTCCTCAAGGTCTCATACAGAGGAGCCCCTAGTAGGTTACATTTTGTTCGGGGGAGAGTGAAGAAAACTGGCCGTATCATGCCCAAAGTGCATGATCCTTTCCACCTTGGAGGTAACTCACTGTATGTTTTCTTTCCACAAATCCAATAAATTCCATCTGATATTAGTTTTCCCTGGGTCTCCCCAATATTGTCTCAGGCCTGCCAAGGATTGGTAAGGATTAGCTCCGGGACTCTTGACCCAGCAAAGTCCTATTTGACTATTCCAATCACAATTTGTTTCATTCTTCTGACTCCAGTACCCTGTAGGAGGTTCTGGTTGCCAGACTTTGCTCTTGCTGTTCGAATTTACCGTAAGAGTGGTTATACACAGTGTGTATCCCACCATTTCAGTATATTCTTTCCCTTCTCGACTGATGCAGATCGTCCCAATCACTCGCTGATCCAACATCCATCCCTCAGGTCTCTGTGCCAATTTTGAGACCCTTGGGTTGTCCCATTTCAAAAGCTGTTCCGGAGCCAAAACTTCACCCTTCCAAGGCCACTTCTCTGCCAATTTCAGCCCCCCGCAAATCCAACAGTTTGACAAGCCCAATTCCGTGGCAATTTCCTTCATTAAATCAATGAATAAGTTCCGGTCTGGGGAAGGTAGTTCCCCATCAACGTATTGTTTCTTGAGCTGTTCTTACTGCTCGCCCAAAGTTTTCAATCTTTCCTGTTCCACCCTTTTCTTTCTCAGTTCTGACTCCCTCCTTTCCAGTTCCTGAGTAATCTCTCTCATTTTGCCCTCAAGATCGATTCCAACAGACAGCCCTATCATATTGCAGGCAGACTCTATCATCGTTTGTCTGTGCTAAGTCCAATATGATTGGCTCTCTGTTCAGGGTGAATTTGCTATCAAATTTTATATTTCTTCCCACTCAGTACATTTTCCCGTTCATCATGCACATTCCCAGTTTCGAATTGTCATAACACAATGGATTCACCTGGTGATATGCTACAAAAATTGATTCTGTCTTTCCCCCAACCCACATTGTTCGGTTACATTGACTGCAAATGGGGATCGACATTGGTTCTACATTCCTTTTCAGTACTCGGTGTTGGTGCTTGTCTGACTGCCCATTCTGTGTCCCAGCCTTCAGATCTAAACACAAGATCTCTTTGCCTGATCTGCACAATTTGACCCGAGTGCCGTTTATCAAACAGTACCTGCCAGACTTCCTGATTCATTCCTCTGGGTCTTGGTATGCTGAGATCCCCCTGTCCCTTTGCTCAATTGGGACCATCTGAGTGCACTTACTACACTCATCCATGGAACTCTGGTTTCCGTCATGGATCAGGGTCTCAGCGTGCAGAGTCTGCGTCCCGCACATGGCTAGGCTCAGGCCAATCAGGATTACCACCAGGCATACTTCTCTGCCTCCGCCCCCTAGGGTGCCACCAGAGGCGAGGAAGACCATTTTTGCAGCAGCAGGAGTATTCTTCTGGGAATACATTCTCAGACCTTGCTGCATACCTCCTCTTAAAGGTGCCCCACCTTGAGATCTTGACAGCATCTGAGCTGCACGGTACTTTGATTGACTTCCGACACTCCACATCTAAAATCTCTGTCTTAGATTTGAGTTTTCCATGCACTCCATTCTGAAAAATGTGGAACCACTCTTGTGAGTCTAATTCGATAATTCCTAAATTTGTGGCTAGGGCTAGAATACGGTCAGTCAGCTCAAGGTCCTCTTCCAGACACTGGGTGCACAATCCCTTTGGCCTCTGCCCCTTCTGCAATGTATAACAAAATCCCCTTGACAATATTCACACTTGAAGTGTACAAACGGATAGCATACACAATCTGACAGTATACAACCTAAATGTTCACCATCGGTCATTTATGAGGACATTGGAGCTTGATCTTCAGGTCTCCTGGAGAAGAGGAGACCCTCCACTCAGGAGCCTCCTCCTGATGCTCGACCTTCTTCATTCTGGATGTGTGTGTCCAACCTTTTTCTGCTGTCTGAATGGCTGTGTCTGTTGTCAGAAGGACAAGAAAGGGGCCTTACCAGTGAGGGGAGAGGGGTACATCTTTCCATACTTTCACAAGTACTCTGTCACGCGGTTGAATTTTGTGGATAGCAAATCTCAGAGGGGCGCTCTGAGATACTTATCCCCTGTTTTCTCAGTTCCTGTAAATTTCTGTTTATCGCTACTAAATATGGTTGAATTTGGCTGTCCTCCAATCTGGGGTGTCCCACCGGCATCCCGTGATTATATGGCATCCCATATAGCATTTCGAAGGGTGAGAGCCCCATCTCTGAATGAGGCATTGTCCTGATATTAAGCAAGGCAAGAGGGAGGCATTTCAGCCAGGACATCCGGGTTTCTAAAATTAATTCAGACAACTGCGCCTTCAAAGTCTGATTCATCCTTTCAACTTGTCCCGAGCTCTGGGGATGCCACGGGGTGTGGTATTCCCATCGAATGCCCAGTGCCTCTGCCATCTGCTTAATCTTAGAGGTAAAATGAGTCCCTTGATCTGAGTCAATTTCTTCCAGCAATTTCCTGGACACTGCCTGAGCCATTGCCCTTGGACTGGGGAAAGCTTCCACCCCATGGGTCAATTTGTCTACTATTACAAGCACAAATTTGAACCTTCCCACCTTGGGAAATTCAGTAAAATCGACTTGAATTCTTTCAAAAGGTCAGTACGCAATGGGGCAACTCCCCAAGATTTCCTGTCTTGCCTTTGTTCTGTTAATTTTCTGGCAGATCAGGCATCCCTGTACCTCTTGTTTGGCCAATTCATAAATTCCTCTGCACCCGAAAAATTTCAAAAACTTTTCAGCCAGGGCCTGAGCCCCCCAATATGTTCACTGGTTCAGTCTCCTCAAAATTCTCCTGGTAAAACCTTTAGAGACTAGTTCTCTCCCATCCAGTAATTTCCACTTACCTTCCTACAATTTTCCCCCAGTCTTCTCATAACTTTCAATCTCCTTTGGGGAGGGTTGAGGAGGGTCATCGGGGACCTCGATCCCTTTGATCTCTGGGGTACTTACCATCATCAATGCCGCGGTTTTGGCCTCCTGGTCTGCCAAGTTGTTTCCCCGGGTCCGGAACTGCATCCCTGCCTGATGTCCCTTTACATGGACAACCAAAATTTCCTCCGGCTCCCTTATTGCTTCCAGAATTTGCCAGATCAATTCCCCGTGCATCAGTCCCCATCCCCGTGTGTTGATCAACCCCCTTTCTTCCCAAATTTTCCCAAAGGTATGAACCACCCCAAAGGCATACCTAGAGTCTGTAAAAATTGTTCCCTTCTTTCCCTTCAGTCCTTTCAAGGCTCTTAGAACTGCGTACAGTTTGCAAGCCTGTGCCGACCAACCCACGTTCAGGGGGTCTGCTTCTATCACTTTCCCTGTTTGCCCGTCCACGACTACATATCCTGATTTCCTTTTCCCTTCGATCACTCTGCTTGAGCCATCTAAAAACCATTTTCCCCCTTTGTCTAATTCTTCTTCTTCCAAATCTGCTCTTATCTTCGTCTGCAATTCGACCGCTTCCACACAATCGTGGATGAGTTCCTCCGAAGCTTCCCCAAACAAGAACTGAGCCGGGTTTTGCACGGTTGTTGTCCGCAATTCCAAATCCTGTGAGTGAATCAAAATGGCCTCACACTTCAGCAATCTAGCACGCGTGAGCCATTTATCTGCCTTCTGTTGTAGTATACCCTGTACATTGTGCCGTGCAAATACTACCAAAGATGCTCCGAAAGTTACTTTCTTGGCTTCCTCCACCAACAATGCTACAGCTACAATCGCTTGCAAGCACGTGGGCCAGCCCCTGCTAATAGGGTCCAAAAGCCTAGACAAGTAACCTACCGGTTTCCTGACCCCTGCCCAGTCCTGTGTCAGCACACCAGGTGCTGTGTGATTGCTCACATCCATGAACAACTGGAATGGCCGTCTCACATCCGGGAGGCTCAGCACTGGTGCTGCTGTGAGCGCTTCCTTGACTCCCCTGAATTCTTCCTCATCTTTTTCTGTCTATTTGATTCTGTCCGTGGTGAGTTTTTCATACAAAAACTTCACCTTCTCACTGCCGGCAATTTCCCAACAACCCCAGCAATTGCCTAACTTCCAGTTTTGTCCGTGGGGGTGGCAGGGCAATAATCCCTGCCACCCTTTCAGGATCCAACTTCTTTTTCCTTTTGGTTAACCAATGTTCCAAATATCTGACCTCGGGCTCTGTGAACTGCAACTTCGACTTAGACACCTTCAATCCTTTTTCCCCTAAAAAGTTCAAAAGTTCAATGGTACTCATCCTCACAACCTCCTCCCTTGGACCTGCAATCAACAAATCATCTACATATTGTAGCAATTTCGTTCCCTCTGCTGGTACAAAGTGACTCAGCACTTGTTTGAGTGCTTGCCTGAAAAGGTTTGGGGAATCAACAAAGCCCCGAGGTAACGATGTCCATCTGAGCTGCTGCTTCCTGTTCATTTCTGGGTCTTCCCACTGAAATGCAAAGTAATGTCTGCTGTCCTCTGCTAAAGGACAGGTCCAGAAAACATCTTTCAAATCGATCACACTGTACCACGTGTCCTCGGGAGAGATGTTATTCAGCAGGGTGTAAGGGTTCGAGACTGTGGGGAACAGTGTCTTAGTCCTTTGATTCACAGCCCTTAAATCCTGCACTAGCCTGTAGCTACCATTCGTCTTTCGCACTGCCAAAATCGGGGTTTTATGCCTGGACATGCACAGCTCCAACGTTCCTTTCTTTATCAATTGGTCGATCACCGGTTTCAGTCCCGTCCTCCCTTCCATGGGGATGGGGTACTATTTGACCCGAATGGGGTCTTCTGGCCTTTCAATTTCAATGTGGATTGGCTCTATGTCCAGCCTCCCGGCCTCCCCTTGGACATACCAAACCTTTGGATCGATTTTCTCCTCATCCTGGGTGGTGAGTTTATACAATCTCACCTTGAGCTGGGAATCTTCCACTGCTAAACCAATTTCCAATGCCACCATCAAATCCCGTCCCAGCAAATTAAAGTCTGCATCTTTTATTAATAACATATTTCCTATACACTTTTTAGTTTCTGTCTCTATTTCGACATTCTTTATGATCGGAACCTTAAAAGGTTCCCCTTTTGTTCCAATTGCCATCATTGCATCATCGCTCAGAGAGCACCCTCGTGGTAACAGCTGCACCATGGTCTGTTCAGCCCCGGAATCTACTAAAAACCAAATATCCTGCCTGTGGCGTCCCACTCTCAATTTTATCAAGGGCTCCCTCTGTGTTCCGGACCCCAAACTGAAAAGCCCCTGACACCCCTAATCTTCCTGAAACATAGTTTGATCCTTGACCTTGTTGGGACAATTCCACCAAATGTGTCCCTTTTGCTTGCAGTGGTAGCACTCGATGTCCTTCTTCTGGTTGTTCGAACCCTTTCCTTGGGAAGGATTTTGCTTCTTTGCCGGCACCATTTTTGCCGAGTATCTGACTGTTCCAGTTTCTGTGCTTCCCTTACTGCAGCCACCAGCACTTTCGCTTGAATCTTCTGCTTTTCTTCGTCTCTTCTCATGTAGACCTTCTGGGCTTCCCGGAGCAGTTCCTGCAGTTCCCTGTCTTGCCATCCATCTATCTTTTCCAATTTCTTCCTTATGTCTTCCCATGATTTCGCCACAAATTGGGTCTTCAGCAAAACTGCCCCAATCGGAGAATTGAGGTCCGTCCCGGAATACATTCTCAGGCTCTTTCGGAGCCTTTCCAGCCATTCCGTGGGGGTTTCGTCCTTTCCCTGGCATTCCCTGAGTACTTTGCTCATATTTTGTCCCTTTGGCACAGCCTCCCTAATACCTTGTATTATCATATTTCTCAAATTTATCATTTTCTGCCTCCCTTCCTCAGTCTGGGCGTTCCAAGATGGCTTTTGGTCCGGCCACCTCTGATCCCCTCACTCCCCCTAGGGATTCCTGTTCTCCCAATCCCTGACTGCGGCTTGTCTGATCATTTCTCTCTCCTTGTTGTTGAACAGCAACCTCAGGATCGCATTGAGATCCTTGTACGTGTAGGTGCTGGTTCCTAGAAATTCATCTAGTCTTTCTGCCACCCCCAAAGGATCGTCCATCAGTTTCCCCATCTCTTTCTTGAAAGCCCTCACGTCCTCGGTGTCGATCGGCGCATGTATGAAGCTGATAATACCCAGAGTTGTCAGTACTTCCCATAAAGGGACGACACCGGGCTTTTCCTCCTCCTTATCACTGTCTCCAGTGGTTGCCCTCCTTGTTCTCCACCTCGTTCGATGGGCTGGAGGAGAGTTTGCTTTCTTTGGGGAAAATACCTGTTTCTCCTCAGTCTTGGGAAAGGTCAATGGCTGGGGTTGCTCACATGGGAGCAAAGGAGCTGTTGCCTGCCCATGTGGGAGAGAAGGTGCTGCAGCCAGCTCCGGTGGGAGTGGTGGCGCCAAAGCCTGTTCCTGCGGGATCGATGCCTTGGGAGGCAATGCGGGCACCGGAGGTACCTGGGCTGGCATGGGCTGGAGTGGAGGGACAAGGTAGGGAGGTGGAAGGTTTTCCAGCGGTTCCCACTCCTTGCCCAGGTTTGCTGAGCATCTGAGAGCTCTGATCGGGTATAACCTCGAACAAGCGTATTTCCACATCTCAGTGTACTCAATTTCCTCAAAATCCTGCGGGCAGTGATCGACTAGGTGGTTGTACAGGGATTCACACGTCCATATCTCAAAAGTGCAGAACACTGGTCAAACCACGCATTTCTCAATCTCCTTCCCCCCCCATTTTTCCATACAAAATTGTATAATCTTTTCCTTGGACTTTCCCACCCTCCTGCGGCTGTCGTCCCAGTGTTCTAACATCCATCCCAACAGGCTTCCCCTCAGGATTTCAGGCAGGACCTTCTTGGGATCTTGAGGAGGTTTTTCCTGGGGCTTTTTCTCGCACTTACTCTTTCTCAATCCCATTTTCCAAAAAAACACCCCATTCGCTAATTTTCTCACCTTGTGTCCTTCAGCTGAGATTCTCAACTCAAGTCCCAAGTCTTTGTCCGATGTTGATTTCCTAAGTCTGTGAAATACTACCAGTCTACTCAGCCATGCGGAGAACCGTTCCACAAGTCTTTTGACTGGTATCGAGCTCTCTTACCTGATTCTCCGGATGAGAAGGCGGACCGGCTCCCGAAATATTTTTGGAACCTTTTTCCCCTCCTGACCCAACCGTGATCGATCCCCTGAACTCTCTACGAGTCCCAGGTCCCACGTGTGACAAGAAAAAGCGCTTGCTTCCCCCTTGACCAACCACTTCCCTCATGGGAGAGTGTAACTGCAATCATGGGGTCCACACTCACTTCATGATAGAATCACGTCTCACACACACTCTATCACACCCCACTCAACCACACGGTACTCACGGTTCCTTTCCCGCATGGATTCTTCATGCACGCTGATTTTCCGAGTGAAAAAAAAGCACCGCAGCCTCAGAGATCCCACATCCGATCGCTCCTAGTTTCCGAGAGCTATGGGCCCGTTTTATCCCTCTTTGGCAGTGGTTCTGGCTTCGGTTCAGTGTTTGATTGGTTTCGCTGACTCCCAATCTTGTCAGGCCGCTGAAATCAGTGGAGCTCCTCCTGATGAGAGAGGGGTCCCCAAACCCCAAATTCAAATCACGTCGGGGTCACCAGAATTGTTGTAAATGATCAATTGAAAGCCAAATTATCAAAAATTGTGAAAAGATTTATTTATCTTTTTCCGCGACCAAAATACGGTCCTCAAAACCACCACAGCCAAAGAGACAGCGTCGAGCCCGGGATCGGTGCTGGGTGAACCTGGATCCAACCTCTATCGCATCGAATCCCCCTGTTCATGAGAGCCGCTTCTTGCAAGGTTGTTTTATACAGTTTATTATGCCCGAGGCAAAGGAGTCCAAGTTTCTTTTGTAACTCTGCATATTCATAGTTTGTTCTTTCACTGTGCAGAGCTGGACAATCGCCGTTTCCTGGTTGATAGCCAGTGTTGATTGAATCCCGGGAAGTCATGTATTCACATGTATCTTTTTGGCGACTTCAGCTATCTTGGTCGATGTTATCCACAGGGTGATGATTGCTCTTAGGCGTTTTCTGATGACTCGGGGTAATGGTGATCATCGTGCTGGGTACGTTTATTCTTGAGCTAAATGCCGATCGTTATCTGGCCATCTCCAGGAATTTTGGAGTTTGAATAGACATCTGCCTCTCAGGCTGCTTGTGGTCAGAGACTTGTTTGGGTTTTACAATCTTTATAAAATACATTCTTTTATAGCATGAATTATTTCTAACATATATTACAGAACCTATCTCTTGTCTGGAGATTATGTTCCACCAACAAGTCCTTGTCCTTACGACTCTGTGAGGCCACCGTCTCCTCTTCCCGCAACACCAATGGCGCTGAGAGCGATAGCCATCTCTCGGCTGCACCCGGGGGACGGCTCGTCTCCATCTATGCCGCTTTCAGCCCCTCCATCGCCACTGGGAGCGCCAAGACTATCACCGCTGCGGCTGACAGGTCGGTTCTCCCCTTTCCTGCAAAGAGTAGTTGGCAAGCCGCTGTGGCAGCCAGCCCCGCTCCGGCCACCAGTGATGCCTTCCTCCATTCGGTGGGGTGCTGGGGGACGGCCTCGCCCAGCCCCACAAGCCGCTTGGACCCACCAGCCGGTCCCACCTTTGCCCCCCCCCTGCACACCAGGGACCGACTCTCTCATGGCGGGCAGGAGCTGCAGTTCCCAACTCCAGTTCCCCCCCCACCCCCATTGCAGGTGAGGGGGGAATCAGCTCCGCCATCAGCACTCGTCACGATCACACTGGTTGCTCCGTCAGGTCCCTTGTCGTCAGCCACAGAGCCTGCACAGCTGTACCGGCCTCGCCCATCGTCAGCACCTGCCAGCGAGTGTTTGTTCAAGCCAATGTCACACCCCCCGCCGGCTTCCCCCTCCTTTTCCGTGGTGCCGGCACAGACCACAGCAGTTGTGCCTGCTGCATCAGCACCGTCTCTCCAAAGGGTAAATCACACAACAGGAGCTGTGTCCCCTTTCGCTCCCCCATCTTTGGTTGCAGAACAACCGCCTTTTCCTCCCGGCACGGCGGCTGTCTTGGTTGACTTAATGTCTTTTACACCTTTGCCACTGCAGCCCATGGTGGCGGCAGTAGTGCTGCTGGCTGCGGCTGCCCCGCCCCCCCCACCGCTTCCAGCTGCACCACCTGCAGCTGGGCCCCTGGCCATGGCACAGCCAGTGGCTGGCCCCCGTGCATCTAGGCTTGCAACTGGCCCTTCGGCTTTGCAGTCTGCAGTCGGTCCTTTGACTCCGGAGCCGTCGGCCGACCCACCACCCCCTGCCACCCGCAGGCAGTCCTCCCCATCCCTGGATGGAGACAGCGACAGCGATGAATGCCAACGGCTATCCCCCGGGTGGGGGTGTGCCCTGGTGGCAGAATGCCAGCACTGACAGGAGAAGTCGTTGTCCCTGCATAATCTCTGGACTTCGCCCCCCTGTCAGGTGACCATGTGCCCCAAGAACCCTCACAGCTTTTGGGACGCAGTTAAGACGTGAGCTTCAGAAGCTGGGGATTGGGGCCTGTTGGACAGGGTTGGAACGCCACAGTGTGCAGCTGACACACCACACTAGATCTGGGGGAAGGGGCCACAGATGTTGGTCAAACAGTTCATTTGGCATCTGTGGAGGAGACACAGGTGGTTCAGGGAGACCATGTTCTGCCACAAGGAGAGATGCAAGCTTTTCCCGTGTATAAAGCTATCCCAAATTCAGGACATGCCAACAGGCATGATGTGATTGCCTGGCAGGTGGTCCAAGATTTGCAAGAGAAGGTTGCAAAATATGGCTTTGGCTCCGTGCAATTTATGCAGGCTCTCAGAGTGCTAAACTCAGACCTGCTTGCTCCATTTGATATTAGGCATATTGCTCAGGCACTGTTCCAGCCTGTGCAATATGGGGTTTTATCTGGACAACTGGAGGCAGGCTGCTGAAAGGGTTGTGGCAAACAACAGGCTTTTGCCTCAGGGAGATCCTAGGTATTGCATGGGGGTGGATGCTCTCCTCGGAGAACAGCCCTTTTCCAATCCTGATTTTCAGGCTACCTGGGACTCTGCTGTTCTTGAGCAGAGTCAAAGGGTAGCGTTGAATGCACTGTTAAACACTATTGAGACGGCCTCCCTCAGACCACAGTATACATCAATAACTTAAGGAGCAGGTGAGCCTTTTTTGCCATTTGCCGAGAAGCTTGCAGCTGCCCTGGAGAAACAGATTGAGGATGATACCTTAAGGCAGATCTTATGCAAGCAGTTAGCTCGGGACAACTCAAACAGTGAGTGCCGGAAGATCATAGATGCTCTTCCAGGGCAACCCGACGCTAACAGACAAGGTCAATGCATGTGCCAAGACAGGTTCTGTAGACCACAGGATGTCTGCTCTGGCAGTTGCTTTACATCCAGGCCAGATACCCTCAGGGGGTGGACAACAGAAGAAGAAGAACAAAAATAAGGGCAAGAAAAAGCAAGGAACATGCAAATAAACAGGGCCAGGTGCTACTTTCTTGTGCTCTAGATGCCTAAGGGCAGGTCATTATTCAAACCAATGTAAGTCTCAATTTCATGCCAATGGCCAACTTTTATAGGCCCGGGAAACAGGAGGATGAGCGCACAGAGGAGTTGCACTCTGACACAAGTGATTCCTCAGAGCATGGCACCGGCTCAGGTCTGCCCAGTCAGCTCGGAGGCATCACCCACGGCTCTGCCAGGGTGGATGTACGTACCGCCACCGCAGTCATCTTAGAATCCTGTCATGAATATAAGGTTCCTTTGGATGTGTTCAGACCTTTGGGACAAGGACTGAGTGAGCTGCTTGTGGGAAAATCTAGTGTCACCTGCCAAGGAATCTTTGTTCACCCAGGTGTCATTGACTCTGACTTTTCAGGCCAAATTTGGGCTACAGTTTTCACATCCACCACCTCGTCACTATTCCAGCAGGAACTCAGATTGCTCAACTTGTGCTTTTTCAATCATGTGTCCCCAGGACTGACCAGCAGACTCGTGGGAGTGGTGGCTTCTGATCCACGGGACTGCCACAGGCCCTCTGGTCTGCAGACATTTCTGCTCAGTGACCCCAGATGGTGTATACCCTGACCCTACCAGGTGTCCACCCACCGAAGATTGGGCTTCAAGGTTTAATCAACGCAGGGGCGGATGTGACAGTCATCTCCCTCTCTACCTGGCCTTTGGCTCCCATGGGGTCAACAGTAGTGAGGGGGGGGGGGGTGCCGCATGTACCTTGGTGAGCCAAGGGTTTGTGCTGATCAGTAATGTGAATGGGCAGACAGCTGCAGTTTGGCCCTATGTCATTCCAACTCCAATCAGTCTCTGGGGGCGGGATGTATTGGCTGCCTGGGGAGTGCAAATTGGGACGGATTTTTAATTGGGGCCACTGTGTTGAAGGGCGAAAGATATCCTACGCCGCCTTTATGGTGGCTGGTGGACGAGCCCATTTGGGTTCATCAGTGGCCCCTGATAGAAGAAAAATTGGTTGCCCTTTGTTAATTGGTTCAGGAACAACTTCAACAGGGACACATTGAGCCTGAGTCCCTGGAATACTCCCGTCTTTATGATAAAGAAAAAATCTGGGAAATGGAGGCTGCTACAGGACCTCCGGGAAATTAATGCAGTGATGGAAAGCATGGGGGCATTGCAGCTTGGTATGCCCTCACCCACCATGATCCCTGTGGCGTGAGAGATCTTGATGATTGATTTGAAGGATTGTTTTTTCACAATTCCTTTGCATCCTGATGACAAACCAAAGTTTGCCTTCATGGTGCCTTCAATCGACAGAAAAAAAAAAAAGGGGGATGCCTGGAGAAACCCCCACAGTCAATTGGAATTGGAAAAAGCTCTATATACAATCAACCACCTTACAGTGCCACAGAATTCAGAGAACCCTGTCATTTTAAATTATTTTCTCTAGTTGCGTTCTTCAGGTGAGACGCACCTTCCTCGAGCGAAAGTCCAGATACGGGACCTAGCCACTAATAAGTGGGAGAGCCCGTATGACCTTATCACTTGCGGACGCAGGTATGCATGTGTTTCCACAGATACTGGGGTATGATGGGTACCTGCGAGGTGTGTCTGCCCTGATTTGCAACAGCAAAAACAGATTGTGGCCAACAGGCAACCTCCGAATGATGATCAAGATGACGACCATCAATCAGATGGCCCCTCCATGAGTGGGGAGTGAACATTTCATCCTTTCTTTGCTTCTGAAAAAGGACTGTTGACAGGCTAAGACTGTCACTTCTTTGAACAAATTAATGATAAGTTGTTACTATATTAGACTGAGTATTGAGATTGTATTAGAATAGGTAACTGATTTTAAGATTGATAGTGTATTTCTTATAAGAGAGAATCACAAGATCTGATCTCTCCGACCATTTTAAATTGGCATCCAATTGATTGGTTCTGATTGATAACTAGCAACTGCTAGAGGAACCTCTGGAGCTGTGTTTGTTCTCCTTCCTGCAAGGGGCCCCTCAAAGGACTACAAACACCGCCTCCTCCTTTAAACAAAAAGGGGGACCTGTGGATGTGCCAGCCCGGTCAGAGTGCAAAATACTAGATAAGTTTTCCCAGGATTGGCTTGTGAGACTTTAGGGAGTCACAGAGAAACAATGATAGCTTGTTATTATAAACAACCTGCAGGTGGTGTTTTCCTGTTTTTCTCAAAGATTGTTGATAAGAAAGGTGTTTTTTTTAATTAGCCAATCAGGTGAAATGTACTGATTAAGTGACCAATCTGGTATGTCTTGTATCAGAACAGTGTATAAAGGAGAGAATTTTGAAGTAAAGCAAGATGCTGGCAAACCAGCCTTCTGGTGAGTCTATGTCATTTTTTACTCAACAGCGACAGGTTTCAACCTTGGCTCCCAGGAAAAAACAAGATAAGATAGGAGCCTTGGGCCCCCTGCTTGGAGCCTCTGGAATGTGTTTTGTCTTTCTACCTCAGGAAAAGGTAGGGAAATGTACTGGGACTAGCGATGAATATAATAATAGGCTACAATGCTACAAATATATGTGTAAAGAATATAGAGAATATATAAAAGCAAAAAATCATTCTGGCAACACCATGACTGGAATGCTGCAATGGATGGCTATAAACTCTTGAGAAGCAATCAGTAGGGAAGGAGAGGTGGTAGGGTAGGAATCGAGCATTTTGATTGTCTGAACCTTAATGCTGATCACAATAGGATTGAATGTTTATGGACAAGGATCAGGGGGAAGGTCAACAAGGCAGATATTGTGGGAGTCTGTTACAGAACACCCAACCAGGATGAAGGGACAGATGAAATACTCGATTAGCAGCTGGGAGAATTCTCACAATCGCTGGGCCTTGTTCTCATGGGAGACTTCAACTTACCCCATATCTGCTGGAAAAACAACACAACAGAGAGCACACAGTCCAGGAGGTTCCTTGAGTGTGTGGAAGAGAACTTCCTGACACAGCTGGTGACTGAGACAAATAGGGATGGTGCCCTGCTGGACCTGTTGTTTGGGAAGAGACAAGGACTGGTGAGTGATGTGATGGATGGAGTCCTGTTACATGGGGTCGTTGGTTGGAGACAGAAACTACACAGACTCTCAGAGATCCTTGCAACAACAGCAACAGTTTATTATGGAAGCCTCCTTATATAGGAGGTTTAAAACTCCTGGGCTCAGACAACTGGTTGATCTGAGTCTTAACATCATCCCAGTTCCTTGACCAGTGATATGACTGCATTCTAGAAGGAACATGATTGGGTGAGGTCTCTGAATTCAAATCTAACCACTGATTGCTCACCCAGGGACTTGTTTTACCTCTTTTCTAGAATGAACCAGGCTAGCCAAATTGGATTTATGTTATGACCAGATATACCTTGTCCAGTTACAGACCAGATGTACTGTGACAGAGGCCGTCTTGGGCAAAGCGATCATGAAATGGTAAAGTGTTGCAATGTGTTTTTATTTTGCAGGTTATTGTTTGATTTGTGTTTTGGTAGTTCTTTCGGGTCTCTTTCTCCCCCTATTTTAGAGGGACACAGACCTGCCTTTGTTATTCAATTGAGCCAGGTGTTTATCTTTTGTTACTTAGCAACTTTCCTGCCAAGTTTAAAACCCCTTCCTCCCACATCCAGTTGTTAACCCCTCCTGTCCCAAGCAGTTTTCCTCCCTTGTATTCCCTGCCTTGTGTTCCACCCCCAGTTCTCCTGATTAGCTGAACATTGTATCCTCCCTTGTGACCTGCCCCCCTTTATAAGCTGTTGTTTGCCCCCAGTCCATCGCCTGGGACCCCGGACTCAGGGAGTTTTACCATCAAATAAAGTAACCCAGTGCCACCCAGGCCCATGCTGTGCCTTTATGTTCCACGTTGCGCCTCCACTGGTAGCTGGGATTCAGCGGAGCCCCGAAAGAGGGGGACTGTCACCTCCCCCCCACTGTCACCATCTAGCCGGGACGTGTGACAGTAAAGGTTTTTCATTCTTGGAGAAGTAAGGAGGGGAATCAGCAGAGCTGCCATATTGGACTTCCAAAGGGCAGACTTTGGCCTGTTTAGGAGGCTGGTTGACAGAATCCCTTGGGAGGCAGTCCTGAAGGGCAAAGGAGTCCAAGAAGGCTGGACATGCTTCAAAAAGGAAATCTTAAAGTCACAGGAACAGGCTGTCCCCATGGGCTGAAAGACAAGCCAACAGGGGAGAAGACCAGCCTGGCTGAACAGAGAGCTTTGGCTAGAATTCAGGAAAAAAAAGGGAGAGTTTCTGACCTTTGGAAGAAGAAGCAGGACACTCAGGAGGACTAGAGGGCTGTCATGAGGTCATGCAAGGAGAAAATTGGAAGGGCCAAAGCCCAGCTAGAATTTAATCTGGCAACTGCTGAAAAGACAAAACAAAATGCTTTTACAAATGCATCAGCAACAAAAGGAAGGCTAAAGAGAATCTCCATCCTTTATTGTGTTTGTGGGGAAACATAGTGACAAAGCATGAGGAAAAGGCTAAGGTGCTTAATGCTTTCTTTGCCTCGGTCTTTAATAGTAAGACCAGTTGTCCTCAAAGTACCCAGCTCACTGATCTGGAATGCAGAAACGGGGAGCAGAATGAAATCCCAATAATCCAGGAAGAAACTGTTGGTTACCTGCTATGCCACTTAGACACATATAAGTCTATGGGGATAAATGGGATCCACCCAAGGGTACTGAGGGACCTGGCAGAAGATCTCACTGAGACACTTTCAACTATTTACCAGCAGCCCTGGTCAGCCAGAGAGGTCCCTGTTGACTGGAAGTTGGCAGATGTGATGCCCATCTAAAAAAATGCCTGGAAGAAGGATCTGGGGAACTACAGGCCTGTCAGCCTGACCTTGGTTCCAGGGAAGATTATGGAGCAGATCCTCTTGTGTGCCACCACACAGCACACAGAGGACAACTAAGGGATCAGACCCAACCAGCATGCATTTAGGAAAGGCAAGTACTGCTTGACTAACCTGATCTCCTTCAATGACAAGGTGACCAGATTGGTGAATGGGGGAAAGACTGTGGATGTTGTCTACCTGGACTTTAGTAAAGCCTTTGACACTTGTCTCCCACCACATTCTCCTGGAGAAACTGGTTGCTCATGGCTTAGATGGGTGCACTGTTCACTGGGTAGAGAACTGGCTGGATGGCTGGACCCAGAGTGGTGGGGGATGGTGCTGCATCCAGTAGGCTGCTGGTAACAAGTGGTGTCCCCCAGACAGTTTAAGTGAAGGGGAAAAATAAAAGGAGGGAAAAAGGCAAATTGTGCAAAGGCAATCACTCACCACCTCTCACAAGCAGACTGATGCCCAGTCAGTCTCCCAGCAACAACTACTGTGGAAAGCCATGTTTTTTTTCTGAGCATGATGTTTTATGGCATGGAATATCCCTTTGGTCATTGGGGTCAGCTGTTCTGGCTGTGTCCCTTCCCAATCTCTTACCCACCCACCAGTTTACTCACTGAGGAGGGGTAGAAGGGAAAAGAGAAGGCCTTGATGCTGCTCCAGCACTGTTCAGGAATAGCTAAAACACTGTTGTGTTATCAACACTGTTTTAGTCACAAATCTAAAACAGCACCATATGGGCTGCTGAGAAAAAAGGTAATTCCCTCCCAGGCAAACTTGATGCAGTTCAGGTTGTATCACTGCTGCACTTGCCCAGTTCCTAATGAGGAACATTTTCCACTGTTTTGAGTGGCTCCTGCTGGAGCACTGTACAGTAATAGTCTTATGCAACTCACATCATGGCTTATTTCCCCCAAGGTTAAATCTCCTTGAAGGTACACACCAGATTTCCCCATCTTGATGTATTACTGATCAAGTACATCCAGGTCCTCATGTAAAAGCAACTCTATGAATGAGTTTGCCTTTTCCCCAGGAAGGAATAACCCAGCCTGTCTTTCCAAACCAGTTCCCTATGCACACTACAGAGACCTTATCTCTTTCCACAGTATGTAGGAGTTTTGTTTGGATGGGCCCAGGTTGGTGACGCTGATCAAGCAAGTGGCTTCTGCTAGGATTGGCATAGCATCGCATGAGGGTGGCAATGCTAGTGGAAACACACCGTTCCTGGGATCACAGAGGGCTCAGGAGTGTACCTGAAGTGTTTGTACAGCAATGGATGTTGTATGAGAAACAAACAGGATGAACTGGAATTATTGGTCAGTTCCCAGAGCTATGATGTCATTGGTATTAGCAAGACTTGGTGGAATGAACCCCACAACTGGAGTGCTGGGATGGAGGGCCACAGGCTGTTCAGGAGGGTATTACGAATAGATGTGGTGGTTTAGATAAGTCCTTGCCTTTTGCCCAGGCCTCTGGCAGCAGCCAGTAGCTTTATTGAGGCAGCCAGCACCCCAAACCCCCCTCTCATTCACAAGTTCTTTAATAATGGCTGATGATTTGGTCTATTATAGAATTATTTATTTAATAGACATAAAACTAACAAACATAAGACTTAAACCAAACTAAATACTACACAGGAATAAGGACAAAAAGAAAAACTACAAGTAGATATATACAGCGTGAGGTTAAAGGTACCTATTAATGTTACAGCTAGTGAAGAAATAATATAACTTAGGATTCAATGTATCTTAACATCCAGTTGTTGGTCAGGCACACATCGAGATCCTTTCCCTCAATCCCCAGGGAAGTAACCACAGATTTGCATCCAAACTCCAGGGAGAAGTCTCGAACACTTTCAGGGTGTGTGTGTAGAAGGCTTCTGCCTCTGTGCTAACTCGTGTGTCTTTTATTGTTTGTAAAAGTGCCTCTTAGTCAAGAATATTTCTTTTATCTTTTCCCACATCTGGTCTCCAGACTAAGATGTTGATTCTTAGCTGAGGGCTGAGCCCTTTATGGCGCCAGAGATGACCCCTTGTGGGGCCTTTCAGCCCAGGTTATCTCTTTATGCACCAGCTGTCTGGGGGGGGGAGGGGTAGATGTCCTGCCACAATGCTGTGGGAGACAGTGTCTAAGGCCTTGCTGAAGTTCAGGTAGACAACATACACAGCCTTTCCTGCATCCTCCAGGTAGGTCACCTGGTCATGAAAGGAGATCAGGTTGGTCAGGCATGACCTGCTGTGGTGGTTTGACAGGAAATGTGTTTTTTGGGATGCTATGGTTGGGCCAATGGATATTCAGATTTTAATATTGGCATCTACTGTGGCCATTAGGACATGGATCTGCCTCTGAGAACACGGGGTTAAAAGCAGAGCTCTCCCCTGGGAGGGTCTCTTGGGTTCCGGTGAGGAAAGAGTTCGGATCTCTCCCCCGTCCAGCTGCTGCTGCTGGGCGGGGGAGGGGAACCATGCGGCTGGGTGAGGTAGGCCGAGGCTTGGACCGAGAGGGGAGGTGAAGAGGCCCCCGAGGATGGAAGGGTGGGAGAAGTAACAGGAGGCATCGGACAGCCCCCCCCCCCCCCCCCAAGAGAGAGAGAGAGTACAGCCTGTGCCTGAGACTAACCTTGAAACTTGATAAACATGGGCCTGTGCTGGCAGCACGGCTGGGAAGGAGAAGAAGGGGGGGGTGCAGCCGGCCGCTTGTAGGAGCTTTTAACCCCTTTTCGGAGAATGAGAACTTTACAGAACATTGACCTTTCCTAGAAGAGAGATAGAGTGGAAGATGAGGAAGGAAATGTGCAAGTGTGAGAGAGGTCTGGGCGAGTGAGAGATAGTGGAAGAATAGAGAAGAATCCTAGTGGGAAGAGAGGATGGAGTGGCTTTTGCTGGACTCTTTTTGTACAGCCATGGACAGAACCATGTTTCTTGTGATACAGAGACTGCATTCTAGGGGGAGGCAATGCCTCAGAACCAAGAGGGTTCAGTGTTGGTGCCCCTCGGCCCCAGGGGGTGACAAATATGGGGGGGACAGGTGTCCCAAAGGAGAGACTGTGCCTTTTTTGGATCGGGACAAAGCATCCTTAAAAAGACAACCCTAGAAGCAGCTCTGGTCCGTGTTCAGTGGTGAGAGCACTGGACATGAAAGGAAGAGGTCACAACGGCAGATGTACTCCGGGCGGTGCCACGAGTGACACGGAAACACACGAGGCTTCAGCTGTGTTTCCAGGGGAAGCCCATGGTACAAGAAGAACTCCTCTCCTCTTGATGAACTGAGGATTGATTGTCTGAAGGGTGGTGCTGGACCAAGAGTTGGTGATTTTGGGGAATAGATGTATTGTATTGGAAATTTGGTGGGGGGAGGAGGAAATGTATTTGTAAGGTTTTCATTTTCCTTGTGTGTGTTCCTTTTTATCTATAGTTGTAGTGTAGTTAATAAAGTTTTGTTTTCTTTTCTTTCCTAAGTGGGAGCCTGCTTTGCTTATTCCTGGTCACATCTCACAGCAGAAACCAGGGAGAAGGTATCTTCATGGGGGCACTGGCACTGTGCCAGTGTCAAACCATGACACCTGCCCCTCCTAAACTTGTGGTGGCTGGGTCTGATTCCCTGGCCATTCTGTAGGTGTTATGTGATGGCACTCAAGATGATCTGTTCCATAATCTTGATGGGCACCAAGGTCAGGCTGACTGGCCTGTAGTTACCTGGATCCTCCTTCTGGCCAGCTTCTAGTGATCTGGGAGCTCACCAATGAGCCAGGAATGATGGTAAATGATGGAGAGTGGCTTTGCAAGCTCATCTGCCAGCTGCCTCATCACCCTAGGATGAATCCCATCTGGTCCCATAGATTTGTGAGCATCTAAGTGGCTCAGCAGGTCTCTGACTGCTTCCTCCTGGATAACAGGGGGGCTATTTTGCTCCCTGACACCATCTACCAGCCCAGGAAGACAGTTGTCCTGAGGACAACCTGTCTGTCCTAGGGTGACTTTATGATGCTTGTATCCCCAGTTGTCTGTTCTGCTTATGCTGGATATTAAGTTCTGCGCTTTTAAGACTAGACCGGAGAACGAAGGGAAGGGGAAGAGGTGACGTGCAGTTTGTCTGCAGAAGCTTCACTTTACTCCCCTGGAATTCCTTTTCTCACTGTGCTGCCAAGCTCAGACAGCGAGAGAGAGAGATAAGGCTATCAGAGTTCTCAGCTTTTGCAGAGAGAGAGACATGGGGGTTTTTCTTTGCTTTTTTCACTGGTTTTCCTTATTAGCTATGGCAAGAAAGGTTTTACCTGGACTGTGCCTTCTTCTTCTGGGACTGTTCAGCTTCTCTCTGGTTCAGGACATCAGGAGAATTTCCCGGCCCCCCCCCCAAGCTGCACACTGGGCCTGGCACACTGGACCTGAGACCTGGAGTGACTGAGAGACTGAGCCACACCCACAGAAGGACTCTTTCTGAATTTGTAATTTCTTCAGGACAACAAGAGGTTTCATTGTTTAATATTATTAATTTTTTCATGCTTGTGAGTACTTTGCTTTTTAAATAAACAGGTTTTTTCCACTTTTCTCAAAGGAGACTTTTGTCTCCCGACCCGGTAGGGGGAGGGGCCACTGAAATCTGCTTTCTAGAGAAGACCCCTTTGGAGGTTTCCTCCTGAAATTTGCCCTAAACCAGGACTCTGTTGATAACTGAGGCAAAAAAAGTGTTAAGTACCTCTACCTTTTCCTCGTCTGTAGTTACTAAATTCCCTGCCACATCTAATAGAAAATGGAGATTGTCCTTGCCCTTCCTTTTGCCATTAATGTATTTATAAAAATATTTTTATTATCCTTCACAGAAGTGGCCAGATTGAGTTCTAACTGGGCTTTTGCCCCTCTATTTTTTTTCCTACATGACCTAGCAACTGCCTTAAATACTTCCTGAGATACCTGACCCTCCTTTCAAAGGTGATACACCCTCTTTTTTCCCTTAGTTCCTTCAAAAGCTCCTTGCCCATCCAGGCGGGTCATTTTTCTTATTGGCTCATCTTTCAGCACATAAGGACAGTCTGTTCCTGTGCCCTCAAGATTTCTGTTTTGAAGCATGCCCATCCTTCCTGGACACCTTTGTTCTTAAGGGCTGCTTCCCAAGGAACTCTCCGGATAAGTCTCTTGAATAGGCCAAAGTCTGCCCTCCAGAATTACAGTGTGGAAGTTTTATTGATGCCCCTCTTTGTTTCACCAAATATTGAAAACTCTTTAATTTCATGATCACTGTGTTCCAGATGGCCTCCAACCACCACATCTCCTACCAGCCCATCTGTATTAGCAAACAGCAGGTCTAGCGTAGTCCCTCTCCTGGTAGGCTCACTCACCAGCTGTGCCAAGAAGTTGCCCTTCATACACTCTAAGAACCTCCTAGATTGCCTCTTTTCTGCTGTGTTGAGTTCCCAGCAGAGGTCTGGCAGGTTAAATTGCCTACAAGAACAAGGGCTGGTGATCTTGAAACATCCTCCAGCTGCTTATAGAATAAGTCATCTACCTCTACATCCTGGTTAAGTGGTCTATAACAGACTCCCACCAGGATGTCAGCCTTGTTGGCCTTCCCCTTGATTCTTACCCATAGGCACTCAACCTTATCATCATTAATCTCAATTTCCATGGCGTCAAGGGCCTCCCTAATATATGGAGCCCTCCCCTACACCTCTTCTCCCTCTCCTGTCTCTTCTGAAGAGCCTGTAGCCACCCATTTCAGCACCTGAGTTATGTGTCATCCCACCCCGTTTCCATGATGGCAACTATGTCATAGCTTTCTTGCTATACCATGGCTTCTGGATCCTCATTCACCTGTTTGCACTGCATGCAGGTGTCTTTTGCACCATCTCCTGGTACTACTGACAGGCTCAAACACTCCTTACAGGAAGGGGTCTGGACAGATGCATCCTTCTTGGGGGGTGTACTAGTTTGAAAGCAAACCAGTGGGAGATTCCAAGTCAGAACTGCAATTTAATAGGAAAATCAAAATAAAGGTAATAGTACAGAAACACTGGCTTAAACTGATAGAGTCAGAATCCAACCTGACACCCTGTTGGTCAGGGTGTTGGTAGCAGTCTGATTAAATGGTGGTTACAGTCCTGTTGGAGTGATGGATGGGGTTTTGTCAAACTGGTGATCCTGTAGAAAGGTCTGGTCTTTCTCTGGAGGTCTAGTGGTAGTTATTGAGCTCTTGTCCTCTGGGAATCCAGTGGGTAGTACTGCCGTGGTGTTCCAAGCCTCAGATCATATACAAATAGGAATGTTTGGTTCCTCCCCATAGGCGGAGCATCTCACAGAGGGAAGAAGTAATTTTATGAGTCATTCTGTGAGATCTTGATGGCCCATTAGTGGAGATAGCCCCCAGGAGGGAGTTATCAGGGCTGACTCATGGAGATGATAAAGAACACTGCCCCACCTGTTTTAACAGCTTATGAAGATGGTAATAGAATACATACTTTTGGTTACATCTTACATTGTAACCTGAGACGGGGGTTCTGTTTGGGTTGGTACACTTTTACTAGCTATAGTTTTTAATCATCTGGAGACCATTGGTGAGGAAAAAAATCCCCCAAAAACAAGCAAAACCCTGACACAAAATAAAATCCCACTACCAGGAGAAGAGCTGCAACCCTGCCTGCTTGCCCTGCCTGCGCAAACTGCCATTCAAACTGCTGTGCCACGCCCTCAAAGCCATGCCACGCCCTCAAAGATGTACTATGCCCCTGTTTGCCTGCTTGTCTTTGCCATGCTCCCTAGACCCTTCTTTAAAATCATCTCCAATGGCTGGAGGAAGCCCCTCCCTGTGCCTGAATGGCTAACATGAGGAAGGGAACCACCTGCTCAGCTCCCTGTGTGGTCCACAGTTCCCTTTTTCTTGAGCACAAAAAGTCCGAATCCACATAGCATTCTTGAAAATAGATACACTATCCTGTAGGAAAAATTAGAAAGACATTCTCTTTGAATTGTTTGACCTACTGGAAAAATTTTTACATATCTGGGATAAGTTTCTCTTTGAACTGACAGAGCTAGTAAGCCAGTTTATCCACAGCTGTTGTGTCTTGGTTTAAGACAAATAGAAGACATGGACACTCTAAAATGAGTTACGTCCTGTGGGAACTCAGCACATCACTCCGGATGTTCAGAGTTACCGAGAGAACCCTTGGGGGGCTCGGAAATCCTGGAATGTTGCCAGGAGCATCTGGTGGCTTAATTTCGATCCTTCTAAGGATGTGGCACCTGTTTGAGGATGTGAGAGTCACTTGGGAGTGAAGGGTGCAAAAAAGATATATTTACAGGGTGAAATATGGATTTTAGGGTTTTTGGTACAGGGGGGTTATGGAGACAAGATGGAGGGATCAGGGCGTGTCTCGTCCTTCTTCTTTCTTCTTCTTGTCATCCATTTTCTGTGGTGATGTTGGCACTTGGGGATTGGTCCATGGTGAAGGTGCACTTGCTAATATGGGTGAAAGGTATTGAGAAATCAAGGTAAATATGATATACATAGTTTTTAGTATAAAAAGACACAACCGCCCCGTGGGTGGTCAGAGTGCCCTTGGCTGCCTTGCAGGTCAGACCTCGGCTGGGCAGAAAGAAAATTCTGTAGATAAGAAATAATAAACAATCTGAAGACCGAAAAACTGAAGAGTCCAGACTCGTCCTTTGAAGCGCGGGCCACCCAAGAACCACCCTATCCATGTCCGGGCAGAGACAGACAGCCGAACCGGACATCTGGCGTCCCTGGGTGGGCACGAGGTGGCGCCCGGCGGCACACGGCGGGCACCCGCTGAGCCCCGGTAGGCTCTGGGGTGCACCTCTCGCAGAGGGGCGACCTCGAAGCACCGAGTGGGCAGCTCCCGAGCTGGACTTGTTCCCAGGAGAGCGCTGATAACTCCTTGGGAAAGCAGCCAGAGGAGTCTGAAGACACAGCAGCCGCTGAGAACATCGCACTCCACTTCTGCCGAAGAAGGTTCGTAGCAGAACAGCCCGGATCGGAATCGGGAAGGCGCCTCTGAATCCATCTCCTGTGACCTGTGGGCCAGTGACCAGGAGCCTTCGGACTGCTCTGACAACACAAATTTGGTGAGAAGGTCAAAAATTAAGAACATGGGGGGTGTACTCTCCCAGGAACAATTAGAGATTCTGTCCGACCTGCAAGGCGTGGCAGAAACACACACTATGGGGATCCCAAAGAAAAAGCTTAAAGATCTGTTGGTATGGGTGCGGTGTAATTACCCGTACTCAGAGACGCGTCTGTTGTTTGAAGTGGGTTTTTGGCAGGAATTTAATAGGCACCTCTATCTCTTAGCTATTAAAAATGATAAGACGGCCCTGAAACTGCTGTCTTCTGCAAGAATTATGTTAGAAGCAACATCAGCTCAGTCTAGGGGGTCGGCCAGGCAACAACTTGCTATAAATCCCACAGGGGCGGAGGGAGGAGAGCAAGGCTCAAAACGGAGATTGCCTCTGATCCCAATTGGCCCAGGGGAAACAGCTCCCGAGGAAGGGGAGCAGGGAGAAATGTCATTGCCTTCAGTCCCACCATCCCGAAAGCCCAAGGGACCTCCAAAACGTCCTGAAACCCCAGAGAGTACAGGGGCTTCAGGCTCCAACTCAGGCACAGAAAACACCATTCCAATCCTAGACGAGTTAAGGTTTTCTCCCAGTGAGATCAAGGAAACAGGTCGCTCCTTAGGAGCGCACGTTCCCGATTCGCAGGAGTCAAAGGGAGACGGGATGAGACAAGCGGCGGAGTCGGGAAGGGGGGCCGAAGGGGGATCAGAGGGGAGGGGCGATGCGCTTTCTCGCGGTGGGCGCGGCTGCGCGGCAGCAACGCTAGCTGGCGGGAGGGGCACGGAGGCAATGGGGGACACGGGTTCTGGTGTGGCTTTTGCGAGCGCAACGCCGAGGGCGGTGGCAATCTCGGCTGGCGCGGTGTCAAAAGTGTGCGTGAAGGGCAAGGCTCGCGGGACATCCGGGGAGGGCTCTCAAACCGACGCGGTAGCGTCAGACACGGGCAGTGAGGGTGGGGCACCTGCAGGGCTCCAGCCAGCTACCGTAGGGAGACGTGAGGACCGTGCGGTGATGATGTCAAACCCGGAAGTCGGGACGCGGAGATCAGGCAGAATCGCGGTGCGAATGGGGGTACCGCCAGGGGGAGGGCTGCGCGCTCCGATGGGGGGTGTGTATACAGCATCAGAGGAGAAGGAGAGAGGGTCAGGAACGGATCCTAGGGAGGAGACTTTGGAGGCGGAGCGGGGCGGAGACAGTGACGTCAGTTCTGGGGAGGCAGGACGCAATCCCGAGGGTGCGCGTGCGCGGAAAGTACAGGCAGAGCGCGGTCAGAGGCGGGTCCGATCCCCCGTGACGTCTCGGGCGAGTAGGAGGGGCCATGCTTGGGGGTCGACATCCTGGGGCTCCACCCCCTCTCCGATCCCGATGCCTTCGGTTTCAATCCCTGTGGTCCAAACCTCTTCCATCCAAGGGAGACATTCACGTATTCAACCTCCACTGTCAGCTCAGTCAACAGCCATGCAGACTCGGTCTCAAACATGATCGCAAGCGTTGCAGTCTGTTGAACAGGAGTCGATCGAGTTCGTGTCGTCATCACGGTCGTCCAGGCAGATGACAGCGCCACCTTATGGGGGGATGACCGCAGTGCAGGACATGCCAGGCCTGTTCGACAGCGCCACACCGCCACCTGCTGGCGAGACTGCAACAATGCAGCGATTTTTTCCAACAACGTATAAAAAGAAAACTACATCGAAGAAAACAACAACAACAAAACAACAAAAGGACAATCCTTCATCAACTTCAGGATCTCATGAAGTTGAAGACAATTCATATGAAGTGCAACCACAAGGAGAAGACATGAGATGAATCACAGCATCAGAAGGAATTCCGGCATGGATGTTTTTGGCAGTAGAAGCAGCAAAAAGCCTTCTGCAGTCTTTTGATACAGCAAGATGAGCACGATCACGAGAACCTCAAGTTTCTTTTTCAGATTTGGGAGCGAGACCAAAAACCTCAAAACAAAGAATGTGGAACAAAGAATCACCAAGGACCTCCACGATTCCATTGTGCATGCAAATACCAATGGGGTTTTCAGAGGAGGAAGAAGAACAGACAGTGGAACCAACGGACTGGAAAAAAATTAGAAAAATGTTGGCAAAAGAAAAGGGTTTGATTAAAGGATCAGGAGATAAAATAATGCCAGTGACATACGATGCACAGGGTGAAAATCCGAGGTGGGAAAGGATGGGTCATGAAGTAGTCAAAGACAGCAAAGGCCATTCAGAATAATGGGCTGAATTCACAATTCTTCAAACAACTCCTGAGGGGGACATTCAATATGTACGACCTCACACCATATGATATCCGAAGCCTTGTGTCAATGATTCTCACAGACACACAGAGTCTCATCTGGGAAAGAAGATGGCGAAGGTATCTCACAGAGTTGAGAAACAGTTATCAAGGTGGGCCAAACACAAATCTCCCAGAGGCACAGTTTGCAGGGGATCCTCCAGGTGACAATCCAGCAGAGCAAGCAGCACGACTTCCATGACGAGTGTTGAATGACATCAAGGAAGCAGCGCGCAGAGCGACTTGCAGATTGCTCCAGCGGGAGTTCCGGACACTCCATTCTCATGCATCAGGCAAGGTCCCACGGAACCATTCTCGTCATTCATAGATTGACTCTTGCAAGCTGTGGATCGACAGGTGACTGATGAGGCAGTGAAAAGACCTCTCATGGAAAGTCTAGCCTTCGGCAATGCCAACCCGGTTTGTCAACGGGTCATGAGCGCAATGCCAGGACGGCCATCCTTGGCAGAGCTGGTGGAGGCATGCAGCAAGGTGGGAACACCTCAGCATGTCACATCAATCGTGAGGGATGAGCTGAGAGGAGAATGGGAAGAACAGATGAAAAAACACTCAGAAAAACAGTTGGAAGACAAGGTGTTGGAAAAAATGCTGGAAGAAGTACTTCAACAACAGAGCAAAATTCTTGCAACCATCCAGAAAAAGAACAATCCGTCGGGAGGACAATGCTACAAGTGTGGAGCGTTTGGGCACTTGAAGAAGAATTGTCCACAAGCGCACGCACAAGTGCAGACAGAAAAACCAGAAAAGCCACTTTGTGCATGATGTGGAAGAGGAAGACATTCTGTGAAAGAATGTTATTCTCAGACAGATGTGGAAGGAAATCCTTTACCATATCCAGGAAACGGGAAAAGGAGCACGCCCACAAACAGTCAGCGCGTGTTGACACAAGTGATGGCGGTGACACAGCAGCAAACAGGACAGTCATCGGAGAACATCAAGCAGACGCCCTCAGCAAAATCTTCAGCCATTCCCCAGTGACCCAGACCTCCTTCCACCAGGAGCACAGTGCACATTGGCAGCCTCAAAATTAGTATGCTTTCTGGATGAAAGTCATGCAGAGATTCCAACAGGTATCCGTGGAGATTCATATAAGAGACAAGATTTCTTAATAGTAGGACAAGACAAAAGCAGCATCCTTGGACTCATTGTTTATCCAACAGTTGTTTCAGCAGACAAGAATACAGAGTTGACAGTTTTGGCAAAAGCGCTTCGTCCACTGTTGACCGTGGCAGAAAACACTCAGATCGCGAGAGCTTTCGCCTTGCCACCACATGCCATTGAAGAAGTCATGTCAATTTTCGATGAGGAAGGGCTTCCTTTGAAGGAGCATGTTGAAATACACACTACATGGATAAAGCACATAGGTCGAGACCGACCCACACTCACTTGTCAGTTGACTTGTGGAGACAGAACAATAACGGTCAGAGGCATGCTCGACACAGGGGCAGATGTCACAGTAATATCTTACATCTTTTGGCCTCGCAATTGGAGCTTGATTGGGCCCTTGGGATCTCTCTCAGGCATAGGGGGAGTTTCTCTGTGTCTGCAGAGTGAGAATTCCATTGTTGTCATGGGACCAGGAAACAAGACGGCGATCATTTGTCCTTTTGTTGTGCAAAAGCCAATCACAGTTTGGGGATGAGATCTTTTGGCACAATGGGGCACGAAGATTGAGGTGGATTTTTAGTAGGGGTCACTGCGGCACTCGCCACACTGAAGTTGACTTGTAGAACAGATGATCCAGTCTGGGTGGATCAGTGGCCCCTGGAGCGAAAAAGTTGAGTGCACTGAAAAACCTGGTCCAAGAACAATTGCAGAAGGGACACATCAAGCCAACAAACAGCCCTTGGAACTCTCCAGTGTTTGTCATCAAAAAGAAGCTATCAGGCAAATGGAGGCTGTTGCACGATCTCAGGAAGATCAATGAAGTTCTTGAAGACATGGTACCGCTTCAGCTGGGACTTCCATCTGTTTTGATGATTCCCAGAGATTGGCCACTTGTGGTCATTGACCTCAAGGATTGTTTTTTCAGTATTCCGCTTCATTCAGATGATGCGCCAAGACTTGCCTTTTCAGTTCCAAGTATTAACAAGGAAACGCCTCTGCAGCAGTACCATTGGGTGGTTCTTCCTCAGGATCTTAAGAACTCACCGACAATCTGCCAATGGTACGTGGCACGAGCTTTGTCACCAGTGCAGAAGAAATTTCCGAAGGTGAAAATCATTCATTATATGGATGATTTGCTCATTGCGGCATCAACACAACAAGAGCTGCAAAAGGCTCGTGACTGTGTCATTGCAGAAGTGCAAAAGGCAGGTCTGGAAATCAGTGTTTCGAAGATTCAGGAGGTCGCGCCTTGGAAATATCTAGGGTGGAAGATCTTGGAGAAAATGATTAAGACCTCAGAAGATGGAGATCAGCACAAAAGTCAACAATCTGCATGATTTACAGCAACTTCTAGGAGAGATCAACTGGATGAGACCGATTTTGGGAATCACAAACAGCGACATTCCAGCATTGCTCGATCTCTTGAGAGGAGACACAGACATTTGATCTCCCAGGACACTCACATGGGAAGCGAAAAAAGAATTGGAGAAAGTTACGGATGCTATTCAGAAGAGACAAGCACATTGATTCGTTGAATCGTTGCCTTTTCAGTTGGCAGTGCTCGGAAAGAAAACGCAATTCCATGGTTTGCTCTTCCAATGGGATTCATCTCAAAGAGATCCTTTGATAATCACAGAGTGGATTTTCTTACCATACAGGCCTTCAAAAACAATTCTGACAGATCTGGAGATGGCAGCACAGATCATCATAAAGGTGAGAACAAGGTTGCTGACAATGGCAGGACGAGAATTCTCAAAGATTCATTTACCTTTGAAGCAAGATTATTTTGATTGGGCAATGCAAAAATCGAAAGATTTGTTAATCGCATTGTTAGCTTTTCCAGGAACCTGCACAATCAATTTCCCGCAGCACAAAATGTTGCAATCACAAATATGTTACAGAGCAAAGCCAAGAATAAGTGAAGAACCTCTGGACGGGATCACAGTGTTCACTGATGGCTCAGGGAAGACACACGAGTCAGTGATCACGTGGATGAACTCAACGACAGGGGGATGGGACTCAGACGTGAAGACAGTTCAAGGCTCTCCACAAATTGTGGAATTGGCAGCTGTTGTCTGAGCATTTCAGCCGCCCCAGAACCACCCTACCTGTGTCTGGGCAGAGACAGACAGCCGAACCGGACAACGTCCCCTTATAGTTTTAGCCAATCCCTTTCCACTAATAAGGAGAAATGAATATGAGCCGATATAAGTGAAAAAATAAGTTTCCTGAAAAAATAAGTTTCCTAAAAAAATAAAATAACAATGGGCAAAAAATAACAGTAATAGTCACTAGTTACAAAGTTGCTGAAATCTTGTGGACTCCCCAGGAACAAAGACAAACTCAAAATGATGGTGTGACCCCTTCCCCAAGATAGCACCCTCCATGGTTGACCGTGTATAGGGTGACAAAGGGAAAATGGCAGCAGGTCTCTCCATCTCCCCCTTATCTTTCCTGTCATGGCAGCTATTTCAGAGAAGGTGGCTGACACACTCCGGTGGCTGGTACTCAGTCAAGTGCTAGAACTTGTGGAGGGAGTCCACCTTCCTCTCAGCAGAAGATGGTGGGCAGCAGGCTGGGAGAACTTGGACTCTGTGCCTTCCCATTTTGGCCAGGTGCTGCTGGCAGGCTGGGGTGACTGCATGGAGCAGGGCCACTCCACTCCTCTCAGCACAATGCTGCGGCTGTAGTCAGGCACTCACAGAATATGTCTTGAAGCAGTCCAGGACCGTGAAACACAGCATCTTGGAAAAAAAAAAAAAAAAGGCCTAGAGCAACCCCCTTGGAAAAGAAACAAAAGAAACCCAAAAAGGGAGTGTCTGCCTTGAGCAAGAGCTATCAGGCAAGAAAGCGCAGTCTGCCTGGGTGCTCCAACTTTAAGTACCCCGGGGCACCCCCGAGCCCTGCCATTCTGTTTTCTGGCTGCAGGGTCTTAAAGAGACAGCAACATTTTTGGGCACAGATAGATATGGAATAAAATAACATTTTGGGTTATCCAGGACATGGTGCTTCAGTATCTATTCAATCCATTATCACCAAGGTTTTGGCGTACAATGTCAGTATGCTCCAGTACAGAGTTCTACCATGTGGACTATGTGCACTAAATTTCATCCAGATCTTTGGAGGCCGAATTGTTGTTGAGGTTGCTGTATGTGAAAAACGCCAATCACTTGGGTTTTTTTTAATTTTAAAAGTTTAATAGTAATAAAATGGTTATAAAATAGTAATACAATTAAAGTAATATTAATTTGGACAATTTGAATTAGGACAATAGAGACAAAGAGTTATGGACGTCCAGCTACCTTTTTCTGGGCAGCACGAGCCAGAAAAATGACCCCCGTTAACAAAGGATTAACCCTTAAGAGCAATAGCCTGTTGAATATTCATACACCTCTTACATGATGCATAAATTCCATTCAAACAAAGGATTTGGTCTGGTCATCGTCAACTTCTTCCTCCTAATCCTAAGGCGCCTTTGATCTTTAGCTAGGCAGGAGGAAGTCAGTTTCTTCTGATAAGAGAACAATAAATTCCTTTTCTCTGAAAGATTTAGGTGTCTTGTGGCTGCTATCTGGTGCAAGTGCCTCATTCCTTTCTTTAAAAAATATCCCACTTACATAGTTCTTATTTTAACTACAAAAGTTATCTTTTAACTACAAGATTGCATTTATCATATTATTAAAATGTTAATACAGCACTACTAATCAATACAGCAAAACACATATAGTAAATATCTGCGTAGAGCCATATAATATGCATTTTTCACAATCCTCCCTCTTTCTTTTTATAATTAATTTGGCTTGAGCAGTATTCACAGCTTTCGAGCCTTCATCAGCCGCTCATTTTCTTCACAAATCAATCTCGCTTCTCTGAAGGGGTCTTCTATATTATTTTGTTTCTTTAACACCATAATCCTTTGACCATGTTTGTTGTAGCCAACTTTTGATCCATGGTCACTAATAGCATACTTGGACTACACTGGTGATGAGCCAAATGAAACAGGGGATCAAACAAGCAAGAAATATTTGACCAGCAGTAGTGCACATAAGGAAGAAGCCTAATTTTTTCCACCATTCTATTCCTAGCACGTTATCCCACCAGCTAGTATTTAGCATTGATTTCCACTTTTGAACTGGCACATGGGCGATTTTTCTGATATCGTTGACTATACCCAGTACAGCATCCCCATTTTCATCTATTTTTAAGCAACAATCTGATCGAAGCCAGCCTATTCTGATACATAGTTGCTCTCCTTTGGGTTTGTTGCCTTGATATTAATTCCACTGTCCGACCAGTTTTGTTCGTTATTATCTCTACAGCGGCTTGGAGTCTTATAATACGATTTAGCATATAAATTGGGGTCCAATGTCCCCAACTCCCATCTTGTGCCAAGGTGACTGGCCCATATGTCTCCTATATGTGTTCAGGGGGCTATTCCTCATGTCCCCATTTTTGGAATCCTCCAATCAACTCTCTTTTGTTTCTCTAGATCCTCATAAACTGGTATCCCTAATTGATCCCCATCAGGTCCTGGCAAAAGAAAAAATCTTGGCTGTATGATTCCCAGAATGCAGCTCCCTTTCCACTGAGAGGGGAATTTTGGGTATGCTCTTTTTCCACTTATCCAAAATAAGCCATCTGGAGCTTTCCAATAGTCAAACTTTTGCTGATCTATATCCTCCCAAAATTTGGAAATTTCTGGGATGCCAAAGTAAGGATTTTTGCCTGTATCATTGCATGCTATCATACTTACAACTACCTTTCTTTCTTTTTTTCTGTGTCCAGTACATGGTTGGTTCTTCTGGGAACCACCATACAGAAGTTCCGTTACTAACCTTGTTATCTTTTACAGGGAGTTTTTCCTACTTCATGAATGCACCTTTTCCCAGTGCACCAGAGACATTCTTCCCCTATTGTAGCAGGCTCCATGGAGTTGGCTAGGGCCCCATGGAGGAACGAGGCTCAACAGTAGGAATTGCTGAGTCATGATGAAATAGCAAAATAAGCTACTGTCTTCCGTCTTTCAGACCCTAGCTTATCTCTGTAACCCCATAGGTCACTTTCCCCTAACCCCTACTACTGGACAAGTTTGGATCGGCTTATACCCTATAAAAAGGGTCTGTTTTAGACCATTCGGCAGAAGAAGAACCATTGCTGGAACCCTTCACAGACCCCTCAATAAAACCATAGCTCTGGAACCCCAGGACATTTTCTTCTCCTCTCTCGTGTCTGCTTCCCCTCTAGCCTGCCAGGTGCCTTAGCAAGCAAAGAGCTGGAATCCTAAGAGAGCTGAATCACTAAAGAGCTGATATCCTTTGGGCTTGCTAAAGTAGCCACGGGTACAAGCGGCTTGGGTATTCGGACACTCTGTCCCTAGGAGGGATTGAGCTATCTGGCTCGTGCTGCTTGCTCGGGGGCAAAACCAGCCCTGCAGGCTGTCGGGTTTACCCTATGACTATTGAACTCAAAATCCAACCCTCTGGTCGATTCTCCCCACTTATACTTGTTTGGTTCCACTTAAGGAGCGCAGTTTGGCCTAGGCTGCTGCCTTTCCATGGCCATTTTTCTGACATCAAAGCCCCTCCACAGACCCAACAACTGGTTATATTAAGTTCTCTGCTTTTCCTTTCCCCCAATTCCACAAACTGATTTTCACCCATTCTTGAGATATCTATTTCTTTTTCTAATTGTTGTTCAAGTTTCGTATACAAATTATCAATTGAGATTGGCACAGGTTTAGGTGGTTTTACTGGCTTAGTCTTTGTGCTTATCAATTGCTCTTTTACTAAATCTTGTGCTTTGTTTCCAATAACGTAGGTGAAGCAAATCCATTTCTCCCCTTTTGGGCATTGACTTCCCATTCTGTTACCACTTGTTCCTAAGTTCTCTGCAGTCCAGTTCTTTTTCCCATTGTGCATGCAATTGCCTAACTTGGATGGGTTATAACAGTGACTGTTGACATGAGTGTGAGAAATAAAAAAGGAACCTCAGTGTCTTTCCATATTTAGCTTGCGGTAACACCTGTGGCATGGCCTTGTCGATATCCCAAAAGGGAAAAGACAAAAAATGAGTGACAGAAAAAGGAATAGCAGAGGTCCAGTATGGCTTATACTCCCACCTCCCATGCCTATGGGGTTGCAACCCACAGCAAGTGTATTTGATCTTCTTGGTGGTGAATACAGAGGCCAATCTGGTCTTGCCCTCTATTTCCTTGTGACTTTCTCTTAGCTAATTTCCAGGCAAATCGTTTTTGACACTCATTAACTGTAGTTTCCCACCATTCCTCAGGTATCTCCCATTCAACAGGCACTAATAATTCCCATCCGCACAACAAAATTATTATTTCAGTTGCCTCGAGTTCTACCTGGATAGGAGATTGATTTGGCACTTGACACTTCCTGCAACAAGAGCATTGATTATGTGAACTACAATACCAATTCTTCCCACAATTCAAACATTTACATTTAACCCAGCTAGCATGTCTGGTATTTGGGTGAATCAAAGAGGGTATTTGATATGGCACTGATGGAAGTTGCAACTCCTCCTCGTCTTTGTATAAGTCACAGGCTAAGGCCTGAATACAAGAGTTCTCTGTCCAAAACAGTCCTGATCCTCCTGTTTGGAGTGGAAGTCTTCTTCCTCCCCAAGGAGAGTACCGGAGACGTCTCAAAGCTTGTCCTGATGGTACTTGAAACCACTGATATAAGCTCTGTCTTATTTCCCAGTTAGGTGTGATCCCGTGTATATTTCTTGGATCATTTGGGTCTTCCCAGTTCATTGCCACCCATTCCCTGTTTAAGAGTCAGTTTTGCATCACGCGGTTCAGATGTTATCATCCACTCCTTAGGTTCTTCCACGGGTGTTGGGAAGGATGAAAGTTTGACAAGAAAGTCTCACAGATATATATGCTTAGCAGAAAGATTTTTAAATGTAGAGTGATGAAGGAATAGAGTTGGAAGCAAGTTTTGATATAGAAGAAAAGAATTGCTGAGCAAGTATTACTGGATAACCAAGGAGGCAAAGGGTATGTTAGTTAGAAGGGGTTTTTATGACTTAGAGCAAAGGATAAACCCACCTCAAACGAGAAGATGTTTTTACCAAGCAGAAAGATAGCACAGGCAAACAAGTCAGCAAAGTTGCAAGTAGAAAAAAGGTCTCAGAATTTTCCACTGCAAGAAAACTGAAAAACAACTTCTAGCTTAAACTGTAATGTACTAACTTTTAGTGATTGGAGAATAGTAACATGAATATGGTAATTATAGTAGGTATGATAGGCTATAGATAATACTTAAGGTATAGATTGGTTCTACTGTATTTAGATGCTAAGCAAAGAAAAGTATATAATGCAATGTAACCAAAACCAAAGGGTCTCCAGGCCTGCCTGCAGCTGGAGCTGACAGCTGTAGGCACAGGCTCTGTCGCCCATGACCCTGGACTGCTGTAACCTCTTGGATGGAATAAACTGCATTTTGGAGAGCTGCCTGGAGTCCTGCATCCCTCATTTTGGCTCTTACACACGAGTCCTTTGATTCTGCTGGTTGGATCCACCCTCGTTCCCCGGTCCGGGTCGCAGCCTTGGTCGTCAGCAATACCTGAAAAGGACCTTCTCATTGTGGAGTTAAAGATTGTTCTTTCCATGTTTTTACTAACACCCACTCCCCTGGATGAATATTATGGATTTTAAAATCTAAAGGTGTGGTTTGAGGGATTATTCCTTTTAAACGTAAGTTTTCGAGAGTTTTTGCAATAGTGTTGTCATATCCTCTGACTCTTGTTTCCCCTACCTCATAAGTAGCATTTTCATGTTGAGTGGTTAGAAAAGGTAACCCAAACATCATTTCATAAGGTGACACTCCCAGATCTCTCCCGGGTTGGGTTCGGATTCTCAATAAGGCTAAAGGTAGGCATTGTACCCATGACATTCGGGTCTCAATTACCAATTTAGTCAAAGTTCTCTTTAAAGTCTGGTTCATCCTCTCTACGCGGCCAGAACTCAGTGGATGCCATGGGGTGTGTAACTCCCATTTTATCCCCAAGGCATGAATTATTTGTTGTAACACCTTTGATGTAAAATGCGTTCCTCTGTCTGAGCCTATCCTATTAACCATTCCATATCTGGGAATTATCTGTTCCAAGAGTGTTTTACTTACCATGTTGGCTGTGGCTTTGGCAGTGGGAACTGCCTCCACCCAATGAGTTAAACGGTCTGTCATTACTAATAAATACTTCCATCTTTGTACTTGTGGAAGTTCAGTAAAATCTACCTGGATACTTTGAAATGGTCAAAGAGCTAATTCACGACCTCCTAATGTCGTTTTTCTCATTACCTTTTTATGGATCTTTTGGCAAATTATACATCTTTCAGTTACTTGTTTTGCTACTCCAAAAATCCCAATACACCCATAATTCCTTAAAAAATGATCACACAAGGCCTGGGTACCCCAAGCGGTTTTCTGATATATGTCTTCTAATATCTTCCTAGTAATCATTTTATTAAGTAATTGTCTTCCGTTAGGAAGTTTCCATTTCCCTGATTCATCTTGCTCACCTCCTATCTTGTTTAATTCTTTTTTCTCTGCTTTGCTAAACTTTGGAATTTCCAATTTTTCCTCATTTGGAGTTAATATTAATATAACTCTTTCAGTTCCATTTTCTGCTGCATCCCTAGCTTCCTGATCTGCCAAATTATTTCCTCTTATTTCTGGGGTCACTCCCTTTTGGTGTCCCTTGAAGTGTACTATAGCTATCTCTTCAGGTAATTTTATTGCTTCTAAAACTTCTAAAATGAGCCCTTCATGTACCAATCCTTTTCCTCTTGAATTAATTATTCCTCTTTCTTCCCAAATTTTTCCAAAGGTATGTACTACTCCAAAGGCATACCTTGAATCCATATATATAGTTCCTTTCTTGTGTGCTAAATATTCCAGTGCTCTTTTTAGAGCATATAATTCACAGGTTTGAGCTGACCAGTTTGAAGGTAATTTCCCTTTTCAATAGTTTGCATGTTTTTTCCATCAACTACTGCATACCCTGACATTCTCTTTCCTTGTAGACATCTGGAGGACCCATCTGTCGCAGACATCTTTCATGAAAAATCCTTTCTTAGGATTTTTCCTTGTGACAAGCTGCAGTTCAGCAACCAAAGTAAACAATGGTTATCTGCTGCTGTGGAATGCAACAGGTGATTGGTCTCCTGTGGGTGTTTGGATTTCTTGACCACTCATGGCAGAGCTGGCTCTTGCTCTGTCTGAGACACAGATCTTTGTTATTCATTCTTTTCTATTCTTAGCTTAGCTAGCTGCTGAAGAAACTTTTCCTTTCTATTGCTTTTTAGTATAGTCTTAATGTAACATATATCATAAAATAATAAATCAAGCCTTCTGATCATGGAGTCAACATTCTCGTCTCTTCTTCATCCTGAAAACCCTTGTGACCGCAGTCACAATTGGTGACCCCCGACTGAGGAGGACAATCATCACTTGGTGAGACCACCAGAGGAGCATTGCTGCACTGGGTAAACCCTGAATGTGTGGCATTGATGGTTGCTTCACAAGTGACCACAGAAGTGGATTCTAGCCAGGAGCTGAAGAACTGAAGATCCGAATTTGGACAGAGTTCACAGCAAGGCTGACCACAAAGGGAACCTTCTGAAAAGCCTCCAGGAAGATGTTCGGAAAGCTCAGCAGAACCATGCAGATAGCCAGAGAGTCCTGGACACTGTCACAAGGTACTGTTGGTTTTTCCCCTCCTGAAGATGAGGTCATTCATAGTTTGTGGCTGCTCATCTGGAGGACTCCTCCCCTAGAGAATGAGGTTCCATTCTCCCCTTCAGAGGAGAAACTTATTGCCCTCTGGCAAAAATGGGGTGAAGAGGACAGAATTCTCCTGTTGGAGGCAGATCTCTATGAGTTTTTTCGATGGGCGAAGCTCTTTGGATTTTTTACGAATGTGCTATATGCCCTCGATGTGTTTGTCTGGGAGTGTATGGGCTCCATTTTCCAATTCTTTTTATACCGGGGGTTCGGATGCCCCTCGATTTATCCAACCTTTTTGAAGCTCTTTCTAGTCTTGAAACGGAGAGCAGCTGTTTTTCCCTGGATTGCTAACTGCAAGGGCAAAGCCCCGTTCCCCCCAATTCCGGGGGAAGACCCTTTGGAGGGGGACGCTCTGCTGCTTTCCAGCCCCCCTGAACCACAGTGGGGGGGCGAAGTTTCGCCCGCAGACGAAGTTTTTTTTACTGCGTCTTCGGAGCATGCTCAGACGGAGCCGTTTGTTCCCCCCTCCGGTTGCTCTCAGGGGGGATGGGAGTGGGCGGCGCCGCCCCGGCCAGCACCACGGGCACCGCCCCGGCCAGCGCCACGGGCACCACCCCGGCCAGCGCCACGGGCACCGCCCCAACCCGCCCCGCGGGTGCGGGCGGTTCCCCCCGCGGCCCGTCCCGCGGCCGCCCCTCCGGGGGAGCCTGTGGGCGCTCCGGCCGCGGTTCCGCCGGCTTCCCTGCCTGCATCTATCTCAGAGACACCGCTTCCCGCGGCTGCGCCGATGTTGCTGGGCAACAGCGATCCACCGCTCCCCCCGGCCGTCCCGCTGCCTTCTGCGACTGCGGTTCCGCGGCCGATGTCAGAGTCCGGCGCAGAAGAAGCTGCCGACCCCGTGCCGCCCCCGCCGCCCCCGCCGCCTCCCCAGGCGGCCCCGCTGCCCGCCCCTGCGGGGACTCCGTTCTCCATGTCCGCGTCAGAGGCTGCCTTGGAGCCGGCGGCAGCAGCAGAGGCGCCTCCTGCATCCAGCGTGACTTCCTCCCCGAGCTTTTCGGGTTGTCCCGGGGCTGCCCCTACGGGGGGAGCTGGGACAGGGGAAGAGGGCGTCAGCCTGTCCTTCCGTGGAGGAGGCATGGCCCGACAGCTGGCTGTGGGCGCAGCGCGACTGCCTGTTTTCAAGATCAGCATTCTTGGCGGGTTGGGGGGTGTTTGGTCCGGGTTTTCTCCCTGGGGGATGCGAATCTCTCTGCCGCCCCTCGCCGCTGGGGCGTGCGAGGGGGAGGTGGGTCCTGGAAGTTCTGCCTCTGGTCCCCAGCCCGGAGGGGGTGGCGGTGGTGCCGTGAGGCAGATGGGAGGAACACCTGGTGCATTTGCATTGCAGAGGCAGAGGGCACAGCAGGAAGCGAGCATCGCTTGTCTGCTGTGGGGAAAGGACATCCCCAGACCCGAGACGAAGTTTCTCGGGACAGCTTCTGTCTTCCCATTGCTGGCATGCCTCGGTGATTTTGGGGAAAGGAAGCGTTTGGTCACCCCTTCTGCCATTGTACTGGCAGCAGGGTGCGGGTCTGTGCCAATGCAGAGCCTGCCTCGGGGGCTGGGCCTGGGCTGTCTGGCTTGGTTGCTTGGGCCAGGGCCACCTCCCAGCCTCCTGTTGAGTTTGGGGGCTTTGCTTCCCCCTTCTGGTCCTGGGCCACCTTTCAGTGGGCCAGGTCTGGGGTTCCTGATCCTTCCACATGGGCCAGGGCCCCCAAGGGCCTCTCTCTGACTCCTCTGCTGCTGCTGCTGCTCTTTCCGACAAGACAAACAAACAAACAAAAAAAAAAAAAAAAAAAAAATTAAATTGAATAAAAAAGGGTGAAAGAGCTGGCAGCAGCTCAGAGGCATTGAGGAGCCAGGGATTGGCTTCAGCCCAAGTTGTTCAATGAAGGGCTGTGGCAAGACATTTCAGAAATTTTCTAATTTTCTCAAAATTGTTTGAAGACTGTCAATGGACTTTTGATAAATATTGATGGACCTTTTTCTGTAGCAAGCCTGTTTCAGGACCAAAAGAAACTTTCAGATATGGCAAAGAGGAACATCTTCAAGCCATGGACTTTTCCTGAAACTCAGCTGCTTGGACTTGAATTTTCTTTGCATTGTTTTTGCATTTTCTTATATTATAGAATTGTTTTAGTAATATGATAGAATTTTATGTTCTACAGGTGAAGAAATTCCCAGTGCATTCCACAGGAGCACTTGAGTGGAGTTTGATTGGCAACAGATAACCTGTCAAGTGTTTGTCTTTTTCTTCGGCATGAGTACAGCAGAGAAAATTACAAACACTTTTTCCTTTTAATTTAACTAAATAAAAAAAGGTGACATGTCGCAGACATCTTTCATGAAAAATCCTTTCTTAGGATTTTTCCTTGTGACAAGCTGCAGTTCAGCAACCAAAGTAAACAATGGTTATCTGCTGCTGTGGAATGCAACAGGTGATTGGTCTCCTGTGGGTGTTTGGATTTCTTGACCACTCATGGCAGAGCTGGCTCTTGCTCTGTCTGAGACACAGATCTTTGTTATTCATTCTTTTCTATTCTTAGCTTAGCTAGCTGCTGAAGAAACTTTTCCTTTCTATTGCTTTTTAGTATAGTCTTAATGTAACATATATCATAAAATAATAAATCAAGCCTTCTGATCATGGAGTCAACATTCTCGTCTCTTCTTCATCCTGAAAACCCTTGTGACCGCAGTCACACCCATCCACATAGATTATTTCCCCTTCTGAAAGAGCTTGTTCTTCAAGATCTTCCCCGACCTTTGTTTGGTATTCAATAATTTCTAGACAATTGTGTATTAGGTTGTCTGATGGTTCTCCATATAAGAATTGAGCTGGATTTAAACAACTGTTTACTTCTAATGTCAGATCATCACTGTCTATTAAGATTGCTTCATATTTTAACATCCTAGAGTCTGTCAACCATTTTTCAGCCTCCTGATTTAACACATTTAAAACTGCATGAGGTGTGCACACAGTTAGTTTACCTCCAAAAGTAAGCTTACAACTTTCTTCTACCAGGATTGCAGTAGCTGCTATAGCTTGAATACATACTGGCCAGCCATGGCTCACTGGGTCCAACATCATTGATAAATAAGCTACTGGTCTCTTTACTCCTCCCCACTCCTGAACCAGAACTCCATGAGCTACCCCCTTTTCTACATTCATGTATAGATTAAAGGGTTTTTCTGGTGAGGGTAAGCTTAAAGCTGGTATTGAGGCCAGTTTTGACTTCAGTTCTCCTAATTTAACATCATCTTCCTTGGTCCATTTTATGCCATCTTCCTCTGTCAATTTTTCATACAAAAATTTGACTGCCTGTGTGTACCCCTCAATCCATAATCTACAATATCCCAATAATCCCAGTAGCTTTCTGATTTCCCTCTTTGAAGAGGGAGGGGGAAGGGATAAAATTCCTACAATTCTCTCTGGGTTGAGCTTCCGACTACCCTTACTAATTAAGTGTCCAAGATATTTTACCTCTGGTTCTACAAATTGCAACTTCCCTTTTGATACCCTTAATCCTTTTTCCTTGAGAAAATTCAAAAGTTGTATAGTAGCCTCTCTCACTTCAACTTCAGCTTCCCCAGATAGTAAAAGATCATCCACATATTGGATAATTTGTATTCCAGGAGGAGTAGGGAAATCTTGTAGTATTGTTTCTAAAGCTTGCCCAAATAAGTTTGGGGATTCCGTAAACCCCTGTGGTAATTTTGTCCATCCTAATTGCTGCTTTCTCCCAGGTTTTGGATCCTCCCATTCAAAGGCAAAAATATCTCGGCTCTCCTTGGCTAGTGGGCAAGCCCAAGAAGCATCTTTAAGATCCACCCCACTAAACCACTGATGCTGGGGTGAACCTTTACTTAGAAGAGTATAAGGGTTTGGTACCACTGGGTAGCGAGTCCGAGATCCTCCCTTAAATCTTGTACTAGTCTATAACTCCCATCGGACTTTTTTACTGGGAGAATAGGGGTATTATGAGGAGACGTACAAGGTTCTAATGTCCCATCCTTTATTAGTCCTTCTATTACTGGCTTCAAACCTTCCCTTCCTTCTAAAGATATAGGATACTGATGTACACGTATAGGACAAGCCTCTTTCTCAATTGTAACCCTTATGGGATCGATATTTAATCCTCCCCTATTTCCTTCCCCAGCCCAAACTTCCTTGTTGATTTTTTCTTCATCCTCTTGGCCTAATTTTAAAACTCTAGCTGTCATTTTCCCATCTTCTGGTATAACCCCTATTCCTAATTGTACTTGTAAATCCATCCCCAAAAAGTTGCTACCCGCCCCTGGGACCAATTAGACATCCCCCATCCAAATTTTAGTTTCCCTCTCAATTACCACATCTTTAATGATCAGAACTGTAAAACTTTCACCTTTTGCCCGTTACTTTTGCTGTATGTTTGCTCACACTATATCCTTTTGGAATATCTAACAGGCAGGTTCTTTCTGCCCCTGTGTCTACCACAAATTCCAATTCTTCTTCTTGGGGACCCACTTTTAAAGTTATCACAGGCTCCAGATGGTATTTTTCCCTTAAAAAATAGAGCCTATGACCTCCCTATTCCTCTTCTGTGCTTATCTCTTTAAAGATTTTCAGATCTTCGCCTGCTTATGACAATTTTTCCTATAATGCCCTTTGCTCCCACAGTAATGACAGACAATTCCGGAATGCTCCTGAGACTTGGTTTGTATTGAGGTTCTATTCCTTTCCCTTCCCCTGTCTCTACCACCTTCATATCTAGGAGTAGTGCCTGTATGGTTTTGATTTTTCTGGAAATTGTTTTCTCGCATGGTGACTACCATAAGTTTTGCTTTCAGTTTAGCCTTTCCTTCATCTCTCCGGACATAAACTTTCTGAGCTTCCTTTAATAAATCATCTAATGATCTACTATGCCAATCCTCATTTTTTTCTAATTTTTTTTCTAATATCTGGCCAAGCATTAGGAACAAAGTTAATCCTTAACAATGCTTTTTCCACATCATCTTCAGTGTCTATCCCAGAATATTGTTTCATATTTCTCCTAAGTCTGTCTAACCATTCTGTTGGAGTCTCTTCCTTCTCCTGCTGTGCCTCAAAATCCTTTTTAGCATTTTGCCCTCGAGGTGCTGCCCCTTTTATTCCCTTGATTATTAAATTATGATATTCATTCATGTGTTTTCCCCCTCCTCATTATTTTGACCCCACTCAGGAGGTGCAGTTGGCATTTTGTCTTCTCTGGGAGCCCCCTGCGGATTATCCTTTTCCCAAGCTTTTATTCCAGCTGCTCTGATTAATTGCCTCTCTTCCTGAGAAAATAATATTTTCATTATGGATTGCATTTCTTCCCAAGTATAAATGTTAGGGCCTAAAAATTGGTCTAATTGTTCAGCTGTACCTATGGGATCCTCCAAAATCCCTTTGATCTCTTTCTTAAAATTTCTGACCTCAGAGGAAGTCAGAGGGGCATTTACAAACCCCGTTCCGCCCCCTCCCATGGGAACCTCTCTTAACAAAAATAGACCAATCCCTTCATCTAACTCTTTTCCTTTTTTATCTTCTATAGCCTTTCTCCCGTGGTTTGAGAAAGAATTTGGAGAGGGCTGTCTTTTAACTGAGCTCCTAGTGTTTCGATAAGGTGCTTCCTCTAGGAAGAGAGTTTCTCTGAACAGCCAGAGCTGTGGTTACCAAGGGAACGGAGCTCAGGGCAGGACGGGGCCTGAGGGGGGCGGGTATCCCACCTAACCTTGGTCCTCCAAGGGCGGGACATAGGCGTGGTCTGCTGCCGGAACTGCCAAAGGAGGGAGCATTTCTGGGGGATACCAGACGGGAGCGCGGACAGCCTGCACGTGGTTAATGGCGGCTGAGTCAGCGGCTCCTGGCAGAGGCAAAGCAGCAGTGGCAGCACCCAGCGTAGTTGGCACGGGCAGGGCAGGCGATGATGGGGCTGGGGGGGGAGGCGGGGTGGCGGTCGAGGATGGGACGGCTGGGACCGAAGGGACCCCTGGCGCGATCGGGGCAGTGGTCATAGACCATGAAGCAGGAGGGTCCCCAGGCATGGCTGTTAGGGCAGCCGCGGACCAGGCGACCGGAACCGGGGCAGACAAAGTCACCTCCGGGGCTGGGATGTGGGCAGGGGTAGGGGAGGCTGCCGCGGGCAGTGCGCCCCCACTGGGACGGGATCCGCTGCGGGCGGAATTGAAGCAGGCAGCGAGCCGGGACCCGGGACCGGGACAGGCGGAGATGAAACAGGCAGCGAGCCGGGACCTGGGACCAGGACAGGTGGAGCTGAAGCGAGCACCGAGCCAGGACCCGGGACAGATGCCTGGGTCACAAACGGAGGGGGCAAGACTTGCAAAGGGTCCCACTCTTTTTCTGTTTTCTTGTCTTGTTCCCCTCCCTTTCCTTTTCCCTTTTTCTTTTCTTGTTTTGCTTCAGGAGTTTCTGATATTTTAAAGATTTTTATTTTTCTAAAATCTCCTGATCAACACATGGAATATTCTCTTTCGTCTAGATTAAACGGTTCCTTTGAATTTACAAATTCATTCAAAGCCTGACAAATCAATTTTTTAAAAGAGCCGTATCTAGGCCAATAAATGTGGTCAGATCTTATTTTCTTTGTTGGCCATTCGAGCATACAGAATTGTATAATCTTTACCTTGTTCTTTTTCCTTGTACAGGGTTTTTTTTCCCAGCTGGCTAACATAACTCCCAGAGGGCTATCTTGGGGTATTTCTGTTGGTAATTTTTTCTCCCGCTTTTCTTTCCTGTATCCACCTTAGAGGATTTCTGTCCCATTTTTCAATATTCTATCTATTCGTACCCTGCTTCTGTTTTTCACTTTTTACTAACAACTTAAATGTCACTATAGGAAATGAAAGAACACAAGCTCACACCACTGTTCTCAAGGTGAAGAAAAAGGGAAGTTTATTTTCTGACTCCAACATTTATAGTTTTCCAAGAGTGACAGCAGATTGGAGGGTGACAGTGACACCTCTCCAATGACACTGGACAAACCAACAGTCCATCAACTTTCTCCTCCTCCATAAAAGAATGCAAAACAATGAGTTATTTACAGAAAGTGTGTGAGAAAGTTCACTACAAGAATGTCAACATCAGAAGGCTTAGAAAATCTTAAAAAACCAGGGTGACATCTCACCCTTTTCCGTTTAAAAAAAGAAAAAGAGAAAAGAAAATGAACAATGTGAAAAGGAAAACATGAACAATGTTCAGTGTCCATTTGCGGAGGAATCATCGGAGTGATCCCTCTCATCGTCTGCATCTGAGTCATCACTCAATGATTCACCCGCTTGATGCCTTTCAGGTTGGTCACAGTTTCCATCTTGCCCGTCGGCCAGATTCTGTCTCTCTGGTTGCAGGTCAGGGCGAACACACTTCGAAGGTACCCAGCGTACCCCAGTATCTGTGGATACACAAGCATACCCGCGCCCCGAAGCGATAAGGTCATAGGGACCTTCCCACTGTTTGGTGACTAAATTCCGCACCCGAACCTTCGCTTGAGGCTGAGGTGCCTCGTCCGTAGCCTGCAACGAGAGATGGTGATTCAAAATGACAGGATTATTTGAGTTCTGCGGCACAGTGAGATGACTGATTATGCACAAAGCTTTTGCCAACCGACTGTGCGGGGTTTCACCCTGCATTCCCCATTTTTGTTTTTGGAAAACCCGCTTCAGATTACCATGAGCGCGTTCTACAATAGCTTGACCAGTCAGAGAATGAGGGATCCCGAACTTGTGGGAGACACCCCACAACTGCAGGAACTGCCGCACCTTTTGCAATGCGTAAGCAGGAACATTGTCAGTTTTCACCGCAGAAGGTATGCCCAGAACGGCAAAGGCCTGCCTCCAGTGGGCAAGGACATCACGGGCCTTCTCCCCAGTGTGAGCAGAAGCCCACATCGCAGAGGAGAACATGTCCACCGTGACATGCACATACTTGAGCCAGCCAAACTTAGCAAGCTGGGTGACTTCGGTCTGCCAAAGCTCCAAGGCCCGAAGGTCTCTGGGGTTTACCCCTGCCGGCAAAGGCAGAGCAAGTGCGTGGCAGTCATCACATGACTCAACAATGTCATGAGCCTCAGTTGGCGTCAGCTGAAACTGCTTCTGCAGGGTATGTGAGTTTTGGTGGAAAAACCCATGCGATGCCTTGGCCTGCACGAGTGTATCAGGCTGAGGCGCTACCCACGCTGGGTTAGCCAGCTTGTCAGCCCTTGAATTTCCTTCCACTATAAAGCCTGGCAAATTGGTGTGACTCCTCACATGCAGAACATGGAATAGATGAACCTGGGCCTGAATGGCACACCACAAGGTCTTTAGTAAATGAAACAAGGCAGGATTACAGACCTCCTTCAAAACCAAATGAAGCAACCACTGTGCGATATTGGCCACATAGGTGGAATCCGTGACCAAGTTGAAAGGTTCCTGGGAAAATTTCTCAAATGCCATGACAGCAGCCCTCAGTTCAACCAATTGGGCTGACCCATCCTCATGGCCTTCCAGAACCTGCCACTCAGATCCGTCCCTCCAAGTAACAATGGCCTTTCCTGTTTTCCCTGAACCGTCAGTGAAGACGGTGGGTCCTTGCATGGGTTCCTGACTATTTTTGTGCCGCAAAGAGATTTGTGTGAATTTTGCCATATGCAGTAGCCTATGGCTGGGCAGATGATAAGTGATCTGCCCGGAGAAATTTTCCAGAGCACTCTGCAGGGACACACTGTTTGCAAAGCTCCAGTCAAAATCCTCCCATTGCACCGGGAGTATGATCTTTGCAGGATCCACACCCATCAATTGCAAACACCATTGCTGGCATTTGATTATCAAGAGAGCAATCAGCTCAGACAATGGGGTTGCTGTCTTCTGCAGCTGATGGGGCAGGAAAACCCATTCCAAGATGGGCAAGGAATTGGACCATTTGTCACTCCATTGGCCAATGATGCCCGTGGGATGCGAATCTGGAGTGGTGATGAACACAGTGACATCAACGGAGGGATCAATGCAATAAACTTGGCAAGCCGAAACAGCTTGCTGAACCACCTCCAACGCCTTACGTGCCTCAGGGGTCAGTGTGCGAGGTGACTTTAGATCAGAGTCTCCTTTCAACAAATCATACAGAGGAGACAACTGCGCATCGGTTAGTCCCAAGTACGGACGTAACCAGGTGATGACACCTACCAATTTCTGAGCATCATTCAGTGTCTTCACAGAATGCCCAAATTGCACCTCCTGGTGATGGATTGTCCGTTCCAGAATTTTGACCCCCAAGTACTTCCAAGGTGGTTGCTGTTTAACCTTTTCTGGAGCCACCTGCAGTCCATGAGCATGCAAAGCATCGAGCAACCGAGGCTGAATCCTCAGCAGCTCATCCTGGGTGGATGCAGCCACCAAAATGTCATCCATATAATGATACAGACGTGCATCATGAAACTGCTTGCGAACTCCAGACAAGGCACGGGCCACATACCACTGGCATATGGCAGGAGAATTGCGCATGCCCTGGGGCAACGTCCTCCATTGATATCTCTGTGAGGGTTCAGCCTCGTTAATTGCTGGCACTGAGAAGGCAAACTTCAGTCTGTCATTGGGATGCAAAGGAATCGTAAAAAAACAATCCTTCAGATCCACAATGAGGACCGGCCAGTCTGCAGGAAGCATGGTAGGCGATGGCATGCCTGCCTGCAATGTTCCCATGCTTTCCATCACAGCATTAACCTTTTGGAGGTCTTGCAACAACCTTCATTTCCCAGATTTCTTTTTGATGCAGAAGACAGGAGTGTTCCAGGGACTGGTAGAAGGCTCCAGATGACCCTGGTCCAACTGCTCCTGCATCAGATTCTGAAGGGCGGCCAATTTATCTTGAGGGAGGGGCCACTGTTTCTCCCAGATGGGTTTGTTCACCAGCCACTGTATAGGAGGCGTAGGATACTCTGCGCCCTTCATCGCAGTGGCCCCCATCAAAAATCCGTCCCGATGCGCACCCCCCAGACAGACAGAACATCCCTCCCCCAAAGGTTGGCAGGAGTAGAAGTAACATGACGCCTGACCCAGGCCATCTGTCCCTCTGGGTTCGCGACCAGCACAGGCCACTGGCTCACATAGCATTGTGCCGTCCCTCCCAGGCCTGCAACAGACACCTCCACCAGATCCAGGGGCCACTCCGGGAGTCAGGCGGCAAGGGAGAGAACCGTGACGTCAGCACCACTGTCCAGAAGCCTGTGGAGGTGGATCTCTGATGGCACCGCACCAGGAATGGACAGGGTACACAGCATCTTGGGACGGTCCTTGGTCAGGAGAGCAGTCCAGTGAACTTGAGGCAGCCCAGTGGATCCAAAGCCACCAGCTCCATGTGACCGGTCAGCTGTCCTGCGAACAGAGGACTTGAAAGGCACAAGTTGAGCAAGTTGTGTCCCTTTCGGGATCCTGACGGGGGGGGTGGGTGTGGAGACCATGGCAGAAATCTGCCCTGTGAAATCTGCGTCAATGAGCCCCAGGTGCACAATGATGCCCTGAAGGGTGGCACTAGATCTCCCCATAAGGAGAGCACTCATGCCCCCACCCAAGGGACCAAAGGCATCCAGGGGAACCTTGTGTATTTTACAAGATTCTAAGACAACTGTTGCTGCGGTGTAGACATCCACATCTGCTGATCCGTGGGTGCTGGCTGCAAGCCGGCAAAGGAGACCTTCATCGGCTCCTGGGTCTGGAGAGAAGCTTGTGTCTGGGCGCGTCCCTCCTGCACGCTCCACTTCACGTTTCCCAAGCCCAGTAAAGCCTGGCTATTAACATGAACAGTCGCCTTGCAGACATTGGACATGTGTTTTGGCCTACCACACAAGAACATGGGAAATCTGACCTTCTGTGCTTTCTTCCCCCTCTTCTTGCCAGTCTGTGCAGTCCCCTGCTGTGGCCACCTGCCCTGCGGTGCCTCCCAGACTGGCTGCACAGCGGCAGCCATGGCAGCGAACTTCTGACCTGAGGGGATGATGTCCGCACAGGCCTCTACCATCTGGGAGACAGTAAGAAAACCAGGCAGAGCCACTATGACCCTCCTGCAAGCATCATTGCAATTACACCTCACAAGGTTTGCAATCACAATCCTCCTTGCCACGGGATCAGGCACCTGCCTCTTCACAGATGCAGTCAGCCTTGCCGCAAATGCCATGAAAGTCTCATCAACCCCCCGGACAATGGTCACAAATAGCTGCTTCGGAGAAGCCATTTCCAGGGTCTGAACAATCGCTGCCATGCCCAGCATGTGGCACTGGTCAAGCACAAGGGGATCAAATCCAACCTGCCCCTGAACATCTTTATAAAGCCCTGTTCCCAACAGCATGTCAGCAACAACCCCACGCCTGGGGTCCTGTGGACCCAGCGCAGCATTCTGCACCATCGCGTGGGCCGCCAAATGAGCCCACTTGGTCTCAAAAACATCAAACTGCACAGGGTCAAAAAGAGAATGTGCCACACAACGGAGGTCATGAGGCATCCGCATGTCCGAAGCAACCCTACGGAGAGTCTGTATAACCTCAGCAGACCCCAAACCATGCTGAGCAACCGCATCACGGACTTCCCTCTCCAGCTTATATGAAAGGGGTTCATGGGTGTTATGAGCAACACCCCTGAGCACAGGGAAAGCCACAGCACCTGCTGTGTCCCGGTCCTTGGGCCCCACAGGGACAAGAGTAGATGATTGACTGGGAGCCAGCTCAACACCACTCGCCCCTGCACCCGCTGCAGCACCGGCAGAGCCAGAGAAGCCCACTCCACGACCCTGCGGATGCCACAAGGAGGCAGGCTCACACATCTCGTCGGACTTAGTTTTGGCTTCTCGCCAGAAACGCCCGGGGTCCCTCGGACGCATGGTCACCTGGCACAAGGGAAGCGTCCACAAATTTGACGAGGAGGTGCCATGGCCCCAGGAACCCACCGGCCTCCTGCCAGCTGTGTCAGCAGTCGCGCTAAAGGTAAATACCTCAGCGCCCTGTCGCGCCTCAGCCCCGACAGGGGGCACCTCAGTGGGCGCAGGTGCTGGCACGGCCCGCAAACCCGGTGTGGACTGGAACAAGACCAGCGCAGGGCCCCCATTCCCTGATACGGAGGAGGGGTGAGGCGCCAAGAGAGGCGCAGCCAGCGGGGCTGCGTCACTGCGGGGCGGCACAAGGGAGCCCGGCACACCCCCTATGAGGGTCTGACCTGAGACGCGAGACTCCACAGCAGGTACCGCCCCTGCCGAGAGGAGCAGGGTGGGCTGCCTGCCCACTGGAGCGGGGCTGGGCAGAACACCGACTGACGCCCCGCCCCTGGGTGCTTCCACCGACTGTGCATGCCCAGCAGGCTGTGCAGGCCCAGAGACGGGCGAAGTCGTCCCCCCACCGAGGAGCCCGACTCGGAGACGGGCAAACCTGCCCCCGCCGCGCTCAGGGGGAACTTCATGGAAACACGTGGATTGGAGGGTGACAGTGCCACCTCTCCAATGCCACTGGACAAACCAACAGTCCATCAACTTTCTCCTCCTCCATAAAGGAATGCAAAACAATGAGTTATTTACAGAAAGTGTGTGAGAAAGTTCACTACAAGAATGTCAACATCAGAAGGCTTAGAAAAGCTTAAAAAAACAGGGTGACACTTAAATACCACTTTTCTTTCAACTACTTACACCCAAAAAAACCTTTTTCTCACACTACTTTTCAATACAATACATGTCCCTCCAAGGAGATGTGGTAAAGCTTAAAATGCACAATTCACATTACCTATACTTTCATTTGTCTACATTTACTCACTTTTATTTCTCATTCACCTTCACACATTCCTTCACACCCTCAGTACACAAAGTGGATCCCTATCGCCAGAAAATCACGGGTCCCTGTGGCCCCCCCTCACCTTGGGGTTGGCCTCCAGGTCTCAGTATCGCTGGGTCTCCTGGAAGGACCCTGACTCTGGTCACCTCTGGTGCCAGTTTACCTGTGAGGCTGTCTGCGTGTCACTCACGCTCTTCAGCCACAGCCCCCTCACACGCCTGAGGGAACACTAGCCTGTTTGCAGGTCACTCACACCCTTCAGCCAAAGCCCCCAGCTGCCCAGAGAACAATAGCCTGGTTTGCGGGTCACATACTCCTCTTTCCACTGCCCCCCCCTTCCCACCCGCCTGTGAAGTTGAGGCTGATTTTGTGTGTGACTCACTCTCACACACACACAAGACAATTATAAGGTACCTTTTACTTTCACATCACCTATTACAATCTTAGGTGTTACTGGCCAGTCCCGGTGCTATTGGATATCCCTCAACCCAGCTGTGTTGTCCAACTCCAGATGCTCTTGGGCAATTTTTCCCTCAATCCAGCTGTGTTGTCCAACCCCAGATTCTCTTGGGCATTTTTCTGTCCCTCAACCCAGCGGTGTGGTACAACCACAGATGCTCTTGGGCATTTAATTTTTTGTCTGTGTTGTCCAACCCCGGATGTTCTAGGGTATTTTTTCATCCCTCAATCTAGCTGTGTTGTCCCACCCTGGGTGTTCTCGGGCATATCCTCACTCCAGCAGAATTCTGCTCAACCCTGCTCTTGGATGCTCTTGGAATATAAATCCCTCAACCCAGCAGGTTTTTAGGGGCCCCTCCTCTCCTGTTTCCTAGTGGATTGGGCTAGGAAACCTTGGTCCCTACCTCCGAGGGGTCCCACCCCTCCCTGAGACCCAGTCCCAGTTACCCCGGGGGATTCTTTCACTCCTTTATCACTTGCTTCATCTCTTTACTGGCTGCTTTTATTGCAAAAAGACAGAAACGCAGCGTGGGAGACTCCAGCACTCACTTGGCAGGTCTGGGACAACCAGCCCGCCTCTCATTCACACACATTCATCTCCCCCCACTGCCCCTCTGAGAAGTACTTACCAATCCCTTTTCCTTCCCGGGTTCTTCGTGCGCACTACTAGTCTTAGGGGGCCAATTACCGCGGTTGTAGGGAGCCTTTTTCCCTTCTCTTTGTTTTATTGCCTCCTTTTGTCCACAGATCGTAACCTGCGTCTGTTGGTCACCCCCAGGGGAAACAGCAAGACTGCCAAAGAATGCAGGGCACGCCTTCCCCACCCTGACTCTCCTAAAGCACCAGCAGCGACGTGTTAACCATCCTATGCTACCATAATTGTGAAAAACGCCAGTCACTTGGGTTTTTTTAAATTTTAAAAGTTTAATAGTAATAAAATGGTTATAAAAATAGTAATACAATTAAAGTAATATTAATTTGGACAATTTGAATTAGGATAATATGAGACAATAGAGACAAAGAGTTATGGACGTCCAGCTACCTTTTTCTGGGCAGCACGAGCCAGAAAAATGACCCCCGTTAACAAAGGATTAACCCTTAAGAGCAATAGCCTGTTGAATATTCATACACCTCTTACATGATGCATAAATTCCATTCAAACAAAGGATTTGGTCTGGTCATCGTCAACTTCTTCCTCCTAATCCTAAGGCGCCTTTGATCTTTAGCTAGGCAGGAGGAAGTCAGTTTCTTCTGATAAGAGAACAATAAATTCCTTTTCTCTGAAAGATTTAGGTGTCTTGTGGCTGCTATCTGGTGCAAGTGCCTCATTCCTTTCTTTAAAAAATATCCCACTTACATAGTTCTTATTTTAACTACAAAAGTTATCTTTTAACTACAAGATTGCATTTATCATATTATTAAAATGTTAATACAGCACTACTAATCAATACAGCAAAACACATATAGTAAATATCTGCGTAGAGCCATATAATATGCACTTTTCACACTGTAGATCATCTCTATCACCATTAATTCCCTCAGATACTGGACATCTCCCTCAGTCGTGGTCTTCTAGCCTCGGCGAAGTCATTCTACCTGTGCATTTGGCACTGGTGAAGCCGCACCTTGAGTACTGTGTCCAGTTCTGGGCCCCCCAATTGAGGAAGTATCTTGAGATGCTTGAACACATCCAGAGAAAGGCAACAATGCTGGTGAAGGGTCTAGAACACAAGCCCTATGAGGAGCAGCTGAGAAAACCATCCTAGTGCCCTGAGCAATTATGCAGCCAAGATCAACACTAAGAGCAGCTCTGTGGTTGCTGCTCAGCAGGGATCACGTGACCAACAGGGAGAGGCAATTCCCTGATGCAGGGCCCAGGCAAGATTAACCTTTTCAGAGCTGCAGAATTCCATTTGAGAATAGAGAAACCTGTGGACGCCAATCTTCTCCCAAGTCAGAGAAAAGGAAAGGTAAAAGCACGTGAAGGAAACAACATGATGACACCAAGATCAGTGAAGAAGAAGGGGCCGAAGCACAGAGGGAGGAAGGGGACTAGATGCTCCCAGCCTCAGAGCTGAAATTCTTCTACAAGCCGTGCTGAGAACTGTGGTACACCAGACTATTTCCCTATAATTCATAAAGCGTATGGGGTGATACAGCATTCACTCACAGCCCACGGAAACTGAAGAATGTAGATGCTGAAAAAGCTGTGATCTGATATGATGAGAGAGAGAACTTTTGCTTTCAGAGATAGAAGGACTCTTTACTTCTAGACTAAAACAGCTCATCCTTCAAAACTGCACTCCAAAAGCCAGTGACCCTCAAAAGCAGTTGTGGGAAGACTGTGAAGTTGATGGGAGGGACTTCCACGTGCAAGCAGGTGCCAGGCGGACTGTTTAGCCATGAACTTAAAGCCATGAGAAAACTGTTTCCTGTGGCATAGCAGGAGAGACTCCTCTCCCTAAATGAACTGAAGAAAGATTCTTCTTAAAATTGATAAACTGACTGATAACCCCAGGTTTTGTCTCTTTACATTGTTGTTGGGAAGGAAAGAAGGGCTGGGGGGAGGAAAGGTGTTTTAAGAGTGTAGTGGTTTTGGTTCGCCAATTTGAGATTTTACCAATTTTGAGATTTCCCGGCTAATTCACTAAAAGAGTGTGGCAGGTTTGGTGCTGGCCAATCACCAGTGTACTCACTTCCTGCTGTGAGATAGGATTAGGAGAAAGGCAAAGCAGGCTCAAAACCTTAAAAGGGTATAAAGAAAAATTTATTAACAGTAACTAATAGGAAAAAAAAAGTAGTAAGAATCAAAACAAACCCTTCAGAACACTTCTCCCTCCACAACTTTTTCTTTTCCACTGACAATGTAAAGAAACAAAGCCTAAAATTTCCAGTCAGTTTACCACCTCTAAAATAGTCTTTCTTCAGTTCACTTAGGGAGAGAAGTCCCTCTTGTTAATGTTATGGAGACTTCTCCACACAAGGAAGAAAACAGTTCTCTCATGGCTCTCAATTCCCTCACCGATAACAGCCGCCCAGGGAACTCTGCAATCATGAAGTCCCTGCAATTTTCCACAAGCCTTCCCTCATCCTGTCGATGGGCCATGTTAACTTATGGGGTATTGTTTTAAAGATAAGCTGTTCAAAGGCAAAAGTTGTCATTATCTATCTCTAAAATCATCTTCATCCCTGGGAACAGAGATCTCCTCCTCCTGGGGGCAGAGGACTACTCTCCTTCTCTGTTCAAACTTTTCATGGGATCACAGCTACTTTAAAATCTGCTTATTTTGGTATGAAGGCCTTTGCTCGCTATCAATTTGAACCCTTCATCTCCCCATAGTTTCATGCATTATAGGGAAAAAGAGTCTTTTCTCCATAGCTTACAAGAGGATTTCATCTCTAAAACAAGGCATCTCCTCCTCTCTCCCATCTGGGACTTAACTTTTTTTTCACTGACCTCAATGTCTTCATGTTGTTCCTTTACATGCTTGCATCTTGTCCCTTTCTCAAACTCGAGAGCCGATTAAAGCACTGAAAGGGTTAACATGTTGCCTGGGACCTGGAAATGGTCACTTGACTCACTGGTAACTTGTGTTGGGAGCTGCGACTGGGGCTGTGTCAGGATTGGCTTCATGGCTGGTCTTCGGTTTTCTCTTCGTTCACTTCCAGCCGCAGGGCCACTCTGCACAGCTGCAGGGCTGCCTCTGGTCTCAGCTGTGCTGGGAGGAGGAGGCCTGACAGCAAGATCTTAACAGCCACAGCCAGCCCTGCTCTGGCCAGGGCTCTGCAGCCTCCCCCCTGCCTTCCTGCCCAGCAGCTGCTGGGGCTCCGGCCTGGCCAGAACGGGGCTCGGCATATCCCCAGGACCCCCCGGAGAAGGGCCTGGCCCCCTGCAGCAGAGCCTGCCCGGCCCGGTTGAGGACAGGGCCCGGCAGGCTTCCCGGGCCCAGCCAGGATGGGACCCAGTGGGCCCTGGGTGTGTTACCTTCTTGCCAGCTGGGAAAGAAAGAGGAAGTTCCCAGGTTTCTTTCATCTTTAACATGTGTCTTTCACAGAGGTGTGTCCAGCTTCTCAGTGGTTCAACAGACTGTCAGTTACACAAAAAGCTTTTGCATTACTTCCCTAAATTCCTCCCATGACAAACTAGGCAAGCGTTTATTTTAGTTCTTATCATTTTTCCTGGGTTGACTATATGATGCTTTAGCCCAGTCGTCTGCTCTGTTTATGCTGAATAATACATTTTGCACCTTTAAGACTTGTTCCAGAGAGTGAAAAGAGGAAAGAAGCAGCATGCAGCTTGTTTTCATACACTGCACTCACTCCTTCATATTCCTGCTCCTAGACTTTTTTTGTCTGTGGATGGACAGACAGCAGGACAGAGCTCTCCTTTGCTTTAGTTAGTTTTAGCTAGCTGAGGCAAAGAAATTCCCTGGACGGTGTGTTTTTTTCCTTTTTCTTTAGACCTGTTTAAACCTGCTCTAGACTGAACACCCAGAAGAGCACCAGCAGCTCGCATCTGTGGCCCACCGGGCTGGGCCTGGGCTGTGGTACTTCCAGCACCGGAGGGACTGATAAGAGACTGAGTGAACCAAGCTGCAACCTAGAGAAGGGACTTTTCTGAGTTTGTCATCTCTTTTGGAGCAGCAAGAGGTTTTATTGTTTAATATTGTTTAGGTTTTATTGTTTAATAAACACATTTTTCCACTTTTCTCCAAAGAGGCATTTTCTCCTGAACCGGTTGGAGGAGGGGCCAATTGAATCTGCTTTTCCAGAGGAGCCCCCTTGGGGGTTGTCTCCCAAATTGGCCCTGAACCAACAAAAATATATCTAGTGGTCCCCAACATGAGGCCCGAAAAAGTAGAAAAAAACCTTTATTGATTACATGTTGGTTGTGCTTGCTCTGTAGTGGGTTAAAGCAGTCAGTAGCCATGTTGCTTGAATTTGTAATGTGTCTTTGGGTGGAGGCCTTCATGTGGTTCTGGTCTCTAGGCTTTTTTGAGGTTTTAATACCTTTCTGGTCACTAAGATTATTGTCCCTAACATGTAGTTTTTACAGTAGAAGGGCACGGATTAGAACAGCTGTTGTGCTGGGCTTGGTGATAATGATTTATTGGGCATTTACAAAGATACTGGAGTCTGTTCAAGATATGTATTGTTTATGGTTTCTTCGTCCTACCCTGCGTCCCAGTTCCAGTAGCATGTTTTGGGGATTTGTTAGTAATTGCACCCAGTTTGTTAGAGGAGGAGCAGGGAATGAGGCTTCCCAGCCTTTCCTTTCCTTCTTCTCCTTTGAATCTGTTATGTCACTTTTTGAGAATGTCCAGTTTCCCCTGAATGTTAAAGAGACCATCTTCCTGGTATTTAATCTAGTAAGCTTCCTCTATACAGTCTGCAGCTTCTCTAGAATGAGGGCTGAGATTTCTAGAGGGGCTGATGAGACCCCTGACCCAGAAGAAGACCCAGGCGTGGAAAATCCTGAGTGGTGTGGAGAATGAGAAAATATGGGCTAAACCTGAAGGAATTTTCTGACCCTGAAGACTGGGATTTTCCACGTGAACAAATTCAGAACCCAGATGAGGTGGGGAAATACCTGAAAGAGAAGTACCATGATGCCTCTAGGGAGAAAAAGCTCATTGCAATAAGCTGGACCCTGGCCTATGCTTCTCGCACACTGCTAGATACTGTAGGGCGGCAGATAGAGGCAGGTTAGTTTGTTAGTCTGTCTCTGGGATGCTGCAGGCAAGGCTACAGTTTTGGACAGTAGTGAAGTGAGGCATTTGGGATCCCTGTCACATGATCCTGTCATCAACCATGGAATGATGAGGGGGGCTAACCCTCACGGCTTCTGGGCACAGGTCCTGGAAAGTGTAGCACAAAGATACCTGTGTGCAGACGATCTCTATATGCAGGAAACTCAGTGGAAGACCATAGAATAAAGAATTCAACACTTGAGAGAAATGGCAATAGCAGAGATTGTCTTCTCAGATGACGTAAACACTGTAAATCCAGACTTGGTACCATGTACATCCATGATGTGGCAAAAACTTGTACGACTTGGGCCACAAGAATATGCTTCTGCTTTAGCAATAATGAAGCGGGATGACAGTGAGGAGACTGTGCTTGATATGGCAAAGAAGCTCTGAGCATATGCAGATGCTGTACATGGCCCAACACATGCCAGAATCGCAGTGGTGGAAACACGTCTGCAGAAATTAGAGAACAAGATAGAGGAGAATCATAGGAAACTCAGGGAGAAGATTAAAGAAGACCTTCTCCAAAACTCAGCAATACAGATCAGAGGTTCTGGTGTCCAACGCAGATGTTCCCCAGATGGAGAGAGAAAGTACATCCCACAAGGTAAGCTGTGGTTCTTCCTGCGTGATTGCAGAGAAACATGAGGAGATGAGAGAGAAAATCTACTGCTGCTCTGGCACAACAGGTGCATGAATTGAAGGAAGGCAAGACTCAGAGAGGAAGTTCCACCAAAAGGAAAGCAGCTCCAGTGGCCCATAACCAAACTGCCATATATGATGATGATGACGATATTTTTGATCCCCTTGAAGGAACCTCCAAAACATATACCCACTGAAAGAAGGATAACCAGGCTTACAGGGGCCCTGCCTCTGGCCAGGTAGAGGCTAGGGAAAACCGTGTTTTGTGGACTGTGTGGATTCGTTGGCCTGGCACATCTGAAACACAAAAATATAAAGCTTTGGTCGACACTGGTGCGTAGTGCACATTAATCCCATCAAGACATGTGGGGGCAGAATCTGTTTCTATTGCTGGTGTGACAGAGGGATCACAAGATTTTACTTTAGTGGAAGCTGAGGTGAGCCTGACTAGAAATGAGTGGAAGAAACATCCTATTGTGACTGGCCCAGAGGCCCCATGCATTTTGTGCATAGACTTCCTCTGAAGTGGATATTTCAAAGCCCCAAAGAGACTCAGATAGGAATTTAGAATAACTACTGTAGAGACAGAGGGTGTCAAGCAGTTGAACACCTTGCCTAGACTATCAGAAAACCCATCTGCAGTAAGACTCCTGAAAGTGGAAGAGCAACAAGTGCCAATTGCCACCTTGACAGTGCACTGTCAACAGTACCGAATGAATCGAGATGCCGTGATCCCCATCCACAAAATGATCCGTGAGCTAGAGAGCCAAGGGGTGGTCACCAAGACCCACTCACCCTTCAACAGCCCCATTTAGCCTGTGCGTAAATCTGAAGGAGAATGGAGATTGACTGTAGACTATCATGCATTGAAAGAAGTGACTCTACCGCTGAGCGCTGCTCTGCTGGACATGCTGGAACTCCAGTACAAGCTGGAGTCCAAGGCAGCGAGGTGGTATGCCACTATCGATATTGCCAGTGCATTTTTCTCCATTCCTTTGGCAGCAGAATGCAGGCCTCAGTTTGCCTTCACGTGAAGGGGAGTGCAGTATACCTATAAACCAACTGCCCCAGGGGAGGAAGCACAGCCCCACCATCTGCCATGGACTGATCCAGACTACACTAGAAAAGGGTGAAGCTCCAGAACATCTACAATATGTTAATGACATCGTGTAGAAGACAGCAACAGAAGTGTTTGAGAAAGGAGATAAAATCATCCAGATTCTCCTGAAAGCCAGCTTCGCCATTAAAAAGAGCAAAGTCAAGGGACCTGCTCAAGAGATCCAGTGTCTAAGAGTGAAGTGGCAAGACAGACAGTGTTAGATTCCCACCAATGTCATCAACAAGATCACAGCAATGTCTCCACCAACCAATAAGAAAGAAACACAAGCTTTCCTAGGCACCATATGTTTTTAGAGAATGCATATTCCTGAGTACAGTCAGATTGTGAGCCCTCTCTACCTAGTCAAGAAGAACACTTTCCACTAAGGCCCTGAACAGCAATAAGCCTTTGCCCAGATCAAGCAGGAGGTCGCTCGTGCAGTAGCCCTTGGCCCAGTCAGGACAAGACCAGATGAGAAGAATGGGCTCTACTCCTCAGCCGGGAGCCATAGTTTGTCCTGGAGCCTTTGGCAGAAGGTACCTGGTGAGACTCGAAGCCGACCACTAGGATTTTAGAGTTGAAGCTACAGAGGGTCTGAAGCCAACTATACTCCAATAGAGAAGGAAATTTTAGCAGCCTATGAAAGAGTCCAAGCCACCTCAGAAGTAATAAGCACTAAAGCACAACTCCTCCTACCACCCCGACTACCAATGCTGAGGTAGATGTTCAAAGCAAAGTTTCCCTCTATCCACCATGCCACCAGTGCTACATGGAGCAAATGGATTGCTCTCATCACACAGCGCTCCCATATTAATAAACCAAATCACCCAAATTGGCCCTGAACCAGGACATCATTCTTCTTTTAATTCTGTCAAGAAAGTTTTCTTTATACTCTTTAAAGATTTGATCCTGCTTTGCCTTTTTCCTAATCCTTATCTCACCCCATAAGTTTTATTTTAATTTATTTTCCCCCCTCTTTTGCACAATTATAACAGAAGAAACTGAATAAATACTTTTAGTGGGTGCCCTGGCATTTGGCCAGTGCTCAACCCACTACACAAGATTAAAGAAAACAGAGCTTGCCTGGGAAAGGGAGACCAGAGAGAGGACGAGGAGAAAAACAACACTGTTCCGCTGCATCAGTATGTTATTTTCATCGTGGAGATAGCTATTTCTATACTTAGATTTTGCTGTGCATTTAAACCTGTCACCAAAATTTGGTGACCCTTGATGTGCGAACAGATCACAGCTGTGATATCAACAACAGGGGACTTTTTTGGCGAACCACAATCCAACGGGGAAAATTGCCAGCACAGCCTATAACATTTGGTCAGTGGTGTTTGCTGAATGAAGAACCACGGTGATAGTGGAGCCCTGGAAAATGTTAAAAATAGCCTTTGAAAATATTAGGCTTTGTGTTTTCTCAGATCACTGCACCTGCGTAAGCAGTATGATAAAAGATATAATGAGATGTGGTGATTGTTTAGTAATTAAATATAATTATTATATAACCATAAGAAGAATCGTGAGAAACTATGTTGGAAATTTAAAGGGGGCTATGTTTAGCTGAAATCTGTGTATACAATAGAACAATATAAGTTTAATAATTAACATGAAAGTTATGTAATGATACAGTATAAAACATGTTCACCCCGAATGTATGGTCGGAATCAGATTTGGGTGGAAACTACCCCGATTCCCAGAGCTCTTAAATAAAAAGCACCGCATATAATCGCTTATGTGATTATGTGTTTTTGAACACTAACAACAGGATTGTATAATATTGTGGGACAGGGGGGTTTCCCAGGGGCATGGGCACAACTTAAAGGTATTGCAACAGATTCTCCACACTGCAGGATGTAAAATCTCTGACAAGCAATTTGAGCAACTTTGTTACTGGTTAATGAACACTGTACTTGGTTTCTAAATGAAAGAAGCTTTGATGCTAAGGTAGGAGAGCATTTATGAACATGTGAGGACTTCGGTTTTTCAGTTCGTGATTTGGTAATAATAACATGGTGATTTCTCATGAGTGCTTTAGAGCCCCTGCGAGTAGCTGAGGCAGGGAGTGGTGAAAAGGATACTGCTAATGAACCAGATGTGGACATATTACCATTAGCTCCTGTTAATCCTGAAAAGAAGCCAGACCTGTACCTTCCCTTAAAACAACCCTTAGCACAACCTTTAGAACCTTCTAATACTCCCCTTCTGGTATTTAGTGATTTTATGATATATATTATATTAAAAGAAAATTATATATTAAAACTATACTAAAGAATGAGAAAGGATTTCATCAGAAGGCTAGGAAAGGAATGAATAATAAAATCTTGTGACTGACCAGAGAGTCCGACACAGCTGGACCTGTGATTGGTCATCAAGTAAAAACAACCACATGAGACCAATCAAAGGTGCACCTGCCACGTTCCACAGCAGCAGATAATTATTGTTTACATTTCATTTCTGAGGCCTCTCAGCTTGTCAGGAGAAAAAATCCTGGCAAAAGGATTTTTCATAAAATATGTCTGTGGCAGTTGACTCACAATTAAGGGGTGAATATTATGTACATGTTAAGAAAAGTTTTGTAGATGTATAGTTATGTTTCCCCTCCCCCTTGCATTGTTATGGGATAGACTGAGTTGTCGGGGCATTTGAGAGGGTCAGCTTGTTACTATGGCAACACCTGACCTCCAATCAAGATGTAAGGACGTGATCTCCACCACTAGACAGTGAAGAAGGAGTTGACTGACAAGATTTTGGGAGGAGCTAGAGGTATAAAAGGCAGAGCATCCATTTTTGTAGACAAGCACAGGGTGGTTGAATCATTTGCTCCTGGTGCTGTATTTTTCCTTATTCAGTCTTCTGTTGTATTTTGATGAGGTCTTAAAAAAACTTTTAAATTTTTGAAAGTGAGCATTGTTTCTCACAAAATGAAATTATATCTGTGTTGAAAGCAACAGTGAAACCTTCATTAACTTGGGTGAAATTCCCTTGGTAGGAATTTCTGGGATGCTTGTAATTTGGTAACATTGGAGGAGTACAGAAACAGAAGTGGGCTGCAAACCAAATCAAAATATTTCTGGCTTAAATAGCTTGAAGCTCCTTTCCCCCCCTCTTCTCACTAGTACTGTTTAGCCTAAGGCATTCTGCAGGCTTTCTAATTTTGCTGGATTTCACCAGGGCAGAATATTTCTCCTGGAAAGCCCATATTTTGTATACTTTGTCTCTTTTCTGAGGTTATAGGTTACAGCAATTTTCAATCCAAATCTCTGAAAGGAAAACCCCCTATATAACTTAGAATTGGAGGGCTGTCTTCTACAGGAACCACACTGTTTTCTGAGGCTGTCCCTGAATTCAAGATTTTTCTTCTGCGTGCAGACTGATAACCTCCTTGTAGTCACAGGCCTACAAATAAGAGGTGAACTTGGCAAGATCAAAATTGAAACCACAGGATAAAATTTATGTTTTCTGTACATAGCCCAGTTGTTCAAAGAGCTGAGCACATTGGCACAGTCCAGCAAAGTATTTAGAGGATGACTGGGACTCCTGACATGCCAAAAGAACACCACAGTTCTTTAGGTAGACCAGTGGTCTTGAAAAGGGATAAGCTAATTAAGGCAAAACAGCTAGTACAAAAATAATTATAGGCACATATTTTCTTCTACTAGGCCCTGGAATACATCTATTTTTGTGATCCCAAATAAATCAGGGAAGTGGCATTTACTGCATGATTTACAGCCTATTAATGCAATCATAAAACCCATGGGTGCCCTGCAGCCAGGAACCCCGAATGTGAAAAATGCATATTTTATGATTGGCTTTTTGCAAATATTAAAATGAATATTATATGTGTTATGTTAGAAAGTTATGCTGTATTAATTTTCTTAAGTAGTGTGTTAAATATAGTTTTAGGTTATAACATAATGTTAAAATAGAAACTATGCTATATAAGATAGGTTTTTTAAAAGAGAGAAATGAGGTACTCCCACCGAGATAGCAGCCACAGGACACCTAAATCTTTCAGAGAAAAAGAAGTTATTGCTCCCTTATCAGAAGAACCTAACTTCTTCCCACCTCGCTCAGCCCTGAAGATGCCGTCAGGATTAAGAGGAAGAAGTTGACACTGACCAGACAGAATCCTTTGTTTGAATGGGAGTTATGCATCATGTATGAGATGTATGAATATGCAACAGGCTATTGCTTTTAAGGGTTAATCCTCTGTTAACGTGTGTCCTTTTTCGGGCTTATTTTGCCCAGAAGGAGGTACCTAGACTGTCCGTAACTCTTTGTTTTTATTGTCTCATATTGTCCTAATCCAAATTGTTCAAATTTTTATCACTGTAATTATATTACTGTTTTTATAACCATTTTATTACTATTAAACTTTTAAAATTCTAAAAACACGTGATTTGCATTTTTCACACTGAATCTTCCTTTATTGCCTGGGATTGGAACTTGGTATTGACTTGAAAGACTGCTTTTTTTACTATTCCTCTATATCCTGAATATTTAATTAATAATTCTGAACCTTACTTAGCATGGGCTACAAATTGCACTTAAAAATTTCAGAGGACCTTAGGATGGATACTGACTGGATGAAATGTGAAACTACAGTAATTACCTTTAAAGCTTGATATCAGAACATTGAATGATTTACAAAAGTTACTGGGAGCAGTTAACTGCGTAAGACCCATGCTAGGTGTAGCCAGTCATCACTTAAAGCATTTGTCTGCTCACTTGAAAGAAGACCCTGACTTCCCCACGAACATTAGCTGAAGAGGCTATTTGAGAATTAGATATAATTAGCTCATGAATCTCCACTGAAAAAGTAGATAAAATTATTTCAGCTTTACCAGTCTGCTTGTTTTCATTCCTTACTGCACTTTGCCCCACAGCTTTAATAGGACAATCTAATAAGGAGACAGAACAATCTACTTAGAATGATTTTTTTTTGCCAAATACACTTAAGAAAACTGTCACTACCCTGATAGAGCTCTATGCATCTTTAATTAAGAAGGGCAGAACCTGCATTGTGCAATTGACAGGATATGACCTGGAGGCAATTCATTTACCACTGTCTCTTGACATTTATGAATATTTGTTGCAAAATTCATATATTTTTCATATAGCATTGGCAGATTTTGCAGGACAGGATTCTTTCTCTTTACCTTCAGACAAACTGTTGCAGAAATGTTCACTTGCCTTTAGCACTACAAACTATTGGACTCACCAGCTCATCTTCCCATTAGCAAAATTCCTCAAGGTACTACTATTGGTGAGTCAAAGCTTAATTGGCTTTCATATAGACTACCTACTCCAAGTAAAAAGACCATCAGTGTAACCAAACTAGAAATAATTGATTGCGGACTGAAAGGACACCTAATAAGCAACAGTTCAAAGCCAGTAAACTTCTTGGAAGTGACAAAGAGAACATTGAAGTGGTCAGAAGGAGGGCTTTCAGGCCTTGTGTTGCAAGCTAAATTTTTTAAAAATTCTGGACCTTGGTTTACCAAAATGTGGTACTTAGAAATGCCTTTTTGGCTATAACATGTAGCTCATGGTTATTATACAAAGACAAATGAGACATATTGACACTGCGTTGCTGCGGTCACAGGGAGATATTTGGGGTAAACAACTCAGGACTGAACCATCAGGGAAGCCAAATGAGGTACATGGAATGAACCATTACAAACTTGTAACAAGGAATATTACAGAAGAACAAACTGTAAAATAACAGACTAGCACATCTCCTCCTCTTTTGTTTTAAAATACTGAAAAAAGAAGCAGGACAGGAGTAGGAACTTAGTCTTTAAACTCAGTCTCTCAGATGCGTCTTCTTCCCACCATTCTTGTTCCGTAGTGGCTGCTGCCACTACGACTTTGGAAGAAGATGACCCGTTGGTAGCATTCGAGATAACTCTCTTTAAAATTCCAAACACTAAAGAGACTAAAAATATGACAACTATAAACTAACCTATATCTTTTATAACTGAAAGCATCCAACCCAACAACCCCCAGTTCTTAAACAAGTCTCTGAACCAATCCTCATTTTCATGTCCTTCGTCTCATTGATGGAAGCACGGATGCTTTGGTTAAAACAACAGTTTTGAGGTTGGGGAATCACTCATGCTTTGCAGGATTGGCAGAGGAAGGCTATGAGCCACAAGTGTTGGATTCTCATGCTTAGTCGGGTAGATGCCTAGAACAAAGGAAACATTAACTCAAGTTTAAACATGACACACATCAGGGTTTTCAATAGGAAGTTAGAGTTCCCCTCTTTCTTTGCGGCGCTTCCAATTTGAGGCAACTGTGTCATTTGTATGGTTGTTTAGAGGGTTCGGAGGGGTTGTAGTTGGTTGGTCTTTTCTGTTAACTGGAATATATGGCTTGACCCACTTCCGGGGGATCCATCTCACTCCGGAGGGCGTAGACACACACATGTACCCATGCCCCCAGGTTACCAGTTGAAAGGGTCCTTGGATTTCCCCAGATTCTGGGTCTCTGACCAGAACTGGCAGTTTTTCTTCCAAAGGAAGCTGGCGATGTTGATGAAAATGCTTCAGAACGGGTGGATTCAGGTCCTCTAAGGATCAATTGAGAAAGTTGATTGTGAACAGTGCTTTATATAACCTTTGCTGTGGTGCAGCAATCTGGGTGTTTCCTCTTTGGCAGTTGAGGACTTTTTTAAGAGTCTGATGAGTCCTTTCTATCACTGCTTGGCTGGGGGGGGACTGCGGTATCCCTGTCAGATGTTGGACCCCCTTTCTTGTAAAAACTCACAGAATGCCCTGGAAGTATAGGCTGGGCCATTGTCAGTTTTGATACTATTGGGGACCCCTAAAGTGGCAAAAGCCTGTGTCGCTATAGGACACAAAAGAACACACGCTCACACCGTTCTCAAGGTGAAAGAGAAAAAAGGGCCGTTTATTTTCTGACTCCAACATTTATAGTTTTCCAAAAGTGACAGTGGATTGGAGGGTGACAGTGGCACCTGTCCAATGCCACTGGTTAAACCAACAGTCCATCAACTCTCTCCTCCTCCATAAAGGAATGCAAAACAATGAGTTATTTACAGAAAGTGTGTGAGAAAATTCACTACAAGAATGTCAACATCAGAAGGCTTAGAAAATCTTAAAAAACCAGGGTGACATCTCACCCTTTTCCGTTTAAAAAAAGAAAAAGAGAAAAGAAAATGAACAATGTGAAAAGGAAAACATGAACAATGCTCAGTGTTCACTTGCGGACGAATCATCAGAGCGATCACTCCCGTCATCTGCATCCGAGTCATCACTCAATGATCCGCCCGCTTGATCCCTTTCAGGTTGGTCACGGTCTCCGTCTTGCTCATCGGCTGGATTCTGCCTCTGCGGTCGCAGGTCAGGGCGAACACATTTCGAAGGTACCCAGCGTACCCCAGTATCTGTGGATACACAAGCATAACCGTGCCCCGAAGCGATAAGGTCATAGGGACCTTCCCACTGTTTGGTGACTAAATTCTGCACCCGAACCTTCGCTCGAGGCTGATGTGCCTCGTCCGCAGCCTGCAACGAGAGATGGTGATTCAAAATGACAGGATTATTCGAGTTCTGTGGCACAGTGAGATGACTGATTATGCACAAAGCTTTTGCCAACCGACTGTGCGGGGTTTCACCCTGCATTCCCCCTTTTTGTTTTTGAAGAACCCGCTTCAGAGTACCATGAGCGCGTTCTACAATAGCTTGACCAGTCGGAGAATGAGGGATCCCGAACTTGTGGGAGACACCCCACAACTGCAGGAACTGCCGCACCTTTTGCAATGCGTAAGCAGGACCATTGTCGGTTTTCACCGCAGAAGGTATGCCCAGAACGGCAAAGGCCTGCCTCCAGTGGGCAAGGACATCACGGGCCTTCTCCCCAGTGTGAGCAGAAGCCCACATCGCAGAGGAGAACATGTCCACCGTGACATGCACATACTTGAGCCAGCCAAACTTGGCAAGCTGGGTGATTTCGGTCTGCCAAAGCTCCAAGGCCCGAAGGCCTCTGGGGTTTACCCCTGCCGGCAAAGGCAGAGCAAGTGCGTGGCAGTCATCACATGACTCAACAATGTCATGAGCCTCAGTTGGCGTCAGCTGAAACTGCTTCTGCAGGGTATGTGAGTTTTGGTGGAAAAACCCATGCGATGCCTTGGCCTGCACGAGTGTATCAGGCTGAGGCACTACCCACGCTGGGTTAGCCAGCTTGTCAGCCCTCGCGTTACCTTCCACTATAAAGCCCGGCAAATTGGTGTGACTCCTCACATGCAGAACATAGAATGGATGAAGTCGGGCCTGAATGGCACACCACAAGGTCTTCAGTAAGTGAAACAAGGCAGGATTACTGACCTCCTTCAAGACCGAGTGACCCAACCGCTGTGCGATATCAGCCACATAGGCGGAATCTGTGACCAAGTTGAAAGGCTCCTGGGAGAATCTCTCAAATGCCATGACAGCAGCCCTCAGTTCAAGCAATTGGGCTGACCCATCCTCATGGCCTTCCAGAACCTGCCACTCAGATCCGTCCCTCCAGGTAACAATGGCCTTTCCTGTTTTCCCTGAACCGTCAGTGAAGACGGTGGGTCCTTGCATGGGTTCCTGACTATTTTTGTGCCGCAAAGAGATTTGTGTGAATTTTGCCATATGCAGTAGCCTATGGCTGGGCAGATGATAAGTGATCTGCCCGGAGAAATTTTCCAGAGCACTCTGCAGGGACACACTGTTTGCAAAGCTCCAGTCAAAATCCTCCCGTTGCACTGGGAGTATGATCTTTGTGGGATACGCACCCATCAATTGCAAACACCGTTGCCAGCATTTGATTATCAAGCGAGCGATCAATTCAAACAACGCAGTTGCCGTCTTCTGCGGCTGATGGGGCAGGAAAACCCATTCCAAGATGGGCAAGGAATTGGACCATTTGTCACTCCATTGGCCAATGATACCCGTGGGATACGAATCTGGAGGGGTGACAAACACAGTGACATCAACGGAGGGATCAATGCGATAAACTTGGCAAGCTGAAACAGCTCGCTGAACCACCTCCAACGCCTTATGCGCATCAGGGGTCAGCGTGCGAGATGATTTTAGATCGGCGTCTCCTTTCAACAAATCATACAGAGGAGACAGCTGCGCATCGGTTACTCCCAAGTACGGACGCAACCAAGTGATGACACCTACCAATTTCTGAACATCATTCAGTGTCCTCACAGGATGCACAAATTGCACCTCCTGGTGACGGATCGTCCGTTCCAGAATTTTGACCCCCAAGTACTTCCAAGGTGGTTGCTGTTGGACCTTCTCTGGAGCCACCTGCAGTCCCTGAGCATGCAAAGCATCGAGCAACCGAGGCTGAATCCTCAGCAGCTCATCCTGGGTGGACGCGGCCACCAAAATGTCGTCCATATAATGATACAGACGCGCATCAGGAAACTGCCTGCGAACTCCAGACAAGGCACGGGCCACATACCACTGGCATATGGCAGGAGAATTGCGCATGCCCTGAGGCAATGTCCTCCATTGGTATCTCTGTGCAGGCTCAGCCTCGTTAATTGCTGGCACTGAGAAGGCAAACTTCGGTCTGTCATCGGGATGCAAAGGAATTGTAAAGAAACAATCCTTCAGATCCACAATGAGGACCAGCCAGTCTGCAGGAAGCATGGTAGGCGATGGCATGCCCGCCTGCAATGTTCCCATGCTTTCCATCACGGCATTGACCTTTCGGAGGTCTTGCAACAACCTTCATTTCCCAGATTTCTTTTTGATGCAGAAGACAGGGGTGTTCCAGGGGCTGGTGGAAGGCTCCAGATGACCCTGGTCCAACTGCTCCTGCACCAGATTCCGAAGGGCATTCAACTTCTCTTGAGGGAGGGGCCACTGCTTTTCCCATACAGGTTTGTTCACCAGCCACCGTATAGGAGGCATCGGACACTCTGCGCCCTTCACTGCAGTGGCCCCCATCAAAAATCCGTCCCAATGCGCACCCCCCAAGCAGACAGAACATCCCTCCCCCAAAGGTTGGCAGGAGTAGAAGTAACATGAGGCCTAACCCAGGCCACCTGTCCCTCTGGGTTCGTGACCAGCATGGGCCGTTGGCTCACGTAACATTGCGCCGTCCCTCCCAGGCCAGCGACAGATGTCCCCACCGGATCCAAGGGCCACTCTGGGGACCAGGTCACAAGGGAAAGAACCGTGACATCAGCACCGCTGTCGAGCAGCCCGCGGACGTGGACTTCCGGCGGCGTCGCACCAGGAACAGACAGGGTGTACAGCATCTCGGGACGGTCCTTGGTCAGGACAGCAGTCCAGTGAACTTGAGGTGGCCCAGTGGAGCCAAAACCGCCAGCTCCACGCGACTGGTCAGCTGACCTGCAAACAGAGGACTTGAAAGGCACAAGTTGAGCAAGCCGAGTCCCTTTCGGGATCGTGACAGGGGGGGTGGGTGTGGAGACCATGGCACAAATCTGCCCTGTGAAATCCACATCGATGAGCCCCAGGTGCACAATGATGCCCTGAAGGGTGGCACTAGACCTCCCCATAAGGAGAGCACTCATGCCCCCACCCAAGGGACCAAAGGCATCCAGGGGAACCTTGCGTTTCTGAGAAGACTCTAACACAACTGTTGCTGCGGTGCAGACATCCACTCCTGCTGATCCACGGGTGCTGGCTGCAAGCCGGCAAAGGAGACCTTCATCGGCACCGTGGTCTGGAGAGAAGCTTGTGTCCGCACGCGTCCCCCCTGCGCGCTCCGCTTGCCGTTTCCCAAGCCTGGCAATGCCTGGCCATTAGCATGAACAGTCGCCTTGCACACATCGGACATATGATTCGGCCTACCACACCAACCACACAAGAACATGGGGAACTTCACCTTCTGCGCTTTCTTCCCCCGCTTCTTGCTAGCCTGCGCAATCCCCCGCTGCGGCCGCTTGCCCTGCGGCGCCGCCCAAACCGGCTGCACAGCGGCAGCCACGGCAGCCAACTTCCGATCCAGGGGGACGATGTCCGCACAGGCCTCCGCCATCTCAGAAACAGTAGGATCACCAGGCAGAGCCACTATGACTTTCCTACAAGCAGCATTCCAATTGCACTTGACAAGGTTCGTAATCGTAACACTCCTTGCCACAGGGTCAGGCACCTGCCTCTCCACAGATGCAATCAGCCTTTCCGCGAACGTCATGAAAGGCTCGTCATCCCCCTGGACAATGGTCGAGAACGGCGGCCTCGGAGCAGCCATTTCCAGGGTCTGAACAATCGCAGCCATGCCCAGCCAGTGGCACTGTTCAAGCACAAGGGGATCAAATTCAACCTGCCCTTGAACATTCTCATAAAGCCCTGTTCCCAGCAGCATGTCAGCGACAACCCCACACCTGCGGTCCTGCGGACCCAGCACAGCATTCCGCAGCACCACATGGGCCGCCAAACGAGCCCACTTGGTCTCAAAAACACCATTCTGCACAGGGTCAAAAAGAGAATGTGCCACACGACGGAGATCGTGAGGCGTCAGCATATCCAAATCAACCCTCCGGAGAGTCCGCATAACCTCAGCGGACCCCAAACCATGCTGAGCAACTGCCTCACAGAGCTCCTTCTCCAGCTTATATGAAAGGGGTTCATGGGTGTTATGAGCAACACCCCTGAGCACAGGGAAAACCTGAGGATCCCCTGGCAAAGCCACCGCACCTGACGCGCCCCGGTCCTCAGGCCCAACAGGGACAAGAGACGAAGATCGCCTGGGAGCCAGGCTAACACCACTCGGCCCTGGGCCCCCCGCAGCACCGGCAGAGCCAAAGGAGCCCGCCCCGCGACCCTACAGGTGCCGCGAGGAAACAGGCTCATTCATCTCGTCAGTCTTGGTTTTCGCCTCTCGCCAAAAACGCTCAGGGTGCCTGGGACGCACTGTCACCTGACATGCAGGAAGCATCCACAAATTCGACAAGGAAGTGCCGTGGCCCCAGGCACCCACCGGCCTCCCGCTGTCCGTGTCAACAGGTACGCTAAAGGTAAACACCCCAGTGCCCTGTCGCGCTACAGCTCCAGCAGGGGGCGCCCCGGCGGACGCAGGTCCTGGCGCGGCCCGCAAATCCGGCGCGGGCCGGGACGAGACCAGCGCAGGGCCCCCGGCCCCCGACACAGGAGAGGGACGGGTCGCCGAGAGAGACGCAGTCCGCGCAGCTGCGTCACTGCGGGACGGCACCAGGGAGCCCGGCAAGCCCCCTATGAGGGTCCGTCCCAAACCACAAGACTGCCCAGCAGGTACCGCCCCCACCGAGCAGAGAGAGGCGGGCTGCCTGCCCACCGGAGCGGGGCCGGACAGAACGCCGACCGACGCCCCGCCCCTGGCTGCGTCCACCGACTGCGCATGCTCACTGGGCTGCGCCGGCCCAGAGACGGGTGACGCCCCGCCCCTGGGTGCTTCCACCGACTGCGCATGCCCAGCAGGCTGCGCAGGCCCAGAGACGGGCGAAGTCGTCCTCCCCGCCGAGGAGCCCGGCTTGGAGGTGGGCGACCCCGCCCCCGCCGTGGCCAGGGGGACCTTCGTGGAAACACCGCAATTCAGACACCAGGTCGTCACCGAACCAGGCTCAAGCCGAGGCGGAGGCTGGCCCTCAAAAACCAGAAAGGCACAAAGAAAAGGCAACCCGTCCCCCACCCCACCGCCCACGCAGGGCGAAGCAGGACGAGGACGGCCCGCCGAATCCACAGAGCCCCCAGAAACCCACGGGGCTCCGCCCCCCAGCACACCGTCCGGAGGCGAGGAGGGGGACCCCTCATCGGACAAAAACTCAAACTCCCCCTCCTCCACGTCTGAGACAGAAGAGCTTCCCTGGGGGTACAAGAACCAGACCCCTCCCAAAGCTCCACACATCTTTTCCACTGCACCAGCAGCGGTCTCGCATCTAGAGTGCAATCGTCAAAAAGGGCCTCCATGAGGCGGGTCCCCACACGAGACCACTCCTCCCTGGAGAACACCTTCTCAGGACCCAAAAGAAACCCTCGCTCTCGGGCCCACAGAAACAATCTCTCAAAATCATCCCAGGAAACAGAAATCTGTTTCCACTCCAGGACCCTCCTCCAAAGATCCAAAAGGAGGAGATCCTCCTCAAAACCCACAGCGCTTTCCATTACCCTAAGAACCGCAGGCAGAGCACCAAAGGGGGGGGGAAACCTCACCGCAATCTGCTGCAATACACACATCGGGGTCACCAGATGTCGCTATAGGACACAAAAGAACACACGCTCACACCGTTCTCAAGGTGAAAGAGAAAAAAGGGCCGTTTATTTTCTGACTCCAACATTTATAGTTTTCCAAAAGTGACAGTGGATTGGAGGGTGACAGTGGCACCTCTCCAATGCCACTGGTTAAACCAACAGTCCATCAACTCTCTCCTCCTCCATAAAGGAATGCAAAACAATGAGTTATTTACAGAAAGTGTGTGAGAAAATTCACTACAAGAATGTCAACATCAGAAGGCTTAGAAAATCTTAAAAAACCAGGGTGACAAGGGTGCACCAGATGTTTTTGTGCATCTATGGCTTTTTCTCCTGCGTGGGCCGAGGCAAAGACTGCTCCCGAGAAGGTGTCAACTGAGACATGTACATATTTTAATCTTCCAAACTCTGGTAAATCAGTGATATCTGTCTGCCACACTTCACAACTGCAGAGTCCTCTTGGGTTCACTCCTGAACCCAATGATGGTAAGGAGGACTCCTTACAGTTTGGGCATGTGGCCACAATTGCCGTGGCCTGATAATGCCTTAGATGGAATTGATGGATCAGACCAGGAATGTTATGGTGGAATTGCTGATGGCTGAGTTTGGCCTGCTGGAAGATGTTGGGTAGGCCAGCTAGTTCTAATGGAGCGGCTAGGGCGTCTGCTTTACTGTTCCCCTCAGTGATGAATTTGAGGAGGTCAGTGTGTGACCTCACATGCATCACAAAAAAGGGTTGCTCCCGGTGGGAAACTGGATATACAAGCTTCAAGAGCAAGCTGAAAATAACTGGGTTGGAGACCTCTTTTAAAGTGGCATGTTCTGTTCTGGACACTACTCCAGCTACATAAGCTGAATCGGTAACAATATTAATTGGTTCTGGGAATTTCTCAAAGGCCCTAATAACTGCATCCAACTCAGCAACTTGAGGAGAGCCTTCTATGACCCTAATGTCAGCTTCCCACTGCTGAGTTTGAGGATCTTCCCAAGTCATAACAGACTTGTGGGACCCTCTGGATGCATCAGTAAAAATGGTCAAGACTTTCAATGGGCATCGACTTCGGATATCTTTTGGAATTAAATTGAATTCTGTGTTAAACAATTTGTGGCCTGCATGATGTATGGAAATTTGACCTGGATAGCTATCTAGAGAAAATTGTAAACTTTCATTCTCATGGAGCAGGTGCTCCAGGGTGTCCTTGGTTAGTATCCCTGTTGATGTTTTGATCAGGACATGGATGCATGTGAAATCACACCCTGCCAACAGTCGCATTCGAGCCCTAGCTTTGCTGATCAGCTAGGCTATCAGCTCTTGTGGCCGTGTGATACTTTTGGACAGCTGATGACCAAGGAACACCCACTCTATAATCAAGAGGGAGTCCTTCTGGTCTTTGTCCCATTGGAAAATGGGCCCGTGAAGGTGCGGAAGCTTACCTAAGATGATAAAGTTGAAGGGAAGGCCCACCCGACAGCGATGGGCCTGTCAGCCTGCCAGCGTTGACTGTACCTTTTCAAGAGCCTGCTTTGCCTCCTGAGTCAAGGCCTTCAGAGAATATAACTCCTCCCTCCCCTTTAACAAGTTGAAGAGGGGAGATAGATCCCCTGTGGTAAGCCCCAACCAGGGCCTGACCCAGTTCAATGACCCACACAGCTGGTGGAGGTCTCGTAAAGTCTTTGGATTATCATTGATTGTGGAAGGGGCTAACAGCGGGCCTGTTAGCTAAAGGAGCGAGAAGAAGCTGAGAAGTAAGAAGAAGCTGATAAGGAGCTCTCTCCAAGGCTGTAACCAAGGAGACCGAGAGAAGAAAGATAAGAGAACCTTGCAGCTGGACAAAGTATTTTTAGAAAGTTAGTTGAAGTCACTGTAACTTTTCACCAATAGTATTATGTTGACTTATTGTGGCCAATAGTTAGGGTAGAAGAAGCATAAACAATTGGAAAGTGTATAAAAGTCAGCCATGTTCAATAATAAAGAGTCGCCATCTGAGACTGCTTGTGGTCTCTGCTTTGTGTCGTGACCGCCTCGACAGCGACATCTGGTGATCGCCAACGTGATAAGAACATAGTCGGTGGGGGCCCATACAGGGTCCTAGCAATTGGCAACCGTGACCCACTGGGACATAGTGGGGGAGGCGGGGTTGGTGCATCTGAGAGTGGCAGGTGGAAGCCACGGGGAGGTCCGGACCTGATTTCCTCCTATCAAGACACCTGGAAATAGGTGAATCACCAACTAGTACTAATGGGACATAATCTATCTAAAGAGGAAGAAAATGTTTTGGCTACATGGAAAGTTTTGTTAAGAAATAAAGGAATTAATACTTCAGACTATGCCCTTCACTATATATTGCTGTGGGCTAAATCACAGGATTTTGGCACTGATCCTGACACAGCATTTAGTGTTAAGGCATGGAAAAAAGTTGGGGACAGACTGTGGGAAGTCATCCGAACGGGAGAAAAAACGGTTGTCAATCTAGAAGTTACTTGGGAATAGCTCTTTGAGGCATTAAAGGAATGGAAAACAGAGTGAGAACAAGCAGAGCGGGATGCGGATGAAGAGTTGGGGCTGATAACAGAACCTGATGGGGGGGATGAGGCAGAGGGGGCCTCTGATGGGGAACTTGGTGAATCTATCCTTGAAGAAAGTCCAGGTGCCATGCAAGTTACCTGGCAAGCTGCCAAAGCTTCTGGGAAAGCTGCCAAAACATCTTATCAGACCCCTAAACCTCTTTATCTCACACCTGCACAGCAGCTCGCAATGATGCCTGTATATACTACACCGCTATGCCAGTTAGCTGAAATGTCTTTAGCAGAGAGAGAAACCCAGTCATCTGCCCCCCCGCTTCCCTCTGCTCTAGTCCAGCCGTCTGCCCCCCCCGCTCCCCTCTGAGTGGCTTGAACAACCTGCAAGGCCGTATCCTCCGTTACCTGACAGTGACAGCAACAGCGAATCAAGTGATGAGTCGCCCGCAGCAACACCTGAGTTGGGGCAAGGAGCTCTGGTCCCTTTACCTCCTAAGAGCTCTAGCCTTGCTGCCCCATGGACTTTGCCTCCATGTCAAGTAACTGTGCTTCCTCGACACCCTCAGGAGTTTTGGGAATTTGTTAGGAGGAAAGCAGTTGAAGAAAAGAATTGGGACATCATAGAAAGGTTAGGTGCTCCAAGAGTACCTCAGGAGAACAGTGCCAATGCAAATGTTGCTTGTGATAACCCTATGTCTTTTCCAGTTTTTAAAGCAGCTCCTGGAACAGGGCAGGATGATAGTCATCACGTCTTTTCCTGGAGGGTTGTGCATGACCTCCAATCGAAAGTGGCTCAGTATGGTATTAATTCCTCACAGGTAATGCAATTAATATGTGTCATTAATGCAGATTTGCTTGCACCTTATGACATCACGCATCTTGCTACAATTCTATTCCAGCCAGTGCAATGTGGTGTATTTCAAGAAACTTGGAGGCGAATGGCTGAGCGCACCGCTTTAACAAATATGCAGTTGCCTCAACACAACCCTTGTCATGCTGTGGGTGTTGATGCCCTACTGGGCACTGGGCCTTTTGCCAATCCAGATTTACAGGCAAGGTGGGATCCTTCGATTTTGGCGCAAGCTCAGCAAATTGGCATGAGTGCCTTAACTAAAACAATGGAAATGGCAGCTCCAAAACAGAAATATGTCACTATACAGCAAGGGATGAGAGAACCATTTTTGCAATTTGCGGAAAAACTTGCTGCAGCTATTGAGAAACAGGTAGATGATGAAACTTTGCGAGACAAATTGTGTATACAATTGGCTAAAGAAACTGCAAACCCAGACTGCAGAAAGATTATTGACCCTTTACCTGGGGAACCCACATTGCCTGGAATGATTACTGCTTGCTTGAAAGTTGGTTCAGTCGAGCATAAAATGGCAGCTCTTGCTGCAGTGCTAAGACCTTCAGCAAAATGTTATAATTGTGGACAACAAGGGCACGTAAGGTCACAGTGTACTGTTCAGAAAACAACATTTAAGCCAAGTGCAAGCAGCGATGTATGCAATTGCTGTGCTAAACCTGGGCACTATGCTAAACAGTGCAGGAGTAAATATCATGCAAATGGTCAGCTATTGCCGGGAAACCCAAAGAGGAGCGCGAAGGGGCGCGTGGGGAAACAAATACCCCAACAACCACCACAACAGCAAATGCGGGCCTTCCCAGCACTGCAAAGCTACCCATTTGCAAGCAATACTCAGGGGCAACAAGCGGGTCTGCAGGGATTGATATACCCACCGCTGACACAGTAACCATTTTGACAAAAGAAATATGTAAAGTGCCCCTCGATGCCTATGGTCTGATAGGACGGGGATTGAGTGCGTTTTTAATAGGGAGATCAAGTACTACACTTAGAGGTATTCATGTGCATCTAGGGCTTATTGATGCTGATTTTTTAGGACAGATTCATGCCATGGTATCCATCGATGACCCTCCTGCCACTATTCAGAAAGGAACTTGCATTGCTCAAATTGTACCTTTTGTGAGTTCTGTTCCAAATACAGTGGACCGAAGTCGCGGCACAGGAAGTTTTGGATCGACAGGAGTACCTCAAGTGTTCTGGACTGAGAAAGTAACGGAGAGCTGTCCAGAAAAGACATGCACTCTCACCGCCAGTGGATGTCATCCAGGAACTATATCAGTAAAAGGTTTGATTGACACTGGAGCAGATGTCACAACACTCTCACGACTTTGCTGGCCTCAGTCGTGGCCTCTCACTCATGCAAGTTTTGGACTCCTGGGGTTGGGTGGTGCTACAACAGGTGGCCTGTCAGCCATTGTAATTAATGTGAAACATCCTGATAGCCAACAAGCTAACATCAGACCCTATGTTGCCGATGCTCCTCAAAGTTTGTGGGGACGAGATTATTTATCTCAATGGGGTGTCAAAATTACTATGGATTTTTAATGGGGGCCACTGTGATGCAGGGCAATGAACGTCCAGTTGTGGTGCTGACATGGTTGACAGATAAGCCTGTCTGAGTTTGCCAGTGGCCCCTTACAACTGAAAAGCTTACTGCCCTGCAAGAATTAGTCACAGAACAATTTCAAGTGGGACATATTGAGGAATCATTCAGTCCCTGGAATACCCCTGTTTTTGTAATAAAAAAGAAATCGGGAAAATGGAGACTTTTACATGATTTACGGCAGATAAATGCTGTAATGGCAACAATGGGAGCTTTACAATTAGGCCTTCCTACACCTACGATGATTCCACAGGAATGGCAAATAGTTGTCATTGATCTTAAAGATTGTTTCTTCACTATTCCATTGGCTGAGCAGGACAAAGAAAAATTCGCTTTTACTGTGCCTTCTATAAATCATGCTGAACCCAATAAAAGATATCAATGGAAGGTACTTCCCCAAGGCATGAAAAATTCGCCAACTATTCGTCAATGGTTTGTGGCACAGACCTTGTCAAAAGTGCGGGAGCAATTTAAAAATTGTTACTGTTATCATTACATGGATGATATCTTGTTGGCATCTGACAACAAACAACAGTTATCAGCTCCTAAACAATGTGCTGTGACAAATTTGAAGGCTTTTGGTCTGATCATTGCTCCAGAGAAAGTGCAGGAACACATGCCTTGGAAATATCTAGGTATGTTGGTGACCAACACTCAAGTTATGCCTCAACCTGTAAAGTTAGACATTGATGTTAAAACTGCTACTGATGTACAGAAATTGGTTGGTTTAATGGGTTGGATTCGATCATATTTAGGCATAACTAATCATCAGATGCAGCCATTGTTTGAGTTGCTGTCAGGCATCACCTCCTCTACTGACAGGAGGCAATTGACCCCAGCAGCAAAAAAGACCCTAGAAGAAATTGAATTAGCCCTAGCACACAAATTTGTTAACAGGATAGATACCTCTGTTGATGTTCAATTGTTTATTCTGAAAGACCATGAAATACCATGTGGGATTACTGTGTCAATGGAATGATAATTGGGAAGATCAACTGCATATTCTGGAATGGATATTTTTATCTTTCTTCTCTCGGTCTCTTTGGTTACAGCCTTGGAGAGAGCTCCTTATCAGCTTCTTCTTACTTCTCAGCTTCTTCTTGCTCCTTTAGCTAACAGGCCTGCTGTTAGCCCCTTCCACAGGTGGTCACCTACTGCCACAAGTGTCCTGAACAATATGTGTCATCCCATCATTGTCCTTTTGAGTTTAGTTTTGACTGGGGTTTTTTAATCAGCAATCTTACTCATTATGAATTGGAGAATGATGAAACAGTTAACAAAATTGACGTTTCTAATTAATGCACACAATTTGGCTGATGTCCTTTTCACAGTGGACATCTCCAAGACTATTGACACAAGGCGATCATAAATGAGAGTATGTGTTTGGAAATCATCTTCAATTTTCATTTGTGATTATATGAAAATTACTTTTGATTTTTGGTGAATTGTTTTGAAAAAAATTATTTCAAATTAACTGTTGTTGATTTGTTTATTGCTTTATTGCCTTTGATTATTTGTAATTAGTTTTGATCATTTGAAAAAATTGTTTTAAAATAATATTGTTTAAATAATAATAATTATATTTGTTTATTGTTTCCTCCCCCCCTCCCCTCCTTTTTCTATCTTTTCTTTTCCTTCCCTTCTCTCTCTCTCTCTGATGTAGTCTCTGCTTTCCAGGATATGCTACCAATGTATGACGAGTCCTAAAGACTTCACAACAATACTACAGAACCCTGCTGATGAAGACCCTTTGAAGACTGTCGTGAGTCACTGGGTGATGTGAAAGACCGTCTGAAGTTCCCCTCATTTGCCTCATAGCCGTCCACAGGACAGACATTGGGACTCAGAGGAAACTGATGGGAATTCTGGCCTGCCGGTGGTGGCTGAACGCCAAAAATCCTGAGGGCCCTGAGCAGAATTCTGGCCTGCCAAGTGATTGTTCACAGCTGTGTCTACAGTGACTGCTTCTAGCAGGGCCTGCCAAGGGGGGCAATGCGCCCTATATGCTTGCACCTGCTTCGCGACAATAGGCCAGGAATTTTCCCACCTCTTGGCCACATGAACTTGCTGGGGCAACTTTGGTAGCCCCCCCCATGGAAAAACCTTCATCTGCTCCACTTCCACCGTGAGGGATGGAGATTGAAGACCCCCTCCCAAGGACTGAGACTGAGACCCCTGTAATTCTGATCCAGGGGTGCTGGCCTCACTGAAGTAGGATGCCTGCTAAGTGTATCTGCAGATGTGTTCACTGGACCTAGACTGGTTTCCCACAGAAAGCAGTCCTGAAACAATGGGTCCCACTCACTGCTGATATTGACTTATCCTGCTGAGAACATGGACTGTCTGTACCCGTCTTCAATACCTTTTTCCCCCTCAGCAATTTCAATAGACTTCTTGATTGTATCTGTTCCCCCTCAGCCATTTCAAGATCTGTTTCCCCCCTCAGCAATGGACTATAATAGAACCTTGAGTTAACCAGGACTTTGAGATCTTCCCGACGTGACTAGGCAAACTCCATTGGCAAGACTACGAGGACTTGCTCTCTCCACGCTTGGTAGCTACACTCCCTCTCTCTTTCTCCCCCTCTTTTCTATTCTTTTCCTCTCCCTAATTCCTTTCACACATTTCCTGTGGTCATTCTATAAAGGTGCATTTGTTTTAATTGATACTGCAATCCCCTTTCCATGTTGTCTGTTGCACTCCGAGATCAGTTAACAAACCATCACTACCCCTGTTGGTATGAGCGGATCGTGACAATATGTTCTTTCAAGCTGAAATTGGTTCTAGTTGATATAAGTACACTGGTAGGTAAAAGTAGACTATAAAAGATAACATTCAGAATGTATTTCCCTTGTCTTCCCATTAAAGCAAGTGAAGAAAGCAGACAGGAGATCTTCAGATAACATGCTATGTGAATTGAAAAGATTCTGTCCTTATTTGAAGCAACTGAGAAACTCACACAATGAAATACAGTTCAGACAGATCAAAGGGTCACATATGATGTCAAATCTATACTTTTAATGTTTGAATGAAACAAGATTTCTTGAAGTACAATCCTATAAAATGAAGGTGAATTTGCAGAAGCAATTGAACTGGGTCTGTTTTATAAACACAATGTGTTTTCTTATTAAACTAAGGATTCAGGAAGGCAACCTTGGATTTAAAAGGATTTTGAAACATACAAATACCAAGACTGGCAGTTCATCACCAGTCTCTTTAAAATAAGATTTATTTTTAACTTCTCCTTGTAGTAGGTCTGAAGACATTAGGAATGATGCAATAAAAAAACTAAAGCAAAACAAAACAAAACCAAAACAACTTTCTCAAAAAGCTTGCAGAAGCCAGAGAAATTATGATTTTTAGGGGTTAAGTAGTCCTTTAAAAGTTGTCTCTGGGAAAAGAGATAAAAAGCCACTAATTGACTGTGGAGTATATTCCAAAACTGTAATGAAGCATGTAAGGGGCAAGAGCCTGTAATAAAACTACTATGCTGGGTTCATCTGTTGAAAGCATTCCAGAATGGTTGAAATTATGAATCACATAATGTGGGATTAAAAAAAAAAAAAGAAAAAAGAAGAAAACATAAGGAAAAAAAATATTTTGAATATATTTTCCCATTCCAACATTGTATAACAGCTTTATTTCATTTTGTTCCTAAGACTGATTTATAGCTTATGAAGTGTTTTACAATCGAGAGTGAGAGTGTTCACACTAACTATACAATTTGGATGGATCTCTTTTACTTTGTACAGCAGCAGATATGGTTTAGTACTCCACAAGTAAGTACCCAAAAGTGAATGGGTGTGGCAGATTTAACCTAACTGCCCAGTCCACCAGAATGCTTAATTATCTTGAAAAATGCTTTGCTGTATCTCATTATCTGGACATGTGTCTCTAGCTCCACTTTGAGCTCCTTGATCTTTCATCTACAGGATGAGATCCAATTTAGCTTAGCAAGGATATAACCTTTCAAAACCACATTTTTTATATTCTGTATTCTTACAAGTACATTTCTACTGCAGGGAACAGTTTGGAAGATCCTAGTTGTTTTGTTTCTCAGATACATTGTTGCATAAAATAGCTCTTCTTTTAATTTTTTCCCTGCTAAAGTATAGGGTCTGTGCTTAAATGATTGTGATGCTAACTCATTATGATATATGCTGCAGTCTTACAGAGTATGCAGCAAAGATTTCTCTTCTTCTGAGGACAATCTACTCTTTTTATGAGAAATGCTGAAGGTCTGACTGAGTTGCAAAGGTCACTGATTGACAGATTGCAAAATTGTTAAGTCTAGTAACAGCAGGAAGAGTGTGCTGTTGCAGTGTCTGTAAATGTCATGTCAGCTGCTGTTGGGATAAAAAGCATGGGCATAAGCAAAATATCTGCATGGATAGAAAAGAAATGAAGAAGACATTTGTTGTGATTCCTGCACTAATGAACAAGAAGAAGTATGAAGCGCTAATTTCAGTGGCTAAGACAGTATCATCCTTGGGCCAGTTCTTTTCAACATATTTTCAACAATCAGGACACGGCACTTGAAGCAAGTTTGCCAAAGAAACTAAATTGCGAGGAGCTGTGAACTAACTCCTTTGAGGGCAGAGAGACCCTGCAGAGAGATCTTGCCAAATAAGAGAGATGGGCAATTATCGCGAGACTGCTGGGGACAGCGTCTCAAGCTGTTGTATTTTTCAGCATCAGTCTCATTACATGGTGATGACAATGGGAAGCTGCCAGCAGCTCACGTCCCCAGGAGCAGACCAAGAACTTAATGTTACAACTTACTTTAAAAGTTTTTTGACCAATCACACAAAGCAAAAGCATATTGACAGTAGTTCTATCCAATCACTATAAGCACATGTACCTGTGGTTAAAACAATGCTCACTTCTTTTGAATAAAAGACGTGCTTGTAAGCCTTAAGATACAATGCACAGAGATCCATTATTAAGCTTAGAACTTCCTAACATCTGGCTAGATATACTTTACTGTAGCTTAGGGAGTTATTCTAGACAAGCATTAATACACAGACCATTGTTGTATTTGTCCTTACTTTTCTACTTCTCATATAATTTTTCTGCTGACAAACCTTATGACTACTGCTTAGCTCCAATCACAGTTCTGTTGTCTCTGAGGCCTGCCTTTTGCAGCTTTCCCAAACCCCTCTGTTTTTAAGGACTCCCATAGGTAATCACCAACCATATGGAGTTGAACAAGGGCAAGTGGTGGATTCAGCACCTAGGACAGGGCAATCCTGGCGTGTGTATAGACTAGGGAGCAAGAGGCTGGAGAGAAGCACTGCAGAAAGGGACCCAGGCTCCTGGCCAATGGCAAGCTGAATGTGCATCAGCAGTGCCCTGGCAGCCAGGAGGGCCAAGCCTGTCCTGGGGTGCATCAGGTACAGCATCATCAGCTGGACTAGGGAGGGGATTGTCCTGCCCTGCTGTGCTCTGCTCTGCTCTGGGGTGGCCTCACCTTGAGTATTTGGGGGCAATTTTGGGTGCCACAATGAAAAAACACATTAAGGTATTAAAAAGTTCTCAAATGAGGTCTACAAGGACAGGACTTAAAGAAATGGCATGCAGCTGAGTCAGGGGAGGTTTAGGTCAGGTATCAGGAAAAAGTTTTTTATCCAGAGGATGGCTGGGCACTGGAAGAGTCTCTCCAGGGAGTGGGCACAGCATCACGCCTGTCTAAGTTCAAGAAGCTTTTGGACATTGCTCTCAGGCATATGGTGTGATTCTCAAGGATGGTCCCATGCAAGGCCAGGAGTTGGACTTGATGATCCTGATGGGCCCCTTCCAATTCAAATGATTCTGCAACTCCATGGTTCTGTCCTGGCCACTCAAGGTATATTGCTTGGTCTCATCAGATTTTGATCTGCTCTTGTTGGTCAGAATTTGTCACTACTGGCTAATGATATTTATCACAAAAGACAAAGTGCTTTTTATCAATTTTCTCAAGAAATTGGAACATGCACCCTAGAATCCTAAAAAAGTCTTTTCCTTGAAACAACACTGTCTCCTGCCCAGTAGTCTTTCCAGATCTTAAGGAGAAAGAAGGCAAAATGAGGGGACGTATTACAATGAAGCATTGTCAATTTTCTGGTTCTTTAGCAGTATATTTGTACTTCCACTATTCTTTTCTATAAAATCATGGTTTTGTATAGTATCTAATTTTCTAGCAAGACACATTACTGCAACTGAGCCCATCAATCCCTGTGAAAATATATAGTAAAAAGCACAAAACATATGAAGAGACAGTGAAAAGTGAGGGGAAAAAAAGAGTATGAGAAGCAGATCCGTGATACTAAAGTGAGACAAGAAGGAGGAGGAGGTGCTCCAGTTGACAGAGCAGAGAATCCCCCGCAGTCCCTGGAGGACATCATCGTGAAGCAGGTTGTCTCCCAGCAGTCCCTGGAGAACCGTGGAGGAACACATACATACACTGCAGCTCGTGGAGGGCTCCATGCCACAGCAGGTGAATGTGCCTTGAAGGAAGCTGCAGCTTGTGGAGGGAGGGCCAGAAAACCATCCTTGACCTCTTCTTTAGTGGAAGAGTATGTGCAAACGTTACACAGCTGCTAACTAATCTATTCTCTTTCCACTTCTTAAGTAAGTAAGAAGACAATACAAGAATTAGAAGCCTAAATTCATTTGCTTGAGGCTCCCATTCTCTCTGCCACTCCCTTAAAATTTAGTTTGATATGAAATAAAACTCATGATAAAGTTCTTAAGCCTTGATGTTCAGGCTTTTCAGAAAATAGGGAGTGCAAATAACTCTTGTCACTGTCTTTTTTTCATAGAACGAAAAAAGTTAAATTACCGTTTTCGAAGGACTTATGGAAATCATTTGGTAGAAGTGGTGAGACTGAAGAGTATAATTAATCTGAAAAGAGAATATCATGTAGCTACCTCAGCTGTGTACAAGTTTTTTACCAGGAACTCTAGACTTTTCAACAGACTTAGGACACAATAGTTATCTCTGGGAATATTTTAGTAGTTATAGGGCATTCATCTTTAAATAGCTCTATCTGTTTTACAGTTATGACTTAGGCTTTACATTTTATTTGAAAAGAAATAGTTGTGATTCAGATAATTTATAATTCAGAAGCATTTCAGTTGTTGACAGTTTCTTCTGTCTCCTGATGGCAGGAAAATAGTCTTTGTACCAATACTGAAACAAAATGGAAGGAAAAAATTGTTTTCCTCATTCTTTTCTGTCTATTCTAACAGGCACAACAGCAAGACCACTGCTATGAGTCTGAGTGGCCCTACCACTCCTGGATGACAAACTTGTAGGGACTAGTATTTTATTTGCACACATTTCTGATGCTGGTTGTTAATGGTTGTGCAGAAAGATCTGTCAACTCTTCATGGGACAACACTCCTGAATTGCTTCACTTGCCTCTGAACCAGAGAACTAAGCTGGCACTCTATTTCTGAGATCTTGCTGTGCTAGCCCGCAAACCCATTTCCTTAAAATGCATGTTACTTTCAACCAAAGCATTTCATTACTTCATGATGTAATCTGTTGTTCTTAATGTTCAGGGGATTGAACATTCTTAACTTAGAATGATAAGAACATATTCCAGTAAGCAGGTAGAACATCTCTCTTAAGTAGTTTATATCACTTGGCTTTGGTTCATGGATCATAACATCTGCAAGGAATGTCATTTACAATCAATATATGGGCTGGGGTTGCTGGCCACAGGTTTAGGAATCTTTCTCCAATTAATTTTGCTTTAAAATTTAGCTCTTATAATTTCAAGTATGCCTTTATTAAAACAATCAACTATTTATTACCCGTACCACAATGAAGGACAATCAACAGTGGCTGAACATCCCACAACAATTCCAAGAAGAAGAATGGTCTGAGCCCCAAGTGTAGCACAGGGAGTCTGTCATCAAGCCAGAGTCCTCTAGGCATCTTCTCAGCCTGGAGAAGAGCAGACTCTGGGCAAATTGTTAGAGCAGCTCTCCAGTAGCTGAAGGCATCCTACCAGAAGGAGGTAGATGAACTACACAAGGGCACGGAGTGATAGGAAAAATGTGGATGGCCTTAAAACCTGAAGAGTATATGTTTCCTTTGGATATTGTGAAGAAAATCCTTGCCAGGAGGGTTGTGAGACACTGGAACATGTTGTGGGTGACCCATTCCAGGAAGTGTTCCAGACCAGCTTGAATGGGTCTTTGAGCTTAACGCCGTCTGGAGGAATGCGTCCCTGACAATGACATGGGGGGTGAATTTAGGTGAACTTTAAGGTCCCTTCCAACCCAAACCATTCTATTATTCTGTGGTAATATTCATTCTGTGCAGTAGCAGTAAGTAGTTGAAGATAGAAATAACAGACTATTCATTCTGAGAAACTGCCATCCAATGAGTTTAACTGTTTTGGTCTCACATATATGTTCCATTGAGCATTCTATATCTAGTAACAGTCCTGGCATTTTAATATCATACATGCAAATATTTTATCATTTTTAAGATTTCTGACATTTTGGAATTGCCTTTCTTTCTCTCTCTCTCTCTCTCCCTTCCTTCCTTCCTTCTGCCACTTCTGCCACTTCCTTCCTTCTGCCACTTCCTTCCTTTCACCACTTCCTTCTGCCACTTCCTTGCGCCACTTCCTTCTCTCAACTTTGATGGTAATTTGCAAACTGTGAAGTAGTAACAGTAAATTACTCTTCCCTAAATATCATTTTGAAGCTTAGAAATGGATAAATAACAAAATTGTGTGAAGACAGAGCATTTAAAAGTGATTTTAAAGTGAGAATTAGAGTTAGCTATTGAAAATTCAAAAATACAAAATTGAAATAATGGAATGGATGGTTTTAAGTGATATTCTTTGTATTTCTGTGATACAAATGATGATCTCAATTTTTACACCTTCCAAAAATACATCTTGAAAGTTACTACTTTAAATAACAAAAATATTTCCAAAACAAGGAAATTGATTTATGCCGATGAAAATACCATCTTCTAAATATTCATCAAGTACAGATTGACCTTACACAGTAAGCTTTATGGAGATTTCTATTCTCACACAAACACAGAAGAATTTTTCAACTGACTAGAAAATCTTTAAAAGCAAATTAATCTTTGAAAAAAAAGGTCAATAAAGAGCAGGAAATCATATGCATCCACACTTACTATATGTTGGTTACTAAATATTGGCTCTGGTTTGTGGGCGAGTACACTTCCCATTCACACACACAGATACACCTCTTCCCCCTGCACACAGATGTGTGATATTGGGTCTCAAAGAATGGACTATCTTTTTTCTCTTCAGTAGGTTTTGGTTCTCAAAATCAAGGCGTATTCTTCCTGAATCTATTACCTGGATTTGTTACCTAGAAGGTAATAAAATTAATTAAATATTTGGTAAAAACTGTCCTAACTGCATCTTTGTGTGAACCATTGAATCTAACAGGTTGCTCACATACAATTTTTTTTTCAAAGTATTTTGGCAACTAAAGAATAATTACATCGATGACAGATCATATTTTGCAGGAAGACATCCATAGCATGTTTAGCACACACCTACAGCATTCATTTTTTAGTTTATCAAAGTTCCTATCAAGCCTTCTGGATTAGTACTTGCAAGTTTCTAAAATGTAGGAACCATAGTATCATTTCAAGTAATGTGGTGTGAAAAAATATGTTGAGCCTATACAGTGCCCTGTCCATAATTTCTAGCTTGTAAAATAAGAAAATAGCCATTCTTATCAAGATGCAAATACAGCATATGCAACATCTATGCAAAGCATGCACTATAAATTCAGGTAGAAATGACAATTTATTAAAAGACTGATAACTGAAGAGAACAGAGCAGAGGCTGGGCTGCTGCACATCACTACAATTCTTTGTCCTCATCTGGAAGAAATCTATTGAGCTGGAAGCCGATTTGAAATGTAATGTAAGTAGTGACTAAGAGCACACCTATTTAAATCGCCTTCTCCAGATCTTTCTATTTCTTCTATTTTCTTTTAGAATATGGAGAACTTATGCTACAGACTGCAGAGGCACTAAGTAGTGACTAAAGGAACTTGCCTATCAATTGCTTAAAGGTAAGTGGTTTTCCCACTATCCTTCTTCCTTTCTTCTTTGGAAAATCTAAAATGTTTTCATCAGAAACAGTAAAGTCATCTGTCACAATATCCAGTACATCTTATGAATAATGTAGAATAAATATTGTTCTCCATAATGTCTATATTTTACCCTTTTAAAACTTGACTTGCAGTGGGAAAATTTGGTTATTTAATCTTGGGTATTTAGACTCAGTGAAAATCCACTTTTCAAAAGGAAATTGTTAGGAATTGATTGTGAGGATTGCTTCTTCAGCAATAGATTTTAAAAGTTATTGCCAAAACATACCGGTGAAATTTGGAGTGTAAGAAAAGTCTATTAAACAAATTGAACCAATTAAAAGAAACTGACCTGATTTGTACAATCATGTACATCAACAAATAGGAGTATTTTATTCCTGTAACCAAACAATCTTGCACAATTTAAGTTTCTTAAAACCATAGAAATAATTACAAGCAATATTTTCAATTATAACACATAGAAGAAAGCGCTGATACTTACTTAGAACAGAAAATCATAGTAGAAACAATATTCAGGCCAAAGTATTTTCAGAAGCAATATGGTTTCAAATAGACTTGGATATGTTCAACTCCTTAAACTGCCAAGAGCTACCTTTACATTGTGGAAGAGAGGTGAAAAAGTGGAAACGGAATAAACTGTTTCATTTGTAAGTTTCTTGGTGAGTTTGAGCTTTTAGGTTTTGTTTTTTGGGGTTTGTGGTTTCGGGTTTTTTTTCCCTTGGTTTTAGATTGTTTCTAACACAAGATATATTTATTACTTCTAATGTTCATTAAACCTATCTGGAGATATTTAGGTTGTGATTTGGGAAGTGCATCAAATTTACAACGGTTTTTATATAAGTTGATGCCTGGAATGCAACATGAAAAAACTCTTCAGATGTAACCAAGTGATTGTACACTTTTTTCCTAGATACTTGGGACTAACTATTTACAGCAGAATTCTTTGCATTGCTTTGTGAATGTGGCAAATTTTTTTCTAAATATTTTGACTTTTCTGAAGAATACTGGAAACCAAAATCTGTAACAACCACTATCAGAGTATTACAAATTAATTCACCAGGAAAAAGAGCTAGATGGTAAATGAGGAAATGCTTTTTGTTTCCCAAGTCTAGATTCTAATAGTGGGGTAACTGTCCTTCAAGCAAGATGGCAGAAATAAACAAATGAGCATGTTGCTCTTAAAAGTCTGATGAGAAGCTCTGTTTGATAAATTATGAGTGTGTTCTGGGATTATGGAAATAATATAAAATTGTCTTTGATCAATGGTGGGGAAAGTAGTGGAGAAGTATAATGGGAATACTCTTTTATTTAGTGGGTTTGTCTTCTATAAACGACACCATAAATGCTTTATAATATTAAATGACAGAGCAGACAATTGAACCACTTCTGGAAATTTTTCCCAGTGTTCCAAAAAAAAAAGCTTATGCAAATATTAGGAAAAAAATTCATGCAAAAAGGATTAAATTAAAGATTGTAAAGGCAATTAAAAATGCAACAATTGCTGATGGGAAGCCAATAGGTGGCTAAACGTATTCACAGGGTACATGTCTCTAAAGAAATACTCTAACGAAAAGTCATTAATTCCTTCTATCATAATTTTAGCCTCTTTCATCTTTTAAATGTGAATGAAAACTATCACTAAGCACTCCATATGTATCTCTCAGATTCATCTTACATATAAAGCAAATATTTTTTCACTGGTTTGCTTGAAGTTCTGATGACTATATTGCCCATTTATTTGCATGCTTTTTTGCTTCTTTCTGCTGTCAATACCGGGCAATACATGCCATCTACAAAGAGTATGATTTCTTTCACCTAAGCAAATGTATTTAATCTTTAGGATCCCTTTCTATTAAATTGACAGAAAAGGAATTGATTGAGTCCACGTAACATTGAGTCTTTTGGTAAAGGTCACCTTGAGAAAACTTTTTTCTGCTAGGATTCAACTCAAGGATTGAAAGAATTGAGAAGACTGCTAGGCACTGGAGCATGGAGAGACCTTCAGCCTCTGCGGATATATACCACAGAATAAAATTATCAACTCTCCAAACTTTACTGACTGTACTGAGCAGAATTCTGACTAGAATCTCTTTCACACATAGATAGCCCTTTTCAAGACACGTGGTAAGATGAATCTCACCTCCTGTGCTGTGCAGGTATTTGTATTTCTACGGACTATTTAGGATACCTAGATGAATTTCAGATGTCTAAAGTTATGTGAGACAAAGCCCACTCTCAAGGCCTAGAAACCTCTCCCTATAAGCTGCAAAACACACAATGCTGCAGTTCTGTAAAATTTGCCAAAGCAATGACTATAGCAATAACTGTGTTCAAAATACCTGCACAGAGACAATTTTCAAGATATTCTTCACATAGGAAGATTTGAAGATACATCTTTTAACTCTTGAGTGAATAAAACTCCAAAATATATTCATTTTTTGAATTTAGCAATCTTCTTGTTACAATTATTTAACTTCGCATGGCTGAATTAAAAAGCATCCAATTCAGAGAAAGATTGGTATAGCCAGATAGGAAAGAAAATTAGAAATTGGTTACTCAGAGTGTGAGTAGTAAGACAGGGAACGATTCAAAAGAGTGAGGAAACTAAACAGAAGCAGTGACAATGAGAGACATCTTGCAAGTTTCCTGCAGGGATTATGTATGATTTAATCAGTGACAAAATTAGAAGAGCCTGCACATTTGATGTCACACCATGGGAGCACAGGAGCCATTGTGCATGCATTAATTGCCAAAATAACATGACAAAGAGAAGGAAATAAAGAGAATAATAGAACACAGTAAAAAGACTTTTTCAGTCATTGAAATTCAGGTGGTGAATTATTCAAATAACCATTTTTATACTGCAAAAGAGCAGATATAGACAGTCTGGTAAACTGCAGATATGTCTCATTTGTAGTCAGAAAATGTAGTTTTCTCAGAAAAAGACAAGTTCTAGTTTGGATCAAAAGTTTCTGAATGTCACATAAAGTATAAAAACACAAATCAGAGCACTTGGGTAAAGTACCAGGATCCCGAGATCAAGATCAGGATCAAGATCAAGATCAAGATCAAGGGCACCGGTGAGTTTTTCAAGAAGCAAAAGCATACACAGCTGACTGTGCTTGTGGATGTGCAGCTGCTGGATTTTTGCAATTCCCTTCAGTACGCACAAAAGCATGGTCCTTTGCTGCTTCATTCTTCGCCTTCTGTGATCTGCACAGGACTGAAGCCGAGCAAGGTTATTCAGCTTTGTCCCTTTTCAGCATCTGTGCTACACGTATGCACTGTGACATCTCTTGGGATCTTTTCCTTTTGTGAGGCTGTAATGTGCCTCTGTCTATTCGCCCCAGGGAGGAGGGGGGCAGAGACCACGGCGATCTGAAAGCAACTTGCAGCTTAATTAAGAAAGAGGAGTGCTTCTTGAATGTGCAGCAAATACAAAGTTCACAGACAAGATCAGGGGACGTCTGCAGTGCTGGGACAGTTTCTCCTTGTGAGACGCAGTGGAAAAGCATTTCGCTACGATGTAGGCCAAAAGAGATGAGGAATACGGAGATACGGAGCTCTCTGAAGGTAAGCACCGGTCCTGGCCATATTTCGGCAGAAGCTGCGCTCCGGAGTGCACGGCGACCAGCACAATGCTCTGTGCGCGAAGAAGCCGCTTCTTCGCCTCAGCGAGATGGCGAGCACAGCAGCTTCCAAGAGGCAAAGAACAAAGCTGCACAACACCAGGACTGTGCGTGCAGCTTTCAGACTGCTAGAGGACGGTGGCTTGCCACTCGCCTGCCTCTTAAATTCACATTGGCATTCATATGGAAGGAGTTCTTGGAAAAAATTCCTGTGCTTCGTGCTAGCACTCCTGCAGCCAGCCGTGGAAAATCTTATGCTTCCTTTTAGGCTCTGAGATCCAAAGAACTTGATGAACTTCTAGGGCAATATCGGGGGACATTTGCTGTGCTGGCAACGTTTCTCCTTGTGAGACGTAGTGGAAAACTTTTTCACTAAGATGCAGGCAACAAGTGACGCAGAAGATGGAGATACGGAGATCTCCAAAAGTAAGTGCCGGTCTCAGGTGTCTTATGGCAGCAGCCACACTCCGGAGCACACTGTGACCGGCACAATGCTCTGTGCGCAAAGAAGCCACTTCTTCACCTCTGGGAGACAGAGAGCGCGGCTCTTCTAAGACGTGAAGAACGAAGCCACAGCACACCGGGACTGTGTGCGCAGCTTTCAAACTCCTAGAAGACGGTGGCTTGCCACTCGCCTGCCTCCTAAATTCACATTAACGTTCGTAGGGAAGGAGTTTTTAGACCACTTTCCCGTGCTTCCTGCTAGTCCTCCTGTAGCCCTCCGTGGTAAATCTTACGCTTCCCATCAAACTCCGAGATGCAAAGAACTTGATGAACTTCTATCTCAGGATCTCTAGCTGGTCACCGTGACCCCGAGAAATGCTAAAAGTCTCTTTTCCCAGCCCGAGCACTTGAAGAATGAATCGGAGCTCTTCAGTTCTCATTCTCAAGGTTGTTTATTGTGTCTTGTATGTAAAAGTTTTTCTCCTGCCCTGCTGGGGTCTGTCCAGCAGGACAGTTCCAGGCACACTGCTTGCCCCCGGGGCAGTGTTATGTCTTTATACTAAAAACTACGTATATAATGTTTGCAATTACTTTCCAATACCTATCACCTATGTTAGACAGTGAGCTTCTACTCTAAACCAATCTAAAAGTGCCAATATCACAGCAGAAGATGGAGGCCAAGAAGAAGAAGAAGGAGAAAGGCTGGACATGCCCAGATCCCTCCATCTTGCCCCTGAACCCCCATTCTAGAAACCAGAAGATCTATTTTTTCACCCCGTGATAATTTCACTATTATTCTACTTAAACTGCTGTGGCTTGCTGATCTTCATAAAAGGTTGGTAACTTGCTCCACGGGTCATAATCAAAACCACAGGTATTTAGGGCTCTGTGCCAGGTTTTCTGAGCCCCCTGGCAGGGGTCTTGGCTGTTCTGGAAAGCCAGAGGGATGTCCTGGGTTCCAACACTTCTAGGGCAAATCAAGGGACGTTTGCTGAGCTATCACAATTTATCCTTGCAAAATGTAGTGGAAAAGCTTTTTGCTAAGATGCAGGTGACAAGATATGCATAAGACAGAGATACGGAGCTCTCTGAAGGTAAGCGCTGGTATTGGGCATCTTTCGGCAGATGCCACGCTCCGGAGAGCACCGCGACCAGCACAATGACCTGTGCGCAAAGAAGCCGCTTCTTCGCCTCCAGGAGACAGAGAGCAGGGCAGTTTCCAAGAGGCGACAAACGAGCACCACCCAACACCGGGATTGTGTGCGCAGCTTTCAAACTTAGAAGACAGAAGCTTGCCACTGGCCGGCCTCCTAAATACAAACTAACATTCGTAGGGAAGGAGTATTTTGACCACTTTCCCATACTTCCTGCTACTCCTCCTGCAGCCCTCCGTGGTAAATCTTGCGCTTCCGTTTAGACTCAAGATTCAAAGAACTCGAACTTCTGGGGCAAGATCAGAAGCCGTTTGCTCTGCTGGCACAGCTTCTCCTTGCGAGACGTAGTGGAAAAGCTTTTCGCTAAGATGCAGGGGAAAAGAGACGCAGAAGACTGAGATACGGAGCTCTCCGAAGGTAAGCACTGGTCTCAGGCGTCTTTCGGCAAAAGCCGAGCTCCGGAGTGCATTGCAACCGGCACAATGCTCTGCGTGAAGAAGCCCCTTCTTCGCCTCCAGGAGACGGAGAGTGCGGCAGCTTCCAAGAGGCAAAGAACGAAGCCGCCCAACACCAGGATTGTGTGTGCAGCTTTCAAAGTGCTACAAGATGGTGGCTTACCACTCGCCGGCCTCCTAAATGCACATTAACATTCGTATGGAAGGAGTTTTTGACCACTTTCCTTTGCTTCCTGCTGGTCCTCCTGCAGCACTCCATTGTAAATCTTACGCTTCCCTTCAGACTGCGAGATTCAAAGAACTCAATGAACTGCTAGGGCAAAATTGGGAGACGTTTGCTCTGCTGGCACATTTTCTCTTTGCGAGATGTAGTGGAAAAGCTTTTCACTAAGATGCAGGCAAAAAGGGACACAGAAGACAGAGATACAGAGCTCTCTGAAAGTAAGCACCGGTCTCGGGCATCTTTCGTCATAAGCCATGCTCCGGAGCGCACCGCGACCAGCAAAATGCTCTGTGCGCAAACAAGCCGCTTCTTCGCCTCCGGGAGATGGAGAGCGAGGCAGCTTCCAAGAGGCGAAGAATGAAGCCCCCCAACTCCGGGATTGTGTGAGCAGCTCTCAAACTGATAGAAGACGGTGGCTTGCCACTCACCCGCCTCCTAAATTCACATTAACTCTCGTATGGAATGTGTTCTGGGACAACTTTCCTGTGCTTCCTACTAGTTCTCCTGCAGCCCTCCATGGTAAATCTTATGCATCCTTTTAGGCTTCGTGATGCAAAGAACTCGATGAACTTCTAGGGCAAGATGGAGGGACGTTTGCTGTGCTGGCAGATTTTCTCTATGCGAGATGTAGTGGAAAAGCTCTTTGCTAAGATGCAGGCGACAAGAGACACAGAAGACGGAGATACGGAGCTCTTGGAAGGTAAGTGCTGGTCTCGGGCATTTTTCGGCAGAAGCCATGCTCCGGAGTGCACAGCGATCGGCACACTTCTCTGTGTGCGAAGAAGCCGCTTCTTTGCCTCCGGGAGATGGAGAGCGGAGCAGCTTCCAAGAGGCAAAGAACGAAACTGAAAACACCAGGATCATGTGCGTAGCTTTCAAATTGATAGAGGACTGTACCATGGCACTCTCCTGCCTCCTAACTCACATTAACATTCATATGGAAGGAGTTTTTGGACAACATTCTTGTGCTTCCTGCCAGTCATTTTGCAGCCTTCTGTGGTAAATCTTACGCTTAGTGTAAGAGCCAAAATGAGGGATGCAGGACTCCAGGCAGCTCTCCAAAACGCAGTTTATTCCATCCAAGAGGTTACAGCAGTCCAGGGTCGTGGGCAACAGAGCCTGTGCCTACAGCTGTCAGCTCCATCTGCAGGCAGGCCTAGAGACCCCTTGGTTTTGGTTACATTGCATTATATACTTTTCTTTGCTTAGCATCTTCATACAGTAGAACCAATCTATGCCTTAAGTATTATCTATAGCCTATGATAACTACTATAATTACCATATTCATGTTACTATTCTCCAATCACTAAAAGTTAGTACATTACAGTTTAAGCTAGAAGTTGTTTTTCAGTTTTCTTGCAGTGGAAAATTCTGAGACCTTTTTTCTGCTTGCCACATCAGCAGGCTTGTTTGCCTGTGCTATCTTTCTGCTTGGTAAAAACATCTTGTTTCAGGTGGGTTTATCCTTTGCTCTAAGTCATAAAAACCCCTTCTAACTAACATACCCTTTGCCTTCTTGGTTAGCCAGTAATACTGACTCAGCAATTCTTTTCTTCTATATCAAAACTTGCTTCTATCTCTATTCCTTCATCAGACTCTATGTAGGAGAATAGAATATAAGTAAATAAAAGTAGTATAGAAAGTAATCTTATCCCCTAAAGAGTTGCAGCTGGGTTAATTATTAAAGATTAGGAGCAGGCCTGATTTTAACAGGCCACACCTGTAGCCAATAAGAAGAGTGTTATAAAAGAGTGGCTTGGTTGGCTGAGGGGGAATGGGAGTTGGCTACTGTGAGGACAAGGAAGAGTCAGTGCCTAGAGGAGATGCCTACAAGAAACATCAAGGAGGTACAGAACTCTAGCAATATAGAACCCTTGCAATGTAATGACAATAGAACTCTTGCACTAAAATGACAACAACTCTACATTTAAAAATCTTTCTGCTAAGCATACATATCTGTGAGACTTTGTCAAACTTTCATCCTTCCAACATCTCCCCCATTCTGATGAACAAAAAAGATGCTGGAAACTGTCTTATTCATCATTCTCTGCACACGTTGAAGTGTACAGGGCACCACTGCCATAATCGCAATTATCGCCACTTACACAATCAAGTCTAACTTACAAAGTTCCTTCAGCTAAGGTGCAAAGCTCCAACCATCAAACAAATTGTCCAACCAAGATGGTTCATCTGTTGTAATTTGGTTAGCTAAATCTCCTAAGTTTTGCAGCTGTTTATGAATCGAAGCAGAATAATCAGACAAATTCATACAACACAATCCTTCAAAATCTTCACAACCATGCCCCATGTGCTAGTAAAAGAAATTCAATAGCAGCTCTATTTTGTAAAGTGGCGTGTCTGACTGCCTCCTCATCTGTCAGCAAATCACTAATTATGGTAGAGGTGGCATTTACTTCTTTACTGAGCCAACACCCTAATTTGTTTAACTGTTTCAATGCAATTGCAGAACTTAACTGAGGCAAAAAAATGCTTGTAACAATTGATTTTCCAGAGTTCCAGGGGTGGAACTCACTATTACAGTCGCTGTCATAATGATAAGGAAGATCTTATTTTTCTATTTTTCTTTTTGATTGCTTTTTTGACACTGGGAGCAATTATTGTAAGCTGTCCCAGTGCACAAGGACGACCGTCTATTTTTGAAGGAATACCTTGCCAAGCCCTGTCTCCACAGATGTGCCAAATTCCTTTAGGAAATCAAATTGGAAGTTTGTTAAAATGATCTGCGTGAGGTTCGTCGTATGTAAGAAGCTTAGTTTGATTACACCAAGAAGTCATATTACTATAAACTGGGTGATAAGGAGTAACATTTACATGTGCCCCATTTTTTCCTACAAAATGAAACAAATAACAAGTGTCCATAGTTAATGAGCCTAAAATTTCTAATTCTTGAAGGTCAGATTTATCAACTTTAAAATTATCAATATAAGTTTGGTGTCTCAGGCTGGGAGTTGGGGAAATGTGATGATCATCATATGGCCAATATTTCTCAAAAGTAACATTATCAAAACCCTCTGGGAAAGGAACTCCAACTAAACAAGTTGAAAAAGGTTTATCAGGGCTAGTGTTAGATAAGCAAATGGTGTCAGAGCCTGCGGACTTGGCTAAAGAAACCTAAACAATTGGTTTTGGTTGAATTACGGGTAAAGCTTCACTGCAAAGATAAAAACAAAAAGGTTAAAAGTAGCATGCACCCACACAAATAATACAATTCCATTCTTTTCTTGATCGGTTTCTGGCAGACAATTTTCTCTGGGTGGTTCTGCATAGTTCGCGTTTGGGTGCCTGTCTCTCAGGTTCCACTCGCAGGGTCACTGGCTGGTGCAGAAGCATCCACGGGCTTTGATGGGTGGTACAGTTTCATGTTTTTTGAAGGAATCCACTTTGAGTCCTGTATCTGTAGAAATACACACAAAACCCTTGCCCCAGGTAATAGGCTCAAATGGTCCCTCTATTTTTCCTGATTCACCAGGACTGTGTGCGCAGCTTTCAAACTGATAGAGGACAGCAATTTGCCACTCGCCTGCCTCCTCAATTCACAATAACATTTGTATAGAAGGAGTTCTTGGAAAACCTTCCTGTGCTTCCTCCTAGTCCTCCTGCAGCCTTCCATGGTAAATCTTACGCTTCCTTTTAGGCTCCGTGATGCAAAGAACTTGATGAACTTCTAGGGTAAGATCGGGGGACGTTTGCTGTTCTAGCATAGTTTCTCTTTGAGAGATGTAGTGGAAAATCTTTTCGAAAAGATTCAGGTGACAACATACGCAGAAGACGGAGATACAGAGCTCGCCAAAGGTAAGTGCCGGTCCTGGGCGTCCTTCAGCAAAAGCCGCGCCCCGGATGGCAACGCGACCTGCACAATGCTCGGTGTGGGAAGAAGCAGCTTCTTTGCCTCCGGGAGACGGAGAGAGCGGCAGATTCCAAGACACGAAAAACTAAACCACACAACATCAGGATTCGTGCACAGCTTTCATACTGTTAGAAGACGGTGACTTGCCACTCGCCTGCCACCTAAATTCACATTAACATTCGTATGGAAGGAGTTTCTGAACAATTTTTTTGTCCTTCCTGCTAGTTTTCCTGCAGCCCTCCATGCAACTTCTAGAGCAAGATCGGTAGACGTTTGCTGTGCTGGCACAGTTTCTCCATGCGAGATGTCGTGGAAAAGCTTTTCCCTACGATGCAGGAGACAAGAGACGAAGAAGACTGAAATACAGAGCTCTCTGAAGCTTAACGCCAGTCCCGGGTGTCTTTTGGCCGAAGCCGCCATCCGGAGCGCACAACGACCAGCACAATGCTCTGTGTGCGAAGAAGCCGCGAGAGAGAGGGCGGGAGCTTCCAAGAGGCAATGAATGAAGCTGCACAGCACCAGGATTGTGTGTGCAGCTTTCAAACTGTGAGAGGACAATACCCTGTCACTCCCCTGCCTCCTAAACTCACATTAACATTCATAGGGAAGGAGTTCTTGGGCAACTTTCTTGTGCTTCATGCTAGTTTTCCTGCAGCCCTCTGTGCAACTTCTGGAACGAGATCGGGAGATGTTTGTTGTGCTGGCACAGTTTCTCATTGAGAGACATAGTGGAAAAACTTTTCGCTAAGATGCAGGCAACAAGAGACGAAGAAGATGGAGATACGAGCTCTCCGAAGCTAAGCGCCGGTCCCCGGCATCTTTCGGCAGAAGCCACACTCCAGAGCGCACCATGACCGGCACAATGCTCTGTGCGTGACGAAGCTGCTTCTTCATCTCTGGGAGGATTGAAAGAACAACCACAAGCTTAAGATCTGATTGACAACATAGTGTAGAGGTTTGGGCGCTCCAGCCAGATTAATAGCGGCATTCCTATCACCAGGTATCGCTGCTGCTCAATCTTTGGCTATGCCTAGTAAGTTGGGATGCTGGATGATCAAACAACTAAAGGTAACGTCAGCTATTTTAAATCAGATGCTCACTGACATAGATACTGTTAAACATGGCACACTGCAAAATAGAGCTGCTATAGATTTATTGTTGTTAGCACACGAGCACGTGTGTGAGGAGTTTGAAGGAATGTGTTGCATGAACCTCTCTGACCATTCTGCATCTATTCACAGGAATCTCAAACAATGACAAAATAACATGAAGAAATTGACTGCAAATAAGTGGGGTTTGCATGAATGGTTTGAGGGATGGGAAATAACTGGATGGTTGAAAGATCTCGTAAAAGGCATTTTGTTATTACTAGTAGTCATTATTATATTGCTTTGTGTTATTCCATGCATCATGAAATTGGTGAGCCTCTTGATAGAAAATACTGTGGAAAGGGTCTGGCTGGTGCACGAAGAAGGGGGAATTGTAGCAATGTATCTGAACCACTTAGACCACAGGGTGCACCAGCCATCCAGCTTGGAACTGTTCTTATCAGAATTTTCTCAGGGCCCTCTGGAATTCATCAAGGTTACCAAGACATAAGCCATGCTAAAATAAAGGAGAAGCTGAGAAACCAATTTCCAAGACCACAAGAACTCAATAACGGGGGGCGGCAAAGCACCTGGACTGCAACCAAACACATCTTCTGAGAGGTGCACACAGAATGCATGGACAAGACAAAGGCACCAATAAGAAATGCGGGACTAGCATGTGCAGAGAGTTAGAATGTGTAAGTGCATCGTGTTAACAATAAACAGCTTCTGCTTAATTTTCTTGGTCCGTTGTCCAGGAGTCCTGAATTTCCCGCAAGGGATACTTACTAAACGGGCTCCGATTTTAATGATAGAGTTACTGTCTAGACGATGATTAATGGGAATAGTTCTTTCAAATCCTTCCCTTGCTGACATCAGTAAGTTTCATCTTTTCCTGATTGTAGTGGTGGCTATACATTAGTTATGAATAGAAGGGAATGAGTTTTAGGGATATGTTGCAAGGAAATAGGTTGGTAGCTCTGCTTCCATTTCCATTGTCTAAGAAGAACTCCGATTATTTTTGGACCTTTCATAAACCTCTGACTAGATTAGCATTTGTCTTTGATTGACCCGGTAAATTTTAGGCTACTAGGCTTGAGCAATGAATGGAAAGGGGAAAGTCACAGAGCTTAGGTGGTTCCCTTGTCAGCAACTTCTCAGTAGTAGGGAGATTTCTGTCCTCAAGTTTGTTACTTCAGCTAGCAGATTATGCTCACTCCAAAAGAAGGTGAGAAGGTTGCTTCCCTAAATGGTCCAATAATTCTTCCTGCTTATTTGTGACTCTTTTGTATGACTGGATTTTGTATTACTGGAGTTTGCTACAAAAAGTTGGATTAAATTGCATGCATCCGCTCTTGGGGAAAACAGAGAATTTAGCCAATAGCATCTAGGCTTTTATCAACCTGAGATTGTCTGAATGGACCGGACGCTTTAAACACAGTAATTCCTGCTAGTTCCAATTCCATTTTTAAGCTCAACAAACTGAATGGTACACCTGCACCAGTAGGGAGGGACATTGAATTGGACTTTCTTCTTTTTAGAGAGAAGCTAATGAAAAAGTTTCACCAGAATCAGAGCAGGCTGTAAAACAAGAAAAGTGTCATGAAAAGAGGCCAATCCTATCCTCTTAGTATTGCTAGTTGTGATTGGACATGAATGAAATGTGTCAACTCTGTGTTCCAGGGTATCACATCAGTAACAGGTATTTCAGCTGCTGTACTTCTCTCCTAAAGCTAAGAACAGAATCCAAATAATTGTGATTCCATGGTCACAATTCACCCTGTGATGCTGACAGGTGAAAAAGGAGTGGAAGGGGCACGGGTAAATTAACTTGAATGGCCTATCTAAATCAGTGGGCACTGATTTCCTGAAGGCTTCAACAGGTCAGTTGCCCATGTTTTTCTTGGGATTCTTTTAATCTTTGGTCATGTTTTTCTTGGGATTCTTTTAACCTTTCCCCATTAGTTCAGCCTCTGCTCTCAAGCCTTTGCTGACATTTCAAGTATCTCAATAGCCTGGAAACGTGTTGTCTTTATTTATCACATCATTATTCCCTTCAAAGGGTTGTTTGCCTCAAGTCTCATTTTTGTTGATTTTGTGCTAGTTCATTGTCAGATGGCAGCAGGTGTTTTGTAAGAGCAAGTACACAATCCTATAGCTTGCTTTTCTTTTGATTTGGCCTGTCTAGAAAATGGAATGACTCAACATCTCTGACAGGATTTTCTCTCCCCATTATGTTTCACTGGAAGGGCAGATGCAAATCATCTACCTAAACTCTTGGCATGGAAGAAACTAGTGGTTTGCTGCTGCATATAGGTAGAAGCTTACAAAAGGAAGGCCTTGGGCTGAGGCCCGTTACTTTGGCTAAGTAGAAAAGGACTATGGGAAGGTGTGGCATCTGAATTAGAGGTAGATCAACACGTTCTAGAACCATCGTGTGTTCACAGCATGGTGTATGGTGGTTGGTTGAATGATGTTTGTTATGGCTTAAAGCTATGTAACTGACAAAGGCCTGAGTGCTTCAAAAGCCTGGTTTTTGCAAAAAAGCAGCTCTCCTCTGCACCTGCCTGGGGACTCTGCATCACTAGGGACCCTCACTCCCAGTTTGCCAAGAAGATGATCAGTAGGAATGTTGCAGAGCTGCTGTGTGCATATTACTGGAATGGCAGAGAGTGAAGCGGTGGACATTTCTGGGGTTTAGTACAATGCTGCTGCATTGGTGCCAGTTTACTTGGTTTTCCATCAGTGGCCTTTCTGTCTAGAAGTACACTGCCCAGACTCTTTCTAGCATTTGATGCCATTTCCTTCCTGTTGCTTTAATGTCTTCCTTCAGTTGAAAGGATGATACTGTTAGCGTTCAGAAACACATAATCACATAAGCGATTATATGCAGGTGCTTTTATTAAGAGCACTGGGTGTCAGGAGTTTTCAACTCAAATCTGTCTCCGACTATACATTCGAGATGATCGTGTTTTTATATTCTATCGTTATATAACTTTCATGTTAATTATTAAACTTATATTGTTCTATTGTATACATAGATTTCAGTCAAGCATGGCTTCTCATGGTTCCCCCTTAAATTTCTAACATAGTTTCTCATGATTCTTCTTATGATTATACAATAATTATATTTAGTTACTAAACAATCATCACATCTAACAGTTATATCATTTATCATACTGCTTACGCAGGTGTAGTGATCTGAGAGAACACAAAGCCTAACATTTTCAAAGTCTATCTTTAACATTTTCCAGGGCCCCACTATCATTCTCCCCCCTTTGAAAGCATTTTCACTTCACTATAGGTGTAAATGTTTTCACTTGATACAGTCCTTTATTCCTCAATTTATACTTGACGTTCTTCAAATCCAGGGTTGATGTGGATGCTATCAGGAACTGGAGAAGCAGGAGATGGTGGGCGTGGATCTCGTGTCAGTGCCTTTATTATTTTCTGGTTTCAGGACATTTTCTTCTGTATCTCTCCCTTTAAGATGCTGTAAACTAACCAAATTGCTAAAAATACAATTAGTAAGATTATCACACTCTCAATGACAGATTTAATCCATGAACTCACATTCCACCCTAACCCTTTAAAGATTTTTCCTAACCAGCTTGTAGTCAAGTCCTTTTGCTCTTCTTGTGCTTCATGCTCTATTTATTTCAACTGATTGATGTCATATTCTACATATGCAGTTACATTTGGGATATGAACGCAGCAATGATCAACCCGTCCCTTTAAAAATCCACATACTCCATGCTCTTTCAGGAGTAACAAATCTAAGGCTAATCGATTTTGTAAAGTCATTTTTGTGGTGGCTTGTTGTAGAGAGCTTTTTGGATAATTGGTTAGCTGAGAAGGGCCACTTCGATGTGATACCGTTGGATAAGGATAGGGGAAACAAGCTGGGGATTATGCAATCAGTGTCCAATCACTGACAAAGGTCATAGTGACCTTCGCTGAAACGGGAAGATGGGGGAGAAAATCGCTTGCCAGAAAATGTAGATATCCTAGGTAGAGAAGCTAGAAAAATGCAAACATAGAAACAAAATAATCATTAGAGCATAGAAGTAGGTGTCGTTGATCTAAGTGTGCTTTAACCAATAATGAGCTCAGCTTTTGCAATATGTATAAGCTTCATTAACACCAATATAAATATGTGTGAGCTTTCAATAAACTTTGAGATTTGCAATTCACGCATATTGTGTGAAGCATTTCTTCCGCCGTTCACGACAGCTTGTAATTGTAGGTTTAATTCTTTAAATCCTTCCCGGGGGACTCTTGCCAGTCTATCTACCTGACCTGTAAGTTGGTACAGCATCTCTCTACTCTGATAGTTTGCTATAGGACCAAGTAATGACTCTAGGGCCCACCCAAATTTCACTCCACTAGAGGGTTCTTGCCAAGTGTCATCTGGATTTTCATTGTCTAGAACTTCTCGTCTTACTCTTATCTGCATAAGTTAATGTTTTCTGTTAAATGGGGACTTTTCCAAATTGGACATGAGGTTGGAAGGCCTAAAGTAATCTCCTTTACTTTCCCATCTACAGGCAGATGTGTTGTCCAGGTGCCATCGCTTCTTGCCCATACAAATTGTCTTGGACTTCGGACTGTACTCCTGGTACATCCTACAACTACTTTATAATTCACTCTGCCTTGTTTATGTTTGATCCCTCTGCAAGCACAACCAATTTGTAGGGATATTGCCAGGGGTGACATGTTTTATCTCTGCATCATCAGAAGTGCAGTCATAAGTTTTATTACATGCCCACCAACTTACTTTGCCCTCGTTCTGCTACTAGTGGCAGTGTTTGTTACTGTTAGATCTGTTTCATTCTCGGAGCCTTCCCACTTAATAGACCAAGGGGTGTTTGCCATATATTGGAATCTTTGAAGAATACTCACAGACCACGCACTGTCCCAAGGCTCTATCTGATCTTTCTGATCCTTGGCCTCACACTTCCATACCAGAGTGGTTTCTGTAACATTTTCTGTAATCTTTTAACAGTGTGGCAAATAGCATTGCCATTGTGTGATGCCTCCTGATTCTCCCATAGGGGTTCCTAGTATGCCATCACTTAAAATACAGTCTTTCTGGCCCATGGGTCTCATCCATGTTCCTATTTTCTCCCAAGTTTCCTTGACTACTTGCCTCAACTCGGGTACCTCTTTGCATGCAATTGTTTTGTTCTTTTGTATTTCAGGTAGTTTTGATGTTATGATTCCCCAATTTACTGGGTCTCCTGCTGCCTTTGGTACTGTCAGACAGGCAGTCATTCTACTGGTGTTTTGCATTTTGGCAAAATCTTTGACTAATCCAATGATTACATTCTCAGCCCGAACTGCATTAGAAACCTTTATCACCTGTGTTTCTGCTTGTACCTCTCTCTTCATTCCAGAATGAAGAGTAATTAGTTGCTCATTTTGCATTCCACATCCCAAAGACATTAATGACCATAACGTTAGCACAACTACTGATAGCATTCTTAAAGCAATTAAACACATCTTATCTGCAGCCTTGTTGGTTCCACAGTTTACACAGTCCATGATCCCGAATGGATTTTTCTTCACTCAGGTATAGTGAATCCAGGGGTCCACACCGGCTACTTTGACTGCTGTAAAGGTGGTCAGTAGTACCTGGTGGGGTCCACTCCACTTTTCTTTCAGCGGTTCTTCGTTCCAGTTCTTGATGTACACCTCGTCTCCTGGATGTATGTTATGAACTGGATTCTCGAGAGTCAGTGGTCTATTCCACACGAGGATGCTCCGGAGCCGAGCAAAAGTTTTCCCGAGAGACAGACCATAATTATACACTTCCTGCTTTCCTGTGATGTGTACATTAGGGTTAGGCTCAGGAGATTCATATGGTTTCCCATACAATATCTTATAAGGACTGACTGACATCCCACTCCTAGGCTTTATCCGAATCCTCAACAGTGCTATTGGCAAAACCTGGGGCCACTGCAATTTGGCTTCTTGGCATATTTTACTGATTTGCCTTTTTAGTGTCTGATTCATCCTCTCTACCTGTCCACTTGACTGGGGTCCCAAGTTATCCCCAGCAATCTACTTACCTCTCTTACTATTGTAGCTCTGAAATGGGGCCCCCTATCTGATGATACCCCTAGGGGTATCCCGAACCCGGGAATAATCTCCTGTAGTAACCACTTAACTGTTTCCTTTGCTTGGTTTGTGTGACAGGGTAGGGCTTCTGGCCATCCAGAGAATGTGTCAACCCCACTAACAGGTATTTATATCCTCAAGTTCTTGACAGTTCTACAAAATCTACCTGCCAATAGCCTCTTGGCTCTATTCCTATCCGAATTCTTCCTAGCTGTGCCTGTCGCCTAGCCACTGGGTTGTTTTTCAAGCAGATATCACATTTTGACATTACTGATTTTGTCATTGTTAACATCCGTACCAAAATTAAACTCTGCTTTAGCAATTTTACCAATGCCTCTGCACCCCAATGACATTCGTTATGTTTAATTTGCAGAACTTCTCTCATTATCAAGGGGGGTACCACTATTTGTCCTTGTGCAGTCACATACCATCCCTCTGAATTCTTTTGTGCATTTAGCAAACATGCCAGTTTCTCATCTTCTACTGAATATTTTGGTTTTGGAGGCAATTTGAATTGGGATACATTAAGCTTTAAAGGTATCAATGCCATTTTTGTTTGCATCTCTCGAACAACCTGTCAGGTTTTCCAGTCTGCCTTTTGATTTCCCTCACAGATTTTGGAGTTTCCTGATTGGTGTGCTTTACAGTGTATGATTGCCACTTGTTCAGGTTTTTGTACTGCTTTTATCAATTGCAGGACTGCATCCTGATGTTTAATGTGCGTACCTCGAGAAGACAATAGTCCTCTTTCTTTCCACAGTGCCCCATGTACATGCACCACTCCAAAAGCATATTTTGAGTCAGTCCAGATATTTTCCTTTTTCCCTTCACTTAATTCTAGTGCCCTGGTTAAAGCAACCAGTTCTGCCTTCTGGGCAGATGTATTTGGTGACAATGCCTTTGCCTCCACTAGTGTACTGACTGTTGTTACCGCATATCCAGCGTATCTGGTTCCGTTTTCCACGAAGCTGCTCCCATCTGTAAATAGCTCCCACTCCGGTTGCTCTAGTGGGACATCTTTCAGGTCTTCTCTTGCTGAATAGGTGTACTCTATTACCTCTACACAGTAGTGCTCTAAAGGGCCTTCTTCAGTTGTGGTACCTAGGAACAAAGCTGGATTCAAAAGGTTAGTTGTTTTTAATGTGACATCATCCTGCTCAGTCAGGACTACCTGGAATTTCATCATCCTGCTTGGGGATAGCCAATGGCCCTCCTTCTGTTCTAAGACAGTGGTTACCATGTGTGGTACATAGACATCTATGTGCCTTCCCATAGTAAGCTTCCTGGCTTCTTGTATCAGCATCACAGTGGCTGCAACTGCCCGCAGACATGGAGGCCACCCGGCACTTATGTTGTCAAATTGTTTGGAAAAGTAGCCCACCGGCCTTTTCCAACTTCCCAGACGTTGGGTCAGGACTCCTAGTGCTAGGCGCAGCCTTTCATGTATAAACAGCTGAAAATCTTTAGACAGATCAGGTAACCCTAATGCTGGAGCAGTTGTCAGTGCTTCCTTTAATTTTAGGAAGGCTTCTTTCTGTGGCTTGCCCCAGGTGAATGGCTGCGTCTTCTGAGCTTCATACAGGGGTTTCACAATCAGTCCATAGTCCATGATCCACAAGTGACACCATCCTGCCATCCCGAGGAAGACTCGCAGCTCACGTAGATTCTGGGGCTCTGGAATAGCACAAATAGCTTGGATACGGTTAGTACCTAGTTTTCGTTGCCCTTGTGAAATTTCACATCCCAGGTAGATCACAATCTGTTGGGCAATTTGTGCCTTTCCTCTGGATACTTTATAACCTCCCATTCCCAGTAAATTTAAAATCTCAATGGTTACCTTTATCAGGTTGCTTTTCTTCTGTAGCTATTAGTATATCATCAACATACTGCAACAACAGGTATTGGTCTCTTGGTACTTGCCCATTTTCGGTCCAAATCTCCAGCTCCTTTGCCAGTTGGTTTCTGAATAGGGTCGGCGAGTTCTTTGATCGTGTCTAGATGAGCTGGGTCTTTCTTCCGTTCCCTGGGTTTTCCCACTCACAGGCAAACAGTTTCCTACTTTCTTTGTCAAGGGGGATGCAGAAAAAGGCATCTTTTAAATCAATTACAGTAAACCATTTATATATCTCCTTTACGGATGTCAGCAATGTGTAGGGATTTGTTACCACTGGATAAATGTCCTTTGTTATTTTATTTATTGCTCTCAAATCCTGCACTAATCTATATTCACCATTTGGCTTCTTTACTGGAAATATTGGTGTATTAAATTCTGATTCACATGCTTCTAAAATTTGGTGTTTCAATTATTTCTCAATAATCTTTACTATTCCTTGCTGTGCTTCTGGTTTTATGGGACAATGTTTGACTTGTACAGCCCTCACCTCTTCTTCTAACTCTACATGCACTGGTTGTGCCAATTTAGATTTCTCTGGTATATCTGTCTCCCATTCAGAGGGAATCACTGCATCTTCTACCTCCCTAGGGATAGAGGGAACAGGTTTTTCTTTGATCATTAATATCTGTCCCGTCTTTGATTCAGGTATTTTCATTATAAGCTCTCCATTTTCAAAGGTTATTACCGCATCAAGTTTCACTAGCAAATCTCTCCCTAAAAGCGGAATTGGACACTCAGGTACATATAAGTATTCGTGTGTTATAACCTTGTTTCCAAAACACAAATCTAGGGGTTGCAAGAATGGCTGTTTTTCCTCTTTCCCTGTAGCCCCGACTATTGTTGTTTCCTTGTCCCCAATTTGCCCTTGCAAATCATTCAATACTGAGTAAGTAGCTCCTGTATCTATTAGAAATCTGACCTCCTTATGCCCTAACTGTATATTTATAACAGGCTCTTGAACTTGTTTTACAGGTTCCACGTCTAGTCAGCTGGTATACACCCCCAAAACCATCCCCTTGGTAACCTGCTGGAACTGATTGCCCTGGTGAAACTGGTTGTTCAAGTCTAGACATTGTCTCTCCCAATGTCCCTCCTGTTTGCAATATGAACATTGATTTAGGTTTAACCCCTGCGTAACTGGTCTCCTACCTCGACCATTCCTGTTACGTCCCCTGAAATTTGGGTTCCCCTTTCCTTGTATTACTGCCAAACATTCTGCTGCTGCCTTTTATTAGCTTCTCTTTCACGATTGTTATATACCTTCCAGGCTACCTCAAGTAGCTTATCCAAATTCCTTAGTTCTTCCCCTTCTAATTTTTGCAGTTTTCTACGAATATCATCTTGTGACTGGCCCAAGAATATGAGAGCGAGCTGAACCTTTGCTTGTTCTGTGTCCATTTGGAGATCTGTATATTTTCTTGCTACCTCCTTAAGCCTCTCCAAAAATGCAGTGGGAGCTTCCTTCTTTTCCTGCCAAACTTCATATAGTTTAGACCAATTTATAGTTTTGGGCACAGCATTCTGAACTCCTATTTGGATCCACTCTTGATATTTCCGTAGTCTCCCCATATCACAAAATAAATTAGGGTCCCAATTTGGATCCTCAATTGGGAAATTCTCATCTAAATTCCCTGTTACGAGTCTGTTTCTGATGTCCTCTCTTGCCCTTTCTTTGGCTGCCTTAAGTACCATCTCTTTCTCAGTAGAATCCATCAAAGTATCTAATATTACTTGTATGTCATCCCAGTCAGGATTTTGAGTTTTTATAACCATTTTTACTACTCGTGCCATTTTACCAGGATTTTCTCTATAAGTTCCGGCTGTTTATTTCCAAATAACTAAATCTGCAGGAGAGAAAGGCATTTTTACAAATACTGGCCCTTCCACTCCTACACCTTGTCACAAGGGGGCAATTACGGTCCGTTTTTGTCTGTTTATGTCTTTTCTATCCACAACTGGGGCAAGCTTTCTGGCTTTCCCCGTAAATAGAAAAACAATTCAACATACGGAACCTCATCCCATTTTCCTTCTTGTTTACAAAACGACATTAACTGCGAACTAGTGTTATATTGCAGAGTCCCATATTTTGGCCATTTTTCGCCATTCTCCAAGGCATATTCTGGCCACCATGTATTACAATAATCAATCAACTTAGCTTTACGTAATTCTTCCCCAAAATTACCCTCTTTCCAATGTGCTAGTAAGCACCCCAAAGGAGAACTTTGTGGAATAGAGGTGTTGCTGCGCAAAATCCCTTTCAGTTTCTCCATTCCAAATACACCACAAATTGCCGAACCTGCAACGCTTTTGCGGTTGCCTTACGTAACGGCACCTGGGCAATACCACTAGGAATTCCTTTAGCCCAGCCGAGCGTAGCTTTCACTGCGTCTTATCAGCAGGCACCCAAACAAAAGTAAAAAGCACCTTACCTTTCTCCCGGGGACACTGTGAGCAGCAGAAGCGGTCGCGGCCGATGGGCTCACCGAGAATCCCTCAGTGCCGGCTGGAGCGTGGTCGAGTCGCGAAACTCGCTTCAGCAGCACCCACAGGGTCCCATCTGGGTTGCCAAAATGTTAGCGTTCAGAAACACATAATCACATAAGCGATTATATGCAGGTGCTTTTATTAAGAGCACTGGGTGTCAGGAGTATTCAACTCAAATCTGACTCCGACCATACATTTGAGATGATCGTGTTTTTATATTCTATCGGTATATAACTTTCATGTTAATTATTAAACTTGTATTGTTCTATTGTATACATAGATTTCAGCTAAACATAGCCCCCTTAATCTTTACATTTTGAAGATCCCTGTTAGAAAACACTATGCCAGAGGAGTCATTGCTCCCTTTTCTTTTGCCTCCGTTGTAATTTTCATAGACTCATTTCAAATTTCTGCTAATGTCAATAAGCATACTGAGACTACTTAGCAGGGTTGATGCTCTCAGCTGCTTTCCTCTTTCATACTGCTTCATACTGTATGTGACCTAATGGCCTCGTTTTGTCATCTGCATTTTACTGTGGTTTGCTAAAAACTGGCCTGCACTGCCAGCTCACAACTTGTGTGTTGCCATTTCAAGGGCTTTGTTGGGTTCTTTTCTGAGATTGCCACACACTCGACTTTCACATTCACAAAGACTTCATCTTCCATCGGTCGTATTTCAGTATTTAATACTCTTTTCTGGAATGTAGGCAACATAGCAGCAAGTACTAAACTCCCTGCAAGCCCTGTCTTCCCAAAGGACCATTTAAAAAGATTGCTTTTCCCCTCTGACTAATCTGCCAGTATTTCAGTGGAGAATTTGGTACCTTAAATGAACATCTGAGAAGGGATCTCAGTCAGGGAATATCTCAGGCTTTCTTGAAATACTGATTCCTTTGGATCCTCATTCCATTCGGCATGCATTTAAGATTTTTTTTTTTCACTGAAGCCATTCAACAGTGCCTCTTCTCTTATAAAATGTGATGTGCATGATAAAGATGGATCCCCATGAGAGGTTATACACATATCAAAGTTCATCATAAGAATGGTGGCTCCCTCCTGCAGTTCCATTTGTAACCGAGTTGATATTCCAAAGCTATATATTCCAGGCCTATGAACACCAAAGGAAGTCTTTGGCAAAAATTACCCCTAGGAGGATCTGTGTTAATTTTGATTTCTACGGTGTTAGCCCTGTTGCGGAAAAAAAGTAGATTGTACTCTCTTCTTGTGCTCTCATTCCCCCCTCTCTGCTTTGCATGCCCTAGTTAATCTACTGGCGTGACTCATTTGGCATCATCTCATAGTGCTAATTCTGCATAGTTTCATGTACTTACAAATGCCAGTTGCCAAGGAGCTTTTATAACCATTCAAGGGGTAAAGAATTGTAGGGCTGGGCAACTTCAGGTGCTGAAATTGTATGTGGTTAAGTCATGCCATATTAAAGTGACAGAGCAAATCAGTTGATCTAGGACTTTCAGCTGGACACCTCTGAGAATAGCAGCTTGTCAGCAATGACACAGCCATCTTCCTAGCTGTATTCCAGAAAGAGAAAAGGGACACCTTCAATGGTTAAGATGTTTGGCATGAGAAAACAGCAAGAAATGTACCACAAAATACTTGAGCCTGATAAGGTGCGTTTTTCTAGTGAGAATTTTGCAGTTCTTCTTTCTTGTCTGTGCCTTTACTTTTCACAGAAGACAGGGGGGGTTAAATTATTATTGTTCTTTTGTTTTGCATGATATCAGCCAACCTTGTCATAAACATTCTCATACAGTGGAAAGAAGTAGAAGGTACATCTAAATGGATAAAACAAAACCTGCAAAAATAGAGGTTTTTTTACAGTCTTCTGTGAGTACATTAGGACACAAGATATCTTTGAACTGAGTTATGCTGTATTTACTTAACTTTTAGCCCACTCATTACTATTATTACAAATGTTTGGTCTTTAGTACATAGCCTTTGAAATCATCCAGCAAAAAATTTTGGCTAATTTTGTTTTATTTCTAGCGAGGACTTTGTTTCTTAAGGAATAGTCCAGAGCAAGAGCATCCACGGTAGAGTTATGCTGTCATAATCAAGAGCGTCGTAAATTCTGGTACAGTTTGTGCTGGTAATACGTCTAGGAAAGAAAGGTTTTACATATTTTTTGACTTTAAATTGTCACCTTATTTGAAATATTTAAGAGTTAGGGGTTCCTTCCCCCCCCCCCCCCCCAAAATACTTCTCTCTGTAAAATATGTTGCGGATACTCTACAGTAAGTGCAGCTTAGTGGCTAGAGATGATAACGTGGGTTAAATGAAGTTCCTTCTGCAGTGATGGAAACTCTGTCTACGCAGACATACTAAGCAAAGGTTATGATGGCTTAGCTCCTGTCCTAAAGTTAATGTGCATTTTAAAACTTCCCAAGAAGGTGAATTCAAGCTCCTTCATTGCTCTGTGCTGGAGTCCCAAGAGAATTTCAGTGTGCTTTTTGTCATTTACAGCTGTAACTACTTAGCTCTTGAACATGAGACTCCCTCATGACTGATGAAAGTTGTCTAGCTAAGAGTGGGTCAAAGACATGGTCCTGCTCTAGAAGGAGATGAGAAGGTTTCTGCAGTCTTTGTCATCTCTACTTGTAGTAAACCCCATAGATTTAGGAAAAGTACCATGGAGAACATGAACAATAGGAATGCTGAAACAGCAAAAGAAAATTCCTGTTTCGCTGTCCTCCACCCTTAACCTATCTCTGTAACCCTATAAGGCAATGTCATGTTAACCCCTTACCCATTGGTCAAGCTTGGATCCTTTCCAACCCTATAAAAGAAGCATACTGTACCCCATTAGGGGAGAAAGAAGAAAAGCAGAGACCCTTCACGGACCTCCCCAAATAAAGCCATCTTCGTGGAACAGCCTGCGCCTTCTCCTTCTCCTCTCTCTCCGTCTGCTGCAGCCTCAAGCCCAGGGCACCACTACCTAGCAAGCAAAGCTGAAATCCTAAGAGCTTGCAATCACTATAGAGCTGATAATCACCATGCTCGCTAGATGGTAGCCCCGCAGCCTTGGCATGAGCGAGCTAGCTTCGGGCACCCGGTCCCTACCCAGGGACTGAGCTCCTGAGCCCTATTGCTCTGCCTTATAATAACACCGAATGAGAGGTTATTATCTACTGCTTGTGATTTCTATACGAAACCAGTGGGAAGTTTTCTGAAGGCAGTCCAGAAGCTGGCAATATGGACAGCTTACAACCGAACACTTGCTGCAGTGCTACCATGGTGATACCAGAAAGGACTTCAAAAATTTAAAAGGGCAAACAAAGCAGTTGGAAGGAAAAGAACATTAACCCTTATTCCATTCTTCTAATATATCCTTCTTTAAATCATCATTTTCATGCAGTATCACGGCTTGCATTGGTATCCCTCAAAAGGAATCTGAGACAGAGTAAGCCTTTTAATGGAGTAGATGTGACAAACTCATGCCAAGTTGCCTTTTTTGACATCAAATACCAGTTATGCTTGAGCTACCCTTTGCTTAAGGTACTTAGCATACACTAAGAATTTTACTCATGATTGAGCAAATTTTACTGTCATGACTGAGGAAATGTTATTCATGATTGAGTAAATTTTACGGTCACTCAGAATTTTACTGTCATGATTGGCATTGAAACTTTTCAAGGAAAGCTCTGAAGAGCAATGTTTGTGTAAAAATAGTCTTTTATCTCCTGTATTTGTGTGAAGCAGGTAAGCCTTTTGCTGTCACCAGTGTTGCTTAACCTTTCATGTCATATCCCTCTTCATATCCATATTCTGCTTAAGGGTTATTAATCTACTTTAGAATTGACACATGGAATAAGACGACTTTTTGTTTTTGAAAGCTAATGTCATTTGACCTACTTACAGCAAATAATTCATTAATTGTAAGTCCCCAGCTAGCACCTTTTATGCATATTCTAACCTTCTAAAGAAGTAACAAAAGCACTCTCCAATACTTTACTTTCTTAAGCACACAAAATGCTTCCCTCCTTTGCAGTTGGCAACTCTAAAATGAACCACATGTCTGCAGTATTTTAACGTGCGCCATATTTAGCCAAGTAATTCAAAACAAATAAAAAGCAGTCCCTTCAATTTGGAAATATTTTTAAATTGTTTTTGAATATTCAAAACATACCCTTACTGTACATATTGCATGCAGATTTAATCATCGTGAAAGCAAACCCTATGTTTCTGTTCGGATAGCACGGTTTTCCACAGTTTTCCACAATTGTTCTTGGCACAGTTTTCTACTTATGTGACTGTTAGGACACTTGAAGGTACTTCTAAGGTACTGTAGTAAGCAGAAAAGGAGGAGAGGTTGTGCCTTATTTCTGGCTTCCTTTGGTTTTCTTTTTGGTTTTCTTCCTCTTGCTCTTTTTCATGTCACCTTTCTAGATACTGTTATTTAGATTTGCAGTTTACTAAGCTGTGTTTTCTGTCTGGAATTCTTGTAAATTCTGAAAGGAACCCAACCGGTAAATATGCATCTTATGATTTGCTGGCTACATAGAAAATCTTCCTGCTGCTCTAAAATGCTTTTATTTGATATGCATTTTTATCACCCTTCAAATGAAAAGAGAACAGTTCCTCTATTCACTGCTTTTGTACTGGATTCAGTTCAATGTGCGCTAACGGTGCAAAAAAGTCCTGCTGGAAGAAAGGATCTGCATACAAATTGACCAAGACACGTGCTACAAAGGTCTTGTAAAGCTTCAAAGTTTCTCTACCATTCTGGCAGTCTGTCTTCACAGCAAGACTTGATGAGGGATTTTGCAAGCGTTTCTTTGACAGAAAGCAATTACAATGCAAGCAAAATGGAGCAGCAAAAGAAGATAGCAGCAAAAGGTACATTATCCCCTCTGTTATTTATCATTGTTGAAACAAATTTTCTTCTCGCCATGTTACATAAAATACCTTAGTAGTGCTAAAGACTAGAAAAATGCAACTCTGTTCTGGATTCATTAAAAGCAAAGCTATCTGTGGACAGAAGTGCCCAGCGTGATGCTGGGAACTCCTAGCTGGTTTCAGTAAGCTGTCTGGAGAACTGCATTTTCGGTAGGCTTGACTTGCGTGTCTGTAAGGTGGGGAGTTTATGTGCTGCCTTGAGCCCTGAGAGTGCCTTGGGCACAGAGACCCATCGTGTAGCTCTCTGACCAGCTTCCGCACACTGAGGCATGATGGATTACTCCCAGAGTTCATGTGGTAGAAAGGTTTTCTGCCCCTGTGAAGGACAACACGTCCATTTTCTTGCATAGAGCCATTCTGTATGTTACAACGGTACCTTGAAGTCATCAACTGCTATTTGCACAATGGCCAGAGAGCTTGGATTCTTAATCTTCATGTGTTTGATCTGTTTCCTGCTTCAGTAAATAGTAAAACTTCCAAGGACTGCAATGACAAGAAGATGAAGCTGCTAGCGTATTTCAAGTGTTTGCCTAAAAAATGGTGATTCTTGCACATAATCGCAATGGTAATATCAGGTACCGAAACACCAGCTCTGCTCAGGGCAATTCTGAAATTGACTTGAGCTGTTTTCCATGTTTCTTAGCAGGTGAACTGAGACACTTCTAGGTTTCAAGGCAAGGCATTTGACAGCAGCCTCAAAAAAGCTCAGGCTGTTGGATGAAACGGTGAAAAAACTGGGGTGAATGGGGGGAAATTTCACTTCTGGTTTATATCATAGATTCAGCAAGATGATCAATAATCATTAGTTTAATGAGGTACCAGCATAGTCTTTCACTCTCGCAGATCCCCAAAAGCTTAAACCATCCAGCAGCTTCTTCCTTGCAACAAGTGCCACAGCCAAAAGCCAGACCTGGCCGTCACCTTCTCCTCGCAGCCTACAAACTCTGCCAAACGTACCGGTGATTCTCACTTTCCTTCTCCGCTACATGGACAAGCACATCCTCTCCGTGTTGCCAAGTCCTTAGTGAAACCAAACAGCAGTTCACCTTCAAACAGCTCAGTGTACCAGGACAGAAAGCTTTCACTGACCTGTCCCCTTGCCTTTTCCTTGCAGCCTTTTATTTTCAGGGCATGCACCGAGGCACTGCACTTTGCTTCTCAGCTGAGTGCATTGTCATATTGCTGGAGTCCCACTCGTCCATCTCCTTCTCACACAAACTGCTTCTGCTGAAACACGCTGATGTGATGTGCTTTCCTGCTCAGCTATTTGCACCGTCACATTCTGTGTCCTGCTTGCAGTCTGAATCTAAATGGAGAAGTTTTTGCCTATGTCTCACACACACAGATGTGCCAGGATGAAAAGGTTGCTTGGACCTTGCCACTTACATTCGAAAACATCCATTCACTCCACAATCAAGAGACAGCTTTCCTTGCTTTACATCCTGCAAACTTTATACACACACACACACACACACGAGAGAGCTATGCACTTTTAGCTTTCTTAGCTGCACTCACCTCTTTCCCACCTTGACCTCTCTACCACTTTTCTCTTGGCCTTGCTGTGCATGGACATTTCCTGTTAAGATACGCGTTGTGTTGCCTATCCCTCCCACAATTGCCTTGCCTTTCCTACCCAATCTTGCATTTCCTTGTCATTGCTGACCATTCCTTTCTTTTCCTTTGCCTTCCTGACCCATGCATGTCCTTCCCTTGCCCTTCATACTAACCCAGTGCCTTGCATTGACTTGGTCGCCTATCCTTCTTTTCCTTCCCATTTGTCCAGCTCCAATCTTTCATTTCCTTCTCCTTCTAGGACTCTTATTGCCTTGCCTCCCTCTCTTTTGTGTTGCCTGGTCAAAGCCACCACTTGTCTTGCCTTGCCCTTGAACCCCTTCCTTGCCTTGCATTACCTTGCTCACCAGTCCCCCACCTGGAATTCACCACCTCCCTTTTGGGGAATTTCTTCAACTTGCATTGCCCTGCCTGCTTCTCCTAGGATTCTCCAGGCTTCCACTGGTTTTTTTTCCTCAAGGCCCCAGTGTTTCAGGAGCATGTGAGAGGAAGCCTGGAGGAGGTCACGTGCAAGCACACCTATCTGTCCTGACAGCTTTCTTCTGACATCTATCCTTACATGTCTTGAATTTTGGACACAAAATTCATGTTTCACCCTTGGGCTTCAGGAGCAGAATGACAGTTCTTTTGCATACAAAGGAAAGTAGATAACCCAAGTGTCTTAGGTGCAGATTAGAGATGGCCCATGCAAGATCAAGGCTAGACAGAGCAGTCTGTCCTGGCCACTTTTGTGTGCCAGCAATCTTTGAATGGACCTGCCACTTGCCTTGCTTTGGAAACCCAACAGTTTCCTTGCCTTGCCCTGCTGATTCTCCATTGCTTTGCATTCCCTTGCATGCCCATGCCCCACATTTGACCTGCCTACAGTTTTCCTACGGGGCTTTGCCTTGCATAGCCCTTCCTGTTACCTTTACTTCCTATGCCCAGCCTTGCCTCTAACTTCTGGGACTTCTCTCACCTACCACTCCATTTGCTTTCCCCTCTCGGCTTCAGCCTTGCCAACCTCTCCCTTGACTTGCCTACAATTGCCTACACTTGCTTTGCATTGCCTTACGTGCATGGAAGGCAAGGCAAAGAGTGGTAGACAAGGCAAAGCAAAGCCAGAAAGTTATTTGTAGGGCTAGGCAAGGCAGACATAGACAAGCAAGCAAAGCTAGGGTAGGGTAGGGTAGGGTAGGGTAGGGTAGGGTAGGGTAGGGTAGGGTAGGGTAGGGTAGGGTAGGGTAGGGTAGGCTAGGGTAGGCTAGGGTAGGCTAGGGTAGGCTAGGAAAACTAGGCATGGTACTGGAGACAAGACAAAGCCAAGTGACTTGGAGTGCCTTTCCTTGCTTGGGAAGCAAAAGATATGGTGGCAATGTTGCTAGGGCAGCTGATAAGGTATTGTGGGGAGGTATAGTCCAGCAAGACATTTCTGTCCTGGCCCCTTCTGTGTAGGAGCCATTGTTCGGCAGAGTCAGTACCGGACGTGGTATGCAACTTTTGCTTGGTAAGTTCCTGAAGGAGAACAGCAATGCTTTCTCATGGGAAGGAAAGAACTTAGCCCCAGTGTTGGAGGTGGAGATAAGAAGCTGTGTCGTGCAGCTTAAGGGCGGCAGCAACTTTCTATCCTGGCATATTTGGTTTGGAAGCACTGACTCAATTTGTACAATCATGGAGTCGGTATCCATCTTTGGAAGGCAGTCTCCTTCCTGAAAGAATCCATTTGGCATGTGTTTTCCACTTCCTCGAGGCAGCCTTCCTGAAATTCTGCCAGCACACTTCTTTTGGACAAGGTAAAGAGCTGTGCTGGGTCTTGGCGTGCAGCCTAGCTAGGGCCCCGCACAGGTAATACCCAATAGCAGTGTTCTGACACCTTTGTATAGGATCAGGCCCTGTATGTTTTGGATTTTGGAGGAGGAGATGCCATTTCTTTTGAGATGGGCTTCTAGTTCCTCCTCTCTTTGGCAAAGTTTGGATGGGCACTTTGGGTGGTGTCAGTGAATTGAAAGGCTTTTCCCAATAGGCAGTTCTCTGGGATAGAGTTGTTGAACTGTCAGTGGGAATGCAGAGGCCAAGCCTCTGCAGGACAGGTTTTTGTCCCTTGTATCTTTAGAGACTGTGTAAGCAGTCCCTGGTGCATTTGGATCCTGACTCTGAGAGATTAAAGGCTTACGGTGGTACCTAGAGCTGAGAAGGAAAGTGGTGACTGCAAGGTGTGTGTTTGTAGTTTGATGGGTGCAATTGAAATCGTAGGCAGCAAAGAGATTTCTCCACTGACAGTTTTGCGAGCTCTGTTGAGAGCTCGGCTGATGTTTTCAAGTTTGTTACCCGACTCTATGAGAGAGAAAAAGTTTGTTAGGGCAGAAGAGCTGGCGTTGGCCTTTGAGTGTGGGGCAAAGAAGAGTATCCTCTTGGAAGGAGAAGATCAGTGAAATCTTTTTGTCCCAACACAGTTGATTGGAGAGCAGGGACGTTTCTGACTTGGCTGTGTCCTGGGGCTGGTTTCGATCTGGGCTCGGTGCATGTCCTTGTTTTGTGAGTTGACAATGCTGTGGTGTGGTTATTTAGATGAGCGCTGACAGTGCCCAGGAAAAAGACAAGCACTTTTCTAGCCCAGCCCCGTTCGTGTGGGGGCAAGAGCTCTGCTGTGGATCCTGGCTCTTGGGCACTGACAGAATGTGATCCTGCATGTAGCAGAGAAGGAAGAGGAATCATTTCATTGTTGGCTGCACAGTTTATAAGCTTCAAAATAAAAGGCAATTGCAGCATGGCCTCTCATTTTAGAATGTTTTCTGTGCCATCAGCTGCTCAACAAGTAGCTGCTCACCCACTGAACTGCATCCAGCTCCTTGGAGATATGCACTTTCCCTCAAGATCTATGTACCATCTTGCACTCTAACGCTTGAAGATCTCAAACCGCTTCAAAATGTCCAGCGGCTGCTCTCAAAGAAAAAGTCCTACAACAAAAAGGCAGTGCTGGCCATAACAGTCCCTTTGCAGTCTGTCAACTAAACGAAACATACTAGCAATTCGCGTGTTCTTTCTCAATGATATATATACATATATACATAGCATCAGCACATTCTCTCAAAGTGGCAGAGACTATTGTTAGTGCCAAGTGTTTTCAGCTGCACTTCTGACTGACAGATGTGCCAGGACAGAAGGCATTTGCCAACCTACCCTCTTTCCTGTGTAAACTGACATTGGCAGCGCAAATATTTTCACATTCTTTCATTGTGGCCATGTCCAAGCAGCTAGAGGTCACACAGGTGGAAGTGTCAAGACAGAAGATGTTCTCAAAGTACCTCCCTTTTTTTTTTCTAAACAGCTTTTAAACTGTGCACAATGCTCTGTACCTTCTTTCCCAGATAGACCTGCCGTCAGTTTTTCACTCTCACATCTTTGTTGCAAAAGTCCAGCAGCTGTTTGCATAGAAAAAGGCTCTAGAAATAAAAGTGAGCCTTGGGCTGCACTTTCCGCCTGCCCCACATAAGCCACATCAAACTCACCAGTGCACTCTGTCCTTCCCTTCTCCTCTGCATTGTTGTGGTGGTTTGACAGGAAATGTGTTTTTTGGGATGCTGTGTTTTTGGCCAATGGATATTCAGACTTTAATATTGGCATTTAACCTGGCCATTGAGACATGGACACGCCTCTGAGAACACGGGGTTAAAAGCAGAGCTCTCCCCTGGGAGGGTTCTCTTGGGTTTCCGGCGGGAAAGAGTTCGGGTCTCTCCCCCGGCCCAGCTGCTGGCTGGGCAGGGGGAGGGGAAAGCCATGAGGCCGAGAGAGGTAGGCCTGAGCCCGGGGGTGGAAGGGTGGAAGAGAGACACAGAGAGAGAGACACCGGGAGCCATCGGGCAGCCCCCCCTGAGAGACACAGAGAGAGAGAGAGAGAGAGAGAGCCGCTGCCTGGGACTGTAACCTTGAGACTGGATAAACATGGGCCTGCGCCGGCAGCACGGCTGGGACGGAGAAGAGGGGGGGGGTTCAGCCGGCCGCTTGTAGGAGCTTTTAACCCCTTTTTGGAGAATGAGAACTTTACAGATCATTGACCTCTCCTAGAAGATAGAGTGGAAGATGAGGAAAGAAATGGGCCAGTGTGAGAGAGGTCTGGGCGAGTGAGAGATAGTAGAAGAATAGAGAAGAATCCTAGTGGGAAGAGATGATGGAGTGGCTTTTGCTGGACTCTTTTTGTATAGCCATGGACAGAACCATGTTCCTTGTGATACAGAGACTGCATTCTAGGGGGAGGCAATGGCCTCAGAACCAAGAGGGTTCAGTGTTGATGCCCCTCGGCCCCAGGGGGTGAAAATATGGGGGGGACAGGTGTCCCAAAGGAGAGATTGTTTGTGATACAGAGACTGCTCAGTGTTGATGCCCCTCGGCCCCAGGGGGTGAAAAAATATGGGGGAGACAGGTGTCCCAAAGGAGAGATTGTGGGGACAGGTGTCCCAAAGGAGAGACTGTGCCTTTTTTGGATCGGGACAGAGCATCCTTAAAAGACAACCCTAGAAGCAGTTCTGGTCCGTGTTCAGTGGTGAGAGCACTGGACATGAAAAGGAAGAAGTCACAACGGCAGATGTACTCCGGGCGGTGCCACGAGTGACACAGAAACACACGAGGCTTCGACTGTGTTTCCAGGGGAAGCCCATGGCACAAGAAGGACTCCTCTCCTCTTGATGAACTGAGGATTGATTGTCTGAAGAGTGGTGCTGGACTGAGAGTCGGTGATTTGAGGAACAAATGTATTGTGTTGGAAATTTGGTGGGGGGAGGAGGAAATGCACTTGTGAAGTTTTCATTTTCCCTGTGTGTGTGTTCCTTTTTATCGGTAGTTGTAGAGTAGTTAATAAAGTTCTGGTTCTTTTTCCCTAAGTAGGAGCCTGCTTTGCTTATTCCTGGTCACATCTCACAGCAGAAACCAGGGAGAAGGTATCTTCATGGGGGCACTGGCATTGTGCCAGTGTCAAACCATGACAATTGTGTTCTCTGGATCTCGGAACCTAAAGGTAGGCACATATTTTTCCACAGAAGGGTTGGAAGTGCCATAGGTAGCAGCACAAATAGCTCTCACTGAACTTTAATCTTTACCTCTGCCCCCGTGAGTTTGGTTGGTAGGCCAGTAACAGTCATGCTCCTTTTACATCTGGTATGCTGCACCCACCAGCCCAGTGCTCTGTGGCTTCGCTCTTCGACTCTTGTAACCAGTCCTGCTTTTACTCTCCCAGAGGGGAATAGGCATCTATTTCTCACACAGATCATTGTGGCAGCAGCCAAGGGCTCTTGTGCACTGCTTCTGCTAAAAGACACTCGGGCCAGGCACTTACATTCTCAGCACTACGTAGTCCTGTATTCTGCATCTCTTGTCATCCAGATCATACCGCAAAGCATTTCACAGAGAGAAAATGCGCCAGGACAACAAGGTTGGCTGGAGCATACCCCTGAAACTGGTGGAAATTTGTATTTGCACCACATTCAAGGGGCAGTCCTCTTTCCTATACAACCTGCAAACCACTGTCAGTTCGCAGTGCTCTCTGCCCGCTCCTTCCTACCTTGAAGTACCATGCCAATAAGGGCTCTGTGCTGAGGTCTCAGAAGAATAGGGAAGCATATGTGTTTGGTAAAGCGGACTGTCTGTTAGGCACTTCCCTCTTCAAAGCAGCGTGTTCCATGCCAAGCACACAACAAAGAAACAAAAGATGAGTGTGACTCTGCATTCAAATCCTGCAATGTTCCCAGAAGTGAATTTCTCTCTTCTATAGGACTGACTTGTATGAAGTGGCATGGTTGTTTCCTTCCATTAGAAGGGAAACTCATCTAGCCAGTCTTCATCACCCCCTGCATCTTTTGGGATAGTTCTTGGAAGAAAATAGATAGCAGCTTTTCCACTCCCCATGATTAATGCTTCATTCTCTTCCTAATGTACTTCAGGGAACAAGCTATCAATTCCCTACTGTTTCTATGAAAAGGCATGAAGCTAATAATTAAATTCCCATAGATATAATAAGGAATCAGAATCTTTTATGCCTGCAAACAAGCCCTTATGGTATGAAAAGTATGGATTGTCGAGGGTGGAAGAAGATCTGTATGAAAAGGGAGAAAACCCAGAAGCATGCAGGGATTTTCAGGTATGAAAGGGAAAATGACATTAAATTGTTGACAGAAAGAAATTGAAAGAAGGAGGAGGGAGGAGGGAGGAGGGAGGAGGGAGGAGGAGGAGGCACATGCTGCCTTTGAGGCAGCTGACACAAGGACCATTGGCCTCATGAGCAAATGAGAAAACCAAATGAAACTTCACAGCAATCTCATCCACAACTTAGTGACAAATGTGCAAACCCATTTCTTCATTTATTATGTGTATAATATATATAGAGATGTTCTTCATTCTGACAGAATTTTTCGGTAGCAAGCTAGTGTATGGCACCTGGAACCAATGGTGTATTGGCAATGGCCAACATGCAGAACACCCTCCATCCTGAACACTACCACAGCAGAATCACAGGATCATAGAATGGCCAGGGTTGAAAAAGACCTTAAAGGCCATCTAGTTCCAACCCTCTGACATGGGCAGGGACACCTTTTACTTTCCCAGGTTGCTCAGAGCCCCATCCAGCCTGGCCTTGAACACCAGCTTGGGGTGTCCATAACTTCTCTGGGCAAGCTGTGCCAGTGCCTCACCACCCTCACAGGGAAGAATTTCTTCCTAGTATCTAATTTCAACCTGCCCTCTTTCACTTTGAAGCCATTGCCCATTGTCCTGTCTCCATAGTTCCTAATGAAGAGTCCCTCTCCTGCTTCCCTTCAGATACCGGAAGGTGTTGTGAGGTCTCCATGCAACCTTCTCTTCACCAGGCTAAACAGCCCTACTTCTCTCAGCCTGTGGCATGTGCTCTAGCTCTGAATACTGAACTGCAGAACTGAATGGTGATTTTTAGAATCCTTTGAAGGCATGTTCTTTTTCAGCCTTTATTTAGGCTAAATAGCTTTGATTTGTGGGTATTGCAAGTGAGCAACAGAAATCACTGCCCTGGCTTGCCTTTTTTACAACACCTTGCCGTGGGAGACTTGGGGCAAACATCACAGCTGGTGAGACAGTGGGCACACCATCATTCTGAAAGAGCTTTGCACAGTAAACATAGAGGAGGATTAATTATTGAAATGCAGATGATAGAAGCTGTCCAATGGACTGTGCTGGTGGAAATCAAATACTAGTCTAGTATTTTGAATGCAAATAATTCCTCCCGATGAGGCCAGACAGGATTTTTTGGCTTTGAATCTGAGCACGTGGACAGTAGTGGATAGTCTACAGGTTGAAAACTGTGTAGATACTTCTCCTTTTTTCATTAATGGCTCAGAAACTAAAAAGGCAGCTACAAAATGGTGAATACATCCCTACAGATTCAAAAATTGTTGTTCTTAATTTGCATCTCCACCATAACAACAGATCATTAGAACTAAAATACAGATAGGAATTTTATAGCTTCTCAGAAATTAAGAAGGAATTGGCCAATGGGCCTTAGCAGTAGCTACAAGTTTTTCAGCATGAGGCATCTCAAAAGTATTTTAACCGTTCAGTACTTTTCTGTGTTATGCTTTAATCTCAAGGATGCATTAAAAAGAAAAAGAAAAAGAAAACAAGAAAACAAGAAAAAGAAAAAAATAAAAAAACCCTACCAAATATATATGTATTACATGACTAAGATAATAAGCACAATCAGTAACATATATAGAAACAGAACCCATGGTTTTTAACTTTCAGCCTTGTCTTCTCAGCACACTCTCGAAAATGGAATTGTTTCCCTATCTGCCTTGAAACATTTTGGAGCAAAAAACACTCTAAGGTCCTGATAGGTGTTTTGTTCAAAAATCACTTCTTCTGGTTTTCTGTCCATAAGCAGAGTAACGTGTCTGCGCTGGTAGCTGGCCAAAGGAGGTAGGAAGAGTAATCATCATCCACAACACTGGGGCTAAAGAAATTTCCACAGAAAATTACCTGCCTTATTACTTGTTCATGTGTTGGGTTAAAAGTTCAGAATCTGTTTCCATTTTTCCCATCCCTTGAATGTTACATTTCTCAGAATTCGAGCCCCTCAAACAACAGTCCTACCAGAACAGCCCGCCATGTGCTGTCATAGGGGATCTGCTGATGCCCACTGACTCTTACCAGTCTAGCGCTTGTCACTATTGCAGATCAAGAACTTTGAATAGTTTTGATTAATGCTCTTTGAGTGGTTGAAAACCAGAAAAGAATGACTAGACATTTGTATGATCAAATCCCCTGATGGAATAAAAATAGGAGCATAATAAATGTATTCATTGTCATAAGAAGGGAGATGAAGGGTCCAAAAGATTACTTGCATACTTACTGTTCTAAATCCTTTGTTATCTGGCAACTTGCAAAAGATTCCAGGCTTTCACCAAAATGCAAATCAGATTAAAATGTGAAGCCTTACACTTTACTGGATATAAAACTTCATCATCCCATTTTAAATGTCAGAGATTGTTATGTATTTCCTATTAATACCCCGAGGTTTAGAGCTGTAATTCAGAGAGAAAAGAATGCTATTTTGAATTCATTCTATTAAATCATCTTGTCTGCACTCTCTCCTCTTGCTTTTCGCTTCTGAAACTCTGTATGAAAGGCATAGAGTTCTGGATGAATTCTTTTCAACAGTTTCCCCTGTAATTCTTCTTTTAAGGCAAACCTATAAAAATCCACACTTTCTTACCCCACCACTTCTAAAATTCTGACGAGAAGCAAAAAAAACCCCCCATCAAACAACTAAATCTCTGCTCCAATTTGTATAAAAAAGCAGTCCATTAACTGCTTTCTTAACATGTTCTTGATCTTGTATTAATATGGCAACCTTTTCTTGCTTTTATAGATTAGAACCAAATTCTTAAAGCTATAAGGAAACACAGGTTTACTGTAGCTGATTCTCAGATACAGAAGTCCAGCAAGGAGTTCAGATGTCAAAAGAAGTGTCTGTACAACAAGATTCAGCACAACGTTGAGACATATTAGCTATTTTTCAAGAAAAGCCACCAAACTGAAACTTTTTAGACTTCTATACTATCAAGGGTGCCTGCTTCCAGAACCTGACCTAAGTTGCTGGAAACTAGATGCAATATTACTGTAAACAATGCTGTGAATGTAGGACATTGTAATTCTTCTCTTCCATTGAAAACCACAAGTGGAGTCTAGTCACCTGTCTTCAAAATTCTGTATTTCCTTGCAAACTGGAAAAATAATGATAAATAAAGTGTTCTGTTCATACAGCTTAAATGTAATAATGTTCAAGATGAAAAAAATAAATCCATTCAGATATGGTCTGCAATAATACAGCAGAGAGAAGATGAACCAGTCTGGCCTACAAAATAAAGTGAAGCAGAATTTGGGAATTTGGAACACCTTACGATGTAATATTTAAAGAAAAAAGAAATAAAATGTAACCTACCCAAACTCAATCAGTGATGCACAAAGAGAGAAAGAGAACTAATTACTACTAATATTTCTTTCATTCTCAGACAAGAAGTTAAATGATCCTCTCAAATGCATGGAAGGTTGTGGGAAAAGACAGCAGCCTTCTTTACAACATATTTCTCAGAACTCCAGGAGACAAATCATTAGAGCTATGAGGATCTTTCTCTCTGTAAAACTCCCAGAGCATAGCCAGTATTATATTCCTTTAGAGATCCTCACCGCCCTGGGGGAGTCGTGGATAGTCTACAGCCCCAGTACATCAGCCAGACACTCCGCCTTATTTAGCATGGCTACTGCAGCAAGGACACCATCTATACTGGCTTTCTATCTAAAATATATGCAAGGCACAACAAAGAATATACCCAAAACACTGAGCACAGCTTATGGCCTTCAAAACAAAAATCTCAGGATGGCAATACTGGATCTTCTGATCCAAACCATCAGGAAACATTTCTTTAGAGGTGAAAAAAGCTTCTGTTGATTGTACAAAATATAGTTATGTAAACCAGAGTTGCGTGACCCAATATTTCTATTGAACTGGAACTATTTTGATCAATATTATTGATCCATTTCTTTTCAGTGCATTTGGTAAAAAATGTAAAGTATCGTTTAAAAGAAATTTCTGGACGCGTACTAAGTACTACGGATTAGTTAAGGTGTTGGTTTTGCATGGCTTGGTTTTTGGTGGGGAGGGAAGAAGCCAGCCACAGAAGTCTTTTTTTGTGAAAAGCTCCTAGAAGCTTCCTCCATGCCTGGCAAAGTCAATCCCTGCTTGGCACTAAGAACAGACATGCTGCTAAGCCAATTAGAGAAGCTGGTAGCGCTCTCAGGGGTGCCATGTCTCCACAGGATTTGCTTTTCTAGGCCCAAGAGAGTGTTCTGGGCAGTCGCGTGAAGCACAGGGTAGGTTTCCAACCATTCTGTAGTAGCTTCTACCATGGTCAGCACGTAGCGCTTGCCTTGGCGGCTTTGGGGAAGCGTGATGTAGTCAATTTGCCAGGCTTCCCCATACCTGTACTTCAACCATCGCCCACTGTACCTCAGAGGCTTCACCTGCTTGGCCTGTTTGATTGCAGCGCAGGTCTCACAGTTGTGGATGACCTGTGAGATGTTGTCCATAGTAAGGTCCACCCTTCACTCACGGGCCCATGGGTATGTTGCATCTGATGACCAGAGGCATCCATGGCCCAACAAGCTAGGAATGATTCTCCCTTGTGCTGCCAGTCTAGACCCACCTGTGATACTTTCACCTTGGCAACTTGGTCCACCTGTTCATTACTGTGATGGTCTTCATTAGCCCAATTCTTGGGTGCGTGCGCATCCACGTGTCGAATCTTCACGGTCAGCCTCTCTACTCGGGTGGCAATGTCTTGCCAAATCTCAGCAGCCCAGATGGGTTTCCCTCTGCACTGCCAGTTTGCCTTTTTCCAGCAATCCAGCCATCCCCGCAGAGCATTAGCTACCATCCATGAGTTGGTGTAGAGATAGAGCCTCAGCCACTTCTCTCATTCGGCAATATCCAGAGCCAGCTGGACGGCTTTACGCTCTGCAACCTGACTCGATCCACCTTGTCCCTCGGTAGCTTGTGCAACTCATCGTGTGGGGCTCCATACTGCAGCTTTCCATTTCCAGTTAGTGCCTACAATTCAGCAGGAACCATTAGTGAAGAGGGCATATTGTCTGTCAGGCTCCAGTAGCTCATTATATGGTGGGGCTTCCTCGGCACATGCCACTTTCTCCTCTTCTTCTTCAGAAGATAATCCAAAAGTCTCCCTTTCAGGCCAGTTTGTTCTAATTTCCAGAATCCCAGGGTTTCGATTGGGATTTCCAATACGGGCGTGCTGAGTGATGAGGGCAATCCATTTGCTCCATGTGGTATTGGTGGCGTGATGTGTGGAAGGAACCTTTCCTTTAAACATTCACCCCAGCACTGGTAGCCAGGGTGCCAGAAGCAGCTGCGTTTCGGTGCCAATTACTTCTGAGGCAGCTTGAACTCTTTCATAGGCAGCCAAGATTTCCTTCTCTGTAAGGAGTACTTCAGAGCCTTTGTAGCTCCATCTCCAGAATCTCAGTGGTCGACCCCGAGTCTCCCCAGGCACCTTCTGCCAAAGGCTCCAGGACAGACCGTGGTTCCCAGCCACAGAGTGGAGCACATTCTTCACCTCTGGTCCCATCCTGACTGGGCCAAGGGCAACTGCATGAGTGATTTCCTGCTTGATCTGAGTGAAGGCTTGTTACTGTTTAGGACCCCAGTGGAAATTGTTCTTCTTGAAGGTGACCAGCAATGCTCACAATCTGGCTGTACTCGGGAATGTGCATTCTCCAAAAGCCTACGGCACCTAGGAAAGCTTGTATTCCCTGCTTGTTGGTAGGTGGAGACATAGCGGTGATCTTGTTGATTACCTCTGTCAGGATCTGACGATGTCCATCCTGCCACTTGACCCTAGAAACTGGATTTCTTGAGCTGGTCCCTTAACCTTGCTTTGCTTAATGGCAAAACCAGCTTTCAGCAGAATCTAGATAATCTTTCCTTTTTCAAAGACTTCCCCTGCTGTGCTCCCCCATACAGTGATGTCATCAATATCCTGTAGATGTTTGGGAGCCTCACATTTTCAGTCAGTGGCAGATGGTGGGACCATGCTTCCACCCCTGGGGCAGTCAGTTCCAGGTGTACCGCACTCCCCTCCAGGTGAAGGCTAACTGAGGCCTGCATTCTGCTGCCAAAGGAATGGAGAAGGTGGCATTGGCAATATCCATGGTCGTGTACCACTTTGCTGCCTTGGACTCCAGCTCGTACTGAAGCTCCAACATGTCTGGCACGGCAGCACTCAGTGGTGGTGTGACATCATTCAGGCCACAGTAATCTACTGTCAGTTTCCATTCTCCACTGGACTTACGCACTGGCCATATAGGGCTGTTGAAAGGTGAACGAGCCTTGCTGACCACTCCTTGGCTGCTAAGCCAATTATAGAAGCTGGTCATGCCTTGGTGATATATTTAAGAAGGTAATCATAACTGCAGCCAGTTGTGTTTTAAGTTTGCAAATTTTTAGGTTGGCACCTGTTCTGGTTTGAAAGCAAAACCAGTGAGAGACTCTGTTGCAGTGTGTGTTTTTGATTGTAATGCAGTTCTAGTAGTCTGTTTTATATTACTTCCTGTTTTGTGCTGTTGTAGCATATTTTATTATTAATGGATTGTTCCTTTCCCCCTGTGTTGTTGGTTTTTGCCCTAGTTGTCCATCTCCCCAAAGACCTGCCCTTTTGTTCCCTGTTACTCCTCCCACTGAATGTCAATCCCTTCTCATGCCTGCCCCTTTCTCTAGAAACTTCCCTATCAATTTTATATCCTTCAAAACACCATTGTTTTTTTTTAAATTACTCTCCTCCCCAGTAGTCCCGTATTGGTTTGAACATTGTATTCCCCGCCTTGTGGTCCACTCCCAGTTTCTCCCGGTTGGTTAAAGATTGTATCCTCCCCTGGGACCTCTCCCCATTTATAAGTTGATGCATGCCTTTGAGTCAGTGTCTTTCTGTCCCTGACCCTCCAGGGAAGAAACTCCTTTGGAAAACATACAGAAGACCTCTCTCTGTTCCTTGTCCCTGCCCTCGGCACAGTCCTATGCCCAATGCAGTCCATCTGTGCTGTAGAGCAGCTGAGCCCTACAGCTGCACCCCAGATTCGACAGCTTTCTGGGGGTGGCCTAATCTCACTGTTGGTGTGAGGAGCTAGTCGGGCTGAAGAAATCCAGCACCGCAGCAAGACTCCAAGTCAGAAATACAATTTATTAGGAAAAGGGGAAAAACCCAAATACATGCAATAATACAAAAGAAAAATCACTGACAGAATACAACCTGACACCCTGCTAGTTAGGGTGGTGGCAGCAGTCCGGATGAAATGCTCTTGTTGAAGTGTTGATCCTGTGGAAACCATCAGGTAGCTCTTGTCCTCTGGAAAACCAGTGGGTAAGGGTGGCTGTTCCTCTGGGAATCCAGTGGAAAGACTGCTTGTGGTGTCCCAAAACCCAGATTATATCCAGGTGGGGATTCTTAGCTCCTCCCCCCTGGGAGGAGCATCTTGCAATGGGCTGATATCCATCTGAGTCATGAGGTGGGTCCTTGATTACCCGTTGAACAGAAATGGCTCCCAGAGGGAGTTATCTCTGAGTCATGGGGCAAGACATTGATGGGCCCGTTAACAGGAGATAAGGAAAAAACGATGCCCCTCCTGGTTTCAGCAGCTCTTGAGGATGGGAACAGAATACATTTTTATATTGTAACCTAGGACAATACAGGATGAATGCTTTTGCATTTGCAGGAAGTTTGTATGGATTTGAAAAGTATCCTTATACCAGAGGCAGAAAAGTATTCTCATGCCCTTTTTAATCACCTTCAAACCAAGCAATTCTCACAATAACCCAACGCATGAATGACTTGCAAGTGAGTTGAAGAAACACAGCAAAGACAAGTAGTGTTGAACTGCAGTGAATCGTTTAGAGACACCTGTCCTAGGGTGACGTTATGATGCTTGTATCCCCATTCATGTGTTCTGTTAATGTTGGATATTATGTTCTGTACCTTTAAGACCGGCTCTGAAGAGGGAAAGTTTTGTTTTGGTTTTCTTATCAGCCTGGCGGGACACAGAGACTGCAGCTTTTGCTTTTGCGGCTTTTGCTTTTTGCTTTTGCTCTCTCGCTCTTGCTTGCTTCGCTTCTGCTTGCTTTTGCTCTTTAGCTAGTTCAGCTAAACTGTCCAATTTCTTCCTGGACGGTTTCTCCTTTCCTTTTTCTGATCATTTCGAACCTGCTCCGGACTGGGACCTGAGAAACACCAAGATCCTGCACCTTCTGGCCTGCAGCAGCTGCCCCAGCGCCGGAGGGACTGAGAACAGAGTGACCACCCCCAGAGAGACTTTCCGAATTTGTCATCTTTTTTTTCAGAGTGGTGTCATCCGGTATTGTTCATTTTGTGTGCTGAGGGGTGCTGTGCTTGTTAAATAAACAGGTTCTTTCCACTCCTCTCCGAGAAATCCTTCCCGAACCGGTTGGGGGGAGGGGCTGTGTGGGTTTGCTTACTGGAGGAGCCCTAATTTGGAAATTCTCCTCCAAATTTGCCCTAAACCTCGACAACACCATACCTTTATATTTTAAATCAGGAAACATGGATGTGTGGCGGAATGGCTACGTGACAGGGGCCATGTTCTGGACCAAGAATCGGGAGGATGCAGCTAATCTGCGTCCCCACACCTGCAAAACACCGTGTCCTTGAGCATAGCTGTAGTACAATAACAAGTAGTGAGAGAGAGACATGAGAAAAGAAAGATGTAACCCCTAAGGTATGAGGAAGAGCTGATATTGTAGTATAGCCAATAGATTGCTTAGCTTGCAGAATATGTATGAGCTTATTACTTGTTGTGCACAAAAGTCTGAGGCTCTCTTCAATAAACGAAGGTTGCTAAACACTCATATTGAGCGTCCAAGTTTCCCTCGCCGCGTCATGGATGGACCGTTTTTTTCCCCTTAGTTGACTACAGAACCAGCGGTCCCTTGCCGGAGGGTGTTTGGATTCAAGATGACACTGGCAACTAAGATCATGGCTATATAGAAGGTGCTACTTTTAGACCAGAACATTCAACTACTTAAAGGCAGATCTTTCCCTTAAGATGCTATATTTTAAAAGAGCATCTAAAATGTCATTTCATTTAACAGGGTGTTTCAAACATCATTTACAAATTTAGACTAAAAAAACATGCATCCTCTATTGGAAGAGGAAAGGAGAAGCAAAGCAACAGCGTCTGTGTCCGCACAGAATGCCACAGAGGAGGAAGAAACCAAAAGCGAAACAGCGTCTGTGTCTATGCAGGCTGTCACAGCAGAGGAAGGAACCAAACGTGAAAAAACAGCACCCATTTCGACGCAGACTGTCACAGAGGAGGAAGGAACCAAAAGCATCAGCATCTTCACACACACTGTCACCGAATCAAAACAGCCTGAAACAGAAGCAGTTGCCCCCGTTGAGAAGAAGAAATCAAAGAGCAAATCAATCTGCATAGTGACTGATGAGGATGTGGCAGGACCCTCGCACCCAGCGGACGAGACAGAGCCAGAAAACATCACTTGCTCTCTATCCCTGGGTGAGCTGCATGACCTGCGGAGGGAATTCACCCACCAGATGAATGAGTCCGTCCTGACCTGGCTGCTCCCATCTGGGATGCTGCAGCCAATGACACCATTCTGGATGGAAGTGAGGCAAGGCAACTGGGATCACTGTCCTGGGATGTGGTGAATGACCAAGGGATCAGGAGATCCCAAGAAACTCTCAGCCTCTGGTGGCGACTGCTAATGAGTGTGAGGGACACATACCTTTGTAAAGAAAACCTCCAGGTACACCAAGGAAAATGGAGCACAATGGAACAAGGTATCTGATGCCTGAGGGAACTGGCTGTGCTAGAGATAATTTTCTCAGAAGACGTGAGAATTCATAAAAGCCCAGATTGTGTCCAGTGCACATGGCAAATGTGATTGAGATTTCCACGGCTTGGACCAGAGATGTACTCCCACTACCTGGCACAACTACAATGGAGGGAAGGTGAGGACAGGGTGGGTGCCTTGGCCAATAAGCTAAGAATTTACGAGGACACTGTCACCGCCCCACATCGTACCCATGTCTTGTCCATGGAAACAAGGCTGGCTGAGCAAGTCTGGAGCTTGATTGAAGAGGGCCATCAGAAACTAAAAAAGGAACTTGAGGAAGAAGTCTACCACATCTGGCCAGAACCAACAAGAGTCTCTGCCATTAGGGGCTGACGTTGCCCAGCCAAGGAGAGAGGAGGTAAACTCTGGTTTTTCCTTCAGGAGCATGGAGAAGACATGAGGAAGTGGGATGGAAAACCCACCTCCTACTTAGCAGCCTGGGTACATGAACTGAAAAGAGGAAGACCTAACACAAGAAGCTCATCTAGAGTCAGTGCTGCTCCAGTCTCTCGCACACAGAATTCCAGACAATCTAGGAATGATAATATGACTGATCCTCTTGAAGGAACCTCAGGAACCTATTGAGAGGAAGAGAGCAATGTGTGCCACGTCCAGGAATAGGCGGGGCCTGCCTCTAGCCAGGTAGAGGACAGGGACAATCAGATCTATTGGACCATGTGGATCCAGTGGCCTGGCACATCTGACCCTCAAAAATATACGGCTTTGGTTGACACCAGTTCCCAATGTACCCTGATGCCATCAAGGTACGTAGGAGCAGAATCCATTTCTATTTCTGGGGTAACAGGAGGATCCCAGCAGCTAACTGTATTGGAGGCTGAAGGGAGTTTAACTGGGAACAGGTGGCAGAAAGACCCCATCGTGACTGGCCCAGAGGCCCCACGCATCCTTGGCCTAGACTATCTCAGAATGAATATTTCAAAGATCCAAAAAGACATCATTGGGCTTTTGGGAGAGCTGCTGCAGAGACAGAAGACATCAGAAAACTTAATACCTTGCCTGGTCTCTCAGACAACCCCTCTGCTGTGGGACTGCTGAGAGTTGAAGAACAACAGGTACCAACAGCAACAGTACACCGTCGGCAATATCGTAGCAACAGAGACTGTGTGATTCCCATGCATTAGAGGATTTGTAAACTGGAGAGCCAAGGAGTGGTCAGCAAGGCTCGTTCACCTTTCAACAGCCCTATATGGCCAGTGCGTAAGTCCAGTGGAGAATGGAAACTGACAGTAGATTACTGTGGCCTGAATGATGTCACACCACCACTGAGTGCTGCCGTGCCAGACATGTTGGAGCTTCAGTACGAGCTGGAGTCCAAGGCAGCAAAGTGGTACACGACCATGGATATTGCCAATGCCACCTTCTCCATTCCTTTGGCAGCAGAATGCAGGCCTCAGTTAGCCTTCACCTGGAGGGGAGTGCGGTACACCTGGAACTGACTGCCCCAGGGGTGGAAGCATGGTCCCACCATCTGCCACTGACTGAAAATGTGAGGCTCCCAAACATCTACAGGATATTGATGACATCACTGTATGGGGGAGCACAGCAGGGGAAGTCTTTGAAAAAGGAAAGATTATCTAGATTCTGCTGAAAGCTGGTTTTGCCATTAAGCAAAGCAAGGTTAAGGGACCAGCTCAAGAAATCCAGTTTCTAGGGTCAAGTGGCAGGATGGACATCGTCAGATCCTGACAGAGGTAATCAACAAGATCACCGCTATGTCTCCACCTACCAACAAGCAGGGAATACAAGCTTTCCTAGGTGCCGTAGGCTTTTGGAGAATGCACATTCCCGAGTACAGCCAGATTGTGAGCATTGCTGGTCACCTTCAAGAAGAACAATTTCCACTGGGGTCCTAAACAGTAACAAGCCTTCACTCAGATCAAGCAGGAAATCACTCATGCAGTTGCCCTTGGCCCAGTCAGGATGGGACCAGAGGTGAAGAATGTGCTCCACTCTGTGGCTGGGAACCACGGTCTGTCCTGGAGCCTTTGGCAGAAGGTGCCTGGGGAGACTCGGGGTCGACCACTGAGATTCTGGAGATGGAGCTACAAAGGCTCTGAAGTACTCCTTACAGAGAAGGAAATCTTGGCTGCCTATGAAAGAGTTCAAGCTGCCTCAGAAGTAATTGGCACCGAAACGCAGCTGCTTCTGGCACCCTGGCTACCAGTGCTGGGGTGAATGTTTAAAGGAAAGGTTCCTTCCACACATCACGCCACCAATACCACATGGAGCAAATGGATTGCCCTCATCACTCAGCACGCCCGTATTGGAAATCCCAATCGAAACCCTGGGATTCTGGAAATTAGAACAAACTGGCCTGAAAGGGAGACTTTTGGATTATCTTCTGAAGAAGAAGAGGAGAAAGTGGCATGTGCCGAGGAAGCCCCACCATATAATGAGCTACTGGAGCCTGACAGACAATATGCCCTCTTCACTAATGGTTCCTGCTGAATTGTAGGCACTAACTGGAAATGGAAAGCTGCAGTATGGAGCCCCACACGATGAGTTGCACAAGCTACCGAGGGACAAGGTGGATCGAGTCAGGTTGCAGAGCGTAAAGCCGTCCAGCTGGCTCTGGATATTGCCGAATGAGAGAAGTGGCTGAGGCTCTATCTCTACACCAACTCATGGATGGTAGCTAATGCTCTGCGGGGATGGCTGGATTGCTGGAAAAAGGCAAACTGGCAGTGCAGAGGGAAACCCATCTGGGCTGCTGAGATTTGGCAAGACATTGCCACCCGAGTAGAGAGGCTGACCGTGAAGATTCGACACGTGGATGCGCACGCACCCAAGAATTGGGCTAATGAAGACCATCACAGTAATGAACAGGTGGACCAAGTTGCCAAGGTGAAAGTATCACAGGTGGGTCTAGACTGGCAGCACAAGGGAGAATCATTCCTAGCTTGTTGGGCCATGGATGCCTCTGGTCATCAGATGCAACATACCCATGGGCCCGTGAGTGAAGGGTGGACCTTACTATGGACAACATCTCACAGGTCATCCACAACTGTGAGACCTGCGCTGCAATCAAACAGGCCAAGCAGGTGAAGCCTCTGAGGTACAGTGGGCGATGGTTGAAGTACAGGTATGGGGAAGCCTGGCAAATTGACTACATCACGCTTCCCCAAAGCCGCCAAGGCAAGCGCTACGTGCTGACCATGGTAGAAGCTACTACAGAATGGTTGGAAACCTACCCTGTGCTTCACGCGACTGCCCAGAACACTCTCTTGGGCCTAGAAAAGCAAATCCTGTGGAGACATGGCACCCCTGAGAGCGCTACCAGCTTCTCTAATTGGCTTAGCAGCATGTCTGTTCTTAGTGCCAAGCAGGGATTGACTTTGCCAGGCATGGAGGAAGCTTCTAGGAGCTTTTCACAAAAAAAGACTTCTGTGGCTGGCTTCTTCCCTCCCCACCAAAAACCAAGCCATGCAAAACCAACACCTTAACTAATCCGTAGTACTTAGTACGCGTCCAGAAATTTCTTTTAAACGATACTTTACATTTTTTACCAAATGCACTGAAAAGAAATGGATCAATAATATTGATCAAAATAGTTCCAGTTCAATAGAAATATTGGGTCACGCAACTCTGGTTTACATAACTATATTTTGTACAATCAACAGAAGCTTTTTTCACCTCTAAAGAAATGTTTCCTGATGGTTTGGATCAGAAGATCCAGTATTGCCATCCTGAGATTTTTGTTTTGAAGGCCATAAGCTGTGCTCAGTGTTTTGGGTATATTCTTTGTTGTGCCTTGCATATATTTTAGATAGAAAGCCAGTATAGATGGTGTCCTTGCTGCAGTAGCCATGCTAAATAAGGCGGAGTGTCTGGCTGATGTACTGGGGCTGTAGACTATCCACGACTCCCCCAGGGCGGTGAGGATCTCTAAAGGAATATAATACTGGCTATGCTCTGGGAGTTTTACAGAGAGAAAGATCCTCATAGCTCTAATGATTTGTCTCCTGGAGTTCTGAGAAATATGTTGTAAAGAAGGCTGCTGTCTTTTCCCACAACCTTCCATGCATTTGAGAGGATCATTTAACTTCTTGTCTGAGAATGAAAGAAATATTAGTAGTAATTAGTTCTCTTTCTCTCTTTGTGCATCACTGATTGAGTTTGGGTAGGTTACATTTTATTTCTTTTTTCTTTAAATATTACATCGTAAGGTGTTCCAAATTCCCAAATTCTGCTTCACTTTATTTTGTAGGCCAGACTGGTTCATCTTCTCTCTGCTGTATTATTGCAGACCATATCTGAATGGATTTATTTTTTTCATCTTGAACATTATTACATTTAAGCTGTATGAACAGAACACTTTATTTATCATTATTTTTCCAGTTTGCAAGGAAATACAGAATTTTGAAGACAGGTGACTAGACTCCACTTGTGGTTTTCAATGGAAGAGAAGAATTACAATGTCCTACATTCACAGCATTGTTTACAGTAATATTGCATCTAGTTTCCAGCAACTTAGGTCAGGTTCTGGAAGCAGGCACCCTTGATAGTATAGAAGTCTAAAAAGTTTCAGTTTGGTGGCTTTTCTTGAAAAATAGCTAATATGTCTCAACGTTGTGCTGAATCTTGTTGTACAGACACTTCTTTTGACATCTGAACTCCTTGCTGGACTTCTGTATCTGAGAATCAGCTACAGTAAACCTGTGTTTCCTTATAGCTTTAAGAATTTGGTTCTAATCTATAAAAGCAAGAAAAGGTTGCCATATTAATACAAGATCAAGAACATGTTAAGAAAGCAGTTAATGGACTGCTTTTTTATACAAATTGGAGCAGAGATTTAGTTGTTTGATGGGGGGTTTTTTTTGCTTCTCGTCAGAATTTTAGAAGTGGTGGGGTAAGAAAGTGTGGATTTTTATAGGTTTGCCTTAAAAGAAGAATTACAGGGGAAACTGTTGAAAAGAATTCATCCAGAACTCTATGCCTTTCATACAGAGTTTCAGAAGCGAAAAGCAAGAGGAGAGAGTGCAGACAAGATGATTTAATAGAATGAATTCAAAATAGCATTCTTTTCTCTCTGAATTACAGCTCTAAACCTCGGGGTATTAATAGGAAATACATAACAATCTCTGACATTTAAAATGGGATGATGAAGTTTTATATCCAGTAAAGTGTAAGGCTTCACATTTTAATCTGATTTGCATTTTGGTGAAAGCCTGGAATCTTTTGCAAGTTGCCAGATAACAAAGGATTTAGAACAGTAAGTATGCAAGTAATCTTTTGGACCCTTCATCTCCCTTCTTATGACAATGAATACATTTATTATGCTCCTATTTTTATTCCATCAGGGGATTTGATCATACAAATGTCTAGTCATTCTTTTCTGGTTTTCAACCACTCAAAGAGCATTAATCAAAACTATTCAAAGTTCTTGATCTGCAATAGTGACAAGCGCTAGACTGGTAAGAGTCAGTGGGCATCAGCAGATCCCCTATGACAGCACATGGCGGGCTGTTCTGGTAGGACTGTTGTTTGAGGGGCTCGAATTCTGAGAAATGTAACATTCAAGGGATGGGAAAAATGGAAACAGATTCTGAACTTTTAACCCAACACATGAACAAGTAATAAGGCAGGTAATTTTCTGTGGAAATTTCTTTAGCCCCAGTGTTGTGGATGATGATTACTCTTCCTACCTCCTTTGGCCAGCTACCAGCGCAGACACGTTACTCTGCTTATGGACAGAAAACCAGAAGAAGTGATTTTTGAACAAAACACCTATCAGGACCTTAGAGTGTTTTTTGCTCCAAAATGTTTCAAGGCAGATAGGGAAACAATTCCATTTTCGAGAGTGTGCTGAGAAGACAAGGCTGAAAGTTAAAAACCATGGGTTCTGTTTCTATATATGTTACTGATTGTGCTTATTATCTTAGTCATGTAATACATATATATTTGGTAGGGTTTTTTTATTTTTTTCTTTTTCTTGTTTTCTTGTTTTCTTTTTCTTTTTCTTTTTAATGCATCCTTGAGATTAAAGCATAACACAGAAAAGTACTGAACGGTTAAAATACTTTTGAGATGCCTCATGCTGAAAAACTTGTAGCTACTGCTAAGGCCCATTGGCCAATTCCTTCTTAATTTCTGAGAAGCTATAAAATTCCCATCTGTATTTTAGTTCTAATGATCTGTTGTTATGGTGGAGATGCAAATTAAGAACAACAATTTTTGAATCTGTAGGGATGTATTCACCATTTTGTAGCTGCCTTTTTAGTTTCTGAGCCATTAATGAAAAAAGGAGAAGTATCTACACAGTTTTCAACCTGTAGACTATCCACTACTGTCCACGTGCTCAGATTCAAAGCCAAAAAATCCTGTCTGGCCTCATCGGGAGGAATTATTTGCATTCAAAATACTAGACTAGTATTTGATTTCCACCAGCACAGTCCATTGGACAGCTTCTATCATCTGCATTTCAATAATTAATCCTCCTCTATGTTTACTGTGCAAAGCTCTTTCAGAATGATGGTGTGCCCACTGTCTCACCAGCTGTGATGTTTGCCCCAAGTCTCCCACGGCAAGGTGTTGTAAAAAAGGCAAGCCAGGGCAGTGATTTCTGTTGCTCACTTGCAATACCCACAAATCAAAGCTATTTAGCCTAAATAAAGGCTGAAAAAGAACATGCCTTCAAAGGATTCTAAAAATCACCATTCAGTTCTGCAGTTCAGTATTCAGAGCTAGAGCACATGCCACAGGCTGAGAGAAGTAGGGCTGTTTAGCCTGGTGAAGAGAAGGTTGCATGGAGACCTCACAACACCTTCCGGTATCTGAAGGGAAGCAGGAGAGGGACTCTTCATTAGGAACTATGGAGACAGGACAATGGGCAATGGCTTCAAAGTGAAAGAGGGCAGGTTGAAATTAGATACTAGGAAGAAATTCTTCCCTGTGAGGGTGGTGAGGCACTGGCACAGCTTGCCCAGAGAAGTTATGGACACCCCAAGCTGGTGTTCAAGGCCAGGCTGGATGGGGCTCTGAGCAACCTGGGAAAGTAAAAGGTGTCCCTGCCCATGTCAAAGGGTTGGAACTAGATGGCCTTTAAGGTCTTTTTCAACCCTGGCCATTCTATGATCCTGTGATTCTGCTGTGGTAGTGTTCAGGATGGAGGGTGTTCTGCATGTTGGCCATTGCCAATACACCATTGGTTCCAGGTGCCATACACTAGCTTGCTACCGAAAAATTCTGTCAGAATGAAGAACATCTCTATATATATTATACACATAATAAATGAAGAAATGGGTTTGCACATTTGTCACTAAGTTGTGGATGAGATTGCTGTGAAGTTTCATTTGGTTTTCTCATTTGCTCATGAGGCCAATGGTCCTTGTGTCAGCTGCCTCAAAGGCAGCATGTGCCTCCTCCTCCTCCCTCCTCCCTCCTCCCTCCTCCCTCCTCCTTCTTTCAATTTCTTTCTGTCAACAATTTAATGTCATTTTCCCTTTCATACCTGAAAATCCCTGCATGCTTCTGGGTTTTCTCCCTTTTCATACAGATCTTCTTCCACCCTCGACAATCCATACTTTTCATACCATAAGGGCTTGTTTGCAGGCATAAAAGATTCTGATTCCTTATTATATCTATGGGAATTTAATTATTAGCTTCATGCCTTTTCATAGAAACAGTAGGGAATTGATAGCTTGTTCCCTGAAGTACATTAGGAAGAGAATGAAGCATTAATCATGGGGAGTGGAAAAGCTGCTATCTATTTTCTTCCAAGAACTATCCCAAAAGATGCAGGGGGTGATGAAGACTGGCTAGATGAGTTTCCCTTCTAATGGAAGGAAACAACCATGCCACTTCATACAAGTCAGTCCTATAGAAGAGAGAAATTCACTTCTGGGAACATTGCAGGATTTGAATGCAGAGTCACACTCATCTTTTGTTTCTTTGTTGTGTGCTTGGCATGGAACACGCTGCTTTGAAGAGGGAAGTGCCTAACAGACAGTCCGCTTTACCAAACACATATGCTTCCCTATTCTTCTGAGACCTCAGCACAGAGCCCTTATTGGCATGGTACTTCAAGGTAGGAAGGAGCGGGCAGAGAGCACTGCGAACTGACAGTGGTTTGCAGGTTGTATAGGAAAGAGGACTGCCCCTTGAATGTGGTGCAAATACAAATTTCCACCAGTTTCAGGGGTATGCTCCAGCCAACCTTGTTGTCCTGGCGCATTTTCTCTCTGTGAAATGCTTTGCGGTATGATCTGGATGACAAGAGATGCAGAATACAGGACTACGTAGTGCTGAGAATGTAAGTGCCTGGCCCGAGTGTCTTTTAGCAGAAGCAGTGCACAAGAGCCCTTGGCTGCTGCCACAATGATCTGTTTGAGAAATAGATGCCTATTCCCCTCTGGGAGAGTAAAAGCAGGACTGGTTACAAGAGTCGAAGAGCGAAGCCACAGAGCACTGGGCTGGTGGGTGCAGCATACCAGATGTAAAAGGAGCATGACTGTTACTGGCCTACCAACCAAACTCACGGGGGCAGAGGTAAAGATTAAAGTTCAGTGAGAGCTATTTGTGCTGCTACCTATGGCACTTCCAACCCTTCTGTGGAAAAATATGTGCCTACCTTTAGGTTCCGAGATCCAGAGAACACAATTGTCATGGTTTGACACTGGCACAATGCCAGTGCCCCCATGAAGATACCTTCTCCCTGGTTTCTGCTGTGAGATGTGACCAGGAATAAGCAAAGCAGGCTCCTACTTAGGGAAAAAGAACCAGAACTTTATTAACTACTCTACAACTACCGATAAAAAGGAACACACACACAGGGAAAATGAAAACTTCACAAGTGCATTTCCTCCTCCCCCCACCAAATTTCCAACACAATACATTTGTTCCTCAAATCACCGACTCTCAGTCCAGCACCACTCTTCAGACAATCAATCCTCAGTTCATCAAGAGGAGAGGAGTCCTTCTTGTGCCATGGGCTTCCCCTGGAAACACAGTCGAAGCCTCGTGTGTTTCTGTGTCACTCGTGGCACCGCCCGGAGTACATCTGCCGTTGTGACTTCTTCCTTTTCATGTCCAGTGCTCTCACCACTGAACACGGACCAGAACTGTTTCTAGGGTTGTCTTTTAAGGATGCTCTGTCCCGATCCAAAAAAGGCACAGTCTCTCCTTTGGGACGCCTGTCCCCACAATCTCTCCTTTGGGACACCTGTCCCCCCCATATTTTTTCACCCCCTGGGGCCGAGGGGCATCAACACTGAGCAGTCTCTGTATCACAAACAATCTCTCCTTTGGGACACCTGTCCCCCCCATATTTTCACCCCCTGGGGCCGAGGGGCATCAACACTGAACCCTCTTGGTTCTGAGGCCATTGCCTCCCCCTAGAATGCAGTCTCTGTATCACAAGGAACATGGTTCTGTCCATGGCTATACAAAAAGAGTCCAGCAAAAGCCACTCCATCATCTCTTCCCACTAGGATTCTTCTCTATTCTTCTACTATCTCTCACTCGCCCAGACCTCTCTCACACTGGCCCATTTCTTTCCTCATCTTCCACTCTATCTTCTAGGAGAGGTCAATGATCTGTAAAGTTCTCATTCTCCAAAAAGGGGTTAAAAGCTCCTACAAGCGGCCGGCTGAACCCCCCCCCTCTTCTCCGTCCCAGCCGTGCTGCCGGCGCAGGCCCATGTTTATCCAGTCTCAAGGTTACAGTCCCAGGCAGCGGCTCTCTCTCTCTCTCTCTCTCTCTGTGTCTCTCAGGGGGGGCTGCCCGATGGCTCCCGGTGTCTCTCTCTCTGTGTCTCTCTTCCACCCTTCCACCCCCGGGCTCAGGCCTACCTCTCTCGGCCTCATGGCTTTCCCCTCCCCCTGCCCAGCCAGCAGCTGGGCCGGGGGAGAGACCCGAACTCTTTCCCGCCAGAAACCCAAGAGAACCCTCCCAGGGGAGAGCTCTGCTTTTAACCCCGTGTTCTCAGAGGCGTGTCCATGTCTCAATGGCCAGGTTAAATGCCAATATTAAAGTCTGAATATCCATTGGCCAAAAACACAGCATCCCAAAAAACACATTTCCTGTCAAACCACCACAACAATGCAGAGGAGAAGGGAAGGACAGAGTGCACTGGTGAGTTTGATGTGGCTTATGTGGGGCAGGCGGAAAGTGCAGCCCAAGGCTCACTTTTATTTCTAGAGCCTTTTTCTATGCAAACAGCTGCTGGACTTTTGCAACAAAGATGTGAGAGTGAAAAACTGACGGCAGGTCTATCTGGGAAAGAAGGTACAGAGCATTGTGCACAGTTTAAAAGCTGTTTAGAAAAAAAAAAGGGAGGTACTTTGAGAACATCTTCTGTCTTGACACTTCCACCTGTGTGACCTCTAGCTGCTTGGACATGGCCACAATGAAAGAATGTGAAAATATTTGCGCTGCCAATGTCAGTTTACACAGGAAAGAGGGTAGGTTGGCAAATGCCTTCTGTCCTGGCACATCTGTCAGTCAGAAGTGCAGCTGAAAACACTTGGCACTAACAATAGTCTCTGCCACTTTGAGAGAATGTGCTGATGCTATGTATATATGTATATATATCATTGAGAAAGAACACGCGAATTGCTAGTATGTTTCGTTTAGTTGACAGACTGCAAAGGGACTGTTATGGCCAGCACTGCCTTTTTGTTGTAGGACTTTTTCTTTGAGAGCAGCCGCTGGACATTTTGAAGCGGTTTGAGATCTTCAAGCGTTAGAGTGCAAGATGGTACATAGATCTTGAGGGAAAGTGCATATCTCCAAGGAGCTGGATGCAGTTCAGTGGGTGAGCAGCTACTTGTTGAGCAGCTGATGGCACAGAAAACATTCTAAAATGAGAGGCCATGCTGCAATTGCCTTTTATTTTGAAGCTTATAAACTGTGCAGCCAACAATGAAATGATTCCTCTTCCTTCTCTGCTACATGCAGGATCACATTCTGTCAGTGCCCAAGAGCCAGGATCCACAGCAGAGCTCTTGCCCCCACACGAACGGGGCTGGGCTAGAAAAGTGCTTGTCTTTTTCCTGGGCACTGTCAGCGCTCATCTAAATAACCACACCACAGCATTGTCAACTCACAAAACAAGGACATGCACCGAGCCCAGATCGAAACCAGCCCCAGGACACAGCCAAGTCAGAAACGTCCCTGCTCTCCAATCAACTGTGTTGGGACAAAAAGATTTCACTGATCTTCTCCTTCCAAGAGGATACTCTTCTTTGCCCCACACTCAAAGGCCAACGCCAGCTCTTCTGCCCTAACAAACTTTTTCTCTCTCATAGAGTCGGGTAACAAACTTGAAAACATCAGCCGAGCTCTCAACAGAGCTCGCAAAACTGTCAGTGGAGAAATCTCTTTGCTGCCTACGATTTCAATTGCACCCATCAAACTACAAACACACACCTTGCAGTCACCACTTTCCTTCTCAGCTCTAGGTACCACCGTAAGCCTTTAATCTCTCAGAGTCAGGATCCAAATGCACCAGGGACTGCTTACACAGTCTCTAAAGATACAAGGGACAAAAACCTGTCCTGCAGAGGCTTGGCCTCTGCATTCCCACTGACAGTTCAACAACTCTATCCCAGAGAACTGCCTATTGGGAAAAGCCTTTCAATTCACTGACACCACCCAAAGTGCCCATCCAAACTTTGCCAAAGAGAGGAGGAACTAGAAGCCCATCTCAAAAGAAATGGCATCTCCTCCTCCAAAATCCAAAACATACAGGGCCTGATCCTATACAAAGGTGTCAGAACACTGCTATTGGGTATTACCTGTGCGGGGCCCTAGCTAGGCTGCACGCCAAGACCCAGCACAGCTCTTTACCTTGTCCAAAAGAAGTGTGCTGGCAGAATTTCAGGAAGGCTGCCTCGAGGAAGTGGAAAACACATGCCAAATGGATTCTTTCAGGAAGGAGACTGCCTTCCAAAGATGGATACCGACTCCATGATTGTACAAATTGAGTCAGTGCTTCCAAACCAAATATGCCAGGATAGAAAGTTGCTGCCGCCCTTAAGCTGCACGACACAGCTTCTTATCTCCACCTCCAACACTGGGGCTAAGTTCTTTCCTTCCCATGAGAAAGCATTGCTGTTCTCCTTCAGGAACTTACCAAGCAAAAGTTGCATACCACGTCCGGTACTGACTCTGCCGAACAATGGCTCCTACACAGAAGGGGCCAGGACAGAAATGTCTTGCTGGACTATACCTCCCCACAATACCTTATCAGCTGCCCTAGCAACATTGCCACCATATCTTTTGCTTCCCAAGCAAGGAAAGGCACTCCAAGTCACTTGGCTTTGTCTTGTCTCCAGTACCATGCCTAGTTTTCCTAGCCTACCCTAGCCTACCCTACCCTAGCCTACCCTACCCTACCCTACCCTACCCTACCCTACCCTACCCTACCCTACCCTACCCTAGCTTTGCTTGCTTGTCTATGTCTGCCTTGCCTAGCCCTACAAATAACTTTCTGGCTTTGCTTTGCCTTGTCTACCACTCTTTGCCTTGCCTTCCATGCACGTAAGGCAATGCAAAGCAAGTGTAGGCAATTGTAGGCAAGTCAAGGGAGAGGTTGGCAAGGCTGAAGCCGAGAGGGGAAAGCAAATGGAGTGGTAGGTGAGAGAAGTCCCAGAAGTTAGAGGCAAGGCTGGGCATAGGAAGTAAAGGTAACAGGAAGGGCTATGCAAGGCAAAGCCCCGTAGGAAAACTGTAGGCAGGTCAAATGTGGGGCATGGGCATGCAAGGGAATGCAAAGCAATGGAGAATCAGCAGGGCAAGGCAAGGAAACTGTTGGGTTTCCAAAGCAAGGCAAGTGGCAGGTCCATTCAAAGATTGCTGGCACACAAAAGTGGCCAGGACAGACTGCTCTGTCTAGCCTTGATCTTGCATGGGCCATCTCTAATCTGCACCTAAGACACTTGGGTTATCTACTTTCCTTTGTATGCAAAAGAACTGTCATTCTGCTCCTGAAGCCCAAGGGTGAAACATGAATTTTGTGTCCAAAATTCAAGACATGTAAGGATAGATGTCAGAAGAAAGCTGTCAGGACAGATAGGTGTGCTTGCACGTGACCTCCTCCAGGCTTCCTCTCACATGCTCCTGAAACACTGGGGCCTTGAGGAAAAAAAACCAGTGGAAGCCTGGAGAATCCTAGGAGAAGCAGGCAGGGAAATGCAAGTTGAAGAAATTCCCCAAAAGGGAGGTGGTGAATTCCAGGTGGGGGACTGGTGAGCAAGGTAATGCAAGGCAAGGAAGGGGTTCAAGGGCAAGGCAAGACAAGTGGTGGCTTTGACCAGGCAACACAAAAGAGAGGGAGGCAAGGCAATAAGAGTCCTAGAAGGAGAAGGAAATGAAAGATTGGAGCTGGACAAATGGGAAGGAAAAGAAGGATAGGCGACCAAGTCAATGCAAGGCACTGGGTTAGTATGAAGGGCAAGGGAAGGACATGCATGGGTCAGGAAGGCAAAGGAAAAGAAAGGAATGGTCAGCAATGACAAGGAAATGCAAGATTGGGTAGGAAAGGCAAGGCAATTGTGGGAGGGATAGGCAACACAACGCGTATCTTAACAGGAAATGTCCATGCACAGCAAGGCCAAGAGAAAAGTGGTAGAGAGGTCAAGGTGGGAAAGAGGTGAGTGCAGCTAAGAAAGCTAAAAGTGCATAGCTCTCTCGTGTGTGTGTGTGTGTGTGTATAAAGTTTGCAGGATGTAAAGCAAGGAAAGCTGTCTCTTGATTGTGGAGTGAATGGATGTTTTCGAATGTAAGTGGCAAGGTCCAAGCAACCTTTTCATCCTGGCACATCTGTGTGTGTGAGACATAGGCAAAAACTTCTCCATTTAGATTCAGACTGCAAGCAGGACACAGAATGTGACGGTGCAAATAGCTGAGCAGGAAAGCACATCACATCAGCGTGTTTCAGCAGAAGCAGTTTGTGTGAGAAGGAGATGGACGAGTGGGACTCCAGCAATATGACAATGCACTCAGCTGAGAAGCAAAGTGCAGTGCCTCGGTGCATGCCCTGAAAATAAAAGGCTGCAAGGAAAAGGCAAGGGGACAGGTCAGTGAAAGCTTTCTGTCCTGGTACACTGAGCTGTGCCACTGTCCTCTATCAGTTTGAAAGCTGTGCACACAATCCCAATGTTGTGCAGCTTCGTTCTTCACCTCTTGGAAGCTGTGCACACAATCCCAATGTTGTGCAGCTTCGTTCTTCACCTCTTGGAAGCTGTGCACACAATCCCAATGTTGTGCAGCTTCGTTCTTCACCTCTTGGAAGCTGCTGCGCTCTCTGTCTCCCAAAGGCGAAGAAGCAGCTTCTTCACACACAGAGCATTGTGCCGGTCATGGAGTTCTCCGGAGCGCGGCTTCTCCCGAAAGACGCCCGGGACTGGCGCATACCTTCGGAGAGCTCTGTATCTTCATATTCTGTGTCTCTTGTTGCCTGCATCTTAGCGAAAAGCTTTTCCACTGCGTCTCACAAGGAGAAACTGTCCCAGCACTGCAGACATCCACTGATCTTGTCTGTGAACTTTGTATTTGCTGCACATTCAAGAAGCACTCCTGTTTCTTAGTTAAGCTGCAAGTTGCTTTCAGATTGCCATGCTCTCTGCCCCCTCCTGCCCGGGGCGAATAGACACAGGCACATTACAGCCTCGCAGAAGGAAAAGATCTCGAGAGATGTCACAGTGCATACGTGTAGCAAGCACAGATGCTGAAAAGGGACAAAGCTGAATAACATCGCTTCACTTCAGTCCTTCATGTGAGAGGCAGCTGAGGCAGTGCCTTAATCCATCAAAGACCCCCCAAAGTGCTCCCACGAGTCATTCCTGAGGCCTTGCAGCACAGACAGCACGTGATGCAACAAATGCGGAGTCTGTTGTAAGAGACAATGGCAAACTGCCCCCCTTCCCCTGCTGGAAGGTGCCTGGATTTTCCTACCTGGCTTGAGGATATATTAACCCATCAGATTCTATGCATTTTGGAGGGACCTTCACCACCAAGAAAAGCAGCTGGAGAGGATCAACAGAGCATCATTGGGATCCACAGAGTGGTGATATTTTCCTTATTCTGTCCCTGTTACTCTCTTTCTGTTCCCCCTACCTATTTCGTATTTTTTTTTTCTCTCTCTCTCTCCCTCCCATATTTACTATCAAATAAAACCCATACCATTGTCACTGGCATATGGTCTCGTTTGCACCCTAATTCAGGCAGGGGTATTTCTAAAGGACCTTAGTAATCGGATCTTGACATTATATTGGCAGGCAGGGGCATTTCTAAGAACCTTAGTAATTGGATCTTGATGGGGGGGGGACTCCAGAGAAGGGGCTTGACCTGGGGGGGGGGAAATTGCATCACCACTTGTCCTCCTAATTGGTGCTTTTTATCAATTCTTCTAATTTCCTAAAACCTATTAAAATGTACTCATCCCTGGGGGGGTGGGCTTTTGTGGACATCTTTCCATAACTGCCCCTAAAGGCCTTCAAATAAAGATCTGCTCTTATATTACCTCCTTACTAAAATTATCTCAAGTTTCATTTCCAGGTTGGGAAAAAGGCAACACTGTTATGCATAATGGTGTTAGCAATCAGGAACACATAATCACAGAATGATTATATGCAGGTGCTTTTATTGAAGAGCTCTGGGTTTCAGCGGTACAGACCCAAATCTGACTCCACCATGGGTTCGGGGTGACACGTTTTTATATTCTATCATTATATAACTTACATACTAATTATTAAACTTACATTGTTCTATTGTATACATTGATTTCATCCAAGCATGGGTTTTTCGTGATCCCCCTCAAACCCTTGAACATAGTTTCTCATGATTCTTTTTACAATTAAACAATAATAATATCTAATTACTAAACAATCATCACATCTAACAATTATATAATTTATCATATACTGGTTACACAGGTGCAGTTTCACATGATCTGGCAAACACAAGGCCTAACATTTCCCAGGGCCTACTAAGCCTAACTTTCTTTCTAACTCCCCTGAATATACCATGATTTTAGAAACATTTTATCCCTATACTATCAATGGGGCCCTGCTCTCCTGGAGATGGCTGAACACCTGCTTGCCCATGGGAAGCAGTGAATCGATTCCTTGTTTTGCTTTCCTTGTGTATGCAGCTTTTGCTTTAACTATTAAACTATCTTTATCTCAACCCACAAGTTCTCTAGATTTTAGTCTTTGGATTGGGGAGACCAATCATACAGATGGGAGAGTGTCGCAGCAGAGATGGCAATGATATGCAGAGTATCATCATACAATTTCAGAAAGCTTCAACCCATACAGAGTAACTCTATATCGCTTCAAAAGGCTTCAAGTGTCAGCCCCTCTTGTTCTTTAGCCCAACCTTTTATACCCCTCATCATTCATGCATAGCACCTGTATGCCTTCTGTTCCCTTTTGTGATTGGTCAGTACACCTTGGCACTCCATGTCTCATTGCTTTCAATACTGTTCACCTGCTTTTCACAGTTGTAGCCCATTAAGGATGAGGCTTGGCCACAACCCCACTCCCAATTACCACAAACTGTGTACCTACAGGGGAGTGACCAAGCAGCTACATGGTGCTTGGTTGCTGGCTGGGGTTAAGCTACAACACTCCCTCACCTGTGGAGCAGTTTAAAACCCATGAATCAGGTCTTGTATTTCTACTTCCCTCATGTCCTTATTGTCAGGGTATAATTGGAATGAATTATTATGTTAGTGTATTCCATGATCCTCTGCTTTGTGCCCTGTTGGGAAGGATGAAAGTTTGACAAGAAAGTCTCACAGATATGTATGCTTAGCAGAAAGATTTTTAACTGTAGAGTCTGATGAAGGAATAGAGATGGAGGCGAATTTTGATATAGAAGAAAAGAATTGCTGAGCCAGTCTTACTGGCTAACCAAGGAGGCAAAGGGTATGTTAGTTAGAAGGGGTTTTTATGACTTAGAGCAAAGGATAAACCCACCTGAAACAAGAAGATGTTTTTACCAAGCAGAAAGATAGCACAGGCAAACAAGCCTGCTGATGTGGCAAGCAGAAAAAAGGTCTCAGAATTTTCCACTGCAAGAAAACTGAAAAACAACTTCTAGCTTAAACTGTAATGTACTAACTTTTAGTGATTGGAGAATAGTAACATGAATATGGTAATTATAGTAGTTATCATAGGCTATAGATAATACTTAAGGTATAGATTGGTTCTACTGTATTAAGATGCTAAGCAAAGAAAAGTATATAATGCATTGTAACCAAAACCAAAGGGTCTCCAGGCCTGGTTGCAGCTGGAGCTGACAGCTGTAGGCACAGGCTCTGTCACCCACGACCCTGAACTGCTGTAACCTCTTGGATGAAATAAACTGCATTTTGGAGAGCTGCCTGGAGTCCTGCATCCCTCATTTTGGCTCTTACAAGTGGCCCCAAAATGGCTATTGTATCTTTAAGACCCGGGAGCCTGGGGCTGGATGAGTGTGAGGCCAGGGGGATGAGTCTCTGCTTTCTGTATAGGCATTTTTAAAGCCTCCCTGCACAGATTTTTCACAACTCTTTTTGGCATGGTTATTTGCTTGGCTGGCTTGGCTTTTATTTTTGGCCCAGGCAAAAAGTATTACCATTCCTTGGCTTGGAGAAGCTGCAGTAGTGATCTTTGGACTGCCTTGAGGCAAACTGAACAGTTCCTTGTCAAAGACCAGGAACATCGTGCCGGCAGGAGCAGACTGGCCCTTCTCCAACCCAAGCCTCTGCGAGCTGAGCCGGAGAGAAAACACACCTAGGGACTCCATCCCAACTGTTTTACATGCCATGACTATTCCACTGAGCTCTGCCATGGGGAGGATGTCAATGCCAGACAAGCCACTGGGCTTTCACCTGCTACTGCAACTGCTCCATGAAGCTCCTGTTTTGCCTGAGAGGGAAGCTGGCGCTATCTTGTACCGCATGTTGTGAGCAGGTGTTCCTCCGACATTTTGAATCTTCATTCCAATGTGTGGGGAGGTGAGGTCTGACAGTTTATATCTAGCAGTTATTTACTCTTTTTTTTTTGCCTTCTGGTCATTCTGTTTGTTAATAAACTGCTGTAGTTTTTTTTTTTTTTACTTTCATCTATTAGTATTCACTTCCTATTGGTGGAAAGGGATTATTGGAACCCTTTAGAGAAGATGACTCATTCCACAGTGTGCTCTTTTAAATTTTCTCCAAATGGAGACACAGGGTCAATTTCCATTAATCTCCACAAGCAAGGTGCCACATGGGATATATGGCTGAGATTTGTGTAATTTTTTCCTTTTTTGGAGGGAATCTGAATGCACTCTCATGGATCCCATGGTAGACTGTAGTCTATTTCAAAATACACTCTAATGGTGTGTGACAGCTAACAGCTGGCCTGAAAGCCTCACAGACACAAGTAACCCTGACCTTGACTTGATCAGCCTATACCCATGGAAGAAAGGAAGTAGACATCTTTGGGGAAGAGGGTACTGAGGGGCAGAGGAACTCGGCTGCAGGGAACGGATGCCAGCCAATCTTTGGCAAGCACGTATGCAGGCAGCTATTGGTCAGTGAACTGGGTGATAACAAGTTTCTAGCCAACTGGGATCGAGTTTGCACAATTTTTGAAAACCTTATAAATGTGAGTTCTGGACAATAAAGTTTGCTGTTGCCACATGAACCTTGTAGTGTCAAGTCGTGTCCATCTCAACAATGATAATGGTGGATATCACCAATCAGTGCTAGAACAGCCTAAACGAAACCTGTATTATGCCCAGTTAAAATTTATCTGACCTGGTCCATGACTATAGCCCTCCATTAGATTACAAACAATTTGTCCCATTCAGTGTCATTTGGAAGTAGCATTTATTGGGCTCTTATTGGAAGTTAATATTTTTTTTTTCCTTTCCTTTCTTTCTCTCAGGGAATTTTTTCCCATTTGTTGCTGTTGTGGTTTGACACTGGCCAAACACCAGGTACCCATGAAAGCCACTCACTCACCCTCCCCTGCCACAGCTGGGCAGAGGAGAGAAAAAAAATCAACAACGGCTTCATGAGTTGAGGTGAGGACTGGGAGAAAACACTAAAAGGGCAAAACAGGCTCAGCTTAGAGGTACAAAGTGAATTTATTACTAAATATCAGAGTCAGAGGAGGATAATGAGAAGTAAATAAGCCCTTAAAACCACTTTTTTTTCTCCCCAACTACTCCCTCCTTCCCACCAACAGCACAGGGAGACAGGGTATGGGGATTTGGTCAGTTCATCACCCAAGGTTTTCTTCTGTTCAGGGCAAGAAGTCCTTCCCCTGCTGCACCATGGGATCCCTCCCATGGGAGACAGTTCTCTGTGAACTTTTCCAGCATGGGTCCACTCCCACAAGCAGCAGTCCTCCCAAAACTGCTGTGGTGTGGGTCACTCTTCCACAGGGTGCAGTCCTCCAAGGACAGGCTGCTCCATCCTGGGAACAAGGGCCCTCTTTCTCCACTGGGTCTCCCACTGGATCACAGCCTCCTCCAGGCATCCACCTGCTCTGGCGTGGGCACCTCCCCTACGGACTGCAGGTGGATCACTGCATCCCTCATGGATCCCCATGAGTGGCAGGGGACAGCCTGCTTCACCATGGTCTTCACCATGGCCTGCAGAGGAATCTTGCCTTTGGCACCTGGAGCACCTCCTCCCCCTCCTTCTTCACTGACCTTGGTGTCTCCATGTTGTTTTCCCTCATATGTTCTGACCTTATCCTCTTTTCTCTCCCACCGGCTGAGTCGCCATTACCCATATGGAGAGAGGTGACTGAGCTCATGCCACAGCGCCCCTCGGGTTTTAGCTTTTATATTTTTCAGATTCTGTACTGCTTTAGTGTGTAGTTCTGAGTTTCATATTAAGGGATAGTAAGCTCTCTTCACAGAGTAGGTAGACAAAACAATTCCTTTTCTAGCTGGGGACCAAGAACAACCAATCCAAATCTCAGGCCCAAGAGCATAAACAACAGCGGAATGAAGAGAGAAAAACAAGAAGAATGGGACTTCATAACCTAAAGCTATAATTGGACAATTAACTCTAATATGCTAATAAACCAGAATTTATAAATGTGGGAGATCTCATGACCAGTTGTCCATTTTGTGACCATTTAGGGTTCATCTTGGGTGTAGCCCTGGCTGGGCTCTTGTACTGCCCAATGTGTGTCCATTGAGGCCTTATAATAAATACCTACTTTATTCTTTAACTCCGTCTAGTCTCTGTTCTAGGTCAACCTTCACAAGGCATCACCCCTGCAGCTGTGGGGGAATCATCGCACCTGCCCTGCTTGGCTGAGAGCCAACAGCACCAGTGCAGCTGTGACCCATAACTACACTGAAGGGGAAAGTGCTTGACAGCTGAGAGATGGCTGTTTTTGAGTGTCCTGGTTTAGGGCAAATTTGGGAGAAAACCTCCAAAAGGGGCCCCCCTGAAAGCAAACCCACATGGCCCCTCCCCCCAACTGGTTCAGGAAGAGTTTCCTCGGAGACAAGTAGAAGAAAACCTGTTTATTTAACAGACAAAGCACTCCCCAGCACAAAAAATGAACAATACCGCATGACAAAACTAATTTATCCCTCTGAAAGGATGACAAATTCAGAAAGTCTCTCCTGGGAGTGGTTGCTCTGTTATTAGTCCCTCCGGCACTGGGAAAAGGCCACTGCCCAGACTAGGCCCCGGCAGGCTACAAAGTGCAGGCTCTCGGTGTTTCCCCAGGTCCCAGTCTGGAGCAGGTTTGAACAGTTTCAGGAAAAGGGAAAGAAAAACAGTCCAGGGAAAACTCAGACTGCTTCAGCTAGCTAAACTAACTAAAACAGCAAAAGGAGCACTCTCTTCTGCCCTGTCCGTGCCCAGACAACAGTGAAGTTCTGTGTTCCAGCAGACTGTGGGGGAGAGTGCAGCTGATAATGAAACTCTGTGCTTCTTCTTCTCCCCGCCTTCAATGTCTGAGCCAGTCTTGAAGGCACAGAATATAACATCCAGCATAAACAGAACAGACTATTGGGGATACAAACATCATAATGTCACCCTAGGACATTGGGTCTCTTTTTTTTCTGTTTGTTGTCGCTGCTGTTGTTGTTTGTTTGCCTTGTTTTATATATATATATATATATATATATATATTCTAGTAAAGAACTGTTATTCCTTTTCCCATATCTTTGCCTGAAAGCCCCTTAATTTCAAAGTTATAATAATTTGGAGGGAAGAGGGTCATATTCTTCATTCCAAGGGAGGTTCCCACCTTCCTTGGCAGTCACCTGTCTCTCAAACCAAGACAGCTTTCCCACACATGGTTATTCCCTTTAGTCTGGTGTAGTGGTTTCGGTTCACCAATTTGATATGTCCCAGCCAATGCGCCAGTTAATGAAGTGGGTCTATCGCTGGCTAAACACCAGTCCACCCACTAGAATATACTTACTCATTTCCTGCTATGAGATAGGATTAGGAGGAAGGCAAAGCAGGCTCAAAACTTGTCCTGGTTTGTGACAAATTTGGGAGAAAACCTCCAAAGGGGGCCCCTCCAGAAAGCAAACCCACACGACCTCTCCCCCCAACTGGTTCGGGAAGGATTCCTTGGAGACAAGTGGAAAGAACCTGTTTATTTAACAGGCAAAGCACCCCCCAGCACACAAAATGAACAATACCAGATGACACCACTCTTTCACTGCTCTGAAAAAGATGACAAATTCAGAAAGTCTCTCCTGGGAGTGGCCACTCTGTTATCAGTCCCTCCGGCGCTGGGAGTAGCTGCTGCAGGCCACAGGGTGCAAACTCTTGGTGTTTCCCAGGTCCCAGTCCGGAGCAGGTTCGAGTAGTTCCAAAAAGGGAAAGAAACAGTCCAGGAAAAAATTTGGACTGCTTACCTAAACTAACTAATGAGCAGAAGCAAAAAGCAAGAGCAAAGCAAGAACAAAGCAGAAGCAAGAGCAAGAACAAAGCGAAAAGCAAAGCAAAAAGCAAAAGCAGCACTATGTACTGCCCCGTCTGTGTGTCCCGCCAGCCGTGGGGGAGTGGCTGACAGCAAAACCAAAACAAAACATTCACTCTTGAGAGCCAGTCTTGAAGGCACAGAACATAATATCCAGCATAAACAGAACACACAAATGGGGATACAAGCATCATAACGTCACCCTAGGACAAGTGTATAAAGAAAACTAACAGTAGCTAAAAGGAAAAAAGAATTATAAGGATCAGAATAAAACCTCCAGAACATTTCCTCTCCCCAACACCCTCCTTTTCTTTCCCACTGACAATGTAAAGAGACATAACCTTAAATTTTCCATCAGTTGACCACTTTTTCAGTTCAGAGTCTTTCTTCAGTTCATTTAGGGAGAGGAGTCTTTTTTGACATTCCATGGAGACTTCTCCACAAGAAAACAGTTCTGTTGTGGTTTCAATTTCCATGAATAACAGATGCCCAGGAATCTGCATTCATGAAGCCCCTCCCATCTTTGGCAGTCTTCCCACAGCTGCTTTTATGGGTCATGTCAACTTATGGGGTACTATTTTAAGGATGAGTTGTTCAAAAGCAAATGTTCTCTTCATCTGTCTTTGAGATCATCTTCATCTCTGGGAACAGAGGTCTTCTTCTTTCCCTGGGGGCAAAGGATCTTCATCACTCTTATCTTTCTCTGTTTAAGCTTCCCATTGAATCACAGCTATTTCAACATTTGCCTGCTTCAGCACAGTTTTGAACAATCCATCCCCCCATATTTTCAATGAGTTATAGGGATATTTCAGTGTATCATAGTCTATCACCATGGCTTACAAAAGAATTTTCAGCCTAAAATTAAGGCATCTCCTCATTCGCCTTCCATCTGGGATTTGACTCCTTACTGACTTTGGTGTCTCTGTGTTGTCCTCTGCGTGTCTTCACTCTGTCCTTTTCTCTCACTCAAGAGAGGATTGATGTCTGTAGGTCTCATCTGTGCACTGAAAGAGTTAATAGCTCACCCAGGACCTGCAGATGATCACGTGATCCCTGACAGCCCAAGCTGTTTTACATGGAGGTTTCTTTAGCAGATGCGCTGAAGGCTGTGTCAGGATCGGCCATGGGGCTGGTTTCTGTGCGGGCTGCAGGGTTGCCTCCAGGTTTCTTTCAATGGTCGTGCTGGGGGGAGGGCTAGGATCTCAGCAGCCAGGCTAGGACTCAGCGGCCGACGGCCTCCCCTCCCCCTGCCCTGCAGCTGCTGGGGGCTCGGCCCGGCCGGGACGGGGCCCGGCAGGCTTCCTGGGAAGGTACCCGGCCCCATGGCATGGCCCACCCGGCCAAGACGAGGGCCAGACTGGCCTTGTTACCTGTTTCCCAGCCGGAAGGAAAAGAGAAAATTCGTGGGGTTTTTTCATTTTTGTATGTATGTTCACAGAGGGGGATTTAGCTTTCTAGTGGTTTAACAAGGTGTCAGTCTTCAAAACTAGTCACTGATTGGTGTTGTTAAGCACAGAGGAAGTTCTCGGCAGCTCCTCTCAGAAAACTCATTTCCGTGGGTGGCTTCTTCCCTCCTCCCCAAATATCAATTAATGCAAAATCAGCACACTGGTTAAGTGCCTTAACTAAAATGCTAGACAGGTTTAGATTAATCATAGCAAATTTAAATCCTTCTGCTGATGAGCATGGGAGGGAGACACCCCTTGGTTCACTAGATTCCACATAGGCATGAATACTTTTATCTTTTCCCAGGCTATGTTTGAGGATTCCTCTTCTTGTGTGTACCAATGACCTTGTGTGATAAGGACAGTTGCCTAAAACATCTTTTCCAATTACAATATAAAAAACCACAAATACAATCAAGCAAAAATTACACATTTTTTAATACAGTCTAATTCAATCTGAATACCACATTGTTTATTCTGATAATCTACAACATATATACAGAATTAATTTAAAAAAGAAATTAGAAGGATGGGATTATTGTATGAATATGGTGGAATGTCCTAGGGTGACTTTCTAATACTCATATCCCCATTCATCTGTTTAACCCAGAAATTAGTTTTACACCTTTAAAATTAGTTCTGAGAGCGAAGGGGAGAGAAAGAAGAAGCACACAATTTACTTTCAGAAACTCACTCACTCCTCCACATTCCTGCTCCTGGACTATGTTGTCTGTGAACAGACGAACAGATGGCAGGACAGAGCTCTCCTTCACTTTTAGTAAATTTTTAACTAACTGAAGCAGAGAAATTCCCTGGACTGTGTTTTTTCTTTTTCTATGGACCTGTTAAAACCTGCTCTAGACTAAACACCCAGAAGAGCACTGGCAGCTCACACCTGTGGCCCACCCGGCCAGGCCTGGACCACAACATTTCCAGCACCCGAGGGACTGATAAGAAACTAAGTAAGCTAAACTACAACCCACAAAGCAGACTTTTGTAGTTTATCATCTCTTTTAAAGCAACAAGAGATTTTATTGTTAATTATTGTTCTTTTTTTTTGTACTAGTGAATACTTTGCCTATTAAATAAACAGATTTGTTCTACTTTTCTCCAAAGAAATATTTTCCTGAACCGATTCGAGGAGGGGCCAGTTGAATCTGCTTTCTAAAAGAACCCCTTCAGAAGTTGTCTCCCAAATTTACCCTAAACCAGAACAAATACAATTTTTTTCCCCATATTGTTATCTTACTACTAAAACTAATATATATTCTAACTTTACAAACACATACATTATACATACAATATACCGCTATATATAGACAATGGTAGTAACATTTAGAAAATAGTGATATTTATACATAGTTCTCACCCAATAATCAGATCTCCCTGAGGTACATATCGTGTTGTTCTATCTTTCTGTGTTATCTACTATGTGTAACCTGGTCTTGGAGTAAAGACAATCCCACAAATGGGTTTGTTTGTACTCGAGGTGGAATCAATTTAAATTGTTTTCCTTAACAAACCTCTGATATGTATTATTGGTGTCAGGTTCGGCTGTCTGTCTCTGCCCTGACACGGGTAGTGTGGTTCTTGGGTGGTACGCGTTTCAAAGGACGAGTCTGGACTCTTCAGCTTTTCGATCTTCAGATTGTTTATTATTTCTTATCTACAAAATTTTCTGTCTGCCCAACAGAGGTCTGATCTGCAAGCAGTCACAGGCACTCTCTGACCACCCACGGGGCGGTCATGTCTTTTTATACTAATATCTACGTACATAATATTTACCTTTATTTTCCAATGCTTTTCACCCATGTTAGCAAGTGCACCTTTACCATAAACCAATCCCCAAGTGCCAACATCACCACAGGAGATGGAGGACAAGAAGAAGAAAGAAGAAGGACGAGACACGCCCTGATCCCTCCATCTTGTCTCCATAACCCCCCTGTACCAAAAACCTTAAAGTCTATATTTCACCCTCTAAATGTGTCCCTTTTACACCCTTCACTCTAAAGTGATTCTCATGTCCTCAAACTCTTGTTATTTCTGTGGATGGATCAAAATCAAGCCACCAAACACTCCTGGCAACATTCCAGGATTTTCGAGACCCCCAAGGGTTCTCTCAGTAACTCTGGGCATCGGGAACGATGTGCTGAGATCCCACAATTGGGACTTTGTTTATTGTATGACTGGGCAGGGTCTGCTTGGTTGGTAGAACCTTGGGTGTTAATTAATCCGGTGGTCTTTGCTAGATGTTGCTCTCAATTTTTGAAAGATCCCCCACCCAATGCTTCCAACGTGGTTTTTAAGTCTATTGTATTTCTCCACTTTACTTGTAATTGATGTATGGTAGGGGATATGGTACACCTACTCAATGCCATGTTCCCTAGTCCAGGTGTTGATAAGGTTGTTCTTGAAATTAATTCCGTTGTTTGACTCAATCTTTTCAGGGGTACCATGCCTCCAAAGGACTTGCTTTTTAAGGCTTAGGATGGTGTTACAAGCCGTAGTGTGAGGTATAGGGTAGGTCTCTCATGATCTTGTGATGGTTTCTACTGTTGTGAGCACATAGTGCTTACTTTGGTGTGTTTGGGGTAATGTGCTGTAATCAATCTGCTGGGCTTCCCCATACTTATATTTGGACCACCACCTACTATACCATAGGGGTTTCACCCACTTGGCTTGCTTGATGGTGGTATACGTCTCACAGTCATGGATAATCTGAGAAATATTGTCTATGGTTAGATCCACCTCTCGGTCTTGTGCTCACTTATGGTGGTATTTCCACCTTGATGATTTGAGGTATCATGAGCCTATCTAGGTAGGAATAACTCTTTCTTGTGTTGTCAATTTAAGTCTATCTTTGACACCTCTATTTTTGTAGTCTGATCAACTTGTTGACTGTTTTGGTGTTCTTCATTGGTTCTACTCTTGGGGTCATGGGCATCTATATGGTGAACTTTCATAGGTAGCTTCTCTACTCTGATAGTGATGTCTTTCCACTTATCAGTAGCCCAAATTGGTTTTCCTCTAGGCTGTCAATTAGCATTTTTCCACTTCTCCAACCATCCCCACAGGGTATTGATTATTATCCATGAATCAGTGTAGATGTAGAGCTTTGGTCAGTTCTCTCTTTCGGTAATGTTTAGGACCTGGTGAATAGCTTTGGGTTTAGTTAGTTGGTTTGATCTACCTTTTCTTTCAGTAGTTTCTGTAACCTGTTTTGTGGGGTTTTATATGGCTGATTTCTACTTTTGTTTCATTTCTACAATGTGGTAAGAACTACTAGTAAAAAGAGTGTAACGTGTTTCTTCTGTTGCTAGTTGGTTGTATGATGGAGCTTCTTCAGCACATGTCACTTTTTGTTCCCCTTTGTTAGTGAGACTAAACTTTTCACTTTTAGGTTAATTTGTAATTATCTCCAAAATCCCAGGGCTATTCAGTATTCTTATATGGGCACACTGTGTGATGAGGGTGATCTATTTGTTCTATGTGGCATTGGTGGTACGGTGGGTAGAGGGAACCTTTGTTTTGAATATCCACCCTAGCACTGGTAGTTGGGGTGCCAAGAGGAGTTGTGTTTCAGTGTCGATCACTTCTGAGGCATCTTGGACTCGTTCATAGGTTGCTAAAATTTCCTTCTCTGTTGGAGTGTAGTTGGTTTCAGACCCTCTGTAGTTTAGACTCCAAAATCCTAGTGGTTGGACTTGAGTCTCACCAGGTACCATCTGTCAAAGGTTTTAGGACAGACTATGGCTCCTGGCTGCAGAGTAGAGTATGTTCTTCACTGTCGGGTTCGGCTGTCTGTCTCTGCCCCGACACGGGTAGTGTGGTTCTTCGGTGGCACGCGTTTTAAAGGACGAGTCTGGACTCTTCAGCTTTTCGGTCTTCGGATTGTTTATTATTTCTTATCTACAAAATTTTCTGTCTGCTCAACAGAGGTCTGATCTGCAAGCAGTCACAGGCACTCTCTGACCACCCACGGGGCGGTCATGTCTTTTTATACTAATATCTATGTACATAATATTTACCTTTATTTCCCAATGCTTTTCACCCATGTTAGCAAGTGCATCTTCACCATAAACCAATCCCCAAGTGCCAACATCACCACAGGAGATGGAGGACAAGAAGAAGAAAGAAGAAGGACGAGACACGCCCTGATCCCTCCATCTTGTCTCCATAACCCCCCTGTACCAAAAACCTTAAAGTCTATATTTCACCCTCTAAATGTGTCCTTTTACACCTTTTACTCTAAAGTGATTCTCTTGTCCTCAAACTCTTGTTATTTCTGTGGATGGATCAAAATCAAGCCACCAGACACTTCTGGCAACATTCCAGGATTTTCGAGACCCCCAAGGGTTCTCCTGGCATCTCTGGACATCAGGAACGATGTGCTGAGATCCCACATCTCCCCCTTCTGTTTGCACTAAGAAGACTTCTTTGGCAACTTGACTCATGACACGTCTCACACACAAAAAGATGCATGGGACGATGAGCATGAGGACTAAGAGTATTATTAAAATATAAAATCCCATTTTTAAAAACCCTCTCCATAAGGGAGAAAGATCAAAAAATCCTGCCACATCATCAATCCACGATCCAGTGACTTCGCCTAGTTTCTTTATACTGTCTTTAATATTTTGAATACTTTCATGAATTGATCTTGAATGATCTGAGAGATTCATGCAGCACATTCCTTCAAACTCTTCACATCCATGTCCATGAGCAAGCAATAGATAATCGATTGCTGCCCTATTTTGCAGAGTTGCCTCTCTCACACTGCTTATGTCTTTTAACATATCACTCAAAGCGAGAGAGATTGATTGAGCATGCTTGCTCAACCAACAACCCATGTGGTCCAGTTGAGTCAAGGCCACCCCCGACGCTGTCTGAGGTGAGAAAATTGCTGCCGCAATTCTCCTTGCCTTGTCCCAAGTGTACACTTCATCATCACAGTCTGCACTGTAATGTTGCAAGGACCTTTTTTCTTTGTGTTTTTGCTCTTTTAATACTTTCAAATCTGGTGACAACATTGAAATTCTCCCAATGCTGCATGGACCTCCCTTGGCATTTGCAGGAATGCCGTGCCAAATTCTGTCCCCACAAATTAAAAACAACCCACGTGGCAATTGCACTGGGACTTGGATTGATCCTTTGGCTGTCGTCACAGTGTGATTGCACCAAGCTGATGCGTTTCTATAATATTTGTGATTTGGTGTGACATCAACACTTTTGTTTGTCCTTGACACATTCGAAATTTCAAATTTCATGCATAGCTCCATTGTTGTGGACCCGAAAATTTCCAGTTCCTGCGGTTCGGTAGAAGCCACAGGTAAAAGATGTGTCCAAGCACACCATTCATTCACAGGATCTTTGATGACCTGCGAAATCTCCATTGGAGAATGTCCTGGAATTGGCCATTCGCCCACTGGCAACCCAACCATGCATGCTGTGAATGGTTTTCCTGGTTTCGAATGTGTCAGGCAGATACTTTCTAAATTTGCTGCTTGGGCTAACGTTTCCCAAACATTTTGTTTTGGTTGACTGACAGGTAGATTTGCTCTATTGCTTAAAGCAACAGATGAAAGCATGAGCATCATGAAGCTCACGACTTCCCCCTTATAAAATTTCATTGTCATGCTCCCACTCAAAGCCACAAAGGAAAAAACCCCCAAAGTTTTTATTCTTTTCGTCCCTCTTCTGAGTCGCTGTTCACAACTTGAGTTTCTTCCTCCATCTGCGTACTCGTTTCTCGGCCTCTGGGATCTGTGCTCTCCTGTTCTCTTCCCCGAAATGGCTTCACGTGCCGCGCTGACACCCACTTCAGCCCTCGCCCTGTGGAAACACAAGCGAAACCCTTGCCCCAAGTGATTAGTTTGAAAGGACCCTCTATTTGTCCTGTCTCTGGGTTTCTGATCAAAACCAAAGGATTTTCCCTTAGTTTTGCCTGAGAGCTGTTTGAAAAATGCCTCACGATTGGTGGATTGGGTTCAGAAGACGAGCTGTTAAGAAAATTCAACACATACAATGCTTTGTTTAATTTCATGTGTGGTGTCGCCTCTGGCTCCCCCCTTTTCTGCCTGTCTAAAAGGGATTTCAGGGTGTGATGTGTTCTTTCAATGATTGCCTGACCTGTGGGTGAATGTGGAATGCCAAATGTGTGTCTGACACCCCATTTTTTCAGGAATCTGTCAAGCACCCTGCCTGTATACGTTGGACCATTATCTGTTTTTATTTCTTGAGGCACACCTAATGATGCAAATGCTTGCAAAAAATGTCGACAAGCATGTTCTGCTGTTTCCCCTGCATGTGCTGAAGCAAAGACTGCCCCTGAGAATGTATCTACTGACACATGAACATTTTTGAGTCTCCCAAATGATGGATATTTTATGACATCTGTTTGCCACAGCTGAAGACTTTGCAGTCCTCGTGGATTGACTGCTCCTGTTGAAGCAGGTGGTTGCACGAGTTGACAATCTGGACAAGCACTAATGATTTCCCTCGCCTGAGTTTTTGTGAGACGAAAGGATTCCATCAGCGCCTGCGCATTCTGATGAAAAAATGCATGACTCAGTCGTGCTTGCTCAAAAATGTCCGGAAGTGTTTGTGAAATGGGCATTGTCAATCTGTCTGCCTGAGCATTCCCTTCCGCTAGAAATCCTGGAAGTGTTGTGTGCGCTCTGATGTGAGTGATGAAATATTCTTCTTTCCTGCTTTCTAGTACTGTTTTCATGCTCACTAGATAGGAATATAAAACTTCATTGCTGACTTCTTTCAAGAGCGAACCTTCCAATCGCTTGACCACACCTGCAACGTATGCAGAGTCCGTGACCAAATTGAGCGGTTGTTGGAACAACTGAAATGCTCGGACAACAGCTGCCAACTCCACAATTTGTGGAGAGCCTTGAACCGTCTTCACGTTTGATTCCCATTCCCCTGTCGTTGAGTTCATCCACGTGATCACTGACTTGTGTGTCTTCCCTGAGCCATCAGTGAACACTGTGATCCCGTCCAGAGGTTCTTCACTTATTTTTGGCTTTGCTCTGTAGCATATTTGCGATTGCAACATTCTATGTTGTGGAAAATTGATTGTGCAAGCTCCTGGAAAAGCTAACAATGCAATTAACAAATCTTTTGATTTCTGCATCGCCCAATCAAAATAATCCTTTTTCAAAGGCAGATAAATCTTTGAAAATTCTCGTCCCGCCATTGTCAGCAATCTTGTTCTCCCCTTCATGATGATCTGTGCTGCCATCTCCAAATCTGTCAGAATTGTCTTTGAAGGCCTATACAGTAAGAAAATCCACTCTATGATTATTAAAGGATCTCTCTGAGATGCGTCCCATTGGAAGATCAAACCATGGAATTGTGCTTTCTTTCCCAACACTGCTAACTGGAAAGGCAACGATTCAACGAATCGATGTGCCTGTCTCTTCTGAATGGCATCTGTAACTTTCTCCAACTCCCTCTTCGCTTCCTTTGTGAGCATCCTGGGAGATCGAATGTCTGCATCTCCTCTCAAGAGATCAAGCAACGCTGGAATGTCACTGTTTGTGATTCCTAAAATCGACCTCATCCAGTTGATTTCCCCTAGAAGTTGTTGTAAATCATGCAGATTGTTGACTCTTGTGCTGATTTCCATCTTTTGAGGCCTTATTGTTTTCTCCGAGATTTTCCACCCTAGATATTTCCAAGGCGCGACCTCCTGAATCTTCGAAACACTGATTTCCAGACCTGCCTTTTGCACTTCTGCGATGACACAGTCACGAGCCTTTTGCAGCTCTTGTTGTGTCGATGCCGCAATGAGCAAATCATCCATATAATGAATGATCCTCACCTTCGGGAACTTTTTCCGCGCTGGCGACAAAGCTCGTGCCACGTACCATTGGCAGATTGTCGGCGAGTTTTTTTAGGCCCTGAGGAAGAACGACCCAATGGTACCGCTGCAGAGGCGTTTCCTTGTTGATACTTGGAACTGAAAAGGCAAGCCTCGGAGCATCATCCGGATGAAGTGGAATGCTGAAGAAACAGTCCTTGAGGTCAATGACCACAAGCGGCCAATCTCTGGGAATCATCGAAACAGATGGAAGACCCAGCTGAAGCGGTCCCATGTCTTCGAGGACTTCATTGATCTTCCTGAGATCGTGCAACAGCCTCCATTTGCCTGACAGCTTCTTCTTGATGACGAACACTGGAGAATTCCAAGGGCTGTTTGTCGGCTTGATGTGTCCTTTCTGCAACTGTTCTTGGACCAGGGTTTTCAATGCACTCAACTTTTTTCTCTCCAGGGGCCACTGGTCCACCCAGACTGGATCATCTGTTTTCCAAGTCAACTTCAATGTGGAGAGTGCCGCAGTGACCCCTACTAAAAATCCACCTCGATCTTCGTGCCCCATTGTGCCAAGAGATCTCCTCCCCAAACTGTGATTGGCTTCTGCACAACGAAAGGACGAATGATCGCCGTCTTGTTTCCTGGTCCCGTGACAACGATGGCATTCTCACTCTGCAGACACAGAGAAACTCCCCCTATGCCTGAGAGTGATCCCAAGGGCGCAATCAAGCTCCAGTTGCGAGGCCAAAAGATGTAGGATATTACTGTGACATCTGCTCCTGTGTCGAGCATGCCTCTGACCTCTATTGTTCTGTCTCCACAAGTTAATTGGCATGTGAGCGTGGGTCGATCTCGACCTATGTGTTTTACCCATGTGGTATGTATCTCGACATGTTCCCTCAAAGGAAGCCCTTCTTCATCGAAGATTGACATGACTTCAATGGCGTGTGGTGGCAAAGCAAAAGCTCTCGCGATCTGAGTGTTTTTCGCCACAGTCAATGGTGGACGAAGTGCTTTTGCCAGAACTGTCAGTTCCATATTTTTGTCTGCGGAAACAACTGACGGATAAACAATAAGTCCAAGGATTCTGCTCCTGTCCTGTCCTATTATTAAGAAATCTTGTTTTTTGTATGAATCTCCGCGGATTCCTGTTGGAACCTCCGCATGACTTTCATCCAGAAAGCAAATTAATTTGGAAGTTGCCAGTGTGCACTGTGCCCCTGGTGGAAGGAGTTCTGGGTCACTTGAGAATCGGCTGAGGAGTTTGCTGAGGGCGTCTGCTTGACGATCCCCGATGACTGTCCTGTTGGTTGTTGTGTCACCGCCATCACTTGTGTCGACGCGCGCTGACGGTTTGTGGGCGCGCTCCTTCTCCCGTTTCCCGGAAGCGGTAGAGGATTCCCTTCCACGTCTGTCTGGGAAAAACATTCTTTCACAGAGTGTCTTCCTCTTCCACACCACGCACAAAGTGGCTTTGCAGGTTTTTGTGTCTGCACTTGTGCGTGTGCATGTGGACAATTCTTTTTCAAGTGTCCAAACGCCCCACATTTGTAGCATTGTCCTCCTGATGGATTGCTCTTCTTCTGGATAGTTGCAAGAACTTTATTTATGTTTTCACTCTGTTGTTGGAGTACCTTTTCTAGCATCTTTTCAACCTTGTCCTGATCTTCTGACTGCCTCTCCGGGTTTCTTCTTATCTGTTCTCCCCATTCTCCTCTCAACTCATCCCTCACTATCGACGCGACGTGTTGAGGTGTTCCCACTCTGCTGCATGCCTCCACCATCTCTGCCAAGGATGGCCGTCCTGGCATTGCGCTGATGACCCGTTGACAATCCGGGTTGGCATTGCCGAAAGCTAGACTTTCCATGAGAGGTTGCTTCGCCTCATCAATCGTCACCTGTCGATCCACAGCTTGCGTGAGTCGATCTATGAAAGATGAGAATGGTTCTGTGGGACCTTGCCTGACGCATGAGAACGGGATGTCCGGAACTCCCGCCGGAGCAATCTGCAAGATTGCTTTGCGTGCTGCTTCTTTGATGTCATTCAACACCCGTCGTGGAAGCCGTGCTGCTTGCTCCACTGGATTAGTCATCTGGAGGATCTCCTGCCAGCTGTGCTTCTGTGAGGTTTGCGTTTGGCCCACCTTGATAGCTGGCTCTCAACTCTATGAGATATCTTCTCCATCTTCTGTCCCAGATAAGACTTTGTGTGTCAGTGAGAATCATCGACACAAGACATCGAATGTCGAATGGCGTGAAATCATACGCATTGAATGTCCCCTTCAGGAGCTGTTTGAAGAACTGCAAATTCAGACCATTGTTCTGAATGGCCTTTGATAAGTCTTTGATTACTTCGTGACCCAACCTTTCCCACCTTGGATTTTGGCCTTGTGCATCATATGTCACTGGCATTATTATGTCTCCTGATCCTCTGATCAAACCCTTTTCTTTTGATAATTCATTTCTAATTTCCCTCCAGTCTATTGGTTCTATTGGCTGTTCTTCTTCCTCCTCTGGAAACTCCATTGGCCATTGCCTGCACAATGGAATCGTGGAGGCTCTTGGTGATCCTTCGCTCCATGTTCTTCGACTTGAGGTCTTCTGTCTTGCTCCTAAATCTGGAAAAGAAACTTGAGGCTCTCTTGAACGTGTTCTTTTTGCTGCATCAAAAGACTGCAGTAGATTCCTTGCTGCTTCCGCTGCTGAAAGCATCCATGCTGGAATTCCCTCTCTTGCTGTAATGTGTATCATTTCTTCTTCTTGAGGCTGTATTTCATCTGAGCTGTCTTCAACTTCATATGATCCTGAAGTTGATGGAATATTATCCTTTTGCTGTGTTGTTGTTGTTGTTTTTGTTTTCTTTAATGTAGCTTTCTTTTTATAAATTGTTGGAAAAAATTGCTGCATTGTCGCAGTTTGGCCAGCAGGTGATGTGGTGGCGCTGTCGAGCAGTTCCGACATGTCCTGCAATGTGGTCGTCCCTCCACGAGGTGGCGCTGTCGCCTGCCTGGACAACCTTGATGACGACACGAACTCCATCGCTTCCTGCTCGGCAGACTGCAACACTTGCAGCCGTGTTTGAGACCGAGTTTGCATGGCTGTTAACTGAGCTGGCATTGAGGGTTGAATACTTGAATGTTTCTTTTGAGTGGAAGGGGTTTGAACCATAGGGTTTGAGACTAAAGGCATCGGTCTCGGAGAGGGGGTGGAGCCCCGGGATGTCGAACCCCGAGCGTGGCCCCTCCTCTTCGCCCCAGACGTCACAGAGGATCGGACCCGCCCCCGACCTCGCTCCGCCGGCACTTCCCGCGCATGCGTGCCTTCGGGGACGCCCCCTGCCTCCCCTGTACTGACGTCACTGTCTCCGTCCCGCTCCACCTCCGAAGTCTCCTCCCTATTGTCTGTTCCTGTCCCTCTCTCCTCCTCCTCTGACGCTGTATCCACAGCCCCCGCCGAAGCGCGCAGCCCCCCCTCCGCGGGTGCCCCCTTTCTCGCTGCGATTCGAGCCGATCTCCGGGTCCAGATTTCCGGGTCTGACGTCACCACCGCGCGTCTCCTGCGTCCCTCCATGGCAGCTCGCTGGAGCTCTGCAGCTGCTCCGCCCTTGCTGCCTGTGTCTGACGCTGCCGCATCGGTCTGAGAGCCCTCCCCAGGCTGTCCCCCGAACCTTGCTCGACCCGCGCGCTTTTGGCACCGCGCTAAACGGGGCCGCCGCTGCTTTCGGCGTTGCGCTTGCAAAAGCCGCACCAGAACCCGTGTCTCCCATCGCCTCCACGCCCCCCCCGCCGGCCGCCGCCGCTTCCGCGCCGCCGCGCATGCCGCGAGAGAGCGCGTCCCCCCTCCCCGCTTGTTCCCTTTGAACCCCCCTCCCCGTCTCCGCCACTTTTTCCACCTCCTCTCCCTCTGATTCCTGCGAATCGGGATGGTACGCTCTTAGAGAGCGACCTGCCTCCTCTATATCGCTAGGAGAAAACTTTATTTCATCAGGGAGCAGAATGGTATCATCTGTGTCTGAGTCAGAGTCTGAAGCCCCTGCACTCTCTGGAGTTTCAGGGCGCTGTAGGGTTCCCTTGGGTTTTCGGGATGGTGGGACTGAAGGCAATGACATTTCTCCCGGTCCCCTTTTCTCGGGCACCTTTTCCCCCGGGCTAATTGAGATCAGAGCCAATCTCTGCTTGGAGCCTTGCTCTGGTCCCTCCGCCCTTTTGGGACCCGCAACAAGTTGTTGCCTGGCTGACCCTCTCAACTGAGTCGAGGTCGCCTCTAACATAATTCTTGCTGAAGACAGCAATTTCAAGGCTGTCTTATCATCATTGGTGGCTAGAAAATATAGGTGTCTGTTAACTTCTTGCCAAAAGCCTACTTCAAATAACAACCGTGTTTCTGAGTACGGGTAATTACACCGCACCCACAGCAGTAATTCTCTAAGCTTTTTCTTTGGGATCCCCCTTGTGTGTTTGTCTGCCACGCCCTGTAGGTCGGACAGAATCTCTATTTGTTCCTGGGAAAGTGTACCCCCCATGTTCTTAATTCTTGACCTTCTCACCGAATTCCTGTCGTCAGAGCAGTCCGAAGGCTCCTGGTCACTGGCCTGCAGGTCACAGGAGATGGATTCGGAGGCGCCTTTTCCGATTCCGATCCGGGCTGTCCTGCTACGAACTTTCTTCGGTGGAGGTGGAGTGCGATGTTCTCTGTGGCTGCCGCGTCTGCAGATTCTCCTGGCTGCTTTCTGGCTGTTTTCCCAAGGAGTTATCAGTGCTCTCCTGGGAATGAGTCCAGCTCGGGAGCTGCCCACTCGGTGCTTCAAGGCTGCCCTGTGCAAGAGGTGCACACCAGAGCTCACCGTGGCTCAGTGAGTGCTGCCGGATGCTGCTGGATCGCCGGTTGCTGCCGAGTAGCTCACCGGGTCGTCCGCCGGGTGCCCACCGGGTGCCCACCGGGTGCCCACCCAGGGACGCCAAATGTCGGGTTCAGCTGTCTGTCTCTGCCCCGACACGGGTAGTGTGGTTCTTGGGTGGCACGCGTTTTAAAGGACGAGTCTGGACTCTTCAGCTTTTCGGTCTTCAGATTGTTTATTATTTCTTATCTACAAAATTTTCTGTCTGCTCAACAGAGGTCTGATCTGCAAGCAGTCACAGGCACTCTCTGACCACCCACGGGGCGGTCATGTCTTTTTATACTAATATCTACGTACATAATATTTACCTTTATTTCCCAATGCTTTTCACCCATGTTAGCAAGTGCATCTTCACCATAAACCAATCCCCAAGTGCCAACATCACCACAGGAGATGGAGGACAAGAAGAAGAAAGAAGAAGGACGAGACACGCCCTGATCCCTCCATCTTGTCTCCATAACCCCCCTGTACCAAAAACCTTAAAGTCTATATTTCACCCTCTAAATGTGTCCTTTTACACCTTTTACTCTAAAGTGATTCTCTTGTCCTCAAACTCTTGTTATTTCTGTGGATGGATCAAAATCAAGCCACCAGACACTTCTGGCAACATTCCAGGATTTTCGAGACCCCCAAGGGTTCTCCTGGCATCTCTGGACATCAGGAACGATGTGCTGAGATCCCACACTTCACATCTGGTCCTGTCCTGATTGGGTCAAAGGTTACTGTATAGGCAATTTCCTGTTTAATCTGGGCAAAGGCTTGTTGTTGTTTAGGGCCCCACTGGAAAGAGTTTTTCTTGCAGGTGATCAGGTAGAGAGGATTCATAATCTGGATGTATTCAGGAATATGTATTCTGTAAAAGCTTATGCTGCCTAGGAAAGCTTGTGTTTCCTTCTTGTTTATTGGTGGAGATATTGTTGTGATCTTGTTGATGACATTGGTGGGAATCTGATGCTGTCCGTCTTGCGACTTTACTCCCAGGAATTGGATTTCTCTAGTAGGTCCCTTAACTTTGTTCTTCTTGATGGTGAAATCAGTTTTCAGGAGAATCTGGATGATTTTCTCTCTTTTATCAAACACTTCTGCTGCTGTGTTCCCCTACACAATGATGCCATCAATGTACTGCAGATGTTCTGGAGCCTTACTCTTTTTTAGTGTAGTCTGGATTAGTCCATGGTGGATGGTTGGACTGTGTTTCCACCCCTGGGGTAGTCAGTTCTAGGTGTACTGCACACCCCTCCACATGAAGGCAAATGGAGGCCTGCATTTTGCTGCTAAAGGAATAGAGAAAAATGTACTGGTAATGTCAGTAGTGGTATATCACTGTTGTCTTGGACTCCAGCTCGTACTGGAGCTCTAACACGTCTGGCACAGTAGCACTTAATGGTGGAGTCACTTCATTTAAGGTACAATAGTCTATAATGAATCTCCATTCTCCTTCAGATTTCTGCTCAAACCAAATGGAGCTGTTGAAGGGTGAGTGGGTTTTGCTGACCACATCTTGGTTCTCAAACACATGGATCATTTTGTAGATGGGGATCATGGCATCTTAAGTTGTTCTGTATTGTTGGTGGTGCACTGCCAAGGTGATAATTGGTACTCATTGCTCTTCCACCTTCAGGACTCCTACTGCAGATGGGTTCTCTGATAGTCTAGGCAAGGTGTTCAATTGTTTGATGTCCTCTGTCTCTACAGCAGCTATCCCAAACACCCACTTGAGTCTCTTTGGGTTTTTGAAATACCCACTTCGGAGGAAGCCTATGCCCAAAATGCATGGGGCCTCTGGGCTAGTTACAATAGGGTGTTTCTTCCAAACATTTCCAGTCAGGGTCACCTCAGCTTCCACCAAAGTTAAATCCTGTGATGCCCCTGTTACGCCAGCAATAGAAATGGATTCTGCCCCCACATGTTTTGATAGGATTAATGTGCACTGAGCACCAGTGTCAACCAAGGTCTCATATTTTTGTGGTTCTGATGTGCCAGGCTAATGAATCTACACAGTCCAAAAAACACAGTTTTCCCTAGCCTCTACTTGGCTAGTGGCAGGGCCCCTCTAATCCTGGTTATCCTTCCTTCCCTGGATATATGTCTTGGAGGTTCCTTCAAGGGGATTGGATATGGTGTCATCATCATCATACCTGGTAGTTCGGCTACGGCTTATTGCAGTTGCTTCCTTTTTGGTGGAACTTCCTCTCTGAGTCTGGTTGTCCTTAAATTTAAGCACTTGCTGTGTCAGAGCAGTAGTAGGTTTTCTATCCCATCTCCTCATGTTTTCTCCATTACCACATAGGAAGAACCACAGCTCAGCTTGTAGAGCGTTTGTTCTCTCCCCATCTGGGGGATGTCTATATTTGGTACTAGAACCTCTGATCTGTATTGTTGAATTTTGGAGAAGGTCCTATTTAATCTCCTCCTGAAGCTGTGGCTGTTTTTAAAGGGGGGCCCGGCTGAAGGGATTTAGAGAGTCCAGCCACCTTCAGTTACACCGGCACTCCCCTGGCACGAAGCCAGTGGCATGTGCTGACCGTGGGTGGGGTGAGAGGAAACAGTCACCGATATTGAAGCAACCACGCCGCAGGAGTGAAGAAAAGAGACGGCCCTCCTCTGCTGGGTGAATTAACTTGGTTTAATCCAGGGTAGGGGAAGTGCAGGGTGGCCACCCAAAGGTGGCGAGCGGAGGAGGAGCCCCGAGCCCCTCCGGGGACCGGGTTTTACAGGGAAGGGGTGGGTACACAAGAAACCAATCATAGAACGAAAATTTGGATACATTGAAGACTGATGGGTGGTGTGGATCAATGGGGATAGGTCAGGGGAGGAGCCCAGGCCTACCAGCCAACCACTCGACACCCCAGCTGGAAGATTCTGGAACCCGGGGTGGGGCGCCGGCGACTGGCAGAAGGCCTGGGGAGGGGACACAAGGACAAATAAGGGATAATGAGGGAAAAGAAGGAGGGGAAAACCGTGACTGACATAACTGGGGGTTTGAGCCAGACCAACTTGCCAAGCTAGGAGAGGGGAGAACGGAACAAACCAAACACAAACCACAACATCTCCCCCTTTTTTGTTTTAAAAAGAAAAGGAAGGGAGAAAACAAACAGTCCCTTATAATCAGACGGCAGTTGTCTCTTGTGCTGTTTTAAAGTCCAGGCTCCCACCGCTCACGCTTTCAGAGTCTGAAGTCGAGGCAGGGTCCTCCTCGACATCTGAAAGCTCCAGATGGTTTATGTTGGCCGCTGAGGCATTCAGCAGAAGTCTCTTAACCAATCCCCACATTAGGGAGCAGGCGATGACAATTATGAATATAACTAAAACAGAATATGAGGCGGACCGAACTATGGCATCGGGTCCATGCAGGCGGGAGATCAACTAAAAAGAAACAGAAATATAAATTAAGAAGGTCTGGCTCGAGAGGGGGAAGTCAGGACCGTGGTCAATGGTGGCTCGCCCACCAGTTCCTCCGTTTCCGCCGCCAACACGCCTCTGCTACCTGTGGGACCGGTTCTGGTTTTGCACCCCGCTTAGGGCGGAAGGGCTTGACCCACTTTGATGGAATCCATCTCGGACCTGAGGGAGTGGACACGCAAGCGTAACCCCTACCCCAGGTCACGAGATCAAATGGCCCTTCCGTTTTCCAGGTCTCCGGATCCTTAATGAGGACCGGGGGCCTCGCCCTAGGTCGCAGCTCCTCGTGCTTCCCGAAGTGTCGCACTATGGGCGGGTTGAGATTTTCAAAGGAGCAATTTAGAAAGTTGATAGTATACAACGCCCGTGCGAGACGGATGTGAGGGGACTCCACCTTCACTGCCGAATGCTGTTGCTCCAAAACCCTTTTAAGGCTCTGGTGGGTCCTCTCCACCACGGCTTGGCCTGTCGGGGAATAGGGGATGCCGGTCTTGTGTTCTATTCCCCATTGCTGCAGGAAGCTCCGCAGTTCCTTGGATTTGTAAGCTGGGCCGTTATCTGTTTTAATTACCTTAGGGATGCCCAGGACCGCGAATGCCTGAAGCATATGCTTCCTGCAATCCGCAGCCCTCTCACCTGTGTGGGCAGAGGCAAAGACAGCACTAGAGAAAGTATCCACCGAGACATGTACAAACTTAAAGCGGCCGAATGATGGATAATGGGTCACGTCCATCTGCCACACCTCGCAGCTGGACAAACCACGGGGGTTAGCTCCGAGAGGGACGGAAGGGAGCTGGTGGGACTGGCAGTGAGGACATGTAGCCACAATGGCCTTGGCCTGTTCGCGCGTCAGATGGAACTGCCGAACCAGGCTAGGCGCATTCTGATGGAACAACTGGTGGCTGATCTTGGCTTGACTGAAGAGATCAGGGAGCGGGGCCGCTTGAACAGGGGCGGCAAGGGCATCGGCACGCCGGTTGCCCTCCGCTATGAACCCCGGCAAATCGGTGTGTGATCTCACGTGCATGACATAAAAGGGTTGCTCTCGGTGGGAGACCAATTGAACTAATTTGGAGAGCAAGTTATACAGTGTCGGGTTTGACACCTCCTGCAGCACAGCATTTTCAGCTCTGGATACTACTCCCGCTACATAAGCCGAATCTGTTACCAAATTGAAAGGTCCAGGGAACCTCTCAAAGGCTCTGACGACTGCGTCCAACTCGGCAATTTGAGGTGAACCTTCAACCTCGGTGACATCGGACTCCCACTCCCGAGTTTGGGGATTCCTCCAAGTCATGACTGACTTGTGGGATCTCCCGGACGCGTCTGTAAAAATGGTCATCGCCTTTAGAGGAGTTCTGCTCTGAATCGATTTTATAGATAATACGAACTCCTGATTGAATAATTTATGGGCCGGCCGATCAACACTAATTTGGCCGGGGTAGCTGTCCAGAGCGAACTGCAAAGATGTATTTGTTTGCAGCAGGCTGTCAATTACCCTTTGTTTTAGGTGGCCCGAATTTAATTTAAGAGGAATGTGTATGCACGCAAGATCAACGCCTGCCAGCTCTCTGATCCTCAGCCTAGCTTTCCGGATCAACTCTGCCACCAGTTCGGCGGGCTGCGTCATTCTCTTGGACCGATGGTGGCTGAGGAACACCCACTCTATGATTAAGAGGGGGTCACTCGAGCCTCGGTCCCTGCCTTTAACGGTGTTGTCCCACTGAAAAATCACCCCGTGGAGGTGTGGTAGTTTGCCGCAAATAATGAATTTAAATGGCAGGCCCGGATGACAACGGTGGGCCTGCCTAGCCGAAATGAGTCTCTGAATTTTCTCTAGTGCAATCCTCGCCTCTGGGGTAAGGGTCCTGGGAGAACTTAGCTCCTCTCCCCCTTTCAATAAATTGAAAAGGGGGGCCAGGTCTTCTGTTGGTATGCCCAGCCAAGGTCTTACCCAATTCAAAGATCCACACAGCTGGTGGACATCCGCCAAGGTTTTGACAGTTGTTACAATAGCCAATTTCTGAGGAACAATGGTCCTCTTAGTAATCTCCAGGCCCAGATACTTCCAAGGCGGCACCCTTTGAATTTTTTCCTGCTGGAGCTCGAACCCTGCAGCAACCAGCGCATTGACTGTCAGGTCAAGGGCGTGGCCAAGTATGTCGGCGGTCGGGGCACACACCAGGATGTCATCCATGTAATGGTAAATGATGGCATCGTTTACCACTGCACGTATTGGGGATAGCAAGGAAGCGACGTGCCACTGGCAGATCACTGGGCTGCACTTCATGCCTTGTGGGAGAACCCGCCAATGGTAGCGCTTGCTTGGGGACTCACGGTTGATGGAAGGAACCGTGAACGCAAAACGCGGGGCATCGTCCGGGTGGAGGGGAATTTGAAAAAAGCAATCCTTTATATCGATCACAGCCAATTCCCAATTTTGTGGGAGCATCGCTGGGGAGGGCATCCCTGGTTGGAGAGGCCCCATGTCTTCTATAATGTTGTTGATTTGGCGGAGGTCGTGGAGGAGCCGCCACTTGTCCTTATTGAGCTTTTTGATGACAAACACGGGAGAATTCCACGGCGACGTGGTCTCCACGATATTGCCCTTAAGTAGCTGCTCCTCGACGAGCTCCTTGAGCGCCGCCAATTTCTGTTTATTAAGCGGCCACTGCACTACCTGGACTGGCTTATCTGATTTCCAATTGAGCTTCCAGGTAGGGCGCTCATCAGTGACCGCCGCCCGAAAAACCTGGGGAGCCGCTGGAAGGTCAATTCTGGCTCCCCACTGGGCTAGGAGGTCTCTCCCCCACAGGGGCTCCGTATAATCTAAAACGAATGGGCGTATAGAAGCCAATTGCCCATCAGGCCCCGTAATTTGCACGATGCTCTTAGATTGTCTGGCCAATTGTAAACCCCCAACCCCACGGACGTGTCCAGGCGCGGTTTGCAACTCCCAATGCGACGGCCACTCCCGAGAAGGAATGACCGTGACATCCGCCCCAGTGTCCAACAGGCCTTTTAGCTGTTTGCCTTCCCCCCCTTTTGTAATATAACAATCGAGGCGAGGTCTTTCGTGCCCCAAAACCTGGGCCCATGCGATAGTCGGCGTGGTGTTTTCTGATGTTTGATGTAAATCCCAGGTTATTTCAGGCACTGGGATTGCCTGAGCTACAATCTGCCCTTTAGGCAAAAAGATGGGGGGCTGGACACAGTGCAGGCCGACGGCGAACACCCCCGGGTCCGATGGTAAGAGGCCCGGGATAATGTTCACCGTCGGTGGTGTGTGCTTAGTGTCACCGACCACAACATACTTGCAGCGAATCCGTCCCCAGTTACCTGGGCACTCCGGGTCGACAGCAACGAGTTGAAAGTCGGAGGTCCTCAGGTGGAGAGCCTCCGAGAGCCGCAACCTATAGGGTGCAAAAGTAGAAGCGGTCGTTAGCACAGGTATTGTTTGAATTGGTAAAACAGAAGTCAAGTCCGGTAAGTATTGGTCACATTTAGTTGGCGGCGGTCCCTGATCTCCCTTCCCCCTACGCGATGATGATAAATGGCCCGCCTGATTTTTGTCAGAGCGCAGGGGGGCACTGCGCTCCGATTTCAGTTTTTTGGGGGGTTGGCCCCCAACTGTCCCTGCTCCCTTTTGAATTTGTAAAATTCTGCCCGTAGGGGGCAGTCCGGCATCCAATGTCCAGTCCTTCCACACAAGTGGCAAGGCGCGGAGGACTTCGATGAAACAGCTGCTGCAACACCCTGCTCGGTGAAGGGCTCTTCTGCCGCGGCGACTCGGGGAGGTTGAATCCTCCTCTTTTCGCTGTCCCTGGTGGTCAGTAGCGGGACCTTGCGCGCGCACACTTCCAACATATCAGCCATCTGCAGTGCCGGGTGGAGGGGCAGGCTGAGGATGGCATCCCTGCATGCCTGGTTGGCATTTGAGGACGCCACCTCCCGCAAGATGGTGCTTCTAGCTCCTTCGTCCGACACCTGATGTTCAATGGCCTTCCTCAACTTCTCCACGAAGTCAAGGAAGGTCTCGTCTGGACCCTGAAAGATTCTAGAAAAGGCAGTTGGGGGCGCGCCCCCCGGCAGCAACAAAAAGGCTTTTTCTGCGGCAGCTGCCGACGCTTTAAGAGCCTCCCGGGGAAGGGTACTCGCCTGGGAGTACCCATCTTCCCAGTCCCCGGTCCCCAGGAGCTGGTCGATGGCCAAAGGGCGACCCGTGAAGTCAACTCCCGATTGGGGTCGACTCCACAGGCTCGGGAGAGCTTCCGTCACCCCCCTCCTCCAGGCGGCTTCCCACATTGCCCGCTCGGATGGATTCAACAGGCAAGCGAAAAGCCACCGGATATCGAAGGGGGTGATTTCTGCTTCGGAGAGTGTCGCTTCCAACACTCCCCGGAAGTATTCACTCTCCCGGCCGTACTCCTTTTGGGCTTTGACCAGTTCCTTAATTTGTGGATGACTCAATGGGACCCATTGGCGACGCACTCCCCCACCCGCTTCTGGCTGGTAAACAACCGGAGCCGCCGATGGGACAATGGCCGGCTCCGGTTCCCGGCCCTCGACCCCCCCCCCCCCCCGGACCCCGAACCGTGGGAACCGGAGGGAGGGGCGTGGGAACCGGAAGAAGGGGAGGAGGGGGCGTGGCGGGAGACTGGGTGGCCCGATGACGAGGGGCCGTCCCCGGAGGCGGGAGCAGGAGGCGGGGCACAGTGGCAAGCGGTGGGCGGGGAAAGGGGCGGGATTGTGGGAGGAACGATGGGAGGAGCTATCATGGGAAAGGGAGGCGGGGAAACGAGATGGGAGGGGTCAGATAGAGGGTGGAGCTGGGGGGAGGTCGGGAGGGAAGGGGCGGGGAAAGGGGAGTGGCCGAGAGGCAGGAAGGGGTTGGAACTTGGAAGAAAAGGATTCTGGGATGAGGATGGGGGTTTTCCCGCCATCTCGACCATGCGGTCGCCTCCATTTTGGGCCACGCCGCGGCCATCTTGTGAAACCAGAGGCGACCCGGGGCAAACTGGGGATTCAACGAACTGGGGTACATAACTCTGGGGTTTGGGGACAGGAGCAGGGGAGGCAGGACAAGTCGAGGAGCCCCCGAGAGTTTGGCCAGAACTCTCGGGGCGGGGGGACCGGGTATTCTGGAGAGGGCCAGGGGATGATGGAACGCCCTGCGCCTGGCTGGTCTGGGGGGGTGCCCCCTTCAGAATCCCGGTTTTAAGTTTGGGCGTACGGGAAGGGGTATTCGGGACAGAGGGTGAGGAAACCGAACTGGGGTGCGAAACCGAACTGGGGCAACGTTTAACTCGAACTGTGGCCTGTTCTGAGCTCCCCTCTTCTTTTAATATTTTTCTAATTTGGGCAACAAGCCTGGCCAATTGTATGAGGGAAGCGTCGCCTGGCCTGATCAACTCCGAGAGTCGAGTTTTGACCCTCCGCCAAAAGGCAGGATTTTTGATCAGGTCAGGCGAAACCTCCGGGAACTCAGAAGAGACCCATTTTATTAATTTTTCAACAACAGGTTTTTCATAAACAATTCCCCCCCCAACAAGGATTCCCTCAACTTGGATAATAAGTCTCTTTTGGGCAGTGGACAGCTTAGCACCCATAGCTAGTAGAGACTTCCCACGAAGTCAAATGTCCACTACTACGAACTTCGAGCCCAATCTGCCACGCAAAAGGAAAAACGAAAACTAAAAGGTGACCACCCACCGGCCCCTGCCTGTAAAATCAAGGGAGGGCGGAAGAACACCCTGGGGACTGGGGAGGACGACAGGGAGAGCGGCGAAACACTCACGTGTCCGGTGGGCGATCAAAGGAAAGCGCGGCGAAGCGGGTCCTGCGGCCGGACGGCTCCGGGTGCTTGAGTTCCCGTCCGGTCCCCGGGGAGCGCTGCCTCAGAGGGCCTGCTCACCTTGGGGTGCTGCTGCGTCCAAAGGACGGAGTCCAAAATCCGTAGGGTCCTTGCGAAGATTGTAAGTCCAGGCTCTACTGGTCCCGAATCCGGCCGACCAGGAGCAGGCAATCGATGCAGAGGGGCCCCACGTGGGCGCCAGCAACTGAAGCTGTGGCTGTTTTTAAAGGGGGGCCCGGCTGAAGGGATTTAGAGAGTCCAGCCACCTTCAGTTACACCGGCACTCCCCTGGCACGAAGCCAGTGGCATGTGCCGACCGTGGGTGGGGCGAGAGGAAACAGTCACCGATATTGAAGCAACCACGCCGCAGGAGTGAAGAAAAGAGACGGCCCTCCTCTGCTGGGTGAATTAACTTGGTTTAATCCAGGGTAGGGGAAGTGCAGGGTGGCCACCCAAAGGTGGCGAGCGGAGGAGGAGCCCCGAGCCCCTCCAGGGACCGGGTTTTACAGGGAAGGGGTGGGTACACAAGAAACCAATCATAGAACGAAAATTTGGATACATTGAAGACTGATGGGTGGTGTGGATCAATGGGGATAGGTCAGGGGAGGAGCCCAGGCCTACCAGCCAACCACTCGACACCCCAGCTGGAAGATTCTGGAACCCGGGGTGGGGCGCCGGCGACTGGCAGAAGGCCTGGGGAGGGGACACAAGGACAAATAAGGGATAATGAGGGAAAAGAAGGAGGGGAAAACCGTGACTGACATAACTGGGGGTTTGAGCCAGACCAACTTGCCAAGCTAGGAGAGGGGAGAACGGAACAAACCAAACACAAACCACAACATCCTCCCTGAGTTTTTTTACGATTTTCTTCTATCTTATCTTCTAATTTCTGCAGATGTGTTTCCACAGCTGCGATTCTGGCATGTGCTGGGCCATGCGCAGCATCTGTATATGCTCAGAGTTTCTTGGCCATATCAAGCATGCTATATTCCCTGTCCTCCCACTTCATTATTGCTAAAGCAGAAGCATATTCTTGTGGCCCAAGTGATACAAGTTTTCACCACATCACAGATGTACATGGTACCAAGTCTGGATTTACAGTGTCTAGGTCATCTGAGAAGACAATCTCTCATTGTCATTTCTCTCAAGCATTGAATCCCTTGTTCTATGGTCTTCCACTGGGTTTGTTGCATATATAGATCGTCTGCACACAGATATCTTTGTGACACTTCCCACGACCCATGCCCAAAGACTGTGAGGGTCAGTCCCCCTCATCATTCTTTCGTTGATAATCGGATCATGTGATAGGGATCCCAAATGTCTTGCTTCAGTACTATCCAGAACTGTAGCCTCCCTTGTAGCATCCCAAAGACAGACTAACTAACTAACTATAGATTCATCAGGTCATCAAGTGTAATCCTTTCTTAGACCACAAAGGTCCTTCAGGAAAAAGGACTCATAAGTGACTTCTGATTTTTGGTCAGTTTTTGGTTTTGAGGGTCCTTCTCCTGAATCATCATCATCATCATCATCATCATCATCATCATCATCATCATCATCATCATCATCTACTGGCCAATCGGTTTTAAATGTTTGCTTTCCATCTGTTGTGATAGGAGCAACAGCCAATAGTTGAGGCTCACTGTCTGGTTTAGTTGCAGGATTAGACTCACTGTCTGGTTTAGCTGCAACTTGAATGACTGGGGTATCTGTTGCAGCCTGAATGACTGGGGTAGCTGCTGATTCATCTCCCTGCCGCCCTGCCTCTATCTGCTGCTCCTTAGTATCCAGTAGTGTGCGATAAGCATCGGCCAGGACCCAGATTTTTGCAATGATCTTTTTCTCCTTAGAGTCATCATGGTACTTCTCTTTCAGGTATTTCCCCACCTCAGCTGTGTTCTGAATTTGTTCATGTGGAAAATCCCAGTCTGGAGGATCAGAAAATTCCTTCAGGGTTTGGAACATTTTCTCCCATTCCCCACACTACTCAGGGTTTTCCATGCCTGGGTCTACTCCTGGGTCAGGGGTCTCATCAGCTCCTCTGGAGATCTCAGCCCTCATTCTAGACAAGCTGCAAACCATATAGAGGAAGCCTACCAGATAAAATACCAGGAAGGTGGTATCTTTGGCATCCAGGGGAAACTAAACATTCTCAAAAAGTGACTTAACAGATTCAAATAAGAAGGAAAGGAAAGGCTGAAAAGACTCATCCCCTTCTCCTCCACTAACAAACTGGGTGCAATCACTAATGAACCCCAAAATATGCTACTGGAACTGGGACGCAGAGTAGGACGAAGAAACCATAAACCATACATATCTTGAACAAACTCCACTACCTTTGTAAACTCCCTATAAATTATTATTGCCAAGCCCAGCACAATAGCTATTCTAATCCATGCCCCTCTACTGTAAAAACTATATATTAGGGACAATACCGGAGCTATTTCTGGATAAGAAAATAATCCTAGGGACTAGAAAGATATTAAAACCTAAAAAAATCCTAGGGACCAGAAAGGTATTAAAACCTTAAAAATGCCTAGGAACTAGAAACACATGCAAGCCTCCACCCCAAGAGACATTATGAATACAAGCAACATGGGTACTGACTGCTTTATCCTACTACAGAGTAAGCTCAACCAAAATGCAATCAGCACAGGTTTTTTCCACTTTTCGAGCCACACCTTGGGCTCTAACAATTGTATTCCTCTTGGTTTAGGGCAAATTTGGGAGAGAACCCCTAAAGGGGTTCCTCTACAAAGCAAGTTCAAGTGGCCCCTCCCCCAACTGTGTAAGAATGTGCCCCCTGTTGACAGAGTGACCTAATTATCCTTTGTCTCCTTAAAAAAGAAATAAACCCAGAAGTTTCTCTCCTCAATTTGGTAAAAAGACACCTCATAGGACCTTGGGGACTTCCCCTCAAACCTAAGGATATCCAATTGAACAGAAGCCAAAAGGTCCCATCTAAGCAATTCACTAGAAAAAGAAGAGAACAATGGAAGTAATTGCTTTTGTGGGGTGTTTTTACCAGGAGCATGAGCCTCTTGCCCCTGGCTTGGTTTTTCTCTGTAAAGAGCTTTGTTATTTTGCCTTTTAATAAAACTTTTCTGTTTCCAAGATTACCTCCAAAGCCATCCTGCTGATTTCATACCATCTGAGGTAGCTGGGCTATCTCAGGTGTGATATGTTTCTCTGAGAGCTCATAAGACCTGACTCGAGGAGACATTATATCAAAACCGGTTCGGGAAAAAATTTCCTTGGAGAAAAGTGGCAAAAAACTGTTTACTTAACAGGCAAAGCATTCACCAGCACAAAAAAAAAAAAAAAAAAAAAGAACAATATTGTAGTAGGCATAGGGACAGGCGTTCGGAAGATTTCGGGCTGTGACGGAAAATTACAGGAATCCTTCTACCCCTCTCCCCATAGATAAGGATCACCCTTGGAATGTAGCCAGACGTGTAGCCCCCCTAACCTATGCATGCCAGTAACTTTCCACTCCATACTAACCCTAGAAAGCATAGCCAGACCCCCGTCTGACGTAGAGGAGCCCCTTAGTCCATAAATAGCCTCGAGACCCCTCAATAAACGCCTTTAACCGTCCACCACATTGGTGTCAGCGTCTGTTATTGGCCACGAAGGATCCCAAGGAGAAGATCGCAGTGCTGGACTCCGATACCAGGTCATCGCGGCCTTCACAAGAAGGCAACATAGTGGTGCCGAAACCCGGGAACCGTCGAGTCCGGGCGACGGGAGAACTCCTGGCCAGGGGACAGCACTCAACGCCGGAACGGCTATAGCAAAGAAGGGGGACGCCCCGGGACCCGCGATTCGTATGGAAGCGATAGCGAAGGTCGTAAGTTTGATATATATGCGATGGGGAATCAAATGTGAGCTCAAGAATTTTAATCTCGCATTGACGAGACTCTTGGAGCTTGGGGTCATTGCTCGACCCATAGATATATTACACTCTGAGGTGTGGCAGAAATGTACTGTCGCGCTAGCAGAGGACACAAAAGCCACAGGCAGCAGCAAAAGCCTGAAAGCGTGGGGGAAGGCAGAAGCCGCCCTACGCAAAGCATTAGAAGAACAGGAGGCGTGGAACACTGCGCGCTCCTGTCTGTTAATCACGCCACAGCAGGGGGAGGGGGCGATAACGCGAACCCCCCCCGGTGGCGACCCGATTAAAAACGGGGAAACGCGGGGGCCGGGCGCATCCCATCCCTCCCCGAGCCCAGAGCCCCCGGAGCCCCCGGGAGACCCGCGGACCCCTTCGGGGGACCCGCCGGGGCCCAGACCACCTCCGGAGCCCCCCGGGGTGCCCGCGGACCCCTCGCCCATCCCTTCCCCGCCGATAGCCGACTTAGCGCAGGAAGCGGAGGGACTCGCACGGTCCTTTTGGGAGGGGTTGACGGCAGAAGCCCGAAATATCGAGAGGGCTGGCGCGCGAGCGAACGGCGGAGGGGATCCGCCGCCCTACCCGTTTGAATATGGCGCGGGTGGCCGGGAGGAGGGGCGGAGCCCGCCAGTCCACGGCGGGAAGAACCCGGAGGCACGGCCAGCCACGAACACGCATGCGCGGGAAACCAGCGCTGAGCCCATGCCCAGCCGGGAGCTGTGGATCCCAGCAGACGCGCATGCGTGGGGGTGCGACAGAGGGTGGGCACTCGCTCGGGAGCCGCGCCCACTGATGCCACCATATATGGGAGAGATCCCTCCCTGCGGGAGGCAGGGCGAGCCCGGGGGGCGGGAGCGGGAGCGGCACCGGCACCGCCCCCGAGGGGAGGAGCGGGGCCGAAGCCGAACAAAACGGCAGCAGAGACCGGAAGTTCATTGGCAGTCGACTTCCGACTCTGAAGAGAGCCACAGCTCTTCGGATAGCTCTACGGAGCCCACCGAGTCCAGCAGCGACTCGGAAGCAGAGAAAACTGAGTCAATGCGGTTTCGGACGAAACCAAATAAAACTTTTAAAACAATCGAGAACCAGCCCCAATACGAACTCACCGATTGGGGTAAAATCAAAATCGAATGCGCGGGATGGGCACCCGCAGCATCGGTGCATGCCTTCCCGGTGAGAATTACAGGACCCCAGGGGAACCAGCAAAGAACGTATACTCCCGTTAATTCCAAAGACGTTCAAACAATAGTAAAAGCTATTTCAGAAAAAGGAATTAACTCAGGAGTGGTTTCCACTCTCGTGGACGGTCTTTTTAGCAATGATGATTTACTCCCTTTTGATATAGTGCAAATAAGCCGTATGCTTTTTGATGGGGCGGGTTTGATAATATTTAAACAGGAATGGACAGACCGATGTACGGCCATGCTCGCTCAGGCAGCAGGAGAAGGGCAACCACTCCACGGGTCGAGTTTATCTAGGTTGTTGGGGAAGCATGACGAAGTAGCCACACCCCAGCAACAAGCTGCGCAGCTTCGGACTGAGGAAGTCAGGGCGACTTCCCGGGCGGCCAGAGAAGCTATACGCGCCGCATCCAGGGTTGTGGACAGACCGACACCATGGTCGACCATCAAACAGGGGGAGGGTGAAGGCTTTACACAATTTGTTGACCGCCTTCAGGCTGCGGTGGACTCTTCTAACTTACCCGCTGTTGCTAAAGGTCCGGTGATAACCGACTGCCTTCGGCAGCAATGTAACACCGTAACCAAAGATATATTGCGTTCCCTGCCAGCCGGGGCCAGCTTGGCTGACATGATTAAGCATGTTGTGAGGGAAGAACAGCTGACCCCACTCCAAGCGGCCGTCCACACCCTAACCAGTGCGATGGCCTGCTTTAAATGTGGCCAGTCAGGTCATGTCGCGGCCAGCTGCCCTCAACCAGCACAGCTTCCTCAGGCAACACCCTCGTCCCAGCAGCGCCCCAGAGGGATCTGCTGGAACTGTGGGAGGAGAGGTCACCTCATTAGGGACTGTAGATCCCGGCCCCGGGGAAACGGGAGAGGGGGGGGGGCGTGCGGGCCATATTCGGCCCCCTCCCGCTATGGAGGCGAGACGGCCCATCTATGCCAACCCACAGTGGGGCAGGGGACCTTCATACCCTATGCCCCCACAGGAGGCAGTCAGTATCACACCCCCGCCAGCGATACAATGGCAGAGCTATGCAGTACCACCAACCGTGCCCTCACACCACCCATCATCACAAGCCAAACAAGCGCTACAGGACCAGCAGGGGACGCCCCAAACCGGGACCCCTGGGTGGCCCTGGCCATGAAAATAGGGAAGGAACCCCCGAGGGTGTGGGGGACATGCCGCCTCTATGGCAGTCGGGACCCCCACATCGTAGGACTTCAGTTTTGGGTAGACACGGGATCAGACTGCACGATTCTCCCCCAATCGCACTGGCCCAGACATTGGCAGTTTAAGGAAGTCCCTCCAGTACAAATTTATCATAGGGGCCACTGCTGTACACCCTCAGCTGCCAATCAAATTGACTTGGAAATCGTCAGATCCTATCTGGAGGGAGCAGTGGCCTTTGTCAGAGCCTCGAGTGGCAGCTTTGCTGGAACTGGTCAACCGCGAACTGCAAAAGGGTCACATAGAACCCTCCACCAGTCCGTGGAAAACCCCTGTGTTTGTAATCCCCAAAAGGTCCGGAGAGGGTTATCGTCTCGTCCACGACCTGAGAGAAGTGAACAAGACGATTCGACCCATGGGTCCAGTCCAGACACTGCTACCCATGAATTCAGCTATCCCTGAGGGACAGCCGTGCGCAGTGCTGGACATCAAAGACTGCTTCTTCTCGATACCTCTGCATCCGGACGACAGAGAACGCTTTGCCTTTTCCGTGGCATTTCCGAACGGTAATCGGCCTAACCTCCGTTTCCAGTGGAGGGTGCTTCCACAAGGCCTAGTGGACAGTCCTGTTATCTGCCAGATCACCGTGGACAGAGCACTGATGCCAGTCCGACATTCCTACCCTGCCGCAACCATCATCCAATACATGGACGACATCCTAGTCGCTGCACCATCGACGAGCCAGGTGGACCACCTGGTGTCTACAATCACGGAAACCCTCCGGGCCAACGGCTTCGAGATCGCAAGTGCAAAGGTCAAGAGAGGACCTGTCCTTACTGCCAGAAATCACCCCTGTGGACCAGTGGAGTCAACCCGAGAGGTCTCAAGCCTTCACAAATCTGGCAGTCAGACTTCACCTTGTGTCAACTGCTGAAGCCCCGAGCGTGGCTTGCCGTGACGGTGGACACTTTCAGCGGAATGATCGTGGCCACACAGCACCCCAAAACTAACTCTAAAGCCACAATTCAGCACTGGCTGACGGCCATGGCATGGCTTGGCATCCCCAAACAGATCAAAACTGACAACGGTTCCAATTTCACCTCCAAACCAGTACAAGAATTCGCCTCGAAATGGGGCATCACATTAGTACAGGGTATCCCGTACAACAGTACCGGGCAGGCCATAGTCGAGCGGGCGAATCAAACCCTGAAAACCAGGCTGGAGGTGTTAGCAAAAGCAGAGGGTTTTGCCAATTCTATTCCCCCGGGAGATCAGGCACACATACTAGCAACCACCTTGCTAGCACTGAATCAATTCCCTAGGGGGGATGAAACAAACAGCCCCATCCAGAAACACTGGGCCACCAAGGTGCTAGAGGAAGGCCCACAGGTTGCAATTAGAAATGAGCTAGGCGAATGGGAACAGGGCTGGAGGTTGATGCTCACGGGACGAGGGTACGCGGCTGTCAAAAAGGACGGCGAAATTAGGTGGTGTCCGCTTAGGTCGATCAAGCCCGACCTTCACACTGGGCGGGACAAGATTGATGAGAATTGTGAGTTTCTATTTACAGGACATGCTTATGGGTCGTCCCCGGAATGCGTATGTTCCCCTCCCAGAGGAAAGTGACAGTCCACCGAGCCGCCGGACAGCACCCGAGAGACCCACACGGGCGAGACCCAAGCTACAACGGTGTTTCTGTGTGATTATGCTATTGGGGCTTGTTGCCAGAGGACAAGCCAGCCCAGACCACTACCCTCACCAGCCCTTCAGGTGGGTCATGCAGCATCTTGATGGTGACAAGATGCTCAGAGACATCACCACGCCAAACGCCCCGTCCTTCGTGCTTAGCATCACCGACCTGTTTCCGGAACAGCCAAAGGTAGACCCCCATTCTTCACACGCCACACACATGTACCTAACTTACTGGTGCCCAGCATCAAACCCAGGAAAAAGTTATTGCAATCGCCCAGGGTGGGGATACTGTGGGCACTGGGGCTGCGAAACAATAGTTACAGACGCCAGGCCATCAGGACCCGGATGGGACCCACAAGAGCCCGACAGATTCCTACAGTTCACCTGGGCACCCGCAGGTTGCAAAACACCCGTCTTCCTTCAGGGAAGTTTCTATCGAAACCACCATAAAGTCCCCAAATTCCGGAAATGCACTCACTATAACATGACAGTCTTGCAGCCAAATCACCCTAGCTGGGCCGTAGGCAAAACGTGGACGGTAGTCCTTCAAGGGTCAGGAAAATGGGTGAATGTGCGAATTATCAGACTCCAACCGTCAGCACCCAGAGCAGTTGGGCCCAACAAAGTAATCAAAAACACACAGAAAGGGAGGAACATGACCTACCCCAAACCCTTGCCCACAAGGGTCACCGAGGTCCCGACTGGCGATGAGGAAGCCTTCCAGATAGGCCACTCAGCCAGGTCAGACCCGGACCCAATCCTTCGCATGTTAGAAGCTACCTTTCTATCCCTGAATGAATCTAACCCTAACCTAACCGACTCCTGCTGGCTTTGTTACGATGTTAAACCCCCCTTTTACGAAGGAATCGCTTTAGATACCCCCTTCAGCTATTCCACAGCCGATGCCCCTCGCCAGTGCAGATGGGACACACCCCGCAAAGGAATTACCCTGAGTCAAGTCACAGGTCAGGGCAGATGCTTTGGCAATGCAACCCTAGCTAAGCGGAAAGGCGACGTCTGCACCGAAGTAGTTGAGCCTGACAGGAAGAATAATAAGTGGGTAGTCCCATCCGCATCCGGAATGTGGGTTTGCCAGAGATCTGGAGTGAGTCCCTGCGTGTCTCTTGCCAAATTCGATAACTCTAACGACTTTTGTGTCCAAGTTCTGATCATCCCTAGGATCCTGTACCACTCAGACGAGGAGGTGTACCACCTTCTCGAGGAAAACAGCCGGCTCCACAAGAGAGAGATATTAACAGGTATAACTATCGCAATGCTGCTCGGCCTAGGAGCGGCTGGAACGGCAACAGGTGTCTCAGCCCTAGCAACCCAACACCAAGGACTGTCTCAGCTGCAGATGACCATCGATGAGGACCTGCAGAGGATCGAAAAATCCATTTCCTTTCTAGAAAAGTCAGTCTCCTCACTCTCGGAAGTGGTCCTGCAGAACAGGCGAGGACTGGATCTCCTGTTCATGCAGCAAGGGGGCCTGTGTGCCGCCTTGAAAGAAGAATGTTGTTTCTACGCTGACCACACAGGAGTCGTTAGAGACTCCATGGCAGAACTCCGAAACAGACTGGCTCAGAGACAGAAAGACAGGGAAGCCCAACAGGGCTGGTTCGAATCCTGGTTCAATCAATCACCATGGTTAACCACCCTGATTTCTACCCTAATAGGTCCATTGGCAATGCTGCTTTTAGCTATTACCTTCGGGCCATGCCTGCTGAACAAGCTAGTCTCATTCGTTCAGGCCCGCCTAGAATGGACTAACATCCCGTTCGTGGGACAGCAACAGTTACTGTGAATTCAACAGAGAACACTGCCAGTCACGAGAGACTTGCCTGGCAGAAACTTACTCAGGTTTCCCAAGACCCTTTCCCCTAGTCAGATCTCAACCTCCTACCTCATTTCAGTGCCTATGTATAAGACTACCTCGTTCATTTGTGAAAGAGGGGGGGGAAGTGTAGTAGGCATAGGGACAGGCGTTCGGAAGATTTCGGGCTGTGACGGAAAATTACAGGAATCCTTCTACCCCTCTCCCCATAGATAAGGATCACCCTTGGAATGTAGCCAGACGTGTAGCCCCCCTAACCTATGCATGCCAGTAACTTTCCACTCCATACTAACCCTAGAAAGCATAGCCAGACCCCCGTCTGACGTAGAGAAGCCCCTTAGTCCATAAATACCCTCGAGACCCCTCAATAAACGCCTTTAACCGTCCACCACATTGGTGTCAGCGTCTGTTATTGGCCACGAAGGATCCCAAGGAGAAGATCGCAGTGCTGGACTCCGATACCAGGTCATCGCGGCCTTCACAAGAAGGCAACACAATATTTAACAATAAAACCTCTTGCTGCTCCAAAAGAGAAGACAAACTCAGAAAGTCCCCTTCATGGGTTGTTCCTCAGCTTACTCAGCCTCTTATCAGTCCCTCCGGTGCTGGAAATGCTGCGGTCCAGGCCCAGCCCACTGGTTGAAAAGACAGGTGTGAAAAACACCAATCACTTGTTTTTAAAATTTTAAAAGTTTAATAGTAATAAAATGGTTATAAAAATAGTAATATAATTAGAGTAATAATAATTTGGACAATTAGGATTAGGACACTATGAAACAATAAAAACAAATAGTTATGGACAGTCCCGGTACCTCTTTCTGGGCAAAATAAGTCCAAAAAAGGACCCACGTTAACAGAGGATTAACCCTTAAAAGCAATAGCCTGTTGCATATTCATATACCTCATACATGATGCATAAATTCCATTCAAACCAAGGATTCTGTCAGTGTCAACTTCTTCCTCTTAATCCTGACAGCATCAGGGCTGATCGAGGCGGGAAGAAGTTAGGTTCTTCTGATAAGGGAGCAATAAATTCTTTTTCTCTGAAAGATTTATGTGTCCTGTGGCTGCTATCTCAGTGCGAGTACCCCATTCCTCTCTTTAAAAAAGTATCTTACAAAACATAGTTTCTATTTTAACATTATGTTATAACCTAAAACTATATTTAACACACTACTTAAGAAAATTAATACAGCATAACTTTCTAACATAACACATATAATATTCATTTTAATATTTGCCAAAAGCCAATCATAAAATACGCATTTTTCACACAGGTATCTGTCGCTGTCAAGGCGGTCACGACACAAAGCAGAGACCACAAGCAGTCTCAGATGGCAACTCTTTATTATTGAACATGGCTGACCTTTTATACACTTTCCACTTTGACATGGAGGCAAAGTCCATGGGGCAGTAAGGCTAGAACTCTTAGGAGGTAAAGTGACCAGAGTTCCTTGCCCCAACTCAGGTGTTACTGCGGGCGACTCATCACTTGATTCACTGTTGCTGTCACTGTCAGGTAACGGAGGATATGACCTTGCAGATTGTTCAAGCAGCTCAGAGGGGAGCGGGGGGGCAGACAGTTGGACTAGAGCAGAGGGAAGCGGGGGGGCAGATGACTGGGTTTCTCTCTCTGCTAAAGACATTTCAGCTAACTGGCGTAGTGGTGTAGTATATACAGACACCATAATGAGCTGCTGCGCAGGGGTGAGGTAAAGAGGTTTAGGGGTCTGATAAGAAGATGCTATGACAGGTTGCCCAGAAGTTTTGGCAGCTTTCCCAGAAGCCTTGGCAGCTTTCCCAGAAGCTTTGGCATCCAGCCCAGAAGCTCTGGCAGCTTGCCAGGTAACTTGCATGGCACCTGGACTTTCTTCAAGGATAGATTCACCAAGTTCCCCATCAGAGGCCCCCTCTGCCTCATCCCCCACATCAGGTTCTGTTATCAGCCCCAACTCTTCGTCCGCATCCCGCTCTGCTTGTTCTCACTCTGTTTTCCATTCCTTTAAGGCCTCAAAGAGTGATCCCCAAGTAACAGCTAGATCAACAACAGTTTTATCTCCCGTTCGGATGACTTCCCACAGTCTGTCCCCAACTTTTTTCCATGCCTTAACACTAAATGCTGTGTCGGGATCAGTGCCAAAATCCTGTGATTTAGCCCACAGCAATATACTACGAAAGGCATAGTCTGAAGTATTAATTCCCTTATTTCTTAACAAAACTTTCCATGTAGCCAAAACATTTTCTTCCTCTTTAGATAGATTATGTCCCATTAGTACTAGTTGGTGGCTCACCTACTTCCAGCTGTCTTGATAGGAGGAAATCAGGTCCAGACCTCCCCGTGGCTTCCACCTGCCACTCTCAGCTGCACCAACCCCGCCTCCCCCACTACGTCCCAGTGGGTCATGGTTGCCAATTGCTAGGACCCCGTATGGGCCCCCAACCGACTATGTTCTTATCATGTCGGTGATCACCAGATGTTGCTGTCAAGGTGGTCACTACACAAAGCAGAGACCACAAGCAGTCTCAGATGGCAACTCTTTATTATTGAACATGGCTGACCTTTTATACACTTTCCAATTGTTTATGCTTCTTCTACCCTAACCATTGGCCACAATAAGTCAACAACATAACACTATTGGTGAAAAGTTACAGTGACTTCAACTAACTTTCTAAAAATACTTTGTCCAGCTGCAAAGTTCTCTTATCTTTCTTCTCTCGGTCTCCTTGGTTACAGCCTTGGAGAGAGCTCCTTATCAGCTTCTTCTCGCTTCTCAGCTTCTTCTCGCTCCTTTAGCTAACAGGCCCACTGTTAGCCCCTTCCACAGGTATCTGCTAAGGAAGACAGGAGCCTGCCTTGAAATTGAAAATGTAAATTCTGTTCCTCTGAATGATTATAGTTCTGAAATTAAAGGCTCTCAGGCAAAGATATGGGAATAGGAATAACAGTTCTTGACTAGGAATTTTTTTTTTTATAATGCAATAGTACAAACAAAAAAAAACACTGACAGAGTCAGAATACAACCTGACACTGAGACAGAGTGGAAATTTTCCAGAGTAGAAATCCATTTTGATTTAGGTGACATGTTCATCTTTGAATTAAGTCTGTAGCTTGCAAACATAGCTGTTTGGTCTGACTGCCTGTTCTCACAAAAAAACCTATGCTCTAAGAAACTGCTTCAGCCAAAAGACAGAGATAAGGAAGGGCCCCTTGAACTCTGAAACAGACAGAGAGGCTGCAGGAGACAAGGCAGGATGACCCAGGAGTTCTTTCTGTACTTTCTGATTAAAAAACTAGCTACAAGTGTAACACGAAATCAGTAAAATGAATATTTATTAACCTGTTGTGAAATTCCATGTGTATAGATTATTAAGGAAGATAAAAAGAAATCTGGAGTTCCCAGAGGTACGCATGTCTTTTTGAGGAGAGCAATCCCCACATGTGTCCAGCGCTGTAATAAACATACCGGCTTTACAACTTTCACAAAAGTTGTGGAGTTTGTTTCCTTTTCCACAATTCAACACCCTGTTGGTCAGGGTGTTGGTAGCAGTCCGATTAAATGGTGGCTGGAGTCTTCCTGGAGTGACAGGTGCGGTTCTGTTGAAGCAGTGATCCTGTAGAAGGGTGTAGTTTTCCTCTGAATGTCCAGTGGTGGTGTAGATGGGCCTGGTCTTCCTCTGGGAATCCAGTGAGAAAAGAAAGCAGCTCCTCTGGGAATCCAGTGGGGAAAGGCTGCTTCTGGTGTTCCAAGTCTCAGATTATATCCAGGTAGGAGTGCTTGGTTCCTCCCTCTGGGCACTGCATCTCACAATGGGATGATGTAATTTTATCAGTCATGCAGTGAGATTCAATGGCCCATTAACAGAACATATCTCCCCAGAGGGAGGATTGGTTGTGGAAGAGATAAAGTAAACTGCCCAATTAACAGAAGATAACTGCCCCACCTCTAACAGATGGTAAATAGAATACACACTCCCATTTCCAACCTAAGACACGTGTTCAGTCTAGAGCAGGTTTAAACAGGTCCAAAGAAAAAGAAAAACCACAGTCCAGGGAATTTCTCTGCCTCAGCTAGCTAAAAACTAACTAAAAGTAAAGGAGAGCTCTGTCCCGCCGTCTGTCTGTCCATCTGCAGACAACAGAGTCCAGGAGCAGGAATGTGGAGGAGTGAGTGCAGTTTCTGAAAACAAACTGTGTGCTTCTTCTTTCTCCCCCTCTGCTCTCAGAACCAATCTTAAAGGTGTAAAACTTATTTCCGGGTTAAACAAATGAATGGAGATATGAGCATCATAAAGTCACCTCAGGACAGTGGTCTTTCCTGTAGGCATTGATGGGTCTCCTGGATAGTGAAGGCTTGACTGGGCCTTTGCCTTCCCCTTTCCCCAACCACATGGAAGGGGGTTCATGGCAGAAGGCAATGAGTTTGGGATATCAATTCTTTGCCCATCTGCTCTTGACCTTGGCCACAGTCTCTGGAAGTTCTGCAGGCCATAACACATTGTGTAATTTCAGGGCAGGTTTCAATAGCCTGTCCATTCTTCCTAGTGAGACATAAACTTTAAGGAATTTAGAGAAGCTAAGATTTTAGTTAGAGATAAGCTTTATTGGAGTTAATGAAAATAAATGGCTAGGCCTTGATGAAGTTAAGAGTTAGTAGTTAACTAATAATTGATTGCTTGTCAACATAATGTTTGGTTAGCTTGGTTTATAATGAAGAATATAGAAACTGATAAATAGCTTTTAGGAACATAAGACAATTGTAGGCCTCCTCTGTTCTGAAACCAATTGAAGCTGGGGAATGGGAGTTCTACCAAGGGTTGATTTGTCATATTTGCATTGAAAAGGTAGAAAGGTCAGAACGAGGAAGACTTCACTTACTTCCTCATTTTGGGACTCTTCCCCATGAAAGGGACCACCGACCCATTTCAAGGAACAAATTGCGCATGCTTAATAGCTTTTGAACTAATTACCATACGAAGCAGGGAATGGGATGCACCAAAGTTATGAATATGTATTTGTATTTTGGGTATTCAATACTTGTATAGATAAGAGGACTCTGTAATCACCTGTAAACTGCAGCGTGTATTTGGGAGCTACCCCACACGCTGCCTGGCATCACAATAAACATACACTTTCTAACTTTAAACTGTTTGAGAGTTTTTGTCCGTCACAGTTGGATATCGGTACTAGATCAATATCCATATTTTTTTAATAAATCACTAGTATCCCATTAGCTTGGGGATAGTGATGCCTTGAGAGGCTACCTAGCACAGATGCTAGACAGATTTAAAGGAAAATGTAGGTTTTTATTAAAAAAGCCTTCAAAGGATACCCCTTGGGCAGTACAAGAGCCTGGACGAGGCTACATCCAAGAAGGATGACCAGTCATGAGTTTTCACACTTTTATAAGTTTGGTCCATTTGCATATTGGGGTTAATTGTCCAATTACAGCTTCAGGTAATGAAGTTACATTCTCCCAGCTTTGTTGCCCCCAATTCACTTTTGTTTATACTTTTTGGGGCGTGAAGCTGCAATAGTGACGACAGTGACCTTGGTTCTCTGGCTGGAAAAGGATTCTTTCATCTAACTAAAATGTGAAGAGAACTTGTTAACACTACACAAAGTTCAGAGTTATATACTAATGCAGTACAGAATCTGAAAAATATGAAAGCTAAAACTTAAGACATCAGTCTGAGGGGGGAGGGTTTAGAAAGGGATTGAACCAAGGGGGAATTGCCTCACCACTTGTGCTCCTAATTGGTGATTTTTGTCAATTATGCTAATTTGCTAAACTTATAAAACTGTATTTACCTTGTGCGGGGGTAGACACCTGGGCATTTTCCATATCTGCCCCTTGGAGGCCTCCAATAAAGACCAGCCTTTATATTACCTCCAAAACTATCTCAAAAGTGTGCTGTTTAATTTCTAGGTTCTTAAGGCATCAAGATCATATGTATATTTTTGTATCTTTTTAATTTTCACTGCAGAATTCTTTGAAAATTTAAGAAGTGATAGCAAAATTGGTCAGAATATAAACTTTCTAACACAATTTGAAGCATTAGAAAGCAGACATTCTTTATCTGTGCAGGACATACAGAGGATATCTCCTGTGCGAGGTGAGACTTTACAACAAGGTGGTTATCCATCATAATCATAGATAAGAAGCATGTTGACATGAATATGTATTACATAAACATCACTTTTCTAGAACTACTTTGCATGCATACACCTCCTACTGGAAGTCCTTTTATGGTCCTGGAGGGTCATCTAAAGAGATATCTGGTGGTTGTATTCACTGAATGCTTTGATATTAATTGTGACCTTTCCTTGAATTTTTTCTTTGGGCATGTGCTATTGCTTCTTTGTTACATAACTTGCAAAAAACCTACGTCAGTCCTTTTAAACTGTTTCTCCACTAGCTCCAGCCATGTTTATAATCCTGTGTGCATACCTTTACATCCTTTTATCTTTTTTGCTAGTCTTTAATCTCTAGTCAGCAACTTCAGGGGAACTGAAAATTTCTATTGTCTATCTTATTTATCAAATCCCCCCTTTTTCTTGAGACTATGTCTCTTTTTAGATAAATCTCAATACTTCATTTTCCAGCACAAAGTGTTACAACAACTATAACATTGAATCATAATATAAGAAAGTATACACATTACAATGGTTACAATGACTGTCGTGGTTTGGGACAAATTTGGAAGGGAACTTGAAGGAAATTTTCCCTAAAGGGCAAAATTCAGTGGCTCTTCCCCCCACCTGTCTGGGAGATAAACCTCCATCGAGAAAAGTGGAAAAAACTGTTTATTTAACAAGCAAAGTACTCACAAAAATGGAAAAAATTAATTATATTAAACAATGGAACCTTTTGTTGTTCTGAAGCGATGGCAAATTCAGAGACAGTAATTTTTGTGGGGTGTAGCTCGGCTCGCTCAGTCTCTTATCAGTCCCTCCTACACTGGAAAATGCCACATCCCAGGCCCTTGTGTGTTGTTGTTCTATTTCTAGAGTCCCATACTGTTGTTATCAGATTTGTAAAGTCCCATACCTCCTTGGTGTATTCTTATGGCTGCAGATCTTCACAGCACAGACTTCTTCCTCTGCACATTGCTCTTTCTTAGTTCAGGGCTCCTTCAAGGCCCTCCCTGACTGGTTAACCCACCCTCTTTTATCCCAGTTATCTTCATTAGTCACAGCTGCAGCCCACCAAGGACAACCGGGACCTCCCGGGGCAAAGCCTATATACAGATATTCAAGTACAATACATTTCCTCTACTATATTTCCCCCTTTTCTTTTACTTGTTAACAGTTGTACAGATATTCAAGTACAATACTTAAATTACAACACACATATTTCCCCATGACTCAAAGGCCATGCACAACACGTATTTCCCCATGACTCAAAGGCCATGCACAACACACATAGCTCCTTGCTCAAAGGCCATACTCTTTCACAGCTCCTCGACCCAAAGGCTATGTTCTCTCACAGCTCTTGGCTGTCTCATCTTCTACCAACTATCCGCAGCTCTTGGCTGTCTTATCTTCTACCAACTATCACGTCGGGATCACCAATTGTTGTTGCTCCATTTCTAGAGTCCCATACTGTTGTTATCAGATTTGTAAAGTCCCATACCTCCTTGGTGTGTTCTTATGGCTGCAGATCTTCACAGCACAGACTCCTTCTTCTGTACATTGCTCTTTCTTAGTTTAGAGCTCCTTCAAAGCTCTCCCTGACTGGCTAACCTGCCCCCTTTTATCCCAGTTATCTTACAGCTGCAGCCCAATTAAGCACATCGCAGCTGCAGCCCATCAAGGAAAACTGGGACCTCCCAGGGCAAAGCCTATATACAGATATTCAAGTACAGTGCTTCTATTTTGCTAGGACTCAAAGGCCACCTCTACTATACTTATGGGCCACAGGTGTGAGTTCCTGGTGTTTTTCTAGGTTTTCAGTCCAGATCAGGGCTGCTCAGTTCCAAGAAAAAGAAAAGCCACTAGGTCAGGAAACTTCTCTGCCTCAGCTAGCTCAAAAAACTAACTAAAAGCAGAATCCTCTCCTGCTCCCCATCTGTGCTGCATGAACAGGTACTGAGAGAGAGAGCTGTGCTGCATGAACAGGTACTGAGAGAGAGAGCTGAAGCACTCAAAACCATCAAAATCAGTGAAGAAAAAATCAAGTCCCAGATAGGAGGGCTGAGGAGATACCTTAATCTTAAGACTGAAATCCTCTTATAACCTATAGAGAAAAAACTCTTTTTCCCTATAACATATAAAACTACGGGGAGATTAAGGGTTCAAATTAATATTGAACAAACGCCTCCATACTAAAGTAAACAAAGTAACTGTAATCCCATAAGAAATTTAAACAGCGAAAGAGAGAAAAGTACCTTCTCCTGTAGCCCCAGGAGAAGATCTCTGTTCCCAAAAATAAAGATAATTTTAAAGATAAATAATGAGAAATTTTACCTTTAAACAACTCATCTTTAAAATACTACCCCATAAATCAACATAATCCATCAACAAGATGTGGGAAAGCTTGTAGAAAATAGGAGGGGCTTCACAATAGCAGATTTTCCCCTGGGAAGCTGCTAGTTGTGAGAAAACCACAAGAGAACTGTTTTTTTCCTCTTGTGGAGAAGTCTCCATAGCCTTAACAAGAAAGACTTCTCTCCCTAAGTGAACTGAAAAAAGACTATTTTAGAAGTGATAAACTGACTAGAAATTTTAGGTTTTGTTTCTTTACATTATCAGTAGAAAAAAAATGTTGTGGGGGGAGGAGAAGTGATCTGAAGAGTTCATTTTAATTCTTACTACTTTTTCCCTTTTAGTTACTATTAATAAAATTTTCTTTATACCCTGTTAAAGTTTTAAAACTACTTTACCTTTCTCCTAATCCTATCTCACAACAGGAAGTAAGTACATAAATAATTGACCAGCACTGAAACACACCACACTCATCAGTACATTCGTTAAGAAATCTCAAAATTAGGAAAATCTTAAATTAGCAAACCAAAACCACTACACAGAATTAGTATTTCTACCCAGTTTCAAACTAAAACCACCACAAGTTCTTATCTCTCTATTTTCAATATAGCCACCTCAGACATTCCACTGCTTCTCCTTGTTCCCCCCCCCCCCTCACTATCAGATCTAGTTTTAAAGGTGCAGAACTTATTTCTGGGCTAAAAAAACGTATGGGGATACAAATACAATGCAGCATCATAAAATCACCCCAGGACGTTCCACCCCTTATCCCCACATTGTATGCTCAACACCCAACCTAATATATATTCTAACTATGCACACCCACATTTATACATATATCTATATATATCCAATATACAGTATACAGCTATATACAAACAATGCCAGTGACATTCAACAAACGGCGATATTTACACATAGTTCTGACCCAACAATCAGATCTCCCTGAGGTACACATTGTGTTGTTCCATCTCTCTGCATTATCCACCATGTGAAGCCTAGTCCCTGAGCAAAGACATGGGTGGGTTTGTCTGTACTTGAGGCAGAATTGATCCAAATAATCTTCCTTACCAGACCTCTGACATCTGACATATACCACTGGGACCTTGTCTCCATCTACTGTATGCAGGGGCTCAGATTGGACAGGGCCTGCACGGTTGGTGGAACCTTGGGTCTTAACTAACCAGGTGGCCTTTGCTAAATTCTGCTCCCAATTTTTGAAAAACCCCCCACCCAAAGCATTCAACTGGGTTTTTAGTAGTCCATTGTACCTCTCTACTTTCCCTGCGGCTGGTGCATGGTAGGGGATATGGTACACCCACTCAATGCCGTGTTCCCTAGCCCAGGTGTTGATAAGGCTGTTCTTGAAATGAGTCCCATTGTCTGACTCAATCCTCTCAGGGGTACCATGCCACCAAAAGACGTGCTTTTCAAGGCCCGGGATGGTGTTATGGGCCAGTAGCGTGAAGCACAGGGTAGGCTTCCAACTATCCAGTGGTGGCTTCTACCACTGTGAGCACATAGCGCTTAGCTTGGCATGTCTGGGGCAGTGTAATGTAGTCAATTTGCCAGACCTCTCCATACTTATATTTGGATCACCACCCACCATACCATAGCAGCTTCACCCACTTGGCCCGCTTGATCACAGCACACGTCTCACAGTCATGGATAATCTGAAATATACTGTCCATGGTTAAATCCACCTCTTGGTCTCCTGCCCACTTATAGGTGGCATCTCTACCCTGATGACTTGAGGCATCACAAGCCCATCGAGCTAGGAAAAACACATCCTTGTGTTTCCAATATAAGTCTATCTTTGACACCACTATTTTCGCGGCCTGATCTACTTCTTCGTTGTTTCGGTGCTGCTCATTAGCCTGACCCTTGGAGACATGGGCATCTACATGGCTGACTTTCACAGGTAGTTTCTCTTCCCAGGCAGCGATGACTTTCCACTATTCAGCAGCCCAAATTGGTTTTCCTCTATGCTGCCAGTTGGCCTTTTTCCACCTTTCCAGCCACCCCCACAGAGCACTGGCTACCATTCATGAATCAGTGTAGAGGTAGAGCTTTGGCCACTTCTCTCTTTCAGCAATATCCAGGGCCAGTTGAACGGCCGTGAGTTCAGCAAGTTGACTAGATCCACCTTCTCCTTCAGTATCTTCTGCAACCTCGTGTGTTTGGCTCCATATGGCTGCTTTCCACTTTCGTTTCATCCCTACGATGCGACAAGAACATCAGTAAAAAGAGCGTAGCATTTCGTCTGCTGGCAGTTGGTGGTACGGTGGAGCTTCTTCAGCATGTCACTTGTTCCTCTTCATCAGTCAGACCAAAGTTTTCACCTTCAGGCCAATTTGTAATTATCTCCAAGATCCCAGGTCTATTCAGTTTTCCAATACCGGCGCTGTGTGATGAGAGCAATCCACTTGCTCCATGTGGCATTGGTGGTGTGGGTGGTTGAGGGAACCTTTGCTTTGAACATCCACCCCAGCACCAGTTGTGGAAGATCAGACAACTACAGAAGCTGAGCTGGGTAGCGCCCCAGACCTTCTGGCCCTGGTACAGTGGGAGCTGTGGGAAAGATAAACTCAAGGCGAGAACAAGAAGTGAAGATACCACATCTGACTGCTCTGATGAAAGAGGATGTAACAAGGACATTGCTGATGCAAGAGGATGTAACAGGGACTTGATGACCAAAAAGATTGTGTTGCTAAGGGAACAGGAGGAAAGGGGTCTGAGTGGAAAATTTTGTGATGAAGCTAGAGAACTATAAAAAGCTAGAGAACTATAAATGCTGGTGATTAGTGTAATAAACTGGCTTTTGCTTTGCTTGCACTGCATGGTCGTTTTCTTTCAATCGCTGCAAATGCTGTCTCTGTGTGGGGAGCAACAATTTGCATAGCTGGCATTCGGCAGCGAGCCCCACGGAAACTGAAAGTGATGCTGAAAGGAAGCAGGAGCCCTTCCAGCATCAATCCCTTCAGATTTTGAAGGTGAGCTGCGGGGAACTGTCCTGGGGTGATTTTATGATGCTGAATTGCATCCCCATTCATCTGTTTAGCCCAGAAATAAGTTTTGCACTTTTAAAACTAGATGTGAGAGCAAAAGCAGGGGGAGAAGGAGAAGAGGTGAAATATCTGAGGTGGCTGTATTCAAAAACATAGAAATAAGAGCTTCAGCTCTCTCTCTCAGTGCATGTTGTCTGTAGCACAGGCAGGGAGCGGGAGAGGACTCTGCTTTTAGTTAGTTTTTTTAGCTAGCTGAGGCAGAGAAGTTTCCTGGCCTAGTGGCTTTTCTTTTTCTTGGAACTGATCAGCCCTGCTCTGGACCAAAAACCGAGAAAAACAACGGGAGCTCATGCCTGTGGCCCAAAGGGGCCCGGGATGTGGCATTCCAGAGCCGAAGGGACTGAGAGACAAAACATCTGATATAAGGGTCTTTTGGAGATAGGTCTTATGAGCTCTTGGAGATTTATATCACACTTGAGATAGCTCAGCCACTTTAGATGGAATTAAATTAGTAGGATGGCTTCTGTAGCAGTGTTGGAAACAAAAAGGTTTTAATAAAAGGCAAAATAACAAAACTTTTTACAGAGAAAAACTGAGTTAGGGCAAGGGGCTTTTGCTCTTGGTAAAACACCTCACAAAAGCAATTATTTCCATTGTTGTCTTCTTTTTTTAGTAAATTGCTTAGGTGGGACTTTTTGGCTTCTGTCCAATTGGCTATCTTTAAGTTTGAGGTGAAGTCCCTGAGGTCCTATGAGGCATCTTTTTACCTAATTGAGGAGAGAAACTTCTAGGCTTTTTTTCCTTTTTAAGGAGACAAAAGATAATTTTGTCACTCTGTCAACAGGGGACACATTCCTACATCTCACCCTTTCTATATATCTAAAAAGGAAAGAGGAGAAAGGAATATGATTAGAAAAAGTTTTACTTTTGTTGAAGTAAGACTTTTTAGCTTCTGTCCAATTAGCTACCTTTAAGTTTGAAGTCCCTAAAGTCCTATGAAGTGACTTTTTACCTAATTGAAGAAAAAAATTCTAAACTGTTTTCCTTTTTAAAGAGAGAAAAAATAATTTTGTCACTCTGTCAACAAAAAACACATTCCTACAAACATCCACAGAAAACTCTCTCTGAACTACAGAAGGACTTGTTGCAGCCGGAATTGCTGCCAGTAAATGTCCTGGTTTAGGGCAAATTTTGAAGAAAACCTCCAAAGGGGGCCCATCCAGAAAGCAAACCCACACGGCCCCTCCCCCCAACCAGTTTGGGAAGGATTCCTGAGAGAGAAGTGGAAAGAACCTGTTTATTTAACAGGCACAGCACCCCCCCCCCCCCAGCACACAAAATGAACAATACCAGATGACAACACTCTTTCACCACTCTGAAAAAGATGACAAATTCAGAGAGTCTCTCCTGGGAGTGGTCGCTTTGTTATCAGTCCCCTCTGGCTCTGGGGGTAGCTGCTGCAGGCCACAAGGTGCAAACTATCGGTGTTTCCCAGGTCCCAGTGTGGAGCAGGTTTGAGTGGTTCCAAGAAAAGGAAAGAAAAAACAGGCCAAGGAAAATTTGGACTGCCTAGCTAAACTAACTAACAAGCAGAAGCAAAAGCAAGAGCAAAGCAGGAGCAAAAGCGAAGCAAAAGCAAGAGCAAAAAGAAAATTCTGCACTATGTACTGCCCCTGTCTCTGTATCCCGCCAACCGTTGGGGGAGTGAGCAGACTGATAACAAAACAAAACAAAGCTTCGCTCTTCAGAGCCAGTCTTGAAGGCACAGAACATAATATCCAGCATAAACAGAATAACAACTGGGGATACAAGCATCATAACATCACCCTAGGACAGTAAAGCCCAGGGTAAAGAAGCAAAAATGGCCTTTGCATGGTATCCACAGATGTTTTATTCAACCGTGCAGTGAGATGTTCAGAGTCCCTGGCACACACACCTGCAGGGTCCAGGTTTCTCTCTCCCGAGCCGCTGGGGGTGACCCTGGTTTCAGGGCAGTACAAAGATAAGGACCAATCAGGGAATAGGGAGGGAGTGGCTCAGGGACATAGAAAAAGACATAGGAACAGGGGAAGGAGCCAATGGGGTCTTAACAGCTTTTTGAGGGAAGCTTCTTGTGTCTCCCTAAATTAGGGGATGCCCCTCAGGGCCTCCACAAGGACTTTCTGAATTTGCCATCTCTTCAGAACAGTGAAAAGTTTTATTCTTTAATATCATTAATTTTTTCCATGTTTGTGAGTACTTTGCTTGTTAAATAAACAGGTTTTTTCCACTTTTCTCGACAGAGATTTATGTCTCCTGAACTGGTTGGGGGAGAAGCCACTTGAATTTGCTTTTTAGAGAGACCCCATTTAGAAGTTCCCTCACAAATTTTCCCCAAACCAGGACAAATACTTTTTTAGTGCCCAGTGTGTGGCTCAAGAAAGTAGAAAAAACCTGTGCTGATTGCATTTTGGTTGAGCTTACTCTGTATTGGGATAAAGCAGTCAGTAGCCATGCTGCTTGAATTCACAAGGTCTCTCTGGGTGGAAGCTTGCATGTGTTTCTGGTCACTAGGCCTGTTTCAGGTTTTAATACCTTTCTCATACTAGGTTTATTTTCTTATCTATCTGGAGATAGCTCCAATATTGTCCCTAACACGTAACTTTACAGAAGAGGGGCATGGATTAGAATAGCTATTGTGCTGGGCTTGGCAATAATAATTTATAGGGAGTTTACAAAGGTAGTGGAGTTTGTTCAAGATATGTATGGTTTATGGTTTCTTCGTCCTACTCTGCGTCCCAGTTCCAGTAGCATATTTTGGGGGTTCATTAGTGATTGCACCCAGTTTGTTAGTGGAGGAGAAGGGGATGAGTCTTTTCAGCCTTTCCTTTCCTTCTTATTTGAATCTGTTAAGTCACTTTTTGAGAATGTTTAGTTTCCCCTGGATGCCAAAGATACCACCTTCCTGGTATTTTATCTGGTAGGCTTCCTCTATATGGTTTGCAGCTTGTCTAGAATGAGGGCTGAGATCTCCAGAGGAGCTGATGAGACCCCTGACCCAGGAGTAGACCCAGGCATGGAAAATCCTGAGTAGTGTGGGGAATGGGAGAAAATGTTCCAAACCCTGAAGGAATTTTCTGATCCTCCAGACTGGGATTTTCCACATGAACAAATTCAGAACACAGCTGAGGTGGGGAAATACCTGAAAGAGAAGTACCATGATGACTCTAAGGAGAAAAAGATCATTGCAAAAATCTGGGTCCTGGCCGATGCTTATCGCACACTACTGGATACTAAGGAGCAGCAGATAGAGGCAGGGCGGCAGGGAGATGAATCAGCAGCTACCCCAGTCATTCAGGCTGCAACAGATACCCCAGTCATTCAAGTTGCAGCTAAACCAGAGAGTGAGTCTAATCCAGTAGCTAAACTAGACGGTGAGCCTAAGCCAACAGCTAAACCAGACAGTGAGCCTAAGCTACTAGCAGTCCCTACGGCAGGAAAGAAGCACAAAACCAAAACTGATCGGCCAGTGGAGGATGATGATCGGGGGGTAAAGGACCCTCAAAGCCAGCTCCAGCAACTGACTCAAAATCAGAAGTCACTTATGAGTCCTTTTCCCTGAAGGACCTTTGTGGCCTAAGAAAGTATTACACTCAATGATCCGATGAATCTATAATTAGTTGGTTAGTCTGTCTTTGGGATGCTGCAGGCAAGGCTACAATTCTGGACAGCACTGAAGTGAGGCATTTTGGATCCCTGTCACATGATCCTGTCATCAACCAAGGAATGATGAGGGGGGCTAACCCTCACAGTCTCTGGGCATGGATCTTGGGAAGTGTGGCACAAAGATATCTGTGTGCAGATGATCTCTATATGCAGCAAACCCAGTGGAAGACCATAGAACAAAGGATTCAATGCTTGTGAGAAACAGCAGTGGCAGAAATTGTCTTCTCAGATGACCCAACAACTAAGAATCCAGACTTGGTACCATGTACATCTGTGATGTGGTGAAAACTTGCATGACTTGGGCCACAAGAATTTACTTCTGCTTTAGTAATAATGAAGCAGGATGACAGAGAGAAGACCATGCTTGATACGACGAAGAAGCTCTGAGCATATGCAGATGCCATGCATGGCCCAACACATGCCAGAATCTCAGCTGTGGAAACACATCTGCAGAAATTAGAAGATAAGATAGAGAAGAATCACAAAAAACTCAGGGAGGAGATTAAAGAGGACCTTCTCCAAATCTCAACAATACAGATCAGAGGTTCAAATGCAGATGTCCCCCAGATAGGGAGAGAAAGTACATCCCACGAGGTGAGCTGTGATTCTTCCTACATGATTGTGGAGAAAACATGAGGAGGTGGGATGGAAGACCCACTGCTGCTCTGGCACAACGGGTGCATGAATTGAAGGAGAGCAAGACTCAGAGAGGAAGTTCTACCAGAAAGGAAGCAACTGCAATAGCCTGTAGCCGAACTACCAGGTATGATGATGATGACATCTCTGATCCCCTGGAAGGAAACTCTAAGACATATGCCCAAGGAAAGAGGGATAACCAGGCTTGGAGGGGCCCTGCCTCTAGCCAGGTAGAGGCTAAGGAAAAAAGTGGTTTTTGGACTGTGTGGATTCATTGACCTGGCACATCAGAACCATAAAAATATGCGACCTTAGTCGACACTGGCATGCAGTGCACACTAATCCCATCACGACATGTGGAAGCAGCATGTTATTAGTACTGGCATGACAGTGGGATCACAGGATTTCACTCTGGTAGAAGCTGAGGTGAGCCCGACTAGAAACAAGCGGAAGAACCATCCCATTGTGACTGGCCCAGAGGCTCCATGCATTTTGGGCATAGACTTCCTCCGAAGTGGGTATTTCAAAGACCCAAAGGGACTCAAGTGGGTGTTTGGGATAGCTGTTGTAGAGACAGGGTGTTAAGCAACTGAACACCTTGCCTGGACTATCAGAGAACCCATCTGCAGTAGGACTTCTGAAGGCGGAAGAGCAACTGATGTGACTGCCAGAACCTGGGCTAGCTCTTAGAATTCCGGTGCCATACCAGGAGTGGGGAACTGCCTCAGTATGGGGATTTACCAGAGGCAGAACCTTTAAAGCCACTTGCTCTACGATGCCAGACACAAGCCACGACAGGGACCAGGCAGAGGAGAAAGGAAAAGGCTCTCTGCCTTGAGGTTCCACAAGGAAGGGTTTTGTTCCAGGTGAAGGAATCAGGACAAAAAGCTCCTAGCTCTATTGTGCAAGGAGTTTTATACAGAAACAAGTCAGAGAGTGGATACAAACAGCTAACCAATAGGGAATCCTCAGGGGAGGAGTGAGAGGATTACATCAAGTGTCTGGGGTCAATTGGGGTAGGAGGGTGGAGAGGATGGGTCACATGGGCCAATGGGGCTTTGAGGAGTAGGAGAATTCCAAAGGGGTGTTGCAGACAGGGATTGGCCCAAGGTTTAAGTGGCAGAGAAGGTTTGGGAATAAAGAGCTGGGTTGCCTTGACAGGCAGGGAAAGAGCTGGAACAAGAGGCAGGGAATGGCATGAGGGACAGCTTTGAGGGAGGGTAAAACCCAGGGGTAAACCAACTTGGGGAGAATATAGGGGTACAACAGAATGAACCACTGTCCTAGGGTGACGTTATGATGCTTGTATCCCCATTTGTGTGTTCTGCTTATGCTGGATATTATGTTTTGTGCGTTCACGACTGTCTCTGAAGAGCAAATGTTTTGTTTTGGTTTTATCAGCCTGCTCCCCCACGGCTGGCGGGACACAGACACGGGGCAGTATATAGTGTGGCTTTTGCTTTTTGCTTGGCTTTTTGCATGGCTTTTTGCTTTGTTCTTGCTCTTGCTTCTGCTTTGCTCCTGCTTTGCTCTTGCTTTTTTCTTCTGCCCATTAGTTAGTTTAGGTAAGCAGTCCAAATTTTTCCATGGACTGTTTTTTCTTTCCCTTTTTTGGAACTACTTGAACCTGCTCTGGACTGGGACCTGGGAAACACCAATAGTTTGCACCTTGTGGCCTGCAGCAGCTACTCCCAGCACCAGAGGGGACTGATAACAAAGCGACCACTCCCAGGAGAGACTCTCTGAATTTGTCATCTTTTTCAGAGTGGTGAAAGAGTGTTGTCATCTGGTATTGTTCATTTTGTGTGCTGGGGGGGGTGCTATGTCTGTTAAATAAACATGTTCTTTCCACTACTCTCTCAGGAATCCTTCCCAAACCGGTTGGGGGGAGAGGTCATGTGGGTTTGCTTTCTGGAGGGGCCCCCTTTGGAGGTTTTCTCCAAAATTTGCCCTAAACCAGGACAATCACTTAATAAGGAATCAATAAATTAAATTTGAATGGCAAGAAACAATGAATATCAATTGCCACTTTGACAGTGCACCACTGACAGTACAGAACAATTTGAGATGCTGTGATTCCCATCCACAAGATGATCCGTAATTTTGAGAACCAAGATGTGGTCAGCAAAACCCACTCACCCTTCAACAGCTCCATTTGGTTTGTGCAGAAATCTGAAGGAGAATGGAGATTGACTGTGGACTATTGTGCCTTGAATGAAGTGACTACACCATTGAGTGCTGCTGTGCCAGATGTGTTGGTGCTCCAGTACGAGCTGGAGTCTAAAGCAGTGAAGTGGTACGCCACTATTGACATTGCCAATGCATTTTTCTTCATTCCTTTGGCAGCAGAATGCAGGCCTGAGTTTGCCTTCACTTAGAGAGGCATACAGTGCACCTGGAACCAATTGCCCCAGGAGTGGAAGCACGGTCCTACCATCTGCCATAGACTGATCCAGACTGCACTAGAAAACAGTGAGGCTCCAAAACACCTGTAGTACATCAATGACATCATTGTGTGGGGGAACACGGCAGCAGAGGTCTTTGAGAAAAGAGAGAAAATCATCCAGATTGTCCTGAAAGCCAGTTTTGCCATCAGGTAGAGCAAAGTCAAGGGACCTGCTCGAGAGATCCAGTTCCTGGGAGTGAAGTGGCAAAACGGACAGCATCAGTCCCAGCAATGTCATCAACAAAATCACAACAATATCTCCACCAACCAACAAGAAGAAAACACAAGCTTTCCTAGGCAGCATAAGCTTTTAGAGAATGCATACTCCAGAATAAATCCAGAATATGAACCCTCTCTATCTGATCACCCACAAGAAAAGTCCTTTCTATTGGGGCCCTGAACAACAACAAGCCTTTGCCCAGATCAAGCAGGAGATCGCTCATGCAATAGCCCTTGGCCCAGTCAGGACAGGACCAGATGTGAAGAACATAATCTACTGTGCAGCCAGGAGCCATGGTCTGTCCTGTAGCCTATGGCAGAGGGTGCCTGTGGAGTCTTGGTATTGACAAATAGGATTCTGGAGCCCAAGTTACAGATAGTTCAAAGCCAGCTACACCTCAAAAGAGAAGGAAATCTTGGCAGCCTATGAAGGAGTACAAGCCGCCTCAGCTGTAATAGGCACTGAAGCACAACTCCTCCTGGCACCCCGACTACTGGTGCTGGGCTGGATGTTCAAAGCAAAGGTTCCCTCAACCACCCACACCACCAATGCCACATGGAGCAAGTGGATTGCTCTCATCACACAGCACGCCCATATTGGAATCTCAAATCGCCCTGGGATCTTGGAGATAATTACAAATTGGCCTGAAGGTGAAAACTTTGGTCTGACTGATGAAGAGGAACAAGTGACATGCTGAAGAAGCTCCACCGTACCACCAACTGCCAGCAGACGAAATGCTACGCTCTTTTTACTGATGTTCTTGTCGCATCGTAGGGATGAAACGAAAGTGGAAAGCAGCCATATGGAGCCAAACACACGAGGTTGCAGAAGATACTGAAGGAGAAGGTGGATCTAGTCAACTTGCTGAACTCACGGCCGTTCAACTGGCCCTGGATATTGCTGAAAGAGAGAAGTGGCCAAAGCTCTACCTCTACACTGATTCATGAATGGTAGCCAGTGCTCTGTGGGGGTGGCTGGAAAGGTGGAAAAAGGCCAACTGGTAGTATAGGGGAAAACCAATTTGGGCTGCTGACAAGTGGCAAGACATTGCCATTTGGGTAGAGAAGCTACCCGTGAAAATTGGTTATGTGGATGCCCATGTCTCCAAGGGTCAGGCTAATGAGCAACACTGAAACAATGAAGAAGTAGATCAGGCTGCAAAAATAGAGGTGTCACAGACAGATTTGGACTAGCAACACAAGGGAGGTTGATGGGCCCATGATGCCTTAGGTCATCAGGGTAGAGATGCCACCTATAAGTGGGCATGAGACCAAGGGGTGGATTTAACCATGGACAGTATATTTCAGATTACCCATGACTGTGAGATGTGTGCTGCAATCAAGCAGGCCAAGTGGGTGAAGCTCCTATGGTATGGTGGGTGGTGGTCCAAATATAAGTACTGGGGAGTCCTAGAAAATTGATTACATCACACTGCCCCAGACATGCCAAGGCAAGCACTATGTGCTCACAGTGGTAGAAGCCACCAATGGATGCCTACCCTGTGTCTCATGCTACGGCCTGTAACACCATCCCAGGCCTTGAAAAGCAAGTCCTTTGGAGGCATGGTACCCCTGAGAGGATTGAGTCAGACAATGGGACTCATTTCAAGAACAGCCTTATCAACACCTGGGCTAGGGAACATGGCATTGAATGGATGTACCATATCCTCTACCATGCACCAGCTACAGGCAAAGTGGAGCAGTGCAATGGATTGTTAAAAACCACCTTAAAGGCACTAGGTGGGGGATCTTTCAAAAATTGGGAGCAGCATTTTGCAAAGGCCACCTGTTAGTTAACACAAAGGCTCCACCATCTGAGCAGGCCCTGCCCAATCTGAACCCTTACAAATGACAGACAAGGATAAGGTTCTGGTGGTACACATGAGTGGTATGCTGGGAAAAACTGTTTGGAATAATTCTGCCTCAAGCAAAGACAAATCCATCCATGGGGTTGTCTTTGCTCCAGGACCAGGTTGCACCCGGTGGGTGATGCAGAAGGATGGAGAGACATGATGTACACCTCAAGGGGACCTTGGTTTGGGGTTAACTGCCTATCATACTGTGCCTGTATATAGATCTAGATGTATATATGTATATAGTTAGGGTAATGCATGTATGTATATAGTTATAGATATGTGTGTTTGCAGTTGAAATGTATTAATTTAGGCATTCATCAAATGGTATGGGATAACTGGTGGAATGTCTTGGGGATGGTGTTTTATCACATATCCATTTTTGTTTTGTTTTTGTTTTTTGTCCAGGGTGGTTGCAGCCCTCTCCCCACCCCTTTTTCCCCTCGGCTCTGGGAGTATCACAATGGGTAAGAGTCAGACCAGGATTCCCTGCAAGAGTTGGGTGGCCAGCTGCTTCTTTCCAGTGGAGCGATCATCTCTCTGGCCATGCAGTGGGGTGTCTTTGACTACAGATACTCATGTCTTTTTGGTTTTTTCTTGTTTTTTTCTTTTCCTTTGGCACTGTGACTGGAGCTTACTGGCTTGCTTCTCTGCCTCTTTTCTTGCTTGGGGGTCCAGAGCCAGTATGTGCTGTGCCCTGCCAGGGCTGTCCCCTCTGCGCAGGTCAAAACCAGGACCAGCCATAGCCAGTGAGTTATCCAGGAGAGCAATTCCCCACCCAGCCCTGCTGTTGTCTGCCACTGCTTCAGGGCTTCTTGCTATACTGTAACCCAACACTGGGATAACACCACAGCTTCGGGCAGGGCCCCAGAGTTGCTGCTTGTACTGGTTTGGCACGGCCTGGTTTTTGGCAGCAGGGGGGGCACAAGGATGGCTCCTGTGAGAAGCTGCTGGAAGCTTCCACCATGTCCAGCAGAGCCAATGGCTGATGGCTCTGAAGATGGACATGCTGCTGGCCAAAACTGGGCCAATGAGAGAGGTTGGTAATGCCTCTGTGATGACATATTTAAGAAGAAAATCAAAACCAGGTTACAGTTTTTTTCTTCTAGTCAGATGTTATAGATGGGTGGTGTGGTGATTGGCTCTCACAAATAAGGAATGGATATTATGTGTGTTAAAAGAAGTTTTGTTAAAGTTTGAAGTGAAGACCATGGTGAAGCAGGCTGTCCCTCTGTAGCCCATGGGGATCCACAGGGGATGCAGACATCCACCCGCAGCCTGTGGGGGAGGTGTCCATGCTGGAGTGGGTGGATGCCTGGAGTAGGCTGTGATCCAGTGGAAGACCCAGTGGAGAAAGAGGGACCTTGCTTCCAGGCTGGAGCAGCCTGTCCTTGGAGGACTCACCCCGTGAAAAGAGACCTACGTCGCAGCAGGAGGACTCTCTACCCATGGGAGGAATTCAGGTTGCAGCAGGTATGATAGGACTGCTGCTCATGAGAGTGGACCCACGCCGGAGAACTTCACGGAGAACTGTCTCCCGTGGGAGGGACCCTATGGCCTTACAGGGGATGGACTCCTCTCCCAGAACAGCAGAAGAAAATCTCGATGATGAACTGACCAAAACCCCCATGCCCTGTTGTCGTAGTTGAGACGGTCACAATACAAAGCAACACTCCATTTACAGAAGGCTTCAAACCCTGGTTTTATTATAGCATGCATGCTTTTTATACATTCTTACAAATCTTATAAGTTTACACTTTACTCATTGTCCTAGGGTGATGTTATGATGCTTGTATCCCCAATCGTGTGTTCTGTTTATGCTGGATATTATATTCTGTGCCTTCAAGACTGGCTCTGAGGGCGAAGGCGGGGAGAAGAAGAAGCACAAAGTTTGTTATCAGCTTGCACTCCTCCACATTCTGCTGGAACACAGAACTCCACTGTGTTGTCTGGGCACGGAGAGGGCAGAACAGGGCCCTCCTTTGCTTTTTAGTTAGTTTAGCTAGCTGAGGCAGAGAAGTTTTCCCTGGACTGTTTTTATTTCCTTTACTTTTTCTTGGAACCATTTGAACCTGCTCCGGACTGGGACCCAGGGAAACACCGAGAGCTCGCACTTTGTAGCCTACCAGGGCCTACTCTGGGCAGTGGCCTTTTCCCAGCACCGGAGGGACTGATAACAGAGCGACCACCCACTGGAGAGATTTTCTGAATTTGTCATCTCTTCAGAGCAGCTAATGAGTTTGTCATCTGGTATTGCTCATTTTGTGTGCTGGGGAGTGCTTTGCCTGTTTAAATAAACAGTGTTTTTTTCCACTTGTCTCCGAGGAAACTCTTCCCAAACCGGTTGGAGGGAGGGGCCATGTAGGTTGGCTTTTTGGGGGGGCCCCTTTTGGAGGTTTTCTCCCAAATTTGCCCTAAACCAGGACACTCATTGGTCAGGAAAAACAAACAAAGTGCTTATTGGAATAGACAGTTGCAGGTTTCTCTTATTTATCCTTCTTTCTTTCTTGGTTTCTACGTTAACGACCTTGGTAGAAAATTCTTTCAGGGGTAAACATGGATCCTCTTATCAAACTTCTCTCTGGCTCACAGAAGTCGCTGTAAAACCTCTTCCACAATTCCCCCTTTTTTTGTATTTGAACCACAAACACAACTGCTAAGGACTTTTGCAGGGCCCTTGCAAAAATCAAAGCAGACTAGGGAAACACAAAACAATGATGACAACCACCAGCAAAGTTAATGACCCAGTTTCCAACAGTAGCCCAAACCATTCAACAATACCCCAACTTGCAAAGAAACCACTCAACAATATCTATCCTTCATTCACCTGCAAATTACTAACTTCTTCCTTCAAATCCAAAACTCCTGTGAACTGATCCACTGTGATCTAACAAGCCCATACAACACATACCCTCAAAATCCTGATGTTCATAACCATGCACCAACAATAAAGATGCACCAACAAGGCACATAGAAAATGAATTTTCAAATGCTGTTACAGACTCTGTAGTGCCTTAAAGACGCACTTATGGCTGGATGACACTTTCACTTTTAGGTGAATAGATTTTTCTCCACACATTATTAGAGACCAAATCATCTGCCTAGTCACCACTTAGAACTAAGTAGCAGCCGCTTAACTTTACAACTGGTTGCTGCTATCATAATGGACAACTAGCCTAGTTGTTCAATGTGTGGAACCTTAACTACTAATTCAACACTCCTATGCAAAGGCAACACTTCTCCCCTAGGTATATTAAATTTCCCTTTTTTGGGAACGTCAGTGCCATGCAAAGGGAAATGGTACAAGACACATTACTCAGCACTATCAACCTGTCTGTAGAAAATTACAAAGAACTAAAGTAAAGGTAACATCCACCAATTTGAATTCGAGTTTTCAGCGTGAGTCAATATACCCATTTGCTCTGCCTTGAATTATCAATTTCACAGCATGCTCTTTGAGGGTCCATGCTTCAATCCACCTAGTAGCCAGTGTCACCCACTCATTCTACTTCAGCTGTGGAACTACCTATCCTGTTCCTGTATACTCCAAATAAGACTTAGCACAATGAGAAAAAACCCAATGAAGGCCATTCTCTGTCAGAACACACATGTCCCTTCCTTCACGTTATTAATTCCACTGAGCCAGTCCACCTTCCAGTAATCAAATCTTTAACCCATACCTTCATTTTTTTTATGAACATTTGACTATTTAGAATTCAAAGAAGAAAAATGATAGAATATAGGAGACAACTGTAAGTCAGGTAAAGGACATAAAAAGTTTAACACATAAACTAATTATCTAATCTCACTTAAAGTAACTTCCTATACATTCCCCCTTTTTATTTTTAAACCCAGCACTTCAAAACAATATGAGTGCATTCAAAAATTGTTTGGTCTATTGAAATATGGGGAATGATCAACACCCCAGGGATGAAAATACGCCTACAATTTATTTATTTTTAAGAGATATATGCTGGGCCATTATCCATCTTTACATACAATGAAACACCTAAAATAAAAAAGGCATGGCAAAAATGACCATTAACATCCCAAGCTGATTCACCTGCCAATGCTAATTCAACCATGGCATGAGAAAAAAAATGTCAGTTGTAGCATAAACAGACTTTAAATGGCCAAACTCGGGCATTTTTATAACATCTGTTTGCCATTCTTACAAAGGGAGTAGGTCTCTAGGATTGGTACCATAGCATTATGAAATACGAGTCATATGCCAATCAGGACAAGAAGAAATAATTGATTTTGCTTCACTTTGTGACAAATTATTGCCATAGTGCCTAAGCACCTTGGTGAAAACATTGATGAGATAACACAGTTACCATTTTTACTGCCAAAGCAGCCTCAAGGGAATCCACATCAAACAATTAAGGAGACCCTTGTTGAATCATAAATTCATATTCCCGATGATCATCCTTTTTCCAGGCTACAGCTGCTTTTCTAGTTTTCCCTGATCCACCTGTAAAAACTGTTGTACCTTCCACTGGAACAGGAGAACAAATTTGTTTCCCCGAAAAAGGAATGTCCCTAGTCAAAGTCAAAATAGGATGAGAAGGTAAATGATACATTATTTAACTTATAAAATAAGATAAAGCAGATTGTAATTCGTTATTATTTTGAAAACACCATTCAAAATGCTATTGTTCTACAGATATCACAATAGTTACAGGATCATGGCCTAAGATTTTATGACAACCTCAGCGACCCTTGATATCTGCAAAAAACTCATGAAATTGTTTTTCGGCATCTGAAAGATAAATATATCCATTCCAAAATATGCAATTTATCTTCCCAATCATCATTCCATTGATGCAATATTCCACATGGTATTTTTGTTCTTTCAAAATAAATAATTACACAAGAACAAAAGTATTTATTCTGTTAACAAGTTTGCATGTCAAAGCTAATTCAACTTCTTCCATGACCTTTTCTTTAACTGCATCAAATATTTCTCATCAGTAGAAGAAGCAATCCCTGGCAATAATTCAAACAAAGGTTGCGTTTGATGATTAGTTATCCCTAAATATGACCTAATCCAACCTATTGCATCAACCAATTTTTATACATCAGTAACAGCTTTAACTTCAATATCTAATTTTACAGGTTGAGACATAAACCGAGTATCGGTTATTATCAACCCCAAATATTTCCAAGGCATTTGTTTTCCCACTTTCTCTGGGGCAATAACTAAACCCAAAAGTTTTCAAATTTGTTACAGCACATTGTTCAAGATCTGACGACTGTTGTTTATTATCAGAAGCCAACAAGATATCATCCGTGTAATGATAGCAATAGCAATTACTAAATTGCTCTCCCACCTTTGATAAGGCCTGTGCCACAAGCCATTAGAACTTTCCATTGATATTTTTATTAGGTTCAGCATGATTTAAAGGGGGCACAGTAAAAGCAAATTTTTCCTTATCTTGTTCAGCCAAAGGAATGATAAAAAACCAATCTTTGAAATCAATTATAATTATCTTCCATCCCTGTGGAATCATTGTAAGTGTTGAAAGACCTGGGTGCAAAGGTCCCATTGTAGCCATTACAGCATTTATTTGCCATAGGTCATGCAAAAGTCTCCATTTTCCGGATTTCCTTTTTATCACAAAACCAGGGGTATTCCATGAGCTAAATGACTCTTCAGTATGTCCAGCTTACAGCTGTTCCGCTACTAATGCTTGCAGGGCAGTAAGCTTTTCAATAGGAAAGGGCCACTGGTCAATCCAGACAGGTTTATCTGTCAATCATATCAGGGTTACAATTGGACATTTAAGGCCTTGCATCACAGTGGTCCCTACTAAAATTCCATGGTAATTTTAACACCCCATTGGGATAAACAATCTTGTCCCCATAAGTTATGTAAAGCATTGATAACATAAGTTCTGATGTCAGCTTGTTGGCCATCAGCATTTTTTACATTAATCACAATAGCACACAGACCACCTGTAGTAGAGCTGCCCAGCCCCATGATTCCAAAACCTGCTTGAGTAAGAGGCCATGATTGAGGCCAAAAATGTAGTGAAATTATAGTTACATCTGCTCCCATGTTAATTAAACCTGTTATTATGGTCTCTGGATTATGTCCCTTGGCTGTAATAATGCATTCCTTTTCCGGGCATTGATCTGTCACTTTTTGAGTCCAAAATATTTGAGGTAGTCCTGTAGATCCAAGACCTCCTGTACCACAACTCCAATTCACTGCAATTGGAATATAACTCACAAAAAGAACAAGTTGAACAATACAAATTCCTTTTTGAATAGTAACAGGGGATTCACTAACTGATACCATAGCATAAATTTGTCCCACATAATTGAATCTATAATCCAAGTGGCAGTGAAGCTGTGGACACTGACAGAGCTGACAAAGCCACTCATAATCAGAATCAATAATGCCTAAATGTACATTAATACCTTAAATAATATACAAATATCAAATACATCACACACTGATGACATAGGTTTTTAAACTAAGCATTTCATTGTTACAAGATTCAGTAATGTTCCCTTTAGATTTTTTTCAACTGTTTTTTATCAGACTCTAGAATCTAAAGATTGTTTCTTAGTAAATTTCTAAACTTTTCAACACATCGAAACTTGCAGACAGTAGACTAAGTACTGATTTTAAGCAAATATCTCTAGCTATAGGAAAGTCCTCTCTGTAATTTCAGGCTATCTCTTTACTTCATTAAGTTAGTTATTACTGTTGAGGCAAGCTTACAGCTTGCAGCAATTGCTTGTATTTTAACCTTTGCTATGTTATTTAAAAGGTCTTCATTGCTTGTTTGTCTCACATCTTCTGTCTGCAATTTTTTTCTTTGTTCTCTCCCTTACTACTATAGCTTACATTGATCGAACACTCACAATAACAAAGCATTCTAACCCTGTCCTATGGGACCATAGACATCAAGAAGTACTTTACAAATATATTCTTATAGATAGATAATGAGATGATTGGTTCTCACAATTAGGCAATGAATACTGTGTGAATATTAAGAGAAGCTTTAGTGATGTATAGTTATGTTATTGTAATTTAGATGTCCTCTGTTCTCCCCATAGTTACTTTTTCCATCCCCCTCTGTATCGTTGCCATCAGACAGCCTGGGTTGTCTAAAACAGGTAGAAAGAAGGCATGCACATGTGCCCCTTACATGGGGCAGTTGGGAATGGAAAAGCTTGTTGCTTAGGGGGTGCGGCACAGCAACACCTGATCTCCAATCAAGTTACAAGAAAGCAGTCTCCACCAATAAATGGCAAAGAATAGTTGACTGACAGACTTTAGGAGGGGCCAGGGTTGGCTGATGCAATCCCCAAGGGGTATAAAAGACTGAGTATCCATCTTGAAGATGAACTGACCATGAGGTAAGCAGGCATGAAGGCAGTTTCCAGTGCTGCAACTTTTTCCTTAGCTAGTCCTTTTGTTGTATTTTTATTAAGATTTAATAAACCTTTTAAAATTTTTAAAGTGAGGAGTTGTCTCACATATATCTTGTCAAAATAATTACTATGTCAACTATAGATATAGCAATCAACAACATTTATAAGAATTATTATTTACATTCAATCCTTATCAGATTTAAATCATAGATATTCAGCACTGAATAACACTGGGTCCTTAATTGCGCATAATTTTTGTCAAAATATTTATGTCCCATTGATATAAAATTTCAATAGTCAATCCGAATTTTATTTCTATATCTTTTATTGTAAAGAAAGCAAGCAAGCAGTGCTGGGTAGTCAGGGAGTCACTGCTCCACTCACAGCACACACCACTTACAATTTCAGTAAAGTATATATACTGTTTTTAAGCCTACAAAGCATTTTCCAATGTGCCTGGTTAGTCCAAAACAGCAAATATCAATAAGCTGGGATCAGCAATTTCATAATCTTTCCAGGTGGTCATTGGCTTCCTATCCTTCTTGTGGTCGTCTGGAGGGAGGCCTTACGCTGCTGTCTGCTACATGATTTTGTCAAATGCATCAAGCTTTTTATTATACATAAGCATTTATTTGCTTTGTTGCAATATCTCTTAGCTTTACCACAACTTCCTCTATTTTATTCTAAGCATCAGTCATCTTGCTACCTCATCTCTTTTACTCTACTGTACATCTTTTATTTCGATGCTTTATTTGGCTATTTGGTCAGAAAGTTTCAAAACCTTTCTTTGTGTCTATTTTTGACACAGCAAATATAGGCATTTGCTGATTCCATTGCCAATTGACACGAATCACAAAAACATTTTTCACACCATCAAACAAGTGGCCTCAGGGTGCCATAGGGCCACATCAGGGCCTCGGTAAGGGAGAGATCCAGGTTCGTCTAGGTGGAGTGACAACACAGAGCTCTGAGCAGCTCCCAACACTTTTGAAAGTCCTGAGAGGGATCTAAGGCAGCCATCAGCTGAAGGAAAGTAAGGAAACGGCACAGGACGGCTCCAGCCCTGCCCCCACGGAGTTCCTCCAACTGCAGCAGACACAGGCCCCCCCCCCCCCCCCCCGTCGTCTGGGTGCAGCTCCCGCCCCCCCCCTGCACAGACTCCGAAAGGGCAGGGGGGGCTGCCGGGGGGGGTTCGAGGCGGGGCCCGAACAGTCACGTCCCTCCCCCACACCCACAGCGCCCTGTCCTGGGTGCTGGCAGCTGCTCGACGCTGGGTGGGGAAGGGGAAGGTCAGAGGTTCCTCCAGGAGATCTTATCACTGGCATTTCAGGAAATGAAGAATACAATGTTGTTATAGATACATATTATAGTATTGGCTTTTCGCAAATATTAAAATGGATTTTATATGTGTGGTGTTAAAGTAACTTTGTTATAAAGATATCATTTATATTTCTGTTGTTAATTAAGCTTAGACATAGTAATGAAATAGCTGATATAAGTTGATATAAGTATGCTTGTGTTAAAATGCCTGCTTGGATTGGATAACATCCAATGAACATAGGATGAGAACACCTGCTACAGATATGCCAACTATCAGCATATGTCATCTAAAGAAAGTATGGACCAAGGCCCAAACTGGAAGTGATAAAGAGAAGGAGCCAAAATCACAGCCAAGAAACACGCATGCTCTAAAAAGGTGGACCCAAGGAGGGGCTGTGTAAAATAGTTCCTGGAATATGTAAACTAATTTGGGGAAAAAAGTTTACTATGCATAAGGGTCTATGAATATGCAACAGGCTGATGTAAGGGAAAAGGTATTTAAGGGGTATCCCTGAAGGTAATGGTGTGGTCTCGGCTGAGTGCCAAGATGCACCCGGCCCTAATAACCTGTGGTCTATCGTCCTTGTCTCCTATTGTCCTTTATTAAACTTTTAAAAATTTTCACAGGAGAGTGAAAATGTTTTTCACAACGTTAATAAATCCATTTGTCTGTACAGTTTGGGAGGTAGTGGAGGGACAGACGACTCGGGGGGGGGGAGTGGGGGGACAAACAGCTCGGCTTGTTCTTCAATTTGTCTCTTCTGTGAATGCATTTTGGCAGAAGTAACATATTTTAACTTTGCATTCAGTTTCATTAATTGCTGTGCCAAAGAAAGGTGCACAGGCTTAACACAGTCCTTCAGAGACACACTGAGGAGCACCACCAGCCTGTCTCCCACGATAACAGATCCTGAAGAAATCCCCACAAAAGCAAATCCAGCAGACTCCTCAGGGAAAAACACATTCTCAAGCTGAATCCCATCTTTCTGCTGTTCCCCATCAACTCCCATTTCTTGTTCTGTCTTCCATACTTTGACACTAAGGGCAGTACTGGCATCAGTTTCAAAGTCCTATGATTTTTTCCACAACACACTACAAAGGGCATAGTTCAAAGCTTGAAAATCCTTCTTTGTGGTGGTGTTCGCAGGGGTCCCAGGATGAGGGAAGAGACGAGAATGTTGACTCCATGTTTGAGAAGGCTTGATTTATTATTTTATGATATATATTATATTAAAACTATTCCAAAAGAATAGAAGAAAGGATTTCATCAGAAGGCTAGCTAAGAATAGAAAAGGAATAATAACAAAGGCTTGTGACTGAGACAGTCCAAGACAGCTGCACTGTGATTGGCCATTAATTAGAAACAACCACATGAGACCAATCACAGATCCACCTGTTGCATTCCACAGCAACAGATAATTATTGTTTACATTTTGTTTCTGAGGCCTCCCAGCTTCTCAGGGAAAAAATCCTAAGGAAAGTATTTTTCAGAAAACATGTCTGTGACACTTCTTGATGTCGCTCACCATGGTTTTCATCTTGTCAATCGTGGCATGGACGTTCTCTGCTTTTGATGACAAGTTGAGGCAGCAGAGACCTTCAAATTCTTCACAGCAATGGTTGTGCAGAAGGAGCAGATAGTCTATGGCTGCCCTATTCTGAATGGTGGCTTGCCTGGTAATTTCCTCATCTGATAAGAGGTCACTCAGGGCAGTAGAAGTGAGGTTTGCCTGTTTTGCAACCCAACATTCCAATCGGCCTAATTCTCCCATGCTTTTTGCTGCCAAGATCCACGGCAGAAGGACTGTAATTGCGGTGGCTTTAGGTTTGGACCAGTGAACAATTTCCGAATTACAGTCAGGGTCTAATTGCCTTAGGTCTCTTTTTTGGATAGCCAATGTATGTGTGTTGTTTTTTGTTTGCCAATGAATTAGGTTTGTTCGATTTGGGGTTAACAGGCTCAGCTTGCCAAAGGTACATGGACCTCCGAGCAGACGAGGAGGGAGACCTGCCCATGCTCTCTCTCCACATATTAAAAACATACCTTTTGGGAGTTCACGAGGCTTATAATCACCACCTCATGAGTGCATGACTAGGACTGAATTTTCACACCAGTTTTTGTCTGTGTAGTGTGAGTTGCTAGGGTCAGGATAGGTGTTTCGTTTAGCTTCCTGATATGGTAACTGGGAATTGAATTTAAAGTGAATGCAAAAGGTTGCATTCATGGAGCCTAAGAGATCGAACTCTTGTGGCTCCCTTTTTGGCACTGGTAACTTTCTCACCCACTCCTGCCAAAACAGTAAAGAACTGTCAGCAGGATAGCAGCCAGGAGAAGGTGCGAGTAAGTTAACTTCATTTAAAGCACTCCAAATTTCATTTGGGAACTCTGAGGATTTAAAGGGAACTCCCACCAGGCAAGTTGACAGGGGGTCAGAGGCCGTCACTGTGGAGAGACAAATGTGATCTTGTCCAAGGGCTCTGGCCAAGGTGGTCCATACGTTCACTTTGGGCTGAGGGACTATCCAGGAGATCGCTAGAGAAATGATCGCAAGTAGGATGAGGAGCAGGCTCGGTCTCATGGCGTCTCGAGACTGCACACAAACAGCGAGATCTAAACCGATAAAAGGAAACTTAGGACAAACATATATTACAAACTATTCCAGAAAGGAGGCTTAAATGGAATTTCCTCCAGAGAACGCGTGCGGCATTTCCTTCTCCAGGCAGCATTAGCAACCTGGGGCGCTTCTGTCGATTTCTCTGAGACCTTGGGAACATAGGGCCTTACCCATTTGGAAGGAACCCACTTTAACCCAGAGGGGGTGGACACACAGGTGTATCCACGTCCCCAAGTAACCAATTTGTAAGGTCCCACTGTCTTCCAAGTCTCAGGGTCCTTTACTAAAACCAGAAGCTTTTCTTTCATCAACGTATGACTGTTCCCCTCAAAGTGGCGCAGGATGGGCGGGTTCAGGCTGTCAAAGGAACAATTCAGAAAATTGATTGTGAACAGCGCCCTGGACAACCGGATGTGGGGAGGTTCCAATTCAGAATCTGTTGTTGCTGGTCCAGGACTCTTTTAATATTGCGGTGAGTCCTTTCTACTATGGCTTGACCTGTAGGGGAGTAGGGGATGCCAGTTTTGTGCTCTACTCCCCATTGCTGCAGGAAGCTCCCGAATTCCTTGGATTTGTAGGCAGGCCCATTATGAGTTTTCAGCTCCTTGGGGATGCCCATGAAAGAAAAAGCCTGTAAGAGGTGCTTAATGGCATCATTAGATGACTCTCCTGTGTGGGCAGAAGCATAGACCGCTCCAGAAAAAGTATCTACACTAACATGAACGTATTTCTGCCATCCAAATGACTGTATGTGTGTTACATCTATTTGCCACAGTTCACAACTGTTCAACCCCCTTGGGTTTGCTCCCGTACGCACTGTAGGGAGTGCATGTTGTTGGCAATTTGGGCATGTGGCCACAATTGCTTTGGCCTGTTCTTGAGTGATGTGAAACTGACGAACCAGGCCAGGTGCATTTTGGTGGAAAAGCTGGTGGCTGATTTTTGCCTGTTCAAAAACATTTGGGAGAGTGGCCATCACTGCAGGTGCAGCAAGAGCATCTGCCCTTCTGTTGCCTTCAGCGATAAACCCTGGCAAGTCGGTGTGTGACCTGACATGCATCACATAAAATGGTTGCTCTCGGTGGGTGACTAACTTTACAAGTTTTGAGAGCAATTTGAAAAGTGCGAAGTTAGACACTTCTTACAGTATTGCTTGATCTGCCCTGGATACTACTCCTGCCACATATGCAGAATCTGTAATCAGATTGAATGGTTCTGAGAACCTTTCAAAAGCCCTAACAACAGCAGCCAATTCAGCAACCTGAGGTGAACCTTCCACCTCAGCAATGTCTGTCTCCCACTGCTGGGTTTGGGGATCCTTCCAAGTCATAAAGGACTTGTGGGACCTCCCGGACACATCTGTAAAGACAGTCAGAGCCTTTTTTTAAAGGTCTCCTACTCTGAGCACTTCTCAATTTCAGAATAAATTGAACATCTTGTTCAAACATTTTGTGGGCAGGCCGCACTACAGAAATTTGTCCTGAGTAGGAATCCAGAGCAAACTGCAACACTTCATTTTCTCGAAACAATTGTTCCAATATTTGCATAGTATTTTGACCTGATTTTAACTCAATTGGAATGTGAATGCACTTAAAGTCACATCCTTCTAACTCCCTGATCCGGGTCCTTGCTTTCCGGATCAGTTCTGCTACCAGCTCTTGAGGCTTTGTCATTCTCTTGGACCTTTTGTGACTGAGGAAAACCCATTCTATGATCAAGAGAGGGTCCCTCTGGTCCTGGCCCTTTTTAGGTGTGTCCTTTGCCTTAGGTGATTGTTTTTCCTCCCACTGGAAAATGATTCCATGGAGGTGTGGCAACTTACCTAAGATGATAAATTTGAATGGCAGGTCAGGCCAACATCGGTGGGCCTGTCTTGTGGACATTGCAATCTGAACCTTTTCTAGAGCTTTCTGTGCATCTGGGGTAATAGACCTAGGAGCACCTGGGTCCTCTCCCCCTTTCAATAAATTGAAAAGAGGAGCAAGGTCTTCATTAGTCAGACCGAGCCATGGCCTTACCCAATTTAAAGACCCACACAACTTGTGGACATCCGCAAGGGTCTTGATCCTTGGATTGATTTCTAGTTTTTGAGGAACAATGGTCCTATTTCCAATTTCTAGGCCCAAATATTTCCAAGGTGGCATCTTTTGAATTTTCTTTTCCTGGAGCTCGAACCCTGCAACAATCAATGCATCGATCATTAGGTCAAGCGCATGTGTAAGTAAATCATCATTGGGGGCATACACAAGGATATCATCTATATAATGATAGATGATGGCCTTCTCTGCAGCTGCACACACTGGGGAAAGCAGGGAAGAGACATACCACTGGCAGATCGCTGGCGAGACCTTCAGGCCCTGAGGAAGAACTGTCCAATGGTACCTTTTCATAGGGGCTTCCATGTTGATTGGTGGGACCGAGAATGCAAAACGCGGTGCATCGTCAGAATGTAGGGGAATATGGAAAAAACAATCTTTTATATCACTAACAGCTAATTTCCAATCCTGGGGAAGCATTGTTGGGGATGGCATACCAGGTTGGGGAGAGCCCATATTTTCAATGACATTATTAATTTGTCGGAGGTCATGGAGGAGCCGCCATCTCTTTTTGTCAGCTTTCTGAATGACAAACACTGGAGAGTTCCACAGGGACGTGGTCTCCACAATGTGACCCTTTTTCAGTTGCTCTTCCACTAGCTCCTCAAGCGCCTTTATTTTTTGTTTACTGAGTGGCCACTGTTTCGCTTCAACTGGTTTGTCTGTTTTCCACTTCAGTTTTTGGGTGGGGCACTGTTGTTCAATGGCCGCTGTACAAAAATCTTGTGGAGAGTCTGGAATATCAATTGTGACACCCCACTGGGCCATTGAATCTCTCCCTAACAACGGTTCCGAATAATCTAACACAAATGGACAGATATTTGCAAATTGTCCATTTGGTCCCTCAATTTGGATGACGGTCTTGGATTGTCTCACCAATTGCAGGCCTCCTACACCTTGAACGTGACCGGCAACGTTTTGCAAAGGCCAATGTGCTGGCCAGTCTTGTACTGGGATCACTGTGCAGTCTGCACCCATGTCTACAAGCATCTCAATGCGTTTTGACTCCCCACTCCCACTGACATTACACCATAATTTGGGTTTGTCTTTCCCAATAACTTGGACCCGGGCGACTGTGGGCCCTTGTTTTTCAGTGCCTTCAGGTAAAAATGGCACAGGGATAGCTTGTGCAACAATTTGTCCTTTGGGAAGAAACAGGGGTGGGTGGAAACAGTGCAGCCCGAGAACGAATTGCTCAGGATCTCATGTTGTCATTCCTGGAGCAATTTCAATCTCATGTGGTGTGTGTTTGGTGTCCCCAATGACGATGTACTTGCAACGAATTTGGTGCCAAGTACCCTTCTGTTCTGGATTGACAGAGACAAAATGCCAGTCAGTGTCTTTCAGGTGGAGTGATCCTGTCAGCTGCAACCTGTAAGGCTCATTGACAGAAGACGTGGTTAACATAGGTTCACCTAAATCATAACAAAGGTTATTTTGTTTCACTTTCAACAGTGGACCCGCAGACATGGTCATTGAAGCATCTGATTCACTTACAGAAATAGTAATATTACTGCGCGCTTGGTTTGTTTTGCTTCCCTTATTCCCTTGACCTGCTCTTTTTGTGTCTGCACGCCTGGCAGGCCGGCGCTCCCTTTTCAGTTTTTTTGTTGTTGTTGACCCCCTGGGAGTGCTTGTAATTTTCCTCCCGTGCCATTTCTAAATTCATCAAATTGCTTTTTCAGGGGGCACTGGCTACTCCAACGTCCAAGGTTATTGCAAAGCAAGCATAGCTTTGTGGGGTCAACCATTGCTGGTCTTCGCTGCTGCCCAGGGTACTGCTGTGCTGAGGGAATGGGCGCAGGGCTGGCAATGGCGACACACTGTGGTGGTCTTGGCAGCAGCCTTGGTCTGGTGTCTTCAGCAACACTCATCAGAGGCACTTTCCTGTTACAGACTAGAAGCATATCTTTTAGTGTAGGGGGAGGTTCTAGAGGGAGACTCAAAATTGCTGCTCGACACTGTTCATTTGCATTTGTAAATGCCATTTCCTCTAAAACCTCTTCCCTTGCATTCTCTTTTTGAACTTGTATTTCAATGGCCCTAGTTAACCTTTCTACAAATTTCAGAAAAGGCTCTGATGGTAGCTGCTTAATCTTACTGTAGGGCTCAAAAGGCCCCTCAGGTTGGAGGGAAAAGAATGCTTTTTCAGCTGCTTCCTTTACTTTCTCGAGTGTTTCTACAGGAATTACAGTTGCTTGGATTGAGGGTGAAGACCATTGGCCTTCACCAGAGAGATGCTCAATGGTAATTGTCATGCCATTAGCATCTTTCGCTGTGTTTGGATCAGCATGCAAGCCTGGGAGAGCCTCTTTTAGCAGTTGTTTCCATGCTACTTCCCATAATTTGAATTCTGTAGAGGTCATGAGGCATGAGAAACGCTGTTTTAAATCATGTGGGACTACTACAGTCCTACTCAATTCAGAATTTAAAAGGCCACGGAAATATGGACTGTGTGGGCCATACTCCCAGTGAGATTTACAGATCTACTTAATCAATTGTTGTCCAAAAGAGCTCCAATTAGCAGTTGGGGCCCCACCTCCTTGTGTTGCAGGCTGATATGAAACAGGAGCGAATGACAAAGTGGGACCCTGTATTGGGTCTACAGCTTCCTGCCCTGTATCCTTTGAATTGGAAGCATTGAGATAACAGATACAGCTGTGAGGAAGTGCAGTGGGTGTGCCCCCACCTTGGGAACCCGGGGAGGGGGCGGGGACGCAATGGGAACAGGGGGCGGGGACAGGGGGCTGGCAAGGGGCGGGGATACCGTGGGAACAGGGGGCGGGAACAGGGGGCTGGCAAGGGGCGGGGATACCGTGGGAACAGGGGGTGAGGACAGCTGGTGACGTCACATCGGCAGACGCCCCCTGGGAGGAGTAGAGGGGCGGAGCTGCGGGTACTGCAGGTAGGGGAGGGGGAGGGAAGGTGTCACGAGGAACAGGAGGAGAGGGGGATGGGGAAGGAATTTTGGGATGCTTAAGGGGATCTTGGGAAGAAGACAACCAGGTTTGGGATGGTGCCACGTGGCATCCTCCATCTTGTGTACCCCCTAGGGACTGGGGGCCATTTTGGGCATCACTGCTCTCTGAAAAGCTAACACGTGCTCTGGGTTTCAGAGCAGGGGACACAGGGTTTTGGAAAATGTTCCATGCGGTCTGGCCAGGTCCTTGTGGACAAGGGAACTCAGGCATTTTAACGTGCTCAGGGAGTTGACTTCCCAGCACATGAGCAGAATTTGCTCTCTTTAAAATACCAAGTTTTGGGGTAAGAGGTTTAGGACTGGGAGGGGGAGAAACAGGGAGAGCAGAGGTACATGGCTTGATATTTGGCTTTTTCTCCAATTCCCTTTGTTTGAGCAAGGCTGTTCGAATTTGTAAACTCCAGAACACAAATTTAGCTGAAGATGTATTCCCAGACTGTCCCAAGGTTATCAATTCATGCCCTACTTTATCCTAAAATTGAATATTGTGGACTTCCTCAGGAGAAGTTTGTGGGAAGTGTAGAAAAAGCCACCTTATAAACTGTTTCAATTTTCCTTTAGAGAACTTTACATTTGCACTAACTAAAATTCCAATAATATGATAATACACCCCTTTTTTTGCTGTGCTTAACTTCGAGCCCGTTTTAGATGTAAATGGCACAAAACAAAGTCCCACCGACCGAATGCAAAGCCAAAATCAGCTACCGATTTCTAAAAAGACCACGGTTAAAAAGCGATAATGATCAGACGAGAGCTTTTTACAATGCAGCTGTATATACTGCTTTTAAAACTGCCGCGGCAGCAGCAACAGGCAATCGGGACCCGCCCCGGCCACATGGAGAGACAGACAAAGCCTTCCCGGCCCGAGAATGCAGCCCCCCCGCGCCACGTGTAGAGAGCAGCCCCTGCCCCCGCACCGAGAGAGAGCAGCCCCCCCGCACTGAGAGAGAGCAGCCCCCCCGCACCGAGAGCCGAGCATGCTATGCTGCTGAGCCGGGGGGGAGGGCAGGCAGAGCTGTCCAGCTCCTCCGAGCCAGCGCTGCCAATTCTAAAAACAGCAAAACCACACCGCAGTGGGCTAAAGCTTTACAGGGTATCGCTTTCGCTCCGCAGGGCTGCGCAGCCTAAATGCAAGAGCAAAAAAGAACAAGTCTCACGGCAGAGACGGAATTTGAGCTTCTACTCCCCCAAGGAGCAGAAATACTCACCGAAATTGAAGCTGTTGCTGGCAAAGTCAGGCAGGCTGGTCTCTTCACTTGAATAGGACCCCTCAGGCAGGAGGGGCTCCCTATTCTCCCCTGGAAAATTCGCTCACCAGAAAGAAGCTGCACTTTCCAGAGGCGCCGAGCATTCCACGAAACTTCTTGTGGGATCAGTCCCGAAGTTTCTCTGGAGAGCTATGCATCCACAGCTCTACCAGTGGACGCTAAGCTGCCTTAAAGCTTTTCCAAGGTTCTGAGATTCCTTCTGGAGCTGCAGATTCGTGCAGCCACACGTTTGGGCGCCAATATATGGAATATTAATCCCAATATTTCCAGGTGGGACGTGCCTGTCCTCATCTGTCCCTTGCTGCTGGGCCAAAGGCAGCAGCTGTGGTGTTTCACCTTAGAGATACCTTTGGCCAGCTGGATGCTGCAGCTATGCACTCAGGCCAAATCCATGCATAGTAGAAACTCAGTTTACCTCTGGTGGAAAAGGTTCAGGCGACGGTGAAGAGAAAAAGGAGAGGATTCTGTCGTAGAGTTTTAATCCAGAGTTTTATTCCAGGATGACAGACCTCTGAATCTTGTAACAGCTCCCAACAGAATCCAGACCGCATGGTCCTGTCTCCTTTTAAGCCTGGGGACAGGGGGAGGGGAAGGGACAGGTGAGCCACCAACCAGGTGGGAGGAGAGGAAAGCTCAGGGGATAATGACACTTAGACAGGCCAATGAGCCTGGACCTGAGGGGCATCTTTTGAACTGCCAACCACACCACAACCCTGCTGAAATGTTAAGATTGATGGACAGCTCTCAGCAGGAGGGCAAAGGGGGAGGGGAAAGGAGAGGTTGGCACACCTGGGGGGTTGGGATAGGTGAAACAGGAAATGGCATCACACTGCAACAAAAGTTTATCTGACTTTCTCTGACCAGACTGTCAACATCCACAGTCATTTGTGGGAGACAAAAAATCCTGTTCACTCTTGCTCAACAGAAAGCACTCTGGGAAAGGTTCAGCTAACAGCGAGGTACAAACCAAGTCCTGTAAGCAGAGATCGGGTTGTATGGCTGGCACATGCTTGCCTCGTGCATGAGGCAGTGACTGGTTGGGGAGGTGCATGGGCACCAGGTGATCAGAGAGCTAGTTGGGTAAAGGGATACATGAACAGTGACACTGCAGTGGCAGGCAGCCAATGAATGCTTGTTTTGTGTTACGTTTAGAACACAAAAGGGTTCACTTTATTACAATAAACAATCTTCTTCGGGACAAGCAAGGAGGTCGATGTGTCTTCATTCCCCATTGCCATGAATGGCACCCAAATCAGGACTTATCACAGGCGGTGAAAGAATTGGACCGCACCATTAGCGACTTCCTCCGAACCAGGATTGGGGTCGACCAGGAGAAGTTTAGCAAAGGAACCCAAGTGCACGCCTATCACCTATCAGGTGAGCAGTGGAAGAATTATGGGAGGAAAAATATCCCTAGAACAAAGATGGAGCCTAGACCTGTTACGGCAGCTCCTGCATCGGCAAAGTACAGATATGTCCGATGCTAAGTGACTTGCTGGACTAGGTGTACACGCATGTAAAGAATTTCCCTTCTACTAGGACTTTTCAATTGGAAGCCTGGCAGGCAGTGGGTTAGAAACTTTTTATATTGCCAGGGATGGCGATGCTGATACTTGAAGGCATCTTGCCACGTGGGGAGCTAATACGTAATATGGTGGCTCTTAAAGAGAGTCGCCTGGAGATCCGCCATTTTGCGACTTCAGAAACTGATTGCCCTGAACCCTCAAGTCCGCTTGCACCCACTTCCAACATACTGGACTATTCCGATGTGAAAAACGCCAATCATGTGTTTTTAAAATTTTAAAAGTTTAATAGTAATAAAATGGTTATAAAAAATAGTAATATAATTAAAGTAATAATAATTTGGACAATTTGGATTAGGACAATATGAAACAATAAAAACCAAGAGTTACGGACAGTCCGGGTACCTCTTCCTGGGCAAAATAAGCCCGAAAAAGGACACACGTTAACAGAGGATTAACCCTTAAAAACAATAGCTTGTTGCATATTCATACACCTAATACATGATGCATAAATTCCATTCAAACCAAGGATTCTGTCTGGTCAGTGTCAGCTTCTTCCTCTTAATCCTAACAGCATCTTCAGGACAGAGTGAGGCGGGAAGATTTAGTTTCTTCTGATAATGAAGCAATAAATTCTCTTTCTCTGTAAGATTTAGGTGTTCTATGGCTGCTATCTGGTGCGAGTACCTCATTCCTTTCTTAAAAAATATCTCACATAGATAGTTTCAATTTTAACATTATGTTATAACCTAAAACTATATTTAACACACTACTTAAAAAAATAATACAGCATAACTTTCTAACATAGCACATATAATATTCATTTTAATATTTGAGAAAAGCCAATCATAAAATTGACATTTTTCACATCGACGTCAGCCCATCCCCTACAGTGCTGTTTGATCCCTACCAGTTCAACCCTGGACCGGAGAAGGATGTACTGCCATTAATTCCTGTTACTCTTAACACCATCTTTGCAGTTTCATTGCGTCGGGGTTGCTTCAGCAGCACTGAGGCTTTTCACTCCCCTCCCCCCCGCTTCCTTCCCCAGAGGCTGCAGCGGCCTCCTGAGGCATTGGCAGGGTGCCAGAAACAGCAGCTTGTCCCGGCGCAGGTGGCTCTATGGCCCATGGTACCGGGGCTGTGCACAGTGGCGGTGGGTTGGGTGCTGCGGGGTGCTGTGGGCTTCTTGCTGTGGGCAGTGTGGGAAACACAGCAGTGGCAGGTCTGACAGTGCACCGGAACCAGCTAGCACCGGCACCTGCTGAGCCCAAGCCATCCGGTGGCAGCCGCGCCGGAGCAACCCCGCTGTGCCAGCCCCTTTGTTCTCAGTGTGTATCATACAGTTGTGAAAAGTGGCAGAGGGATGGGCGGGCCCAGCGTAAAGACTGGGGTGCCTGCGCAGTGCGGGAAAGCCCGGGGGAGGGACATCCACATTTTCATATATCAACCCGCCATGTTTTTTCAAAGTAATAATGAAACTGAGTTACAGAAAATGGAAGAACCTCTTACCACCCTGCTGCCCCTCCCCTCCTCCCCGTAACACTGGAGTAAAACCTATGGATCAAGATTTGATAAAAATGGTAACCCTCTCACCCTGCAGCAACTTCTGACTCAGGGCTTGTTAACAACTTATTTTTCAGCGCATCTTGGAAATCAACTGTATAATGCCTTGATAGAATACAAGTATCTTTTGAAACTGTTATAAATAACTATTGAGTTGGTGAATGAGGACTTTACAATTAAAATTGTAAAGCAGGTATGTTTTATTCCAGCTGGAACGCATGAGGGATATTTCCACCATACATGCGTAACTGGTCGAGACAGGTTTCAGGTTTAAATACACATTGATCCCCCAACCCCACACTTCCCTACCCGCCAATTCCCTCGCTCACTCTCCACCTCCTCGCGCTTCATAATACAATTAGTCTTCTGGGGTGCCACGCCCCCTGGGGGTCATGGGCAGGGGTCTTCTTGATGAAGTAAGAGGTCTTTCTCAGGTGTTCGCTGCTTGACCTCATCTCTGGGCAGGCGCGGTGGAGGTTTGACTAACTCCCAGGTCAGTTTGTCCTGGCCAAGACCAGGAGCCAGGTTCTTGCTAGCTCCTTAAGCAAAAGGTTCTGCTTTATCGGGTTTCCACAATACTTGAGTCATGCTTTACTGAGTTCTCACAATATATATCTTATCTTTATGGCCTTTGCCTAGCAACTAAATTCTTATGTGTTCTAAGTTGTTTCTACCAAACAAGTTACATTCCTGTTACAAGCTTTCTGTACTTTTGCAAACTTGCTAAATAAGCTATATGTTGCTATTGAGTCAGAAACAACACAGACTCCAAGAAGGCTGGTTTGCACAGCAGTAGCTTTAATATGAAAACCTCTCTTTTTATAGACTATTCCAATACATTTCACCTGATTGGCTAATTAACAAAAACATCTTTCTTATAAACAATCCTTGAGAAAAACAGGAAAACAGAGAGTAGGAAAATACCACCTGCAGATTGTTTATAATAACAAGCTATCATCATTTCTCTACAACTCCCTGAAAGTCTCACAAGTCTGCCATGAGAAAACTTATCTGGTTTTCTGGCTCTCTGACCAGGCTGTCTCATCCACAGGTCCCCCTTTTTTTTAAAGGAGGAGGTGATGTTTGTAATCCTCTGTGGGGCCCCTTGCAGGAAGGAGAACAAACACAGCTCCAGAGGTTCCTCTAGCAGTTGCTAGTTTTCAATCAGAACCTCAATCGGATGCCGATTTAAAATGGTCAGAGAGATCAGATCTTGTGATTCCATCTTACAAGAAATGCACTATCAATCTTAAAATCATTTACTTATTCTAATACAATCTCAATACTAAGTCTAATAATATAATAACAACTTATCATTAATTTGTTCAAAGAACTGACAGTCTTAGCCTGTCAACAGTCCTTTTTCAGAAGCAAAGAAAGGATGGAATGTTCACTCCCCAGTCATGGAGGGGCCATTTGATTGATGGTCGTCATCTTGATCATCATTCAGAGGTTGCCTGTTGGCCACATTCTGTTTTTGGTGTCACAAGTCAGGGCGGACACACCTCACAGGTACACATCGTACTCCAATATCTGTGGAAACGCATGCATACCCATGGCCCCAAACGATAAGGTCGCACAGGCCCTCCCACTTATTAGTGGCTAGGTCCCGTATCCCGAGTTTCGCTCGAGGCAGGTGTGTCTCACCTGAAGAATGCAACGAGAGAAAATGATTTAGAATGACAGAATTCTCTATTCTCTGAATTCAGTGGCACTGTAAGATGGTTGATTGGGTTTCTCCAGGCATCCCCCCCTTTTTTTTTTTTTTTTTGGTTTGCACATTGAAGGCACCATGAAGGCAAACTTTGGTTTGTCACCTTGTCACCAGGATGCAAAGGAATTGTGAAAAGCAATCCTTCAAATCAATGATCAAGATCTCCCATCCCGCAAGGATCATGGTGGGTGAGGGCATACCAGGCTGCAATGCCCCCATGCATTTCATCACCGCATTAATTTTCCGGAGGTCCTGTAACAACCTCCATTTCCCAGATTTTTTCTTTATCACAAAGACGGGAGTATTTCAGGGACTAGTAGAAGGCTTAATGTCCCTGTCGATGAAGGGCGATGAATTTCTTCTGTCAGGGGCCACTGATGAACCCAAATGGGTTTGTCCACCAGCCACCATAAAGGCAGCGTAGGATATCTTTCGCCCTTCAATGCAGTGACCTCAATAAAAATCCGTCCCAATTCACACTCCCCAGGCAGCCAATACATCCTGCTCCCAGAAATTGATTGGAGATGTAATGACATAGGGCCGAACTGCAGCTGTCTGCCCATTTGCGTTACTGATCAGCACAAAGTGTTGGCTCACCAAGTTACATGACGCACCCCCCATCCCTATGATGGGTGACCCCACGGGGGCCAAAGGCCATGTAGGAGGCCATGCAGAGAGGGAGATCACTGTCATATCCGCCCCTCTGTCAATCAAAACTTGAAACTAGATCATTGATGGGCAGGCACCCAGTAGGGTCAGGGTACACGACATCTGGGGTGGCTGAGCAGAAATGTGTGCAGACCAGAGGGCTTGTGGCAGTCCCGTGGATCCGAAGCCACCACTCCCACGAGTCTGCTGGTCAGTCCTGGAGACACATGACTAAAAAAGCACAAGTTGAGCAATCCGAGTCCCTGCCAGAATAGTGACGGGGGGGGAGGGCATGGAAATCGTGGCACAAATCTGACCTGAAAAGTCAATGACTCCTGGGTGAACAAAGATTCCTTGGTTGGTGACATTAGATTTTCCCACAAGCAGCGTGCCCAGTCCTTGTCCCAAAGTTCCGAACACGTCCAAAGGAACCTTATGTTCACGACAGGATTCTAAGATGACTGCATTGGTGGTACATACATCCATGCCGGTGGAGCTGTGGATGATGCCTCCGAGCTGGCTGGGCAGATGTGAGCCGGCGCCATGCTCTGAGGAATCACTTGTGTCAGGGCTCAATTCCCCTGTGCGCTCATCGTTCTGTTTCCCGGGCCTACCAAAGGCTGGCCATTGGCATGAAATTTAGTCCTACATTGGTCTGAACAATGACCTTCCCATAGGCATTTAGAGCACAAGAAGGTGGCACTCGGCCCTGTTGGTTTGGGTGTTCCTTGCTTTCTCTTGCCCTTATTTTTGCTCTTCTTCTCTTGTCCGCCCCCTAAGGGTATCTGGCCTGGCTGTAAAACAACTGCCAGAGCAGAAACCCTGTGGTCTACAGAACCTGTCTTGGCACATGCATTGACCATGTCTGCTAGCATCGGGTCGCCTGGAAGAGCATCTATGATCTTCTGGCACTCCCCGTTTGAGTTGACTCGAGCTAACTGCTTGCATAAAATCCACCTTAAGGTATCATCCTCAACCTGTTTCTCCAGGGCAGATGCAAGCTTCTCAGCAACTGGCAAAAAAGGCTCACCAGCTCCTTGAATTATCGTTGTAAACTGTGGCCTGGGAGAGGCCGTCTCAATAGTTTTCAACAGTGCATTAAATCCTACCCTTTGACACTGCTCAAGAACGGCAGAGTCCCAGGTAGCCTGAAAATCAGGATTGGAAAAGGCCTGCTCTCCGAGGAGAGTGTCCACCCCCACACCATACCTAGGGTCTTCCTGAGGCAGAAGCCTGTTGCTTGCTGTAACCTTTTCAGCAGCCTGCCTCCAGCTGTCCAAAAAAAACTCATATTGCACAGGCTGGAACAGTGCCTGAGCAATATGTTTAATATCAAATGGAGCAAGCAGGTCCGAGTTTATCATTCAGAGAGCCTGCATAACTTGCACGGAGCCAAGGCCATATTTTGCAACCTTCTCTTGTAAATCCTGGATCACTCGCCAGGCAATCACATCATACCTGTTGGCATGTCCTGAATTTGGGACAGGTTTATACGCGGGAAAATCTTGCACCTCGCCTCGTGGCAGAACATGGTCCTCCTTAACCACCTGTGTCTCCCCCACAGATGCCGGATAAGCTGTCTGACTGACATCTGTGGCCCCTTCCCCCGGAGCAAGTGTGGTGTCAGCTGTACACCACAGCCTTTCCATCCTGTCCAACAAGACCCTATCCCCAGCTTCTGAAGCTCGTATCTTAACTGCATCCCAAAAGCTGCAAGGGTTCTTGGGGCCCACGGTCACCCGACAAGACAATGATTCCGCCTGTCCCTGCCGGCGTTCCACCACCAAGGCACGCCCCCGCCGGGGGGCTGGCCGCTGGTATTCATCGCTGTCACTGTCCCCATCCAGGGATGGGGACGACAGCCTGCGGGCAGCAGGGAATGGTGGGTTGGCCAAAGGCTCTGAAGTCGAATGACTGACTGCGGACCACGAAGCCGAAGGGCCGGTTGCAAGCCCAAATGAACAGGGGCCAGCCGCCGGCCATGCCGCAGCCGGGGGCCCAGCCACAGATCGCGCGGCTGGAGGCATGGTGGCGGGCAGGGCGGCCGCGGCCGGTGACACTACCGCCACCACCGCGGGCTGCAATGGCGAAGGTGTAAAAGACAATAAGTCAACCAAGTCAGCCGCCACGCCGGGAGGAGGCAGTTGCTCCGCAACCAAAGATGGGGGAGCAAAAGGAGACACAGCTCCTGCTGTGTGATTTACCGTTCGGAGAAATGGAGCTGATGCATCGGTCACGGTTGCTGTCGTCCACACAGGTGCCATGGAAAAGGAGGGGGAAGCCAGCCAGGGGTGTGACGTCGGCTGGAACAGACACCCGCCAGAAGGCATTGACGATGGGCGTGGCCGGTACAGCTGCACAGGCTTTGTGGCTGTCAACAAGGAAGCTGATGGAGCGATCAGTGTTGTCGTGGCGACTGCCGAGGGTGGAGCTGACTCCTCCCTCACCCTCGATGTGGGGATGGGGATCTTGAGCCAGGAACTGCAGCTCCTGCCGGCCATGAAAGAGTCGGTCCCCAGCGTGCAGGGGGTGCTAAGGCAGGGCTGACTGCCGCAGTGGACCGCCAGGAACTCTTCGCAGGAAAGGGGAGAACCGACCTGTCAGCCGCGGTGGTGATAGTTGTGGCGCTGCCCGCGGCGAAGGAGGGGCCTAAAGCAGCGCAAGCAGGGAAGCGCCGTCTCCTGGGCATGGCCGAGCGCAGCTATCGCTCTTGGCGGCACTGTTGTGGCAGAAAGAGGAGACGGCCACCTCCCAGAGATGTAGGGACCAGGACTTGTCGGCCGAACATAATCTCTAGACGAGAGATAGGTTCCATGGGGAGTCCCCACGCCTCTTGCCGGACCGCACGGAGCCGGAGAAAAACTGGCAGCCGCCCGGTCTGGCGATCTTCCCCCCGGGGTGTCGGCGCCATCTCCACCCTCCGAACTCCCAATCTCTGACCCACTATCCAGGGCTGGGATGTCACAGAACAGGTATCTCCATGCAACAATGTGAAAAATGCATATTATATGATTGGCTTTTCGCAAATATTAAAATGAATATTGTATGTGTTATGTTAGAAAGTTATGCTGTATTAATTTTCATAAGTAGTGTGTTAAATATAGTTTTAGGTTATAACACAATGTTAAAATAGAAATTATGCTATGTAAGATACTTTTTATAAGAGAGGACTCGCACTGAGATAGCAGCCACAGGACACCTAAATCTTTCAGAGAAAAATAATTTATTGCTCTCCTATCGAGTTCTTCCTGTCTCGACCAGCCCTGAAGGCGCCATCAGGATTAAGAGGAAGAAGTTGACACTCACCAGAAAGAATCCTTTGTTTGAATGGAATTTATGCATCATGTATGAGGTGTATGAATATGTAACGGGTGTGGTAGGCTAGGGACAGGCGTTCGGAAGATTTCGGGCTGTGACGGAAAATTACAGGAATCCTTCTACCCCCCTCCCCATAGATAAGGATCACCCTTGGAATGTAGCCAAACGTGTAGCCCCCCTAACCTATGCATGCCAGTAACTTTCCACTCCATACTAACCCTAGAAAGTATAGCCAAACCCCTGTCTGACGTAGAGAAGCCCCTTAGTCCATAAATACCCTCGAGACCCCTCAATAAACGCCTTTAACCGTCCACCACATTGGTGTCAGCGTCCGTTATTGGCCACGAGGGATCCCAAGGAGGAGATCGCAGTGCTGGACTCCGATACCAGGTCATCGCGGCCTCCACAAGAAGGCAACAAACGGGCTATTGCTTTTAAGGGTTAATCCTCTGTTAATGTGTGTCCTTTTTCGGGCTTATTTTGCCCAGAAAAAGGGACCCGGACCATCCGTAACTCTTTGTTCTTATTGTCTCGTATTGTCCTAAATCCTGATTGTCCAGATTTTTATTACTCTAATTATATTACTATTTTTATAACCATTTTATTACTATTAAACTTTTGCTATTCTAAAAGCAAGTGATTGGTGTTTTTCACAATTACGGTAGCAGAGGATGGTTACTAACACCTTGCTGCCAGTGCTTTAGGAGAGTCAGAGTGAGGAAGGCACGCCCTGCCCGATTTGGCAGCCTTGCTCTGTTTCACCGAGTGTGACTTACAGACACAGGTTACGATTGGTGAACAAAAGGAGGCAATAAAACAAAGTAAAGGGAAAAAGGCTCTCTAAAACCGCGGTAATTGGCCCCCTAAGAGTAGTAGTGCACATGAAGAACCCGGGAAGGAAAATGGATTGGTAAGTACTTTCCGGGGGGTCAGGTATGGGGGGATGAATGTGTGTGCGAATGAGAGGCGGGCTGGTAATCCCAGACCTGCTACCTGAGTGTGGGGCCTCCCATGCTGTATTTCTGTCTTTTCGCCAGAAAAGCGGCCAGTAAAGAGACGAAGCAAGAGATAAAAGGAGTGAAACAATCTCCCGGGGTAACTGGGACTGGGTCTCAGGGAGGGATTGGACCCCTCGGAGGAAGGGAGCAGACGGGTTTCCTAGCCCAATCCACTAGGAAACGGGACAAAAGAAAGGGGCCCCTAAAAATTCTACTGGATTGAGGGATAAGAGTGATCAAGAGCATCCAGAATTAAAACCTGTTGGATTGAGGGATTAACATTCCAAGAGCATCCAGGGTTGAGCAAAATTCTGCCGGATTGAGGATATGCCCAAGAGCGTCTGGGGTTGGACAACACAGCTGGATTGAGGGATAAAAAAAATGCCCAAGAGCATCCAGGGTTGGACCACACAGCTGGATTGAGGGATAAAAAAATGCCCAAGAGCATCTGGGGTTTGACAGCACACCTGGATTGAGGGATATCCAAGAGGACCAGGACTGGCCAGTAACACCTAAAATTGTAATAGGTGATTTGAAAGTAAAAGGTACCTTGTTGTTGTCTTGTTGTGTGTGAGTGATTCAAACACAAAATCAGCCTCAACTTCCCGGGCGGGTGGGAAGGAGGGGGCTGTGGAAAGAGGTGTATGTGACCTGCAAACAAGCCATTGTTCCCCCGCGTGTGCGGAGGGGGCTGTGGCTAGAATGTGAGTGAAATACCTTTAAAAAATTTGGAAAGGAAGATTACTTAATTCAAGAGGAAAAGGATTAGTACATGAGGAACTTATTTTAGAGGTTTTAGAGTCATTAAAGTTACCTAAAAGAGATAGCTATAGTACATATTAGGGGACACCAAAAGGGAAAGACCCCAGAAATGCTAAGGGGGAGATCGTAAGAAAATAACATCTTTAAAAATATCAAAAACCCCCGAGACAAAGCAATAAAAGGAAAAAGGGGTGAAAGAAAAGGGAGGGGGACAAGAGGAAAAAACAGAAAAAGAGTGGGATCCTTTGCAGGTCTTGCCCCCTCCGTTCGCGGCCGAGGCGCCTGTCTCGGGTCCCGGGTCCCGGCTCGCTGCCTGCTTCAGCTCCACTTGCCCCGGTTCCCGTCCCAAGTGCAGGCTCGCTGCCCACAGCAGCTCCGCCGGTCCCCGCCCACACTCCAGCCCTGGCCCCGCCAGTGAATTTGTCTGCCCCGGTCCCGGCCCCTCCTGCTGCATGGTCTATGACCACTGCCCCAACCGCGCCAGGGGTCCCATCGGTCCCAGCCGTCCCATCCCCGACCGCTTCCCCCAGTGCTCAATCCCCGGCTGCCCTGCCCGTGCCGGCTGCGCTGGGTGCTACCGCTGCTGATTTGCCTCTGCCGGGAGCCGCTGACTCAGCCGCCCTTAACCACGTGCAAGCTACCCGCGCTCCCGTCTGGTATCCCCCGGAAATGCTCCCTCCTCTGGCGATTCCGACAGCAGACAACGCCTACGTCCCGCCCTTGGAGGACCGAGCGTCGGCCGGATATCCTTCCCTCACCCCCTCCCCCCCGTCTTGCCCTGAGCTCTGTTCCCTTGGTAACCACAGCTCCAGCTGTTCAGGGAAACTCTCTCTCTGGAGGAAGCACCTTATCGAAACACTAGGAGCTCAGTTAAAAGACAGCCATCTCCAAATTCTTTCTCAAACCACGGGAGAAAGGCTATAAAAGATAAAAAAGAAAAAGAGTTAGATGAAGGGATTAGTTTATTTCCGCTAAGAGAGGTTCCCATGGCAGGTGGTGGAACAGGGTTTGTAAATGCCCCTTTGACTTCTTCTGAGATCAGAAATTTAAAAAAAAAAAAAAGAAATCAAAGGGATTTTGGAGGTTCCCATAGGCACAGCTGAACAATTAGACCAATTTTTAGGTCCAAACATTTATACTTGGGAAGAGATGCAGTCCATAATGAAAATAATATTTTCTCAGGAAGAAAGGCAATTAATCAGAGCAGCTGGAATAAAAGCTTGGGAAAAAGATAATCCACAGGGGCCCCCCCGGAGAAGACAAAATTCCAACTGCACCTCCTGAGTGGGGTCAAAATAATGAGGAAGGGAGGAAACAAATGACTGACTACTGTAATTTAATAATCAAGGGAATAAGAGAGTGTGGTGGTTTGACAGGAAATGTGTTTTTTGGGATGCTGTGTTTTGGGCCAATGGATATTCAGGCTTTAATATTGGCATTTAACCTGGCCATTTAGGACATGGATCCGCCTCTGAGAACACGGGGTTAAAAGCAGAGCTCTCCCCTGGGAGGGTCCTTTTGGGCTTCCGGCGGGAAAGAGTTCGGGTCTCTCCCCCGGCCCAGCTGCTGGCTGGGCAGGGGGAGGGGAAAAAGCCATGTGGCCGGGAGAGGTAGGCCTGACCCCGGGGGTGGAAGGGTGGAAGAGAGAGAGAGAGAGACACCGGGAGCCATCGGGCAGCCCCCCCTGAGAGACACAGAGAGAGAGAGAGAGAGAAAGAGCTGCTGCCTGAGACTGTAACCTTGAAACTTGATAAACATGGGCCTGTGCCGGCAGCATGGCTGGGACGGAGAAGAAGGGGGGGGTTCAGCCGGCCGCTTGTAGGAGCTTTTAACCCCTTTTCGGAGAATGAGAACTTTACAGATCATTGACCTCTCCTAGAAGATAGAGTGGAAGATGAGGAAGGAATGTGCAAGTGTGAGAGAGGTCTGGGCGAGTGAGAAATAGTGGAAGAATAGAGAAGAACCCTAGTGGGAAGAGATGATGGAGTGGCTTTTGCTGGACTCTTTTTGTATAGCCATGGACAGAACCATGTTTCTTGTGACACAGAGACTGCATTCTAGGGGGAGGCAATGCCTCAGAACCAAGAGGGTTCAGTGTTGGTGCCCCTCGGCCCCAGGGGGTGAAAAAATATGGGGGGGACAGGTGTCCCAAAAGAGAGACTGTGCCTTTTTTGGATCGGGACAGAGCATCCTTAAAAAAGACAACCCTAGAAGCAGCTCTGGTCCGTGTTCAGTGGTGAGAGCACTGGACATGAAAGGAAGAGGTCACAACGGCAGATGTACTCCGGGCGGTGCCACGAGTGACACGGAAACACACAAAGCTTCAGCTGTGTTTCCAGGGGAAGCCCATGGTACAAGAAGGACTCCTCTCCTCTTGATGAACTGAGGATTGATTGTCTGAAGAGTGGTGCTGGACTAAGAGTTGGTGATTTGAGGAATAGATGTATTGTGTTGGGAATTTGGTGGGGGGAGGAGGAAATGTATTTGTAAGGTTTTCATTTTCCCTGTGTGTGTGTTCCTTTTTATCTGTAGTTGTAGTATAGTTAATAAAGTTTTGTTTTCTTTCTTCCCTAAGTAGGAGCCTGCTTTGCTTATTCCTGGTCACATCTCACAGCAGCTACCAGGGAGAGGGTATCTTCATGGGGGCACTGGCATTGTGCCAGTGTCAAACCATGACAGAGAGGCAGCACCCAGAGGGCAAAATGCTAAAAAGGCTTTTGAGGCACAGCAGGGGAAAGGGGAAACTCCACCTGAATGTTTAGACAGACTTAGGAGAAATATGAAACAATATTCCAGGATAGACCCTGAAACTGATGTGGGAAAAGCATTGTTAAGGATTAACTTTGTTACTAATGCTTGGCCAGATATTAGAAAAAAAATTAGAAAAAATTGAGGATTGGCATAATAGATCATTAGATGATTTATTAAAGGAAGCTCAGAAAGTTTATGTCCGGAGAGATGAAGAAAAAGTTAAACTGAAAGCAAAACTTATGGCAGCCAGCATGCGAGAAAACAATTTCCAGAAAAATCAAAACCACACAGGCACTACTCCTAAATATGAAGGTTGTAGAGACAGGGGAAAGGAAAAGAATAGAACCCCAATACAAACAAAGTCTCAGGAGCATTCCAGAAATGTCTGTTTTTACTGTGGGGGCAAAGGGCATTATAGGAAAAATTGTCCTAAGCAGGCAAAAGATCTGAAAATCTTTAAAGAGATGGGCACAGAGGAGGAATAGGGAGGTCATCGGCTCTATTTTTTAGGGGACAAATACCGTCTGGAGCCTGTGATAACTTTAAAAGTGGGTCCCCAAGAAGAAGAATTGGAATTTGTGGTAGACACGGGCAGAAAGAACCTGACTGTTAAATATTCCAAAAGGTTATAGTGTGAACAAAAATACTGTAAAAGTAACAGGGGCAAAAGGAGAGAGTTTCACTGTTCCTGTCATTAACGATGTGGTAATTGAGGGGGGAACTAAAATTTGGATGGGGGATGTCTTATTGGTCCCAGGGGCAGGTAGCAACTTATTGAGAAGAGACTTACAAGTAAAATTAGGAATAGGGGTTATACCAGAAGGCAGGAAAATGACTGCTGGAGTTTTAAAATTAGGCCAAGAGGATGAAGAAAAATTAACAAGGAAGTTTGGGCTGGGGAAGGAAATAGGGGAGGATTAAATATTGACCCCATAAGGGTTACAATTGAGAAAGAAGATTGTCCCATACATGTACATCAGTACCCCATATCTTTAGAAGGACGGGAAAGTTTAAAGCCAGTAATAAAAGGACTAATAAAAGATGCGACATTAGAACTTGATGTCTTCTCATAATACCCCTATTCTCCCAGTAAAGAAGCACAATAGAAACTATTTTTTTTTTGAGAAACTGAAGTTAGAGAAGCTACTATATAACTTTTGAATTTTCTAGGGGAAAAAGGATTAAGGGTATCAAAAGGGAAGCTGTAATTTGTAGAACCAGAGGTAAAATATCTTAGGCACTTAATAAATAAGGGTAGTTGAAAACTCAACCACGAGAGAATTGCAGGAATTTTCTCTCTTCCCCCTCCCTTTTCAAGGAGGGAAATCAGAAAGCTACTCAGATTACTGGAATATTGCAGATTATGAATTGGTGGGTACACACAAGCAATAAAATTTTTATATAGAAAATTAACAAAGGAAAATGATGTTAAATTAGAAGAGTTGAAGTTAAAACTAGCCTAAGTACCAGCTTTAAGCTTACAGTTGTTAGAAAAACCCGTTTCATTTGTACATAAATGTAGAAAATGGAGTAGCTCATAAAATTTTAATTCAGGAGTGGGGAGGAGTAAAGAGACTAGTAGCTTATTTATCAAAGATGTTGGACCCAGTGAACCACAGCTGGCCAGTATGTATTCAAGCTATAACAGCTACTGCAATCCTGGTAAAAGAAAGTTATAAGCTTACTTTTGTAAGTAAACTAGTTGTGTGAACACCTCATACAGTCCGAGTTGTGTTGAATCAAAGAAAAGAGAAAAAGATAGGGAAAAGAAAAGAAAGTAAGAAGAGACGAAAGAGAGAAGTTGAAGAAGGGGGAGGGATGGTTAGCAGACTCTGGGATGTTGGAATGTGGAGTGATGATGTCTTGGTGCTAGAGGAGAACAGAAGTGTAAATGCAGTTTCTGCATGAAGGGCAGGGAAGTGTCTCAACACATGTTTGTTAGGAGGTTATTCAATGCCAAACTGGGGTCCGGAAAAGGTTTAGCAGAACGGGCCCTCCTTGAAGGGAAAAGAGGATATGTTGACTAAGAAAAAAAATAAACCAGTGGGGTCCTGAGTCCAGGATGGCAGCGTCAGCCCCGGCAAGTGGGTCGAGAGAGAGAGAGAGAGAGAGAGAGAGAAAGAGGAAAAGAGAGAGAGAGGGAGGGAGCGAAAGGGACCCAAGGCATGCCCCCAGGGTCCCCATGCCCGTGGCTGTCTGTAAGTTCTCCCCAACTCTCGATAGGGCAGGATCTGCCCTGGCCGGGGCCCTGCAGTAAAGTGGCAGCAGTGGGGGAAGGGCGAGAAACAGCATTGAAAGAAATGCAGTGAAAAAAAAAAGAAAGAGGAGGCTTTTGTTCTGAAGAATGGGTCTGTAAGGCTAAAACAGTTAAATGTTGCCCGAAAAGTAAAAAGCAATGGATGTGATTCATCTTGTGTTAAAATCGGCCTGGCCTTTCTTGTTTAACTAATTGTAGCTCACAGAAAGAAGAATTTGCCTCTGTAGCTATTAGCACAGCTGGATACAAGAAGAAGAGGCTGCTGTGGAGAAAGCTTTTAGCTAAACTCAGAAAGTTTTGAAGAAAGCAAATGGTAAAAGTTAATGCAGTATTGTCTTTCTTTTATCACTGTGCTATTAAGAAGTCCTTTCCAGGTACTACTGAAACAGTAATACGAACCACAGAAAGAGGGTGAATTCATGCCAGCAAAATCAAAGGACTTGTGAAGGAATCTGAGGAATGGACTATCACATCTAAACCGGGTGATATCAAATTGACTTTCAAACAGGAACTGGCTGGTAATGGTTTGGGAAAACCCAAATGATCCAAGAAATGTACAAAGAATAACACTTAATTAAGAAATAAGGCAAAGCTTACATCACTGGTTTCAAGCACTGCCTGAATAAAACATCTCCTTGGGGAGGAATACTTCAGACAGAAGGATCAGGACTGTTTTGGTCTAACAGTTCTTATATTCTGACCTTAGCCTGTGAATTGTACAGGGAAGAAGGGGAATTACCATTTCCATCAGTACCATACAGTAAACTTTATTAAAACAGGCATGGGAGGTGGGAGTATAAGCCATACTGGACCTCTGTTATGCTGGGGTAACTGTGGGCTTGCAATTCGCCTGGATGAATCCTCTTCTGACCCAAAGAGTGAATGCATCCCAGGCATCCCTCCCCCTTCTCTTTGAAGGGAGGAGAAAGGGGTTGCAGGCTGTGGTTGTCGAGGAATTGAGGAAGCAATAGTTGATTTTGTTGTCTGCTTTGGTATTATTGAAATAGAGTGGGTATGGTGTTTCTTTGATTGGAAGCAATGAGCACACTCCTCAAGCTGGAGAAAAAGTTGATTTACAAAATCTTCAGAAAATGAAAAAAATCGTGGCTTGGTTGAGGAACTGGATTTTTGCCCTGAAAGCCAAGTCTTTGGAGCAGGCACGTAAAAGGCTGAAGTGCCTGATGATGTCCAAAAGCCAGGTGGATCTTTAGATGACATAGGAATGCCTTGTCCTTCTGTGATGAAGATGATGTCTTCATCGCTGACATCATGGGCTGAAGGGAATTGTTGTTGCTGTGAAGCATCCATGGCTTGAGTGCTGGTCCACTGTTCAGTGTGTGTTGTGTCCTGGCCAGTCATTCCCATTTTGCCTGGGAAGATGACTATGGTGTCTTGGTCTTCTTCTGAAAGAGAAGCTTTGAGGGCTTTAATTGTTTGCTGTTGATTGGGCATGTCCTGCATTACAATGATTTTACATTTCTTTTGAAGGTTTTGTAATGTTTGCTGTAATGTTGTCGTAGTTACACAAAGTGGCGATGTTGCTCCACGGATCAGCTGAGTGTCTCTCCTCGCAGCGGCTGCCACGGTTTGGAGTGGTTTGGAAGGCTCCGTTTGGCGGGGACGTGACGGAGCGGTGTGAGCTTTTTCGGGGGATGGGGTTTGCCCCAGGTCAGCGATGCTTGACCGCATCGGGCGCCGGCGGGGCACAGCCGCCGCTGCAGGAGAGGGAACAGGCGCAGCTGCCGCGGCTTCGGTGGGGGGCGGGCCGTGGGATGGACCGGTGGTGCGCAGGGCGCATGCGCGGCCCCTGGCTGGGACTGGGCCTGCACGAACGGACGGGAGGGGCGTGTGGTGACGTCAGACCCACTTGCCGTGGGCCCCGCCCTCCGTGACGCAACTCGGGCCTCAGGGGCGGGAAGGGGAGCCGGCCCCGGAACTGTTCTAACCGAGCGGCGAGGCGGGGCGGGCCCTTTTGACGTCTTTTTCAGAGGTTGGGCGGCGGCAGAGGCTGGGACTGGCCCGTCGAAAACCGAGGGCGTTGGAAGTGAAGCCTCGGGCGCCTGTGACGCCTCCCTGGGCGGGGAAAGGGGCGGGAATATGGAAACCGGCCGTGAACGGGGCGGCGCTTCAACCCCCGCCCCCCCCCTCAGGAATTTGCACGGATGTAAGGAATTCAAAAAAATACATATCAGCTTCCTCCTCTCTACCAAAGAGGAGTCTAAACTTGGGGGTTTGTTCTTTTTCGGGGTCTGCTTGGGCCGCAGTATCCCAATCATCCTCCTCCTCCCCCCTTGAATCTGGAGAAGTCTCTGAGGTGGGGGGGGTTGTGGGCTCATGCCCTTCTGCTCCTGGGGAAAAGCCCTCAGCTCCCCTTGGTGTCTGCAAAGGTGGATGTTCAACAGATTCTGGGTATTTTGCATCAGAAGTCACTAGATAAAGAACTCTAGAAGCAGCAAACAATGCCCCTGCACTTGCATCTTGCTGGGTGACACACTCATATAACTTCATGCTAACATCTGCCCAAAAACAGGGTTGAAATAGATCTTTTTCTTTTAGAGCTGGATAAGTTTCTTTTGCCCAAAGCATCAGGGACTCCAAATCCTTTTTTTTGCACTTTTGCTGGGTGCTGATTTACTAAGTGTTTTAATTTCTGGAAAGAGTCTCTATCTTTGGTGTTATGAGTAGAACAGTTGCCCATTTTTTAAAATGTTGCAGAGTTCACAGGTTGGGCCAGTTGCTGCCAGGATGGAGTTCTGTTTGTTATTGTAATCGCCGGTCATTTTCGTTAACTACCTGTCATTGATGGTTAAGACATCCCCCTTTTTGTCGAGTGACACCCTGCTGCTTCCAAGAGGATGACACCCAGACGGTGAAGGGGAAGGGACATTGAGTCGACATGCAAATGACATCAGATTCAGCATGCAACAGGAGACACCTCACCAAACCTAGCCAAAAACCCCTAAAAACGAGCCAACACAAAATTGATGAATCAAAGTGATGACTAGACATGAGGAACAGAATCTAGTATCCGCCAAGGCCTTTTTACCCCTCACCCTAACCTAAAACCTAAAAGATGCCGGCTAGACAGAGGACCTCAAAAGTTGTACCAAAAAGCAACGGATTTCCCAATGCTCTTGTGTGGATGGAACCCCCAGCTCTGCCCACATCCAGTGGACACAGCTGCACTCTTCCTCCTCCTCCAAGTCACTCCTGGGAGCTGTGGCGGCGTGAGCGTGAACCTGTTGGTTCTTCCCACCAAGCTGGTCGCTTCTAATAAAGGCATTAAAAAGGAGAAAAGTCTACTGCCTGTGTTTATTTCATTTGGTAAAGAGATTCCCTCCCATGTTGGCCCCTTTGAGGGCTTACCGAATCTGGAGTTCAGCTATCAGTCCTGATTTCCGTCCTGCAGAGCACGGGGTCCGAATCCTCTGGCCACAAGGAATTCAGATGTCTGATAGTCAAGTTGTTTCACCTCCAGAGGAATTTGGCTGGGATGGCTCTGTTCCAGGGGATCGTGGGATGAGTTCTTCTGAGATGAGTGAGGTCAATACGGGGCACCAGTTCCTGGGGGACCTGTTGCCGATCCCCTGACTTCTGGGACTCAGGCTGGGCCCTCCCAGGGGGCTGCCCTGTCCAGGGAAGACCCTCTTGGAGTGGTCTTGTGTCAGGAAAGAGAGGCGCACTGGATTTTTTCAGTCTTCAGGTTCTTGTTTATTATTATCATATCTAGAGCTTTGCACGCTGTCCACACAAGGTTCAGCGCACTGGAAAAGCACCACAAAATTGGCTAACAATCTTTTGTTACAAGGTCTTTTAAAGCTAAACTATCCAATTAAGAACTGACACCTAGATTATTTCCCCTTTTAACCCAAAAACTGATCCTCAAAAGCCCACAATGCGGATTTTTCCTCCCAATTACAAAATGCCACCCAAACCCATGAAGAAAGAGGGAGAAGCATGAAGAAGAAACCCAGGATGACACCCTGTGCCCTCCACCTTGCTTCCATCCACAACATACTAAAAATTCCAAAACCTAAACTTCCCACCTAAGTGATACACCTACACTACTCTCTACAATCTACTTCACACTTTAGTGGATTCTAGTGTATCTTGAAGTTTAGGAAACTTTCTCTGTGAATGAGGGTGAAAGTCAGTGTTCCACTGGGGGTCAGGGCACCCCAGAGCAGACAGGGAAATATTCCCAGTGCCCTGGGTTTCCACACTGTTATTCCTGTTTCTGTCACTCATTTGTTGTCTTTTCCCTTTCGGGATACCAGCAAGATCATGTCACAAATGCGACAGAAAGTATTACATGGAAAGAAACCAAAGTTCCTCTTCTATTACACACACCCATGTCAACAGCCACTGTTATAACCCATTCAAATTAAGAACCTGTAGGCAAAACGAAGAAAATTATTGGATTGCAAGAAACTTAGGAAAAAGTGGTAATAGATGGAGAATTTAATGTCCAAAAGGAGAGAGATGAATTTGTTTTACATTTAAAGATACAGTGTGGGAACTCAGCACATCACTCCGGATGTCCAGAGTTACCGAGAGAACCCTTGGGGGTCTCGGAAATCCTGGAATGTTGCCAGGAGTGTTTGGTGGCTTGATTTTGATCCATCCACAGAAGTGACAGCAGTTTGAGGACATGAGAATCACTTTGGAGTGAAGGGTGTAAAAGAGACACATTTATAGGGTGAAATATAAACTTTAAGGTTTTTGGTACAGGGGGGTTATGGAGACAAGATGGAGGGATCAGGGCGTGTCTCATCCTTCTTCTTTCTTCTTCTTGTCTTCCATCTTCTGTGGTGATGTTGGCACTTGGGGATTGGTTCATGGTGAAGGTGCACTTGCTAACATGGGCGAAAAGTATTGGAAAATAAAGGTAAATATAATGTACATAGATTTTAGTATAAAAAGACATGACCGCCCCGTGGGTAGTCAGAGTGCCTTTGGCTGCCTTGCAGGTCAGACCTCTGTTGGGCAGACAGAAAATTTTGTAGATAAGAAACAATAAACAATCTGAAGATCGAAAAGCTGAAGAGTCCAGACTCGTCCTTCGAAATGCGTGCCACCCAAGAACCACCCTACCCGTGTCCGGGCAGAGACAGACAGCCGAATCGGACAATACAGTTCGGGATTCGGTAAAAAAAACTACTAGTAAACAAAAAGGTAAAACCAGCAAAGCAATCTAACTCTGTATTGAGCCCAAATTATATGCTGAATCTTATTCTAAGACTCCAAGCAGTTATAGAAATTATAACAAATAAATCTTCTCAGGCATTGGAATGTAGTAAACCCCATAGATTTAGGAAAAGCACCATGGAGAATATAAACAATAGGAATACTGAAACAGCAAAAAAAAATTCTTGTTTTCCTGTCCTCCACCCCTAACCTATCTCTGTAACCCTATAAGGCAATATCATGTAAACCCCTTACCCATTGGTCAAGCTTGGATCCTTTCCAACCCTATAAAAGAAGCATACTGTACCCCATTAGTTGAGAAAGAAGAAGAGCAGAAACCCTTCACAGACCTCTCCAAATAAAGCCATCTTCGTGGAACAGCCTGCGCCTTCTCCTTCTCCTCTCTCTCCATCTGCTGCAGCCTCAAGCCCGGGGCACCACTACCTAGCAAGCAGAGGTGAAATCCTAAGAGCTTGCAATCACTATATAGCTGATAATCACCATGCTTGCTAGATGGTAGCCCCATGGCGTTGGCATGAGCGAGCTAGCCTCGGGCACCCAGTCCCTACCCAGGGACTGAGCTCCTGAGCCCTATTGCTCTGCTTTATGATAAGGCCAAATCAGAGGCTTTATTAATTTGCCACCTCTTATCACGCAGCTTGTATCCTGCTGCACACACTCTGCCATTCAGGGGGAACCCGGCACCATCCTGGGTCCCCTCTGGACTGCGGCCATACCTTGGCAGGGGGCACAGGGCTTGTTCTAATGCACCTAATAAGCAAAGTGTGTAGCATCTGCTCCTCATATCCAGCACTCATCTTCTTGGGGGTGGTATCTCATACATTGTCCAGACTTCTAGGCTCTCAGGTCTACCTGGCTATAGCTCATCTGGATTTTTAGGCTCTCAGGCTCTTGGTCCGCCTCCTCAGCTCCTAGCCCACCTGGCTCTACCGTCTTACTGCTCTTCAGTCTGGGTCATCTACCTGAATCACCTCCAGATCGTGTCATTTAATATTTAAGTCCTTTTTCCCAAACCATAACACGATCACATCCTTACTGCTCTCTCTACAGTTCTCTACCCAAATCACCATGAGGTCACATCAGGGCTCACCAATTGTTGTCATCTTATTGCAAAAGTTCCATACCTTCTTGGTGATTTCTCATAGGCAGCTCCTCACTGCACTGACTCTTTCTTCACAGCACAACCAACAAACTCCAACTCCCTTCTCAAATAGCTAATCCACTCTTTTGTAGCACTCGTCTTCTTACTGGACACAGCTGTGGCCTTTTAAGGGCAGGCCTGTTCCTAATCTTTGGTGATTAGTACAGCTGCAACTCCTCAGGGATGAGATTACCTTCTGCACTATTCTCTTACATTCTATCCCTCCACATTTTAGATTGTGTTAATATGCACACAGAAGCAGGACTTTGGCAACATTTGTACTTGAAAGGGTTGCCATTTCCATTGTGGTGGCAAGCTTTTCTGCTATAGATACCATTCACAATGTTGAAGACAGGAAGGGTAATGATATCATTGTCTAGCCTTCATACAACCTCAGCCATAAAAATTCCTAACATACATAGGCTGAATTAGTCCCTCATGTCTCAGCATCATTCTGGGAATTCATGTTGGGCTGCTTGATCACCCTTTAGAGTCAGTGTGCACCTGGAGAAAGATCCTCTTCTGTAGGTTCCCACTGCAGCCTTTGCTCCACATGGTACTTTGGCTGTATGAAAAAGGTGATGCATTTTCATGTGACCAGGATCTGAAATTGCTCTGTACAACCACCTTAATCCCATTTTTATTTTCCATTTGTCTAAACTTTTTCACAAAATATTTTATCTGCTGTGACTTTGTACTTATTTCCATATTGCTGAGACAGTTCAACACATCTGAGCCTGATACTGATCCTGCAGAATCTTGCTACAAACACGTTTCAGGGAGGATGTTGGAAGTTGTTAACATGGGGTGACTTTATGATGCTTGTATCCCATTCTCCCGTTTAGTCCAGAAATAACTTTTGCACCTTTAAGACTGGTTCCGAGAACAAAGAGGGGAAGAGAAGAAGAGCAGAGTTTGTTATCAGAAACTGTACTTGCTCCCCCGCATCCTACTCCTGGACTGTGTTGTCTGCAGAACGAACAGATGGTGGGAGAGAGCTCTCCTTTGCTTTTTGTTAGTTTTTAGCTAGCTGAGGCAGGGAAGTTCCCTGGACTGTGGTTTTTCTTTTTCTTGGAACTGTTCAAACCTGCTCTGGACTGAAAACCCAGAAGAGCACTGGCAGGTCACACCTGTGGCCCACCAGGCTGGGCCTGGGCTGTGGCATTTCCCAGAGCTGGAGGGACTGATAACAGACTGAGTGAGCCAAGCTACAGCCCACGAAGGGGATTTTCTGAGTTTCTCATCTCTTCAGAGTGGTAAGAGGTTTTATTTTTTAATATGGTTCATTTTTTTTTTTTGTGCTTGTGAATGTTTTGCCTGTTAAATAAACAGGTTTCTTCCACTTTTCTCCAAGGAAATCTTTTCCTGAACCAGTTGGGGGAGGGGCCACTTGAATTTGCTTTCTAGAGGAACCCCTTTGGAGGTTTTCTCCCAAATTTGCCTTAAACCAGGACACATGTGTAGTGCATGCTCTGCTAATGGTGTGTGCTGTTTGTTCTGTCATACTCTCTGATTTAATTTGGTGATATGCTCACTGTGATGCACAGACAGATGACTCTTCAACTAATTAAAGTTGAAAAGAAGGGTATTTATTGCAGTGTGTTGGACACATATGGAATAATTTCCAAATACATGTGCAAGGAGTCACAGACTCCTGCTCTCTATTTATACAGAAAAGGTTTTACATATCCAAGTGGTTTTTAAGGATGCATAATACATAATCATTACCTGCCCACTTCATATTATAATCAGCTGAATATCCATTATGGCTGTGCAATTATACTCCCTTCATTAGATTGGTGGGATTTTGAAATAAGGGAGTGGGTGTATGGGAGGAAGAAAGCCATCTTTCTCATGGTGAACTCTTCACCCATGGCCATTTGGCAGGACTTTTTGATCTGCTGGTCACGGTCCAAGCCTCTCCTAACTGATTATTCTTAAGGCAAGGTATTTCTATGGTCTCTGCTCCTTCACAATTTCTACATCTATCTCTGTCACTCCTAGCTTCTCTTTACTAATGTGTTTATTACTCTTTAATTAAGGTACTTGATTCTTGCCAGCTATATTATTTAGCTTCTTAACTAATTTTAAAATCTTAACTAAAATATGCAATCTTCTACTATCCCAATTATATTCCCAGCTGGCCCCTCAACTCATCTACAATTTTCAATTATCCTAAATATATTTCCAGCTGACCCCTTGACTCAAATGTTACATTTATCAGCCAAACAATTTCAAAGAATTAAATAAACTTTTGATAAACAGACTTATTTTCCACATGACCCTGTTTCTTGGAATTGACTGTATATCTAGCCTTGAATTCTCTATTAATCAAGTTCCTTATCAGTTTTCCATTATTTTCATAGTCATTGAGGTTGGAAAATACCTCCAAGGTCATCAAGTACAACTGTTAACCCAGCACCACCATGTTCACCATTAAACCATATCCCCATCCCCAAGTGCCACATGAACATGTCTTTTGAACACTTCCAGGGATGGTGACTCCACTGCTTCCCTGGGCAGCCTATTCCAATGCCTGACCACCTTTTCAGTGAAAAAATGTTTCCTTTGCGGGGGGGAAAGGGTTAAAGCCAGAAGACTGGTGCAGAGGAAGAGTTGTTTTTAGAATTGTTTTTGCTCAAGATGACCTTGCAGCTGGGGAGTGCTATTGTTATTCAGTCTGGAGAATTTCATGTTGTTTTTAGCCTGTCCTGAGAAGTGAATTTGTGTAGAAGATGATAGAATACTATAAAAGACCTAAAAAGCATTCTTCACTGGCCTAAGCCTGTCAGACAAGGGGGAAAGGGAGCTAAGCTGTATTAGGTTGGAAATAGGGGTATTCTATTCCTATCTGTTAGAGGTGGGGCAGTTATCTTCTGTTAATTGGGCAGTTCTCTTTATCTCTTCCACAACCAATCCTCCCTCTGGGACATAGCTTCTGTTAATGGACCACTGAGTCTCACTGCATGACTGATAAAAATTACATCATCCCATTGTGAGAAGCTCCCCCCTAGAGGGAGGAACCAAGCATTCCTACCTGGATATAATCAGAGAATTGGAAGACCACAAGGAGCCTTTTTCCACTGGATTCTCAGCAGAGCAACTGCCTTCTCCACTGTATTCTGAGGAAGACCAGGCCTATCTACACCACCACCAGACCTTCAGAGGAAAACTACACCCTTCTACAGGATCACTGCTTCAACAGAACTGCATCTGTCACTCCAGGAGGACTGCAGCCACCATTTAATCAGACTGCTACCAACACCCTGACCCACAGGGTGTCAGGTCATATTCTGACTCTGTCAGTAGGGGGTTTTTTTGTTTGTACTATTGCATTTGGTTTTTTTGTTTTTTTTTAGATTTCCTAATAAAGAACTGTTATTCTTATTCACATATCTTTGCCTGAGACCCTTTTAATTTCGAAATTTTAATAATTCAGGTGGAGGGGGTTTACATTTTCCATTTCAAGGGAGACTCTTACCTTCCTTAAGCAGACACCTGTCTTTTCAAACCAAGACAGAAGCTTAGAGATTGTAAAACACAGCCTTGTGAAGAATTACACCTGTGCCAGACCTTTTTGATATGTGAACCAGGAATGGCCCAAGTGCTTCTTGCCCCCGCTAAAATGACATAAGCTCAGCAGTGAATGTCTCCCTGTTTTGCCAGTGAAATGATGGAATAAATCTTTTCTTCACACTTCAGCTGTGGATTGTGGCCATCTTGGTGTTACCTGCATATATTCTGTTCACATATTTAGTGTAGTCAGTGACTGCCAAGAACGGCCATGCCATGGCCATGGAAAACACTGGGAACTGGGGAGGCCGTGACAGTGACTCCCCCCATTTTGGGATGGCCAAGCACAAAGCATTGGACTCCTGTGGCCACTTTCCTAGTGACAGTGGCTCTACTAGAGGCATGGCTTGAAGCTGATGATGCAGCAGCAGTTACTCTGCAGACAATCAGATTGATTATGTGTGAATTACCATGGAAAGCACCATGGAATTCTACTTGCAAGTCAGCAGGGAGATTGGGATGATTGTTATTCACTGGTCTCAGAGCTCTCTACCATGAAGTTATAACCTTACAGTGAGAGAGCTGAAAGAGAATGGTGCTTTAAAGGATGCAAAGGAATTTGTGCAAGAAGCATTTACTGCTCAAAAGAAATGCTGTTGTAAGCAGCAATGTCTGGTGGCACACATTGCAAACATAGCAAAAATATGGGAAAAGTAAGGTCTCAGCTTCTCGGGTTTGTGCTCTTATTAAGAACCCTTCATGGGATCCCAAGGCTTGGAATGGAAATATTTGGGTGGGGTCCTCAGACTGTGAGATTGAGTTTGAGCCACACTCAGCAGATAAAGAGGTGGTGGAAGCATGACCCCTCATATAAATGGAGGGGCAGCAGAATCTGCCAGACAGAGGAGCACAGGTCACTCGGATCTATACTGCAAAAGAGTTATGGGAATTTTTAAAGACTTATCAGCAGAAGAGTGGGGAGAACACACTGGCATGGATGTTATGAGCTTGGAGGGGGTGGTGCTGCATCTCTTCACTTATTAGTGGGTGAAAAGGATCTATTAACTCCTATTGTCACTGAACATTTCACACTTCAGCTGTGGATCATGGGCACCTTGGTGTTACCTACATATATTCAGTTCACACATCCTTCTATCAAATCTAAACTTCCCCAGGCACAGTGTGAGGCCGATTCCTGTCATCCTGTCACTTGTTACCTGGGAAAAGAGATTGACCCACACCTGCCTACAACCTCCTTTCAGGTAGTTGAAGAGTGCTGGCTGGTTCCAGCAAGGACAGGGCTAATTTTCTGTAGTATCGGGAGGGGGGAAGGGGGGGTGTTGTGGCTAAGACATTGAGGTTAATGTATATCATCCCTCATCACTGCTGGCGGCAGGGGAAAGGGACTCTGTCTTCCAGGGAGAAGGGGTTCCTTCCAGTCAAGAAAACTGGAGGACTGAGCCGTCTGATATTGTTTATTGTTGGGAATGTTTGTCCGTGTGAATAATTCCTTTTCTTTATGTCCTTTGTTATTAATTTTGTTGCTGTTACTGCTTATTTTCTTATCTCATTGCTGTTTCCAGTAAATTGTTCTTATCTCAACCCATGATCTTTGCCTATTGTGCCTCCAATTGGAGGGAGAAGGGGGAGTGCCATGTGGTTTGGAAAGTCTCAGTGGGAGCACTGAATTGGGGAGTACCATACCTAAATCATGCCAGTCCCCCCTGACCCTCATTTTCTCGAGATGAAACAACCAGAGCTCCCTCAGCCACTCCTCACAGAACTTGTGCTCCAGACCATTCACCAGCTTCATTGCTGTTCTTTGAACACACTCCACCTCCTCAATGACTTTTTTGCAGTGAGAGGCCCAGAACTGAACACAGGATTTGAGGTATGGCTTCACCAGCATCCAGTACAGATGGAAAATCACTTGCCTGGTCCTGCTGGCTGGTCTATTTCTGATACAAGCCAGGATGCCATTGGCCTTGGCCACCTAGGCACACTGCTGGCTCATGTTCTGGCAATACCTCCAGGTCCTTTTCCACCAGGCTGCTTTCCACCCACTCTGCTGCCCGTCTAGAGTGCTGTAGGTGGTTGTTGTGATCCAAGTGCAGAATCCAACACTCTGCCTTATTGAACCTCATACAATCTGCCTTGGCCCATCGATCCAGCCTGTCCAGAGCCCTCTGCAGAGCCGTCCTACCCTCCAGCAGATCAACATTCCTGCCCAACTTGGGGTCATCAGTGTCGTAGGTTGACAAGGAAGTGAGTTTTCTCGGGAAGTTATAGCCAAACCAATCAGTGGTCAGATTTGAATACTGACACCTGGTGTAACCACTGAAGAGCCAAGAGAGTGACCTGCTGTAGTGATTGCCAGGGCAGGAGAGAGAGTGACCTGCTGCAGTGACATCATGTGCAGGAGTGAAGCGAACAGAGAAAGATGAGGAGAGTGTGGTGGTGCCCTCTGTCTTCAGGGAAGAAGTTCTCTGTTCTCAAGACCCTCGGCCCCAGGGGAAGTTAAAATGGGGGGGACTGTTGTCCCAAAATGAGAAATTGTTGTTTCTTGGTACTTGTCAAGGCATCCTTAAAAAGAACCCTATAAACAGTTTTGGTCCATGGACGGTGGTGAGAGCACTGTACATGGAAGGAGGATGTCACAATGGCAGATGTTTTCTACGCAGTGCCATGTGTGACATGGAAACATAAGAGGTTTTAACTGTGTTTTCTGTGGAAGACTATGGTACAAGAGAGACTCCTCTCTCCCTTGATGAACTGAGAATTGATTATCTGAGAGGTGGTAACTTGACTGAGAATCCAAGGTTTTGTCTCACTGAGCTTTGGTGGAAATTGTGTGGGGGGAGGAGGAATGTTTTGGAAGGTTTTCATTCTGAATTTTGTGTGTTCCTTTTATTATAGTGTAAGTTAATAAAGTTTTTTTCTTTATTTCTAAACTTGAGCCTGCTCTGTTTCTGGTCACATCTCACAGCAGCTATTTGAGAAAAATATATTTTCATGGATGCACTGGCACTGCACCAGCACCAACGCATGACAATCTGCAAACGTACTTGATCCTCACAAACAGATCATTGATAAAGAATCTAGAAGTTTCCCTGGCCAACTCTTAAGGAACTTGGGGGTGTGTGGGTGTCCTGGGTTGACTATATGATGCTTATATCCCCAATCGTCTCGTTCTGTTTATGATGAATAATAAGTTTTGCACCTTTAAGAGTTGTTCCAGAGAGTGAAGGGTGGAGAGAAGAAGCGCGCAGTTTGTTTTCAGACAGTGCACTCACTCCTCCACATTCCTGCTCCTGGACTCTGTTGTCTGCGGATGAACAGACAGCTGGACAGAGCTCTCCTTTGCTTTTAGTTAGTTTAGCTAGCTAAGGCAAAGAAGTTCCCTGGACTGTGGGGTTTTTTTTCCTTTTTTCCCTTTTCTTTGGACCTGTTTAAACCTGCTCTGGACTGAACACCCAGAAGAGCACTGGCAGCTCACACTTGTGGCCCACCGGGCCGGGCCTGGGCCACAGCATTTCCAGCACTGGAGGGACTGATAAGAGTCTGAGTGAGCTGAACTGCAACCCGGGGAAGGGACTTTATGAGTTTGTCATCTCTTTTGGACCAGCAAGGGGTTTTATTGTTTAATATTGTTTAGGTTTTATTGTTTAATAAACAGGTTTTTTCCACTTTTCTCCAAGGAGGTATTTTCTCCCGGTCCGGTTGGGGGGACGGGCCGATTGAATCTGCTTTCCTAGAGGAGCCCCTTTGGGGGTTGTCTCCAAAATTTGCCCTGAACCAGGACAGTGGGATAGACTAGATAATTGTTAGTTAAAGGTCCCTTTTAACCCAAAGGTCCCTTCTGATCCAAACCATTCTATGGTTCTATGACTTCTTGGGTGTAGATGGCTCAGGGCTGATGATAAAAAACCATTTTTGACTGTCAAATGTTACTTTGCACTAGTCAGTCCATAAGCTAACAACCAGCTATTTCTTCTCTTCCCATTGTGACACTACTAGAGCATCCTGCTTCTTAGTATGCCACTATAGGACATGAAACAACACGAGCACACACACTGCTGCTCTCAAGGTGAAGAAAAGGGAAGTTTATTTTCTGACTTTAACATTTATAGTTTTCTAAAAGTGACAGTGGATTGGAGGGTGAAAGTGCCACGTCTCCAATGACACTGGACAAACTAACAGTTTATCAAATTTCTCTTCTTCTATAAAGGAATGCAAAATAATAAGTCATTTACAGAAAGTGTGTGAGAAAGTTTGCTACAAGAATGTAAACATCAGAAGGCTTAGAAAATCTTTTAAAATCAAAACATTAGTGGAACACTAAGCAGATATTTTTGGAACACCTCTCTTTTTAAAATGATGCATTAGTGCTTTTAAAACTGTCTGCAAGTGGGCCAATAGAATTGGTAGGAAATGTTCCTTAAGAGGTTGAAAGTTATTAGAAGCAAAAAACAAAAAAATCCTTTTGCTGATATAGCTTATACCAGAATAAATGTAAAGCAATTTATCTGTTCCTTTTCTAATTTAAGTTACAAGCAACTCAAAATTTATTAGTCAGAGACACCAGATGTTAACACGCAGAACTTATTCATTCTGTTATAGATGAATAATGTAATGTTTGACTCTCACAATTAAATGGCAAATGTTCTGTATATGGTAAGAGAAGTTTTGTAAATGTATAGTTATGTTTTTCCCGCCTTGCATTGTTATCGTGGGATGGCCAGGGTAGTCGGGGCATTTGGGAGGGTCAGCTTGTTACTATGACAACACCTGACCTCCAATCAAGATACACCCCATAATACACCCATATTACCAGTAAAGATGTCAGACGGGACTTACAGGATTGTCCAAGACTTGAGAGAAGTGAATAAAAGAACAGTGAATCGAAACCCAGTAGTACCTAACCCCTATACACTATTGAGTAATATCCCCCCACCACACCAGTGGTTTAGTGTGTGTCGTGGTTTGAGAGGAAGTGAGTTTTCTGGGATGCTGTGGTCAAGCCAATAGGTGTTCAGATTTGAATATTGGCACCTGGTGTGGCCACTGGGGACATGGATACACCTCTGAGAACACAGGGGTTAAAAACAGAGGACGCCCAGGAAACCTTTCTCTCTTGGGTTCCGGTGGGGAAAGAGTTCGGATCTTTCCCCTGCCCAGCTGCCCGCTGCTGGGCAGGGGAGGGGAAGCCATGCGGCTGGGTTAGGTAGGCCTGGCCCCAAGGATGGAAGGGTGGAGAAGCACCAGGAGGCATCGGGCAGCCACCCCCCCTCCCCCCCCCCGCCCCGGAGGGGGAGAGAGAGAGAGAGAGAGAGAGAGAGCCTGGGCCTCTGCTTGCTGGGCCTCTGCTTGTGCCACCTTGAAATTCAATAGCAGGCTGGCTGAGAAGGAGAAGGGGGGGGGTGCGGCGAGAAGGTGCCCGCAGGGTAGCGCGCGTGGGAGTCCATGGACAGGTAGAGACTGAGATTTTTAACCCTTTTCTTGCATGAAGGAAACCTTACAAATGCTAATCCTCCTGGAGCTGAATGAGGAGAGAGATAAGAGATGAGATAAGAGGAAAGAAGAGAGAAGTGGAGAAGAATCTTAGGTGGGAGGAGATGATGGAGTGGCTTTTGGCTGGACTTTTCTTTTATAGCCATGGACGGAACCATTTTTTTTCCCTGTGACACAGAGACTGCATTTAGGGGGGAGGCTTGGAGCTGAGAGAGGGCAGTGATGTTATGGGAGTGCATGAACAGAGACAGCGGATGAGGAGGGTGGTTGGTGCCCTCGATCTTCAGTGGAGAAGCTCCCTGTCCTTGAGACCCCTCGGCCCCAGGGGGTGAAATTTGGCGGGGGACTGGTGTCCCAAAAGTGAGAGACTGTGCTCTTTTTGGAACTGGACAAAGCACCCTTAAAAGGAAAACCGTAGAAGCAGCCTTGGTCCATGCGCAGTGGTGAGAGCACTGGGCATGGAAGCAAGATATGTATTGGAAATTTGTTGGGGGGAGGAGGAAATGTTTTTGGAAGGTTTTCATTCTTTCTGTGTGTTTCTTTTTACATATAGTTGTAGGTTAGTTAATAAAGTTTTCTCTTCTTTATTTCTAAGTGGGGGCCTGCTTTGCTTATTCCTGGTCACATCTCACAGCAGACACCAGGGAGAATGTATTTTCATGGGGGCACTGGCATTGCGCCAGCGTCAAACCATGACAGTGTGATAGACCTAAAAGATGCTTTTTGGGCTTGCCCACCAGGAGCAGAATGTAGAAATATATTTGCCTTTGAATGGGAGGACCCCGATTCTAGGAGGAAGTAACAGCTTTGGTGGACAAGGTTACCCCAAGGGTTTTCTGAATCCCCAAACCTATTCAGTCAAGCACTAGAAGTACTACAACTTTTCTCCATCAAACCTGAGATAAAACTCATCCAATATGTAGATTATTTGCTTCTCTCAGGACAGGAAGAAAAAGAAGTTTGGGAATCTACCATAGCGTTGTTAAATTTTCTGGGGGACCAAGGACTTCAGGTATTCAAAAGGGAAACTACAATTTTTAGAGTGCAAAGTAAAGTACCTAGGACATGATTTATCAAGGGAGCAGGTGACTGAACCGGGAGAGAATTACAGGGATAGTCTCACTTCCGCAGCCAAAAACTAAGAGAGAAGTTACAAGGTTTCTAGGCTTGTTGGGATATCGTAGGCTATGGATTGAAGGATACACACAGGCCATCAAGTTCTTGTATGAAAAGTTAGTAGAAGAAGAGATTAGGTGGGAAAAAGTCGATGAACAAAAGTTTGAAGCTTTAAAGCAAAAATTAGTCAGTGCACCAGCACTGAGCCTTCCTGTCTTAGACAAACCTTTCTATCTGATTGTCGATATAGAAAAAGGGGTAGCACATGGATTACTAGCCCAGGACTGGGGACAATCCAGGAAACCAGTGGCCTTTTAATCAAAACTGTTAGACCCTGTCAGCCAGGGTTGTCCAACCTGCATTCAGGCAGTGGCAGCGACCACAGTACTCATAGAGGAAAGCAAAAAATTAACCTTTGGGGGAAAATTGAAAATACATACCCCACACTCAGTTAGAAGTATCCTAAGCCAAAAGGCTGAGAAATAGCTCACCGATTCCTGAGTGCTAAAGTATGAAGCCATCTTAATAGATAATGATTTAGAGCTAATCCTGAATAATTAACTCAACCCTGCCCAGTTTTTGTATAGGGAACCAGATGAGGAACTAATACATAATTGCCTAGAGGTTATAAACTATCAAACTAAAATAAGAGAGGACCTAACAGATCAACCACTTCAAAGAGGGAAATGATTGTACATTGATGGATCTTCAAGGGTAATCCAGGGGTACCAGGTGTCAGGGTACGCTATAGTAGATGAAGAGTTAGTAGACATAGAAAAGGGAAAGTTACCTTCCAACTGGTCAGCCCAAGAATGTGAGTTATATGCCCTAAAATGAGCTCTGGAAATATTAGCACAGAAAAGAGGATCAATATATACAGACTCAAAATATGCTTTTGGAGTAGCGCATACCTTTGGAAAAATTTGGGAAGAGAGGGGGCTATTGAATTCAAAGGGAAAGGAACTGATTCACTAAAAACTTATTTTAGAAGTGTTAGAAACCTTACAATAACCAGAGGAAGTGGCAGTGGTATATGTTAAAGGACATAAAAAAGGGGTGATTCTAGAGGCACGAGGGAACAATTTAGCAGATTTAGAAGCTAAAAATGCATCTGAATCAGTGACAGAAAAACTAATGATGGTATTAACCCCCATGAGAGAAATGCAAGAAGTTTCTGTATTCATTGGGACAAAAGAGAAAGAATTCCTTAAAATAAGAGCCAAGAAAGATAATGAAGGGAAGTGGAGATTAGCAGATAGGAGGCAAATGTTGAATAAATGCCTTGCCAAGAAAATGCTAGAAGGCGTGCATGGTAGAACATATTGGGGTACTCAAACGCTAAGTGATCAATTTCTCAGGGACTGAGGCTGCATAGGAATTTTCAGAATATCTAAACAAGTAACTGAACAGTGTGCGATATGTCAACAAGTCAATAAGAAAGTCATGAGGAAAACACCCAGAAGAGGGCAAGAACTAGCCTTATGGCCCTTTCAAAACATCCAAGTAGACTTTACTGAGCTTCCCTGGGTACAATGGTGGAAATTTTTGCTAGTGATAGTAGATCACTTGACTCATTGGGTAGAGGCGGTACCCACTGTTAAAGCCAATACCAATGTCGTGAGTAAAACACTGTTAGAATCCATCATTCCCCGATATTAGATGGTAAACAGGATTGATTCAGACCAAGGAACTCATTTCACATCGAAGATATTGCAGAAAGTTGTTCAAGTCCTGGGAGTAAAATGGGAGTTACACACTTCATGGCATCCACAAAGTTCTGGTCATGTGAAGAGGATGAATCAAACTCTTAAAAGAACTCTAGTTAAGCTGAAAATTGAAATCCAGATGTCATGGATCAAATGTCTCCCTTTAGCCTTGTTAAGAATTAGAACCCAACCCCAGTCAGATCTGGGGGTCTCACCCTATGAAATGATGTTTGGGTTACCCTTCTTGACCTCACCCCAGAAGGTTGCCACCTATGAGGAAGGGGAAACCAATGCCAAGAAATATGTTATGTCTATAGCACAAACCTTAGAAGGACTAAGACATAAAGAGGCAATTCCTCAAACTACCACCCTGGATTTCAGAATCCATAATATTAATCCTGGGGATTGGGTAATGATCAAGTCATGAAGAGATCAGCCTCTAACTCCTCAGTGGGAAGGTCCCTTTCAGGTACTGCTCACCACCGAATTGGCTGTGTGAACTGCAGAGCGGGGATGGACTCATGCCAACAAAGATAAAGGCCCAGTAGAAGAACCCAAAGAATGGACTATAACATCCAGACCGGGTGAGACAAGATTGACTCTCAAGCATAGACCGAGAGACAACCAGAGAAACAACAAGATGCCCAATAAGTAGAGTCAAGCTTCCACCAGCCAGCTTGAGAACTGTTTTCCTGTTTTAATGGGTAAGAATTACAAGCATCTGTTGAAGGGAAGTACACAAGGGACCGTAAGAAGTAACGGGGCAGCTTCCTTAAGAACCACAAGTAAGACAAGGAATGGAGGGCAAGACGGGGTTGGCCCCTTTGTTCACCACCAAGAAGATTCCATAGCCCTGCTGCGGGTAGCAACCCTGTAGGCATGGTAAGGTAGGGGCAAAAAAAGGCCATACTGGACCTCTATTATTCCTCAATTGTCTTTTAATACAAAAGGGACTAGAGGGCAAGACCAAGTTAGCCTCTGTACTTGCCACTAAGATCAAACCTACTATGGGTAGCAACCCCATAGGCATGGTAATGGGAGTCAAAGTCATACCGGACCTCTGTGATGCCCTTTTGTCCATTTCAAATAAGTGTGCCTAGGGAAAACCTGAGATTTTTTTCTCCAGTTCCCACTGTCCTTGCCCACATCAACAGATGCTAGTATGACTCATTCAAGAGAGAAAAATATTTTTGAGTTAATTGTTTGAGCCAGGTGACTTATAGAAAAGGAAAACGGGGGGTTTGTTATAGATAAGTAATGCAATGGTTGATTCTCACAATTAAAGGGCAAATATTAGGTATATGTTAAGAGAAGTTTTGTACATGTATAGTTATGTTTCTCCCCCCTTGCACTGTTATCATGGGATGGCCTGGGTAGTTGGGGCATTTGAGAGGGTCGGCTTGTTACTATGACAACACCTGACCTCCAATCAAGATGTAAGAAAGTGATCTCCACCACTGGACAGCGAAGAAAGAGTCGATTGACAACACTTTGGGACAGGCTAAAGGGTTGAAATGGGCACATGGTGATAAAATCCTTTGCTCCCAGCACTGTAATATTTTCTCTATTCAGTCTTCTATTGTATTTTTAATAAGGTTTTAATAAACCTTCTACATTTTTTGAAAGTGAGTATCATTTCTCACAATTCTGGGATGGCTAATTAGCTCAGCTGCAGTGATAGAGACTTTTAAACATCCTCGCACCATGTTGCACAGTGCCTCTTGCAGTGCTTACAGAGCATCTGCCTTTATCAGCTAGATTTTTATTGGCCTAGTGGAATCTCAACCAACCCTTACTCCATGTAAAATTCGTGCCTGGTGGGCTGTTTGGGTCCAATCCGGCTAGCTATGGACCCCAGCCCACACGATCTTACATAGGACGAAAGGCAAAAGACGAGAAGCACTCTTCTCCACATGGGGACAAAGTCCTATTTTATTTCCTCGATAGGAGACACCAGATCATCCAGGTGATCCCCAAGGTGGAAAAAGAAGAGAGCGATGCCTCATGGTAGGAGACTTTTAAAGCCAGGGGAATGGGGGGCAGAGGAAGAGGACCACAGCCAATGGGATACAAGTGAGGAGGGGGCGAGGGGAGGAGTAAACAAACCATCACCACTGGGGCCTTTGGGGGGGGGGGGGGGGAAAGACCATGTGATATAAGAGGGGAATCCCATGAGGATACAAACATACTATTCTGTGCAATAATACAGAACCCAGTGCAAAACAACTAAATAACTATTTAGTGCAATACAACAACTCCAGATAATATCAATGTTTCTGTAATTGATTGGTAATTAATAGCATCATTAAGTAGAAGCTTGGATATTGTAACATTTGCTGCTTTCCCGCAAACTTCATCTTAGGATAAATTACAAGCATTTTTAGCCTGTGATATTTTAGGAGAATGTTTTGAATAGCATGTCCATGGTATTTGCCAACTCTGGTTAAATGTCAGTCATCTGCTTTCAATTATAAAAGGGCTGTTTGTAGATGCAGCAACTGGCCATTGCAGGAACAAATCAGTGATCTTGAAAGACCTTGGGGAACTACATGCTGGTCAGCCTCCCGTCGGCTCTGTGAAGTTGATAGAACAAATAGTATTGAAAGCCATTTCCAAACATATTGAGGACAAGAAGGTGATTTGTAGTAGTGAGCATAGATTTACACCGGGGAAGTAATGTCTGACTGCCCTGATCACTTTCTTCTATGAAATGATGGCTTTGGTAGATGGGGAGGGGATGTTGTTCACTTTGACTTTAGCAAGGCTTTCAATGGCGTTTCCTATAACAGCCTCATAGACAAAATTGATGAATTACAGATGTGGTGGTTTGACCTTGGCTGAATGCCAGATGCCCACCAAAGCCATTTTACAACTCCCCTCCTCATCTGGACAGGGGAGAGAAAATATAACAAGACACTCACGGCTTGAGATAAGGACAGGGAGAGATCACTCACCAATTACTGTCACTGGAAAAACAGACTTGATTTAGGGAAATTAACTGAATTTATTATTAATAACAGAGTAGGATAATGAGAAATTAAAAAAAACAGTCTTAAAAACACCTTCCTCCCACCCCTCCCTTCTTCCCAGGCTCAACTTCACTCCCTATTTTTTTTTTACCTTCTCCTTGAGAAGCACAGGGGGATGGCAAACACAGGTTGTGGTCAGTTCATCGCATGTTGTCTCTGCTGCTCCTTCCTCCTCATACTCTTCTCCTACTCCAGTATGTCTTGGGAATGTGTTTTTATTCCATACCATTTTTGTTTTGTGTCCGGGGTGGTCACTGTCCGCCCCTTCCCCGGCTCTGGGAGTATGGGATGGGTGGAGGGGAGGGACAGTTTTCTCTTCCAGTGGGGTGATTGGCTTGTGGGTCACATAGTGTGGTGTCTCTGACTGGACATACTGTTGCCTTGTACATTTTGCCTGTTTCTTTTTGTTGTTTTTTTCCTTCAACACTGACTGGGCTTACTGGCTTGCTTCTCTGCTTCTCTGCTGCTTTGGAGCCCAGAGCCAGTGTGTGCCATGCTGGGACCTGGGAGCACCCCAGAATTCACAGAATTCACAGAATGACTAGGTTGGAAGAGCCCTTCAAGATCATTGAGTCTAACCCATGCCCTAATACCTCAACCTAACCATGGCCCTGAATGCCCCCTCCCCTGCCGGGGGCCGCCCCCTCTGCGCAGCCTGACCCAGGAACCAGCCATCCCTGGTGAGCTATCCAAGGGAGCGACTCCCTGCCCAGCCTCGCTGTTCTCTGCTACTGCTTCAGGGCTTCTTAAAACACTGTAACGCAACACATGGACAGCCCATAGCTTTGGGCATGGCTCCAGAGTTTCTGCTACCTTTTGTTTGCTACTCCTGGTTGTGCCTGCCTCTGCCATTCCAGCTGCTGCTCCGAGGTTCCTGCTACAGCCCATTTTGCCACCTGGAGGTGAGACAGAGTAGAAATTCTCCAGAATAGAAATCCATTTTGATTTAGGTGAAATGTACATCTTTGAGTTAAGTCTGTTGTTGCAGTGTGTCGCCATTTCCTGTCTCACCTATCCCATCCCCCTCAAGGATGCCAACCTTTCCCCCTCCCCCTTTGCCCTCCTGCCTGGCACCTTCCAGCAAGGTGTTGAGTGATTGGCAGATGCCCCCCCAGGTCTGGGCTCATTGGTTTGTCCTAGCGTCCACATCCCCTGACCCTTCCCCTGCTCACACCTGGTTGGCCCTCACCTGTCCCTCCCCTCCCCCTGTCCCCGGGGCTTAAAAAGAACACGAGACCATGCGGTCGGGGTCTCTGCCGTGTCTCTGCCGTGGTTCGGTCTCTGTCGTCTGTCTGAGAGCTGTGCCAGATTCAGAAATATACCATGCTACAATAAACTCTGGATCTAAGCTACACGGCAGAACCCGCTCCTTTTCTATTCACCGTCTGAACCTTTTCCACCAAAGGTAAACTGAGTTCCTATTTTGCCTGGACTTGTTCTGAGCGCCCAGCTGCAGCACCTAGCCAGCCAAAGGCATCTCTGGGGTGAAAAACGCCACAGCTGCCGCCTTTGGTCCAGCAGCGAAGCCAGACGAAGCCAGGCAGGACACACCCCGAAACATTCGGGGCATAATATTTAATAGTCTGTAGTTTGAAAACATATCTATTTAGTCTGACTGCCTGTTCTCGTAAAAGCCTAGGCTCAGAGAAACTGCTTCAGTGAAGGACAGAGATAAGGGGGGGGAGACAGAGAGAGACAGAGAGACTGCTGTGAGAGCAGGTCAACCTGACCTAGGAATTCTTTCTGATAAAGAAGAACTAGCGGCAAATGTCACACGAAATTTGTAAAAATGAATATGCATGAACCTATTGTGAAATTGCATGTATATGTATTTGAGAGGGAGATAAAAAAGGATCTGGAGTTCCCAGAGGTACACATGTTTTTTAAGGAGAGTAATCTCCACATGCGTCCAGTGCTGTAATAAACATACCGGCTTTACAACTTTCACAAAGTTGTGGAGTTTTGTTTATCTCTGCAAAACAGAGGGGCACTGAGATCGGCTGCCCCTGTGAGGTTGTATAGGAAGCCCCTTTTGCATCTCTTCAGTCTGCACATCCGCCATTGCCCACATGGAGACAGGCGGCTGAGCTCGCACCACAGCGCCCCCTGCAGCTGTGGGGGGAATCAGCGCCCCTGCCCTGCCCAGCCTGGAGCCACCAATGCCCCTGTCGGCTGTGACCGCAACTGCACTGAAGGGGAAATGCCTGCAGCCAAGAGAAGGCTGCTATTGGGTTTGTGGTTTTGTGGTTTTGTTTGTTGTTGCTGCTGTTGTGGTTTGTTTGCCTTGTTATACATATACATACTAGTAGAAAACTGTTCTTCCTTTTTCCCATATCTTTGCCTGAAAGCCCCTTAATTTCAAAGTTATAATAATTTGGAAGGAAGGGGGTCACATTTTCTATTCCAAGGCAGGTTCCTGCCTTCCTTGGCAGACACCTGTCTTTCAAACCAAAACACAGTGTGTGGTCACTCCCATGGGAGACAGTCTTCCATGAACTTCTCCAACATGGGTCCTTCCCATGAGCTACAGTCCTTCATGAACTGCTTCAGCATGGGTCCTTTCCATGGGATGCAGTCTTTCAAGAACAGGCTGCTGCAACATGGGTCCCCCATGGGGTCAGAAGTTCTGCCAGCAAACCTTTTCCCAGTGTAGGCTTCTTTCTCCACAGGATCACAAGGTCCTGCCAGGACCCTGCTCCAACAGACTTCCCATGGGGTCATAGCCTCCTTTGGGCACATCCACCTGCTCTGGTGTGGGGTCCTCCATGGGCTGCAGGTGGATATCTCCTCCACCTTGGACCTCCATGGGCTGCAGGGGGACATCTCTGCTCTGGCACCTGGAGCACCTCCTCCCCCTTCTTCACTGACCTTGGTGTCTGCAGAGCTTTTCCTCTCACTTATTTTCACTCCTCTCTTTTCTGGTTGCTGTTGTGCAGCAGTTTTTTTCCCTTAAATATATTATCCCAGAGGCACTACCACTGTTGCTGATTATCTCAACCTTGGCCACTGGTGGATCCAAGTTGGAGCCAACTGGCATTGGCTCTTTTAGACGTGGAAGCTTCTAGTAGCTTCTCACAGAAGCCACCTCTGTAATCCCCACTACCAAAACTGTCATGAAAACCCAATACAACAGACTAGGTGTATGGACAGTGAGGTGGATTGAAAACTGGCTGAACTGCTGGGTTCAAGGGGTTGTGATCAGTGGCGCAGAGTCTAGCTGGAGACCAGTCACTGGTGGTGTACTCTAGAGTCTGGTCCTGCCACCACTGCTGTTGAATATCTTTATGACTTGGACAGTGGAGCAGCGTTGCCTCAGAAAGTTCACAGATAACATAAACCCATAAGGAGTAGTTGATTCACTAGATGATTATGGTGCCATTCAGAAGGACCTTAACAGGCTGGAGGAATGGGATAACAGGAATCTCATGAAGTTCAACAAAGGAAAATATAAAGTTATACACCTGGGAAGGAATACCCCCATATGCCAGTGTGGGCTGGATCCAATCATCTGGAAAGCAGCTTGGCAGAGAAGGACCTGGAAGTCCTGGTGGACAATGGAACATGAGCCAGCCATGTGCCCTTGCAGCAAAGGCCAAAAACATCCTGGGCTGTATTAGGAAGACTGCTGCTAGCAGATTGAGGGAGGTGATCCTTCCCCTCCTCTCACTATTTTGGCACTGGTGAGACACATCTGGAGCACTGTGTCCTCTTCTGGGTTCCACAATACAAGAAAGACATGGGCATACTGGAGGAAATCCAGTGAAGTGTCACTGAGATGACTAAGGGACTGAAGCACCTGACATACAGGTACAGGTTGAAAGCAAGAATTGTTTATCCTGGAGAAGAGAAGGCTCAGGGGGTTCTTATGAGTCCTTTATCTCATGGCAGTGACTAAAGAAGATGAAACCAGACTCAGTGTTACCCAGTGATGACCCACAAATTGAAAAACAGAAAATTGCATTTAAACATAAAACTTTTCTTACTGTGAGAGTGGTTAAACACTGGCACGGGATGCCCACAGAGGTTATGGCGTTTATATCCTTGGAGATATTCAAAACTTGACTGGACATGGTCCTGGGCAGCTTGCCCTAGTTGACCCTACTTTGAGCAGGGCATTGGACCAGGTGATTTCCAAAGGTCCCTTTCAACCTCAACTATTCTGTCATGCGGAAAATACAGGAACCAAGCATTAGGGGATATGACTTGACTTCTCTGACTATTTCTTATTCCAAGAGTATGTTAGTAAATTGAGAAAGGTGACAGGAAAATCCATGTCATATGAGCCAGATTTTCCCCTGTAGTCACTTTCTATTGCTCTGTGCAGAATATTGAAGCTCTGGATGTTTCTCTTCCCCTAAGCTAAGTGGAGAAGCCTGGGTACAGGACTAAAAGTTTTCTGCAAAACTGTTGTAATAATAAGCAGACCGGACTCAGTTTCTTCATGCAGAAAAGCTGAATCTTTATTGCATAGCTCATTTTTTTATAGGATTATCAGAAGCCACCGTGTTAGATCTAATTGGTAAACAATACACTGACACTCAGTTCATTGGTCAGTAAATGGCATTTTGCATGTGTCGCCCTGTTCTTCTAAATTCTTCTAAGTTCTTCTAAGCCTTCTGATGTTTACATTTTTGTAATGGAGTTTCTCACGCACTTTTCATGTAAATAATGATTGTTTTGTATTCCTTTCTGGAGGAGGAGAAATTTGATGGACTGTTGGTTTGACCAGTGTGGCTGGAGAGGTGTCAATTTCATCCTCCAATCCATGGTCACTTTTGAAAGTCTATAAATATTGGAGTCAGAAATAAACTACCCTTTTTTGCCTTGGATGTTTCGGTGTGTGCGTGTTGTTCATTTTGTGTCCTATTGCGACATGCATGTCCATCAAATTTTTCTATTTCTAGATTGTTTACATATTTTCTTCACTGATTCTCATGGGACAGATTTCTTGGTTTTGCAGGTGCAACTTATTTTCAATCACAATAATAGATTGTTATGCAAACTGACTTTCATTCTTATGATTTTTTCACATGGGAAGTTACAAGCTAGCTGCTCACTTAGCCATAGTAGCAGGGCCTAAACCATATTTTTACAAGGCCTTTCTTTTGTAAGGTATTACCTATATGCAACACAAAACCAAATGCACTCAAAGTACAGCAGCAGCAGTCTACTGTATATGCACCAATATCAGAGTCATAGAATGGTTTGGGTTGGTAAGGACCTCAAAGGTCATCTAGTTCCAACCCCCCTGTTATGAACCGGTTTAAACACAGAAGAGTAAGGAAAACGAAGTCTTTGTGAATAAAATGGATGAAACTCAGAAAGGTTCAAAATATACCCAAAAAACATGATTAAAACCAAATGAGGTTAGATGTTGGTGCCAAAAAATTGATATATTTTATTTAATAGTAAAGAAGGCAAAGAGAAAGAAAGAAAGAAAGAAAGAAAGAAAGAAAGAAAGAAAGAAAGAAAGAAAGAAAGAAAGAAAGAAAGAAAGAAAGAAAGAAAGAAAGAAAGAAAGAAAGAAAGAAAGAAAGAAAGAAAGAAAGAAAGAGAGAGATAAGGAGAAAAAGAGGTGTGCATGGGGGGTAGGGAGACAGGGGGAGAGTGACAGGGGTTAGGTAGAAGCATATCACCCTTCCAAGGGTCCCAACAACGTCTTGTTGCTCCCCTCCATCTGGTCTTCTTGGTGGTGAGAGTCCCCCACCACCCTGCAGCCGCCGCCGAAAAATATAGAAGCCAATGGATTGATATACATTTGGGCCAGGTGGGAACACCCAGGTGCTTCCCCTGGGGAGGCCAAGCTTGACACTGTCCCTTGCAACACTGTGGATCTGTTGCATCATGCTGCAGTGCTCTGGTGCAGGGTCTGGGATCCTTTTTGGGGGGGTGTTTGATGGGCCATGACACTCCCTCTGCTGTCCTTCACATGGATGCAGCTTTTACCAGGGTGAAGGGGCCCCATAGCTGAGCTCCTTTGCACAGTGGAGGATGGGCCTTCACTGCCCCAACCAGAGGCTTTTTCACTATACACCCAAAGCCCCTCTCCCTCCCACCCTTTGGTGTGAGGGTCTGTGGGAACCTGGCAGGTCATAGCCCTGGGGCTGTGGTCTCCATCCCAAAGGTGCTAAGCTTGATCCCTCTGTGAATGTATTCTTCTCCTCCTGAGTTACTTTATCTTATCGTCATCAGCAAGTAGTGCAGGGCCCCATTCAGGGTTTTGGTGGTTTTCTCTGCAGCTTTTGTACAGTTTTGCTATAATAGGCAAAAGTCCTTCACGAAGATGTTTAAGCCATAAATGATAACATTTCAGTTTCCGACACCCCCTGTCATGGGCAGGGACACCTTCCACTAGACCAGGTTGCTCCACACCCTGTCTAACCTGGCCTGAGCACTTTCAGGGATGGGGTATTGTCATGGTTTTGTATGAGAGACATTTAGGGAAGTGTGAAAAATGTGTATTTTATGATTGGTTTTTCTCAAATATTAAAATGAATATGTGTTGTGTTAGAAAGTAATGCTGTATTAATTCTCTTAAGTAGTGTGTTAAATATAGTTTTAGATTATAAAAAATGTTAAAATAGAAACGATGCTATGTAGGATACTTTTTTAAAGAAAGGACTTGCAGCGAGATAGCAGCCACAGGACACCTAAATCTTTCAGAGAAAAAGAATTTATTGCCCTCTTATCAAAAGAAATTAACTTCTTCCCACCTTGAAGGCACTGTTAGGATTCAGAGGAAGAAGTTGACAATGATCAGACAGAATCCTGTATTTGAATGGAATTTATGCATCATGTATGAGATGTATGAATATGCAGCAGGCTATTGTTCTTAAGGGTTAATCCTTTGTTAACGGGTGTCCTTTCTCGGGCTTATGCTGCCCAGAAAAAGGTACCCGGAAGTCCGTAACTCTTTGTTTCTATTGTCGCATATTGTCCTAATTCAAATTGTCCAAATTATTATTACTCTAATTGTATTACTATTTTTATAACCATTTTATTATTATTAAACTTTTAAAATTTTATAAACAAGGGATTGGCGTTTTTCACAGGAAGTGATGCAAAGCTTCCAGCCACTAGAAAGCTGGACGCGCCTCTGTGAAAAACACATGTTAAACACGAAAGAATGCCAGGAACTTCCTCTTTAGCTTCCCGCCTGGGACAGGTAACACAGCCTGCCAGACCCCCATCTCGCATCCAGGTCGGGCCGGGTGGCCCTGCCGGGGGGGGGGGGGGGGAGGCACTGACCCTCTCTCCGGGGGGTCCGGGGGACTCCGAGCCCTATCCTGGCCGGACTGGGGCCTCAGCAGCTGCCAGGCAGGAAGGTGGGGGAGGCTGTGGAGCCCTGCCCGGAGCAGGGCTGGCCGTGGCTGTTAAGATCTTGCTGCCAGGTCCCCTCCCCCCAGCACGGCTGAGACCAGAGGCGGCCCTGCAGCCCGTGCAGAGTGGTCCTGCGGCTGGAATTGAACGCAGAGAAAACCAAAGACCAACCATGAAGCCGATCCTGACACAGCCCAGCTGCAGCTCCCTGCCACAAGTTACCGGTGGGTCAGGTGACCATTTGCAGGGCCCAGGTGACATGTTAACCCTTTCAGTGACTTAATCCTCCCTCGAGTGAGAGAAAGGAACAAGATGCAAGCATGTAAAGGAACAACATGAAGACATTGAGGTCAGTGAAGAAGAAGTCAAGTCCCAGATGGGAGGAATGAGGAGATGCCTTGATCTTGGGGCTGAAATCTTCTTGTAAGCTATGGAGAAAAGACTCTTTTCCCCTATAATGCATGAAACTATGGGGGGATGAAGGGTTCAAATCGATATTGAGCAAAGGCCTCCATGCTAAAGTAAGCAGATGTTGAAGTAGCTGTAATCCCATGAGAAGTTTGAACAGCGAATTAGAGTAGTCCTGTGCCCCTAGGAGATCTCTGTTCCCAGAGATGAGGATGATTTTAGAAATAGATAATGAGAACTTTTGCCTTTGAACAGCTCATCTTTAAAACAATACCCCATAAGTCAACATGGCCCATAAACAAGCTGTGTGAAGGCTTGTGGAAAATGGGAGGGACTTTACGATGGCAGGTTTTCCCGGGTGGCTGTTAGTCGTGGAAATTGAGAGCCACGAGAGAACTGTTTTTTCCTCTCGTGGAGAAGTCTCCATAAGATTATTAAGAGGGACTTCTCTCCCTAAGTGAACTGAAGAAAGACTATTTTACAGGTGGTAAACTGACTGGAAATTTTAGGTTTTGTTTCTTTACATTGTCAATGGAAAAGAAAAGGTTGTGGGGGGAGGAGAGGTGTCCTGAAGGGTTTGTTTTGATTCTTATTACTTTTTTCTTTTAGTTACTGTTAATAAAATTTTCTTTATATCCTTTTAAAGTTTTGAGTCTGCTCTGCCTTTCTCCTAATCCCACCTCACAGCAGGAAATGAGTGCACTGGTGATTGGCCAGCACTGAAACCCATCACACTCATTGGTGCACTGCCTGGGAAGTCTCAAAATTGGCGAAATCTCAAATTGGTGAACCAAAACCACTACAGGTATCCACAACTTCTCTAGGCAACTTGTTCCAATGCCTCACCACCCTCACAGTAAAAAATTTCTTCCAAAGATTCCTAAGATCATTACTCCTACAATTTCTTTACTGGAAAAGTCTCTTATGAAGTGGTTTTATCAGAGAACAAGATCAGAAGTTTCTATAGCTGAATAGCTCTCTATTGGCATCCTTGCTGGCCTGGTTGCTGCATGTTGTCCAGCAGTAGGATGCAGTCTGCCATCATAGCACACAAAGAAATAGATTGTGCTTTCCCAGGTGTTTTTCTTAGCGCTGACCAACTGTTCCTCACCCTCTTGGCTCTGAGACCTCTTTTAGTGCTCATATACATTTAGAAATTAGCCACCATTGCTCCCTAGGTGAATATTTACCTAGACTACAGCAGCTATATGGGGAGGAGTTTTACAGCAACAGTGCCAGTCTGTGTCTCCCCAAAGGCAACCTTAAATCTAGTTACATCCTTTCCAGTTATCTAGAATTTCTGAAATTTCTATTGTAGATGAGTCCATGTGCCTAATGTTCAACATGCATGAGGCACTGAAGTGGGTCTGTAGAGAGAGGAAACCCCTGAAACAGGGAAACTTGATAACACAGGAAAAAAACCACAGGCACCAATTATAGGGGCCGAAAATCTTTCTGCTGAAACTTCAGCATCCCTGGAACACAACCTATGCTTTGTTTATGTTTTTGGCACAAACAGTCCAAGCAACTGTCAATCTGACCTTCTGACTGCAGTTCAGCACTTCAAGGCCTGTGGCTTCTTTCTTACCACTTCCAGCTCGTGGTACACCTTAATGAAGAGGGAATGGTAAGACCCTCTATGTAGGGTGGTACTTAGGAGCCGCTGATCAGTAGGTCCCAAATGCCATGTTGACTGCATGGTCCCTTGAGCCTTGCAGGGGGCTGAAGCCATCCTATCATTTGTTTTGCCAGATGTGAAGGCTTGGGACAGACTGAGGAGGTTGGGAGACAAAGCACAAAGGTACTTGTTTTTTAATATACTCTGAATTTGCTCGCTTTCAGTGTCTGACAGAACAGGCTGCCCTTGTCAAAAGAACAGTTCAAGCATTGCGTTCCTGGCATCCCTTCATTTATTAATCCATTTACTGAACCTTGAAAGAACCTCAAATTGAGAAAGATGATCCTGATCCTCCATTCAGAAGCAGACAGGATTGATAGTGAAGCCCTGGAAAATGTTAAAGATAGACTTTGAAAATGTTAGGCTTTGTGTTCTCTCAGATCACTGCACCTGCGTAAGCAGTATGATAAATGATATAATTGTTAGATGTGATGATTGTTTAATAACTAAATATAATTATTGTATAATCATAAGAAGAATCATGAGAAACTATGTTAGAAATTTAAGGGGGAACCATGAGAAGCCATGCTTGACTGAAATCTATGTATACAATAGAACAATATAAGTTTAATAATTAACATGAAAGTTATATAATGATAGAATATAAAAACACGATCATCTCGAATGTATAGTCGGAGTCAGATTTGAGTTGAATACTCCTGACACCCAGAGCTCTTAATAAAAGCACCTGCATATAATCGCTTATGTGATTATGTGTTTCTGAACGCTAACAGGATGAGTACAGCTATGGCTAGGAAGGACTAACAGAACAGTGTGAAACTATTCCCACAGTACTATCTTGTTTTGGCTTTCTTGTTCTGCCACAGCGGTGCCACCAGCTGGCAAGAGCTGAAATCTCATCACAAAGATCAGGAACAAAATACACCCAAGAAGGGAAGTGATGAGATCCAAGTAAACCTGCAGCAGTTGGGCTGGGAGTTGGAGGCAGGCAGCAGTTTGAATGTTGAAAGGGATAATGTCCACTGCCACTGCATTTGTAGCATATGGGAAAAGAAGCTGTCAATAGCAGCAGCATGGAGATGCTGTAGGCTCCAGGCTGTTATAAATTATCAAATTGAGAGCCAAACTTATAAGAAAATTTAGCAAAGATTTATTAATTTGTCCGCGAGACCAAATTTCGGTCGTCAAAAACCACCACAGCCAAGGGCAGCGTCGAGCCCGGGTTCGGCGCTGGGTGAACACAGATCTGACCTCCGAATGTCAGTCTCCCCCTGTTCACGAATGCTGCTTCGCACAGCGAGTTCTTATCCAGTTTTTTTCTGCCCAAGGCAGAGATGACTGAATGTTCTTTGTCTCTTCACATGCAGAACCAGGGCTTTACATGTGCAGAGATAGACAAAGGTCCAGTCCAGGTGTCTAGATGTTGTCAGAGAACTTCGAGGAAGTCAGTATTCACGTATTACAGGGTGGCGCCCGCCGTCAATCACCATGGTAGATGTAATCTTTGAGGCGATAATCACTCTTGAGTGGTCCTGGTGACCCAGGGAAGCCGGTGATTATCACCCTGGAAGTTTCTATTCTTACGTTAAAGAACTCGATGTTATCTCAACGTAGTCCGGGAACTAGATGTATATCAATAAGACACTGCTCCCGGCCAGGGTGGTCAAAAGACATAGTTTGGATCTTGCAATATTTTATACATTAATAGCGTGAATTATCTCTATCATATACTACAAGGCCAAGGAGTACAATAGATCTTGGTTCCACAGCCAGAAATAACAATGGCCACACACATACATGCCAAGCATGGCCAGTGAGAAAACGCTGAGGGAATCTGGACTGTTCAGTATAAGAAGTGAAGACCATTGCCATGAAACAGTTAAAATCCCTTTCAACAAAAACAGATGAGTTGCCCCACAAACTGCTTCATCTACACAGTGAATAGGAAAGCAAGGGGATCTGCAAGGCAGGGGATGGTGAGGCAGAGTGGAAATTTTCCAGAGTAGAAATCCATTTTGATTTAGGTGAAATGTACATCTTTGAGTTAAGTCTGTAGCTTGCTGTTTAGTCTGACTGCTTGTGCTCACAAAGGGCCTGTGCTTGGAGGGACTGCTTCAGCCAAAGGACAAGAGATAAGGGGGGAGGGGGGGGCAGACAGAGCAGGGCAACCTGACCCAGGAGTTCTTTCTGATAAAGAAGAATTAGCGGCAAGTGTCACTCGAAATCAGTGGAATGAATATGTATGAACCTATTGTGAAATTGCATGCATATGTATTTGAGAAGGAGATAAAAAGGGATCTGGAGTTCCCAGAGGTATGCATGTCATTTTAGGGGAACGATTCCCATATGCATCCAGCGCTGTAATAAACATAGCTGTAATAAACATATCGGCTTTACAACTTGCACAAAAGTTGTGGAGTTTGTTTGTTTCCACAAATCAATGGAACAATATAAATGAATGCAAGAATTAGCTGCCGGGGGAAGATTTGGACTCTTTACTGCTGAGATTTAAGCTAGACACACATCTAGGAGGAGCTTGAGGAGTACTGACTGTCTTGATACTTCCTGAGGCCCTCACCCATCCCCAGTCCGTTTTGGTCCCACAAGACAGTTGACAGGCCTCACATCATCTGAATGCTGTACTTAATGGATCATTCGATGCAACTGGAGAGTTAGTAACCCTGATTGCCAGGGCCTTTTCTATAGCTTAAACTATCCCTTCACCTTCTTCTCATTTTCCTATGAGGTATAGGGGTATAAACAAAAGCATCAGCCTGACAGGGGCCCTGTTCTGTGTTAAAGGGAAGCAGCACCAAGAATAACCCTCTAGGAATAGAGCACAGCTCAAGCAGTTCAGATACAGCTTCTGCATTGAGGGGTTGGCGCAAGCTCATCCAAATCCATGGCTGTGACATGATGCAAGTCAGGAACCACTACTACCAACACCTTCTATTTTCCTCCCACCATACATCTAACCCATCATCTGCCTGTCTCCAGGGCCATGAGTGCTTCTTTTTTTGCATCTCTCAGTTTTGGTATAAGGCCAGTAGGATGACAGGATAACATTCACATTATTTTTGGACTCTCCTCTGTAATGTCTACTACAATACTACAGAGCAGATATGGCAAATCAAGACACATGGTCTCCCATAGCTTGCATACAAAGCTGCAGTTTGTCCATGACCATGGAAATTAGCACTGCAGGGTGAAGTCAAGTGTGAAGAAGATGGGGATGCAGAAGCTGCTTTTAGGCACATGATTTTAACCTTCAACATAAAGCTTCGATGTTTTATGGACATTCCTCCTCTCCAAAAAATAACCTTCCCAATTCTAGGCAGACAAGAGGAGACAGGGAAATAGGACAGTTGGACAGAGGCCTCACTCTCCTATGCAATTAAAATATGGTGAAAGATCTAGTGCAACAGGTGCATTTTCAGTACATAAGGTCTCCCCTAAAACCCTTAGTCCTAGACCTAACTGTCCACCTATAGGTATCTGTGCTGTACAATATTTTTTAGAAAAAATAACATGGCTAAAAGGAAACTCTTGCCTCAGAAGAAATTAGGTACCAGAAGAAGAGAACAGAAAGGACATGCTTTGAAGAGCGTAACAGTCCCAACTGCCATTAGATACATTTACTATAGAAGCAAGGAGTGTTATTGCAGCTATACAGAGAACAGGACTGATGTATAAGCTATGAAAAACAGGAATATGTTGAGAACATACCCTTGGGATATCAATCCACTCAATGGTGAAGGAAAAACAACAGTTTACTTTGTTTCCTTTGAATCCGTCATGTCAACACAGAAGCTGGACTGTTACAAGGAGAAACCCAACTGCCCTGGTTTTACTTGCAGTGGGATAATTACAAAATAAAGGAAACCATCAGCCAAGCCAACAAACTATACAAATACATTTTATTTAGAGATACACATAGTAAGATGCACAAATACTTTTTGTTCACCAATTTTCAGATCACGCAACCTCAAGTAGTAGAAAAAACCAAACTGCAGTTAATTACAATTATCTATGTAACAGGGCAGCAGTAAAAGACCTGTATGCCAGACTACAGCATGTTTAACAATACTCAGATGAGAATGTACAGATCTAGGTATTTAAAAAGTGCATGGGGCATTGCCACATACACTAACATGCTTTTTCAAAGAGCAACATCTTTCTGGTATGTGAACACAGTAACTTGGTTGATGCAAGATGGAAAATTAGGCTCTTAATAGATACATAGAATCATAGTATGTTATGGGGTTGGGATGGACCTTAAAAATCATTTTGTCCCAACCTCCCTGCCATAGGCAGGGATACCTCCCACTAGACCAGGTTGCTTAAGGCCTTATCCAACCTGGCTTTGAACACTGCCAGGATTTGGGCATCCACAACCTCTCTGGGCCACCTGTTCCAGTATCTTACCACCCTCACAGTAAAAAATTTCTTCCTAATATCTAGCCTAAATTTCCTAATTTCTTTCAATTTTTACCCATTACTACTTGTCCTGTCTGCAGTTCCTGATGAGGAGTCCCTCTCAATCATCCCCGTAGCCCCTTCAGATACTGGAAGGTTGCTAAGAGATCTCCACACAACCTTCTCTTCTCCAGGTTGAACAGCCCCAACTTTCTCAGCCTGTCTTGGTAGGGGAGGTGCTCCAGTCCTCTTATCAATTTTGTGGCCCTCCTCTGGACTTGCTCCAACAGTTCCATGTTCTTTTTATGTTGGGAACCCCAGAGCTGGACACAGTACTCCAACTGGAGTCTCATAAGAGCAAAGCAGAGGGGGAGAATCTCCTCCCTTGACTTGCTGGCCACGGTCCTTTTGATGCAGCCAAGAATTTTGTTGGTTTCTGGGCTGTGAGTTCACACTGTCGGCTCATGATGAGTTTTTCATCAACCATCACCCCCAAGTCTTTCTCCCAGGGCTGCTCTCAATCACTTCTCCGCCCAACCTGTCGGTGTGTCTGGGACTGACATGACCCAGTAGTAGGACCTTGCACTTTGCTTTCTTGAACTTCATGAGGTTCGCACAGACCCACCTCTCAAGTGTGTCAAGGTTCCTGTGGATGGCATCTCTTCCCTCCAGCATATTGACTGCACCACACAGCTCAGTGTCATCAGTAAATTTGCTGAGGGTGCCCTCAATCCCACTGCCCATGTTGTGTCCACGTTCACATTTCCAGATCAAATTAACAATTTTCCTCCACATGGCAAATTAAGAGTTGTGACTGACATGTGGAAAGCAAGCTGTAAAAATCATTGTTACATTGTCCATGTGGTCAAGCAACACACAGATGACCTAAAATGATCAGTTCTTCAGAAGTGTTCAGAGTACTTAATTGCATTTAGCAAGCTGGCAGAAGAACTGTAATCCAAGATCCAAGCTCTTTGCACCCACAGAGTTCTTCCACGTAAGAAATTTCAATTCTCAAATTTCAAGAACCCCATGTTCCACCTGCAAGCACACAACCAGATCATGTATTGTTGAATTTACTTTTTAATTCCCATCTAAATGGAGGGAAAGGTAGGAAGTGGTGCTGATAGCTGCATTAGTTTAAAGTTATATTTAAAACACATGGAACCTGGACTCTTCTCTCCAGTGTCTCTCTCAAATCTAGGAAATTCAGCAGGTTCCACTGCTCAATGCAATCCCTATTTTGGTTTTAAATAGGGATAGTGCTGAACAGTGCTCGGGAAAGACTGGCAAGGACTGTTGTGGAACTCTCAAGGCTTCCATTGCTTAAACACTCCATTACCAGCCCATCTCTGAGCATAGTCAGCCTTTGGCATTACTGCTGGCCAAAGCTAATAATTTTTGCCTTTTGAGCACAGAGTTAATCTCATAGTCCTACAATAGCAAAGTTTTTTCATCATCCATGAAATATACAAAAGACAAAAAGTCTGTGGAGAAAGCCTTTAATTGGGACCAAGTCAGCAAAAAAGTCACCAATGCATCCTCAATTTTGCCTTCAGTTTAGTTATAACACCGAGTAGCAGCCAAAGATGCCGGTTCTTTAGTTGACTAAAGCACCACTGATCAGATTAACAAACTGGGTGCAGATGCAGGGCACATCCACTTCCTGATCTGCTGACATCCACTTTATAATATGAATGCAAGAGAATTTCAGCTTCTGTAGAGTATGCAGGAATGGAGTCTCCCCTTCCAAGGTAGGCAGCCAGCCCCTGAAGTTTATGGTAAAAGCACAGAGCGATCTTTCTACACAGGGCAACAGGTTTTCTTTTTATTATGACTCAATATTTTTCAGACTAGGCAAGCAGCTTTGAAATTACTGTTAAAGGTGAACTAAGAAGAAATGGGAGGAAAGTGCTAAAGATTAGAAAACAAAGTTAAACCAATCTGTTCTACTCTGAAAAGGAACTGTGGTAAAAGCAGGACCTTGCTGAATTTGAAGAAACTCCAAAGTTAGCAAGAACTAAAAAGAGAACTCCAGATTAAGTCTGCATTGGGGTTCAGGGAAAACAGATGCAGTTAGCACAGTAAATACACATACATTAGAGCTCTGTGACCATTCATTAATGTCAATACACTGATGACTAATGATGCTGATTCTAAATACAAAGGTAGTCTCATGAATCAACAGATTGTGGTAATGTACTTCAGTTAATGGATATGCATGTCCATGGAAGGCCACAGTAAGTGAAGAAGTGTTTCTGTTTCTATGTTCTTATGAACGAATTACCCTTAGAGCTGGGAAGGGACATTCTGTATCAATCACTGCAGTCTCTACCTGCATAAGAGACAGAAACCTAGCCCAAACTCCAGATGTCAGATTAAGAACAAAGATATCCTTTTCCAATTTAGAAAACAAAGCCAAATGTGTAATGTCTTTGTATGAAAAAATAAAAACTAAAAATACCAACCCCCGCTTTTCAGAGAGAAGAAACAATTTACAAGGTAACTGAACACTGAGCCCCATGTGCAGAGACTGGTTTTACATATCTGCAATTTCCCACTGTTCCATTTGCAAGTTGCATCAATAATTTTGAACAGTTTTACCTGACAATTAAAAATGCGCACTGTAATATTTGAAGAGAGTTGTTACTATTTCACTTGACAACTTCTGTGATAGTTCAGGATCCAGCGCTGTTTCTGACACAGCTCATGAAAGAAACAACAAGCTGAGAAAAGCTGTTAGATGGGTGGATTTTCAGGAGTTGTTAATAAACATCAGACTCTGGATTCAGAACAAAAGCCAACAAGTGTCAGCAAGCCCTGATTTTTTTTTCCCCAAAGGCTTTGGATCTTATTAAATATATTTGGAAAAAAACCATTAAAAACAGTTCACTGTAAGACATCATACCCTCAGGTAAGAAGCTGTGACCCCTGCACTTTTTAAAACATCTTGTGTAGTTCGTGCATCATATACATCATAGGCCATGGGGAAGAGCCAGTATTTGTGTACACATTAACATACAAGTGTAAGAGATAGTCTGAAGTTTCCCTCATTTGCCTCACAATTGTCGCAAGGACAGAGACTAAGACCCTGAAGACCCTGACTGGAGTTCTGGCCTGGTTGAGGTGGATGCTTGCTAAGTGATTGTTTGCAGGTGTGCTTGCTGTGCCACCACCGTACACTGCTTTGAGCAGGGCCTAGCAATCAGCGGCCTGCTCTGTATGCTTACACCTGTTTCATGATACCTGCTCATCACAATAGCCCATGAATTTCTCCACCTCTCAGCCAGATGCCACCTGCTTTAGAGAAAGTCTAACTTTCTGAGGTAACTTTGGTGATCCCCCACAGAAAATTCCTCATCTGCCTCATGACCGCCCTCAAGGATGGAGATTGAAGCCCCTCCCCCAAGGACTGAGACCCTTAAAATTCCAACATGGGGGTACTGGGCTGATTGAAGCGGGATGTCTGCCAAGTGTTACCTGCAGATGTGTTCGCTGGACCAAGACTGGTTTCCCATAGAAACCAGTCCTGAAACAATGGGTCCTGAACTGGACTGTCTGTACTTGCTCTCAACTGACTTATTCTCCATTGTCCTGTACCTGTTCCCCTCCTGGCAGAGGACTATGAAAGATCCCTGAGCTAACCAAAGACTCCAAGATTCTCCCCAATGTGACAAGATGGATCTATTGGCTGGACCACGAGGATTTAGTCTCTCCGTTGGTAGCTATAGCCCCCCCCCCCCCCCTTTTCTCTCTCTATCCTTTATTTCCTTTCTAATCCTTCTATCGCATTTGCTGTGGGCACTCAATAAAAGGTGCCAACACCACATCCTAACACAAATAGAACAAGCCACAAGTAACAGTACAAACCTGTTGCAACTTCAACATATACATCTTAGAAAAAGACAGTGCATGTACCCAACCCTAATATAGTGATGAGTTTGAGATAACTTTACAAAGATCAAGGTACTAGAAGAGGAAGGCACATTAACCTCTGGTTAGACTGTTTTGGCATTATTTGGATGAGTCATAGTGATTTATATACCTTGAGACTGTGGGAGGCCTTGAAAAGGAAAGGAGACCAGGTGAATGGGCAAATAAAAAATACAAGTTTAATGAGATTTTAAGATTCAGCACCTGAATTTTCCCTTTTAATAAGGGCATCTGGAAAAGCAGTTCCTAAGAAAACAACATATTGATGCCTACATTTTTGTTCTGAGGTCAAAGAATCAATTTCTAGGACTATAGAGACCTCACACTATGTTGCAAGGGTTGTATACACCCTCTCAGTTTCAGTCCAATGACCAGAATTTGTATACAATCAAGTATTTTACTTGGTGGTTTTTAGGTACAGAAATGGTCAGGCAGACCAGATTTTCTTAACTCTGCCAACCCTGGCACTCCATTTTAGATCTGTCTGTGCTTTCTTAGACCACAACACTCCCAGAAGGATACTAGAGGGAAAGGCCATTAGAAAATGGCACTTAATTTTAATTGGGAAAATTCCTTTCTGTCAAAAGCATTCTCCTAATTAGCCAAGTACCACAAGTATCACATTAAGAAACCCAGTATCACAAACAAAAAGATACTTCCCAATTTAAATCCTTGAAAGTTAACATGAAGAAACAAGAATTATGGGGATATCTACTTGATTTCTCTGAAAATGTTTCTGATTAAGCCCTTTTACAAGTACCTCCTGAGCATCGAATAAGTATCCCCTCTATATTTTTTAATTCCTCGGGAGTTCTGAGAGCAATATCAAACACTGTTGGACTTTTACCATTTTTCTTGTGCCCCTTGCCCATCCTCAACATGCACTGAAGTGTCCACTTGCAGAAGCAAGGGAGAGCATAAACAGGAGATTCCTTCAGATAAGATGTGGCTATATTCTCATTTCCATTCTCCCTTGTCTGCAACACAGACAAATGCCTGGTGACTGTGCTTCAGAGACTAAGTTACTGAAGGTACTGCAACACTCAGAAATGCATTTTAAGTTGAGGTTCTGGCTGAGGGGTGGCCAGAGAGGCACACAGGGATTTTCACTTGGTTTTAAGCTAGAGAGCATATGCCTGGCTAGCACAGGAGTCCAGGGCTCAGCATGGGCTGGCCAGAGGATCAGCTTGACCTGCATCACACATAGCTCAGCAATGGTGTTCTTAGGAACGAGCTGTACCTCAGTTTAGTAATTAAGTCACAGTAGCAATTGCAATAGAAGCTAAGAACTTCTCACACACCTTGGAAATGTAGATTTATGGAAAATAAGGTTATCAGACCACCAGAAATAGATCTCAGAGCTCCCACCTGGCTGCTGAAAGATGCTGCTGCTTTGCCAAGATGCAGTGACAGTACATCTGTTCTTGGTTTCTTGCAAGCAAAGAAAACAGATGATCTCTATCAAAGCCTGCTTTATTTCACATCTGTACCAGGTGAGGGATATTAATTCACAAGGTCCGTAAGTGCCTCTCATCTGAGGGGCAGAAATTAAGACACCAAACCACCACTTGACATAGCTGGATCATAACTTTAATCTGTTAATTTTGCAGCTGCAAGGTATATACAAAGCAAGTGCTCAGGTGAAGGAAGAGGATGAAATTCTGGAGAAGAGTAACTGAACATAAATATCTTAAGGATTAAGATACAAAATGCAGCCAAAGACTTAAAATAGAGGCAGCAAATATAGCCCCATAATGCAGTTCAGGAGTTCCCCTCATTAAAGAAGTCACAAGTCGCCCACAATGTGAATGTAACCTTTGTGGACAGACTAAGTCCAGTAAGATCACTAGGTACTCTTGCTATGATCTTAGAAATGGATCTATGTAGAAAATGAACAACTGAGACTAGGATCAAACACCTATTAACTGTTCTTTGGTAATTTATTCACCTTGGACTAACACAAGCAGCACAGATGAGGGGAACCAAACAAATGGACTCACTTTGTTATTGCAATCCCAGAAAGCACCCAAGGAGAGCACTACCAATTCTCCCTATCAGACTTGACTGTACAAGGGAAAAAATTGGAGGAATTATCAGAAATAAGGTGAAGAGGGTGAGCACCACCCTCATTTCTCTGCTCAAGCCAGTATTGCAAAATAGCTTTTGCTTCCTTAGGAAAGTCTATCACATAACACCCAATTGTTACTGAGACATTACTACCCAGTAGAATCTATGATTTTATTCATCACCTCATTCCTGGTAATTTCTCCATCTTTCTCCCTTGTACAGTCAAGTCAGCCAGGGATAATTTTACTACTGAACCCATAGTTAAGTCACTGGGTTTGATTATTTGTGATTATGAATACTGAAAATGCAATACCCAAAGATACCCAAATTAACATGGTAGTTCACTGAAAAGAGCTGAGCGATAAAATTAACTAGTTTCTACACTCATTGGCAGCACAGAAGATCTTTTATCTGCTTCAAGTGCCTAATGTGAGATAAACTAGAGTCTGTTCCCCCCCAGAAATAGACTGTTACTGTGTAATCCTCCCATTAGTGAAACATGTACTAGCGCAACTACCCAGTTCTCCGGTCTGAGCTAGCCTCAAAGGTCTGCCCAGTTAAAAAAAAAACAAATTAAAGGTCTCAAGCATGGCTTGACAAAATGCCAGCAAGCCCATTTCTGCTTAACAGAGGTCACCTCTGCAAGTACAATATTGTAGGAATGTGCCCCCTGTTGACGGAGTGACCAAATTATTCTTTGCTTAAAAAGGCAAAAAGCCCAGAAGTTTCTCTCCCAAATTAAGTGCAAAGACACCTCATAGGACCTTTGGGACTTCGCCTCAGACCTGGGTCTGTCGGACTGGACAGAGGCCAAGAGGTCCCGCCTAGGTAATTCACTAGAAAAGGAAGAGAACAAAGGAAATAAACGCTTTTGTGGGGTGTTTTAGCAGGAGCAAGGACCTCTTACCCCTGGCTCGGTTTTTCTCCATAAGAGCTTTGTTATTTTGCCTTTTATTAAACCTTTTCCTGTTTCCAACACTACCTCAGAAGCCATCCTGCTAATTTTATACTGTTCTGGGTAGCTGAGCTATCTCGGGTGTGATGGGTTTCGCTGAGAGCTCATAAGACCTGGCTCGAAGAGTAACACATCACAATATTGCTACAGTAAAAAGCTGGGATGATTTGGGGTGGAGGAGGCAACCCCAAACAGACCATTCAGATGGGCGGGAAAGAGCAAGGGAGGGAACTTGTTAAGAAACATTCAAAAAGACAGCCTGAAAATGCAAATGCCAATGGGTCTCAGCAAAGCACAGCAAGACACAGTGAGCACAACTCAGTCACCAGACTGAATTTCATCTCATCTGCTATTTGAACACCAGGGTGCACTCAACTTGCCTCCATGAAGAGATGAGAGATACCATGCTGTACAGTCATTCCTGCACTTCAATGGAAAACCACTGCTTCTCACACCATGATCCTGGATTTCAACTGATTTCTAAACCAGTAGAGCAAAAAAATCAATTCAAATAAGAAAACCTGTCTTTTCATCCCATTTCTCCTATGACTTATATTTGGACAGTTGGCATATCATCACCTTTCTCTGCCTCTTTTTCTAACCTTGACTGGACCAAAAGTGACATATGACCAACCACAAAATACTCTGAAATGTAACATCTATAATTCTATATTGCTACAAGCATTTAAAACCACTGAAACAGTATTATGGCAGGGGGTTCTCAGGGTCTATCCAACCCTGGCTGCTGTAGGTGTCTGGATAGCAAAGTCCTGCTAAGCACAACCTGTCCAGGTCCCTCAGGCAGGCCCCCAGCCACAGGCAATCTTAGCAAGCAGCTCAGCTTTTAAGTGAGATCAGCTCTTTGGTGAATTCAGCTCTTTAGTGATTTCAGCTCTTTGCTTGCTAAGTGCCTCAGCAGACATGGGGAGAGAGAGGAGAAGGTTGTATGAGGTTCCACAGATGTGTCTTTATTGGCAGCTTCTGCGAAGGGTGACAGTGACAGCTCTTCTGCTGACCAGCGCAGAAATAGGGGTTTATATAGGGTATAGAGGTTTTGGGAAACAATCCAATAGTAAGGGTCAAGGTGAATAGACCTATGGTCTTACAGAGAGATAACAAGGGTCTGAAGGTGGAAGAGGGGCTTCTTTGGTCCAGTCATCATGACTAGGCATTTCTTATCTTAGGCAACTGACAACCAGGGAGGCCTTGCAGGCCCTGTGGCTGCTACAAAACAAGCTAGAAATTAAGTTCTCTCTGGCCCAATTTGTGTTCTTGCAGCACTATATCTAGTTTGTTCCCAGTTTTTTGGGGGGGATTTTCATACAGCAACAAGGATGGCTCCCTCCTCATGAGAAGTTATTTTTGCAAGAAAGCACCATGAAAGCAGAATACACAGAAGCATATGAAACTTGAGAAATTTTACATCATTGTCCAGATTCTTCTGAGAATTGTCCAAAGCTTCTTATGCAGAAAAAAAGTGAGGAAAAGGGCACTCACACTACCAAGCTTTAGGACCACACACTGAGGTATTTGTGATCAGTTGGCAGAGAGGGACACGTTCCAGGGGTGCCACAGTGACCTCTTCAATAACCTAGAGACTCTGTTGACTCTACAGAAAGATCAGCCTCCATGTTTAGAGGCTAGAGCTTAGTCCATAAAAATACCCTTTTTGCCCCTTCACCCAGACCTGGAATATGCTTCAAATTTATAGCTCAACATCAGGGCTAGGGTTTCCAGATCAGTAGTTTTCCTTTGGCACTGGTGACACTAAGCACTTAACTAGTTGTTTCAGCAGAATTAGAGAACACTCAGAGTCAAGTGTCTAGTTTCTTTTGAAAAGAGGGGAAAAAAAGGCACCTTAAACCAAGCCAAACAAAACAACTAACCAGAAATTGTTCCCTGTGACAGCATGATCTTACATGGTAGCTGGAGGAATAATCCCAGAAATACACATCCTGCCATACTTCACCAAGATTTGTTTTTCTCTGTATACTTCCACTTTTCAAAACCCCTAAAATAACCAAAGCAGTAAATTGCCATCACAGAACAACACAGGCACCATTACATCTTTAAAAAACAAACAAAAGCTCTAAATAAAATAGTAGCTCCTTTGCTACTCCATAGTTTATAATTTCACCATGAACTGATTCAGTTTAAGCAACCAACTCACAAGGGAAGTAGAATTATGAAATACCATAAAAAAGATCTGTTTGTAAAGTACCCATGTCAGTGCTCAGTGTGAGTAAATTATACTTCTGAGACAGGTGAATGTCTGGGAGACAACAGGATTTTTCATCAGGATGGGAGGGAACTGCATTCCTTGCAGGATTTTCATCCAAGTGTCCACTACCAACCAGAAATTAAGCCCAAGTCTCACTGCTTGGCATTACTGATGAAAATATAGAGTACAAAGATGAGAGGGAACACAAAGACACATGCGGACTAGCTCTAGGCAATCTGGCAGGAACTGCACATCGGGGATTAGAGCTACTCTACAGTGGTGGCTGTGATCTCCAGCAGACACAGAAGAACAGAGCATGTCCCAGCTTTGTCATTCTTCTCAGCTTCAGACAACTACCTATTTGGTACCACAGCAGTGAGATACAGGCACACTCTGCTCCACTGATGACAAGGGCATGGGAAAGGCATTCATCCCAGCAGAGGACAGAGGTATCAGTGACAAGCCAAGCTTGGTGCCTGCCAAAAGGCTAGGAGGAGCACCCTTGAGTCCTGCATTTTAGTGAGTATTAGGTAAGACCATCACCCTGGAATGCACATGCTTCATGGTTGGACCTGAAGGGCATTGGACCTATTCTCCCCACCCAGTCCCACATGAAGTTTGTAGGAGTTTGATTGCAGAAGGCAGCAGGGGATTCAAGGAAAACCTGAGCCTCTCCTACAGCAAGCAAGATGACAACAGATGCTGCTAGCTCAATGTGAGCTAACAGCAAGTTATCTTGCTACATGGAAAGCTTCCAGCTTGCATTAGACAAGTCCAAGATGCACTCTTTACCCTCAGAGAAAAAAACCCAGTTTATTTATTCCATTGGCATATTAGAGGAGATGGCCAAACAGAAAAGCTAAAATGGGAAAAGCTTCCACAACCTGGGACAAAAAGAGGTCCTGGGTTTTAGGCAGTTTATGAAGAACCCATGAGCTACCACAGCAGCATACTAAGGAATCTTGACTCATCTGAAAAATTGATAGATTTAGTTCATTTTGAAGGACAAGAACACTCATGTCCCTAGCCCCCATTTCCTCTCAGCACCTCTGCAGGCCCTCAATGTAATGTCATCATGCAATAGCCACACCTCAGAACAGCCTATACAAACTCCAGTTGTGCAAGCTGATACCTGGGAGAAGCAGAAAAGGAACAATGGATAAATTTTCTTTTGGCACTGTTGAAAACTACAATTCAAATACAAATGCATTTTTTAAAACTCCTGCACTTTGGGCTTGATGGGCAATACCCCAGAGGAATCTATCCCTGGGCTCCAATGAGTACAGATTAAAATGACCATACTCCTCTATGTATAGACAGTGTCATTAGACTTGTACTTTTAAAAAATAAGATTAACCCAGACTAGGGCCAGGCTCTACAGATAAGCTACTACTTTATCTCTTACAAATATTTTTAATATTTTTAAATTACAAGCAGTCCTCACTTCAGGTAATGGAACTGACAAAATATCTGAAGACACACAGCCCCTAGACTTTCACAGAAAGTCCAGCAGCAACCATGCTATAAGAAGGAATCCTATGTCACAGCAAAGAGGAGGAGGCATGTGGCTAAGACAGCCTAAATGTGGGAGAAGAGTCATTTGGAGTAAATACAATAAAAAAGGATTTAAAAACCCCTTCATATAAAAGACTAAGCAGGTTAAAGCAAAAATAATGGTTCAAAAACATGTACAAGACTGTTGGAGACCAACAGAAAATTGCCTAAAAATAACTTGCATTTAAACCAGAAGTCAGTGGCATCACATAATTTTGTTTTTAAAATGGTAAAGAAAAGTAGAAATCTGTGTCAAGATCAGCATTTATGAAGAGTTATCATTAGCTCCAGAGACCAGCATAATTCCCATGAAGTCCTGATGGAAGGGGGCCTCCTGCCACAAAGAGTTTCGTTCCAGATGAGTCGTAGCAGTGGGTATAAACAGCATTTGGGAAGAAATGTATGTCAGAAAAATAATTTCTCCAGGTTTCATCGTGATTCTGTTAAAGGAAAGTTTAGATTATTACTGCTGCCAAACAAACCCAAAACCTTGTTTCACAAAAGCAGAAGGTTGTTTCCAGAGCCTAAAAAGGGATCTTCTCTGTTAATACTCCTGAAGCTTCAGACAGATCAATAACAATGTTGTCCTGAAGCTTTTTCTGGGGACATTGGGGCCAAACATTGGAGAGGGGAGATGAAGGGTAGGGAAGATATTAAGTTTCATCAGTTTTTAAAGTTACATCACAGTGATGCAAAGGATAATGGAGAAAAGTTAGACAAAGCCATTAACTGCTTTATGATAACATACAGAAAATTGAACTCAAGTGCCTGCCATGGCATTACCTCAGGAGGACAGTTTCTAATACTGCACACAATTAAAACTCTCTTGCTTTGAGTACCACATTAGAGTAGCACATTTTTAAAGGAAGACAATGAATTTTGTGTTTGAGGTTCTGAAAACTAGAAGTTAGATTGCATTAGAAAATATGAAGATATAAAATCTAGTTCATTTATGAATCAGTGCATAAGAAAAGTAGTCAGTATGCCTTACACTTGAGCAACCAATCATTCAATACCCTTTCATAAAGCTTTTATAGAGAGCAATACTGCAGCACTTCTTGCTTTTCAAGACTACCGTTATTAGTTACATGATCACTGTTTGACTGGGACAAATTTCATATAATAGCTTCCATTACTACAAAAAAACAGTGTAAACTCCTGTGTAAAGGGTTTCCTACAACTACAAGATACTCACCAGCCAACCTTTCCCAGTAGTCAACTTTAAAATTTCACTTCCTCCTAATTTCTGCTTCTGTCCATAGCAGGCATGTGGGGGCTTTTCATTCAGGAACCTCTGGGCTCGGATATCATAAAACAATAGGGAACCTTGCCCCGTTCCCACTGTGATGATGTGCTCGTAAAAGCTCACCGATCGAATACCTGCCAAAAAGAGAAGGGACATACAATGCAGTAATGAAAATGGATGCTTTGGCTCTGCAGTGCTGCTTCTTGATGTCTAAAATTTTCTTTAAGAGGAACTACCTACTAATAGTATTCTCCATAACACACAAGTTTGGGCCACACACTGCTATGGAGCAGTGCAGACAAATATCATTGATGCTATTGAAACAGCAGCTTCAATTACATATACTACTTCCTTTCTTTTCTGATGCCATCAGATACACTGATGATGTGTAGTAAGAAGCTTAATTCTCAGCAGGCCCCAGCTCTGACAGATAAACAAAGATCACAAGCCATTTAGAATCAAAAGTAGTTTTGTTTTGCTCACAAGCCTCTAAGTGAACACACCATGAGTATGTGGGCAGCAGACAGAGGAAAGAACACGCTGGTTCCCTCCACAAGCTCACACCCTATCTAGCTATCTGCCAAGATGTGATAAGTGACTATGTGAGAAAAATTACTGTTCCAGCTGCTATCAAGTGCATTTTGCTGGTCAAGAGGCTAGCTGTAAGCAAGTATAAGCACTAGTCACTTTGCTGCTAAGACAGATCAGGATTTTAAATAATTTTGAGGCTGTCCCTGCTCAAATAATCTCATACCAGCACACCTTACTTCATAGCTAGTACTTTTAGCACTTTACCCAGCAATAAAAACAGACTAAGAATACTACAAGCAAAGCACCACCATGTTACACCAGCACATGGGAAGCTACAAGTTTCCAATCCAAACAAAACATTCTAACACAATTCAGTTATGCCATTAAATTGAGCAAAATAATACATTTTGTTTTCACAAAATCTTAATCTGAAGCCTCATCTTCAGATTAAGATTCAGATTAAGCTTCCTTCCCTTGGAAATAGTCTTGAGGAGATTCTCTATGTAGGAAAATATATTTGCAAAATGTCCTGTCATCTCTATTGTGCAAAAGGTTTGTTCAGTATAAGTACTCAAACACAAACAACTCTTCTATGCAGATTAAACCCCACCACATCTATGCTACTCTTTGTTGTACAACATAAAGGCAGGTTATAAACCCTACAGCTTTTTAAGCCCTCTTTAAAGTTCCACTGAATTACAGCCTAAACAAGCATTCAAACAGGAAGGGAAAAGAGTGAGTTAGGCCAGATACATCCATGTGTCAACTGCTGTCACTGTACCAAGTGGGGCTAAATGTCACAAAACTCGTGACATACTGGAATATAACCAGCAGTACATGTGACAGCAGACATCCAAGGGGTGTAGATGTAGTTTACCCTTCCCCTCTGTACAGAGTCCTAACTAGAAACACATCCTCATTCTTCCATCTCCACAATCTGATGTTACATCCACAGCCACCAGCATCTGTTAAACACGCTTAGAACACACAAGGTCACATTGTTGTGTTCTAGATATGAGGTGAAGTCTTGGCTGCAGGCTTAATAGGTGGGAAACCACTGTGCAAGTCTCACACCTGCTGAATCTCTAATTCAGAGAACTACAAATGCATCTGAGCAAGTTGGGAGACATCTCTTCCTCTTCATTGTTGCCCTGAACCAGGTTCTTTCACCTGGTGTGCAAGAAGCCAATCCTCACAGAGTCAATGTATTTGATTTATTTACAGCTCTGACCAGAAAGGGGTACTGGGTTGTAGATCCACAAAACCAGCACACTGAGGCACACAAAGGCCTACTTAAAAGGTTACAACATTAGGCTATTAGCACATCTTACTTAAGTCACTACTTGCCTAAGTTTCTATTGGCTTATCCTTTCTCTGCTTTGATTTAAAGGCATAGTGTCCCAAGAAATCATGGCACATGCTCGATGAGTAGTGGTCTTTTTGTGAGTAGAGGGTGCCTGAGCTAGGGATGTGTTTTTTATTATTATAATGAGCAAAGTTCATCATTAGGGCAAGTTCTCACCACAGAACCAGTCAAAACTGGGGGTTGATTGTCTCATCATTAAACATCCTGTGTAAGAAAGGTATTATCTTCTTTGTTTTGCCTCCTCTTCAAGGACTTAGTCCATCAATTTTCTGTCTTCTATATTCCCATGGTTATTGCTTTTATTGCTTAACTGCTTTGGATGGAATATGAAAGAGATGGCATATACTTTTCAATGCAATTAATTAATAAAAAGCTATAAAATACAAACCAACTGTGAATCTTTCTCTAATAAAAAAAAAATTGAAGGAAAACTGAAGGAATCCATTTTGTACCCACTACTAAGTGGATGTTTAGGACAGGCCTTCAAGAACAGCACTTCAAATTGGCTCCTAAGGGGCTGAAGTACCTCAGATTAATCATTCCCATCAAACTAAAAACACCACCTGTGCCTAGAACTGATCACAGTAAGCTCTTCTACATTTCCAGCACTCTACCACCTGTAGGCCTGGACTATTTGGGTCAATAAATTGAGTCTTACTCCTCAGAGGCAGGGAGCTCTACAAATCCCAGAAGGAAATGAAGATGCAGTAGCATGCCCTACACAAAGAGTAGACACAGTCTGTGCTGTGCAAGCTCTGTCCACTGCATTAACATTGCTGCCTTCAGGATTATAAAGTCACAGGCACACAACATTGCTCTGCAGGCCAATCAAGCAGAAAGAAGTCACTCTCACAGATCAAGAACTACAGTCCAGGGCCTGCACTTTCCTGTATAGCTGCTAAGAAAAGCAACTCTTACAAGATGCACTAAAAAGCATTTGCTGCCTTCTCACATAGAGGAGACAGGGTTATACTAGGTAAAAAACACCCCCAGTTTCAGTCTTACTAAGTGACATTTCTCTGATCTGCTTTTGTATACAACATTAATAAACTGAAGTTAATATGGACTTACCATGTCCAGCAGTTGCATTTAGAAGCTGAAAGCACATTCAAGTAACACTTCAAAGCACTTTAAAAGTTAACCCAGATTTTAGTCTGCAAATCAATAAACAGCCTACTTTCTAGAGGTGTCGCACCATTTCAAGTCCCAGTGAGATCAACAGAAAGTTGAAACACTCAGTATCTTGGGAATTAATATTACTTAAGTGCCTCCACCACTACCCACACACACCAAAAAAATCTACTTTGCAGAATAGAAAACAGTATTGAGCAAAGGTTTTCTCTAGACATGAACTAGCACCCCAGAGATACTCCCTACACATAGGTCATCCCCTCAGCAGGGATGATCACATAATTCAAGATAGAAGTTTTTAGCCACCAGTCACCACTGGGCACCACACTCCGGTGTCCTGGTATTTCTTCCTTATGATACTGAAGGGTGACTGCTGGAACCCTGGATGCTGAGAATTTTAGACTTTCTGTGCTGACAGGCACTGATCCCCAGGAGAGCACTGCATTTGACCTGAGGCCGTGGAACCAGCTTCCAAAATTGATTAATAGCACTGGGATTACGGGTGTGTAGTTGGTTAGAAGTGTATAATATCACAGGGTGGAAAACTTAGAGTTTTGGGTTTTTAGTATGGAGGTAGATAGAAGACAAGATGGAGGATTTTGGGCGTTGTCTGATCTCCTTGTTCTTCATCTACTCCATTTTCTGCAGTGTTGGTGGCACAGAGTGATTGGTTAGAAAGAACTGCAATGCAGATGTTGCGTGGACAGACAAGTAAATAGTAATTGGTAGAAAGGTAGAAATAAAGTACATTTTAAGAGTTAATTGGACAAAATAGCTTTAAAAGACCTTGAACCTGTGAAAAATGTTTTTGTGATTTGTGTCAATTGGCAATGAAATCAGCAAATGCTTGTATCTGCTGTGTCGAAAGTGGATGTGTTCCCTGGGATAACTAAAAAGAACGGTTTTGAAACTTTTTGACCAAATAGCCAAATAAAGCATCGAAATAGAAGTACAGTAGAGTAAAGAGATGAGGTAGCAAGATGACTGATGCTTAGAATAAAATAGAGGAAGTTGTGGTAAAGCTGAAGTGATATTGTAACAAAGCAACTAAATGCTTATGTATAATAAAAACCTTGATGCACTTGACAAAAATCATGTAGCAGACACCGGTAAGACCTCCCTCCAGACGACCACAAGAACGACAGGAAGCCATCGACCACCTGGAAAGATTATGAAATTGCTGATCCCAGCTTATTGAGATTTGTTGATTTGGACTAATACAAGCACACTGGAAAATGCTTTGTAGGCTTAAAAACAGTATATATACTCTGGTGAACTTGTAGTGGTGTGTGCTGTGAGTGGAGCAGTGACTCCCCAGCCACCCAGTGCTGCTTGCTTGCTTTCTTTAAAATAAAAGATATAGAAATAAAATTCAGTTTGGCTATCAAAATTTTATATCAAACCTGTGTGTCTTGTGATTTTTGGTGCCTTCTCTTTGTACGCTAAGTCTGAGATGTAGACGGCGTGCTGAACTTCTGATAAGAGAAAAATAAACAACAACCTGAAGACCAAAAAAAAACAGAAGTCCCATCTGTCTCTCAATACTGGCACAGAACTTTGAAGGGGTCTCCCCATCAGGGGGATCCTCGGGGAGGGTTTCCACAAACTGGTGCCCCCGTGTAAAAGTGCAAACTCGGCAGGAAGAGATTGTGCCAGGACTCTCCTTGACGAAAGCCAGAAGCCAGAAAAATTCCTCCGGAGGTGAATATCTCGGCGTCTTGGACACTTGGAAAATCCGGTACAAGGGAGCCATATTTCTGTGAGCTGCTGGTTGGAGCACGGACAGATACCCAAGGATGACAGACCCATTAGGGTCGGCTAAGCTGTCAAGGAGCCAAAATGGGGAGTAAGGTCTCAAAAACAGAGGCGGATGTCATTAATGATCTAGAGATAATGATGAGGTAGCATCCAGTCTGGGTCTCTAGACAGGAACTGGAAGCTGTGTTCTTCTGGGTGAGGGAGGAATTCCCCAATGCTACAGTTATAGATTTATTTGACCCAGATCTATGGGAGGATGTTAATATGGAACTCTATCATTCTGCGACATGCAAAGACCAGAAGGCTGCGAGCCTTCTGTCAATCTGCAGAGTTGTTTATGAGGTAATTCATGAGGCAAAATGCCAAAAACCTCTTGCAAAAGGTACTTTGCAAACACCCCAGGGGCTGCAGGGTGTTCCCTTGCAGGCAGGAGTGCCAGGGCCCGTGGCCCCTTCCTCTGAAGCTGCAGAGACTCTCCAACAGTCAGGAGCCTCCACAGCCCCCTCCCCCCCCTTAGTCCCGGGCGAAACTGTCCCCCGTGAATCACAAGAGGAAGGCGTTATGCGTTATTCCTGTGAATGCAGGCACGGAGTCGTCCCGACAGACGGACGGGGGACTGCAACCCAGGCAGAGCCCGGGAGGTGTTCTAAGTAAAAAAAGCTGCCAATTTTTTTAAAAGGTTGCAGAGTGAACAGATTAGTCCAGTTGCTGCCAAGGTGGAGTTCTACCTGTTTATTATTGTAATCACCGGTTGTTTTCGTTAACTACTCCTTTTGTATCAGTACCGTCCTGCCTAAAAGCCAGGTTGATAGCCCTTCTTGGACAGTGAAAGGAGGGGACATGGCGGGGACATCAGAGGGCATGCAAAATAACCTCGGAACCAGCATGCCATGGGCAAAAGACCCCAAAAACAACGAGCCAACACAGAATTAAGAGATCAAAGTGATGTCTGGACGTGAGAAACAAAGTACCGAGCCTGCAGAGATGCTGAGAACCTTCGTTGCCCCTCGCCCTGAGCAAAGACCTCAGCTGGAACCAGGACCCCAGGACGGCAAACCCGAAAGTTGTAACACGAGGTATACTCCCACAGCTCTCGTGAGGACAGGACCCCCCAGTTCTGCCCCCTAGTGGACAAAGCTGCACATTCCTCCTCCTCCGAGTCACCCTGAGAGCGACAATGGAGAGACCACAGATCCGTCGAGCCTCCCAACCTTGAGCTGATCACTTTTAATAAAGGCAATAAAAAGGAGAAAAAGTCTCCTGCCCTGCTTATTACAGGAGGGACCTCGGGGCCGTTCAAAACTCAAATTGCTCTTGGGACCATCGAATCAGGCAGATATGGCATTTTTCGAATCCTTTACAACTGCGCATGCCTCGGGAGCAGCGGGGTCCAGAACACACGTTTCTCCACCCCCCTCCCCACCTTGGGAGACGTTCCAGGCAGCTAAGCCTGCCTCCGGAGCTTCTGTGGCAACGCCCCTGCCACTTGGCGGTCCACCCACAGCTCCTGCCCCCGCCCATGCCCCGAAAATTATGTAAGAGGCGTCTTTCCAGTCCCCCCCGTTCAGCAGGGGCGGGCTCGGAGCCCGATGACGTCAGCTTTGTTCCACCCCTATTCGCTTCTGAGCCCCAACCCACGGTACAATGGGCGGGATCAAGTGGGTCTGACGTCATCCCCCCCTCGCCTCCCCTTCCCGCCAGACTGCGCAGCCTCTGAGTGTGCCCGGGGCCTCTCCTTCCTTCATCCAAGCAGCGCTGTGGGGGCTGCCAGAACCTACAGCTATGGCTGTGCCCCTGGACTCGTCACTGCTCACTGTAGATTCGGGACTGCCTGCTACAGCCCGAACACAGCCCTGGCACGGCCCAGATCGGGATCCTCGCAAGCAAACTATGCAGTAACAGCGCCACCAAGTGGAACAACAGTACCACTGCAGCAAGTTCAACCACTACAGACTAAATACCATAGTCTCAGAACCTCTGCTTGAAACACAGTTAGGCCAAGCCCCTTAAGTACCTTTTCCAGTTCCCTTCTCAGGTGAACAGAATATGATGAATATATTCCCAGGTAAATGGGAAGTGTTGGGACAAGACACAACAGCTGCAGCATACGTTCCAAAGACTGGTCAGGAGAACAGAGCTCAAGCCATGAGTGATTTAGGAGCACAAAACCCACCAGCTCAAGATATCAGCAGCAAAAATATTATAACCATCACAGCCTCACAAGGCATTCCTGTACCATCACAGGCCCCATCCAACTTTTGGACCACAACAGGCAGCACTCCAGTACTTCATATGCCTGCCCCAACAGCTTGGTTTCCAGGGCAACAGTCCAGCTCCATGACTCGCCCACACCTTTTCCCATTTTCAAAAGACTATACGGCAGCTCTTCCTCCAAGTCAGGGAATGTGCTCAGGAATTCCTACCACAACATGGTGCACACTTTCCTCAAACCTCCTTTCCAGGGCAAGATGGCAACACCCTTTCTGCATCCTTTGTAAATACTCCCTACATATCTATATCGGTACCATCTGCAATGCCACCAATGGCAGGTTCAGCCATTGCACCCTCTTTTCCCCTGTGTGCACCACCACAAATGTCCCTCCCCATGCCTCAAACAGGAGGGTGAGGGGTGCATGGGATGCATGCAACCTTCAGGCCAGAAGGTACATCCTGGCAGACTACAAATCCACAGAATACGGGCATGGATATGGTTCCATTTAACAGAAATGTCTCAAGAAATACGTCCGGTTCAATGAACTGGACAGACATCAGGAAGAAAGCACTGAAAGAAAGAAACTTTGATATAGCAGACACAGATAGCATCACATTGCCAGTGAGATACGCGAGACAAAATGAAAATCCTAGATGGGAACCTCTGGATCATGATGTTGTCAAAGATTTGATGGAAGCAGTGAAAAATAATGGTTTGGGATCCCCATACTTCAAACAGCTTTTAAGAGGCACATTCAACAATTATGACTTGATACTTTTTGATTGTAGGTGCATTGCCTCGACAATTTTTACAGATTCACAACTCCTGCTGTGGGATGCAAGATGGCAGAGGGCTCTCCTTCAACTGAGAAATAGTTATGTGGGAGGACCACATGCAGCTCTCACACTGGCTCAATTAGCAAGAGATGACAAACCTGAAGATCAGTCAGCCAAGTTGCCTCGAGATGTGATTGTGGACATTAAAGAGGCGGCATGAAAGGCAATTTTGCAAATTCAACCAGTTGGAACTCCAGAAGGCATTTACACAGAAATAAAGCAAGGTCTTTCTGAGCCCTTCACTTCATTCATCTATTATCTCATGCAAGCAGTGGACAGACAAGTAAGTGATGAAGCGGCGAAGCCACATCTGCTTCGAAGCCTCACTTTCACAAATGCCAATGCAGAATGCAAACATATAATTAGTGCCATGCCTGGTCAACTAACCATGACTGAAATGATAGAGGCATGCAGTAAGGTGGGCACAACTCAGTACATTGCAGCAATCCAAGCAGGTATTTGGGGAGAACAGGTCAGGAAACTCCTTCAAGCACAGGATGAAAGACTTTCAAGAACCCTCGCAGCTCTCCAAGCAGGTATTTGGGGAGAACAGGTCAGGAAACTCCTTCAAGCACAGGATGAAAGACTTTCAAGAACCCTCGCAGCTCTCCATGTAACTCCTCAGCAAGATAATTCCACAGAAATAATAGCAGCAGAACTCGCCAAAAGGCCATGTTTCAAGAGTGGGAAATTTGGACATATAACAAAATATTGCCCAGAGTCTGTAGGAAATGCGACAGCACTGAATCGTTGCCCAAGATGCAGAAAAGGGAGACACTATGCAAATCAGTGCTATTCCAAATATGACATAGATGGAAATATTTTACCGTGAAAAGTGTTTCCCAGCAAGTGAAACCACTGTGTAAAGATACAAGTATTAGTAATGATTCAACTACCCAAAATTTCTCTGAAGACAGAACATTTGGGAAACTTCAATCACATCCTATCTGCAAGGTCATCAGCTGATTCCCCAATGATTTGATGTTTGGGGATTGCTGGTAGTGAACTTGTAACCCCTGTTATTTCTGTTTTCTATAGGTAATACCAATAAATAGTGATTGTTGTTAATATTACATGAATGCTTAAAAAAGGGTTGTCTTAACCCCTTCGAACACTTGCTGCTAATATATTGATTATGTAATATGAATTTACTGATTTTTGTAATAAGAATTATTATTAAGGTATTGTTGTGGTATTTACAGCTGGCTTTCATATGTTTTACCATCTCTTTGTGTGATCACCTACAAGACACATGTCTCTTCAGGATCCTGCTTTTTGTTTTCTAACAGCTTATACATTTTCTTTATGCAGACTGCTAGTCTCGTGGCTTTCTTCAGTTATTATTACAGAAGTACTCCAGCAAAGAGTCCAGCTGTAACATTAACTTCTTTCTTTGGGTTTTGGTTTCGTACTAGGTAATCAGTCTCCCATTCAGCTGCACTTTCTCCACCTTCACACTCTCAGTGTCCAGATCCAGGCTCATAATCCTGCCTGTGACCACTATCAAATCTTTGAAGAACAGGTTTGCTGTGTTCAAAGAACCTCTATCCTGAAGGAAACTTGGGAGGGATTCAATTACTTGATGGTTTGATTGGTTTTTAACCCTAAGGTTTTTTACTCATAACTGCTATTTTTAAGAGCCTTGGTTTAAAACGTTTTAAGTGACACCCACCAATTAGAGTTTGGGCTCTGGCCAAGCTCTAGCTCTACTCGGATGGGATGATTGACAATAAACTCAGATGTTTTCTGCATCAAAAAGTATTCAAGTCGTTTTGGCTTGGCAATTTGACTCTCTATATGACAGCTGAACCTACTTTTAAAGTGAGCTTGGAGAATCATTATCTGGACATGATGTTGCAATTCTCTACTGATCTGAGGTTTATCAGCTGCTGCAGACTCTGGGATGACAGTTCAGTGTTGCAGTGCTTAGTAATTATATAATTGCACATGTGTTATTGATTATGTGCATTATCTGATTGATTCCTAATTACTGTTAGTGTCTTCTTTACTACACGCATTGTTTTGCTCTGTTTCCTCATGCTCATAACCAAAGAGTGTTAATAATAGCAACTTATGTCATTATCTTACATGTCTCTATGCAATTTTGCAAAACAGAACTGATCAATATTTTATTTCTCATAGCATGGCCCATTCCGCACTTCCAGGATTTTGAGAAAATCCCCCAGTCCCTGCGGGGATGTGGGTTTGCTTGTGTTTTAACAGGTGCAGAGTCCAGGTGGATTTCAGTGAAGGATGTGAAACTCTATCAAGTGCAAGACAACTATGACCACTCCACAAGCAGAGAAGAAGTCACACAGATGTGGCTTGCACAGAGATTCCAACCCTTGTGTTTTGCCCACAGAAGATTGTGGACTTTGGGTTTCTTTATGGGTGTGGGAATCAGTGGTATTGTAGAATTTTTGTTAGATGATAGAGGAGTGATCAAGGGTTCCCAAACTAGAGTTCCAACAGGAGTGTTGCTGGCAAGATGTTCAAGTGACAAACATGAGCTGGTAAATGACCTTTTCTCATATTATAGAAACTTCTGTATCTAAAAGAAGCAGATCCTGACATTTATCTAGACAGCACTGTTCAAAGTCCAGTAACCACATAAATAAAAATTTCCTAATCCTTGCCTACATGCATTTTTTAAAATAAACTTGCCCAATGAAGAGATGAATGCCTAGAGTTAGGTTAAATAAGGACTAGCAACTTATTACTCTGGGATTAATATGGTTTCAAATGGGCATCACAACACAGTGCCTTCTCATGCTTGAAAATAAAGGGTATGGGAAGAAGCTTATGTGGCCATGTACCCTACAAACCTCCAGGCTTGACCCAGGTGTAAGGTTCAATTGGACATACTACATTCACATCAGAAAAGGAAAACAGCACTAAAATCTGCAAACTTTTTTTTAAGAGTAAGCTTTTGTATATTTAAAGCAAATAAACACACACTGACAATTAAGTGCCTCACTCATGACTTTAAAATGACAAAGCAAGCATTCACTCACAGCACTGACTCCCAGTATGATAGGACAGAGCAGACAACATGGGTTTTTTTCTGTCCCCAGAGAAAAATGTGAGAATAGACAGTATAAGGTGTTGCAAAGACTGGATTTGCTTTGAAATTAAGTAAAACAGAATAAGACACAGTAAAAAATAAGCAGAAGTAAAATGCACAGTGAAGTTCAGTAATAAGTAAAATGCATACTTTTAGAAGTTCAGTAATATTTAGATGGCGTGCAATTTAGTTGATCATAAAAACATTGATGTTGTCCTTCATTAGATTTCAGAGTTGATTTTACATTTGGTTTGTTGGTTGCTCAAGGAATAATGTCATAAAAACAAAACCTATATATGGTATTAATAATTTAGTCTATCACATGAAAAAAACCTTCATATTTATTGGAAGCTTATCTTACTGCAGTCTTAAAAGCTACTTCTGCAAGCAAACCATTTGAAGCACCCTTTGACAAGTTTCTTACCACTGCCTCGTTCTTTGGAACAGACGGATTTTACATTGTGAGAAGGCTGCCTTGGATCCAAAAAGGAGACATGTGCCTGTGATCCTACTGCATACACTGACCACTCCGGACCATAAGCCAAACACACATTCTCCCTGCAGTATGGCAACTTTGTGGAAAGTAACTAGAAACAAAGAAAAGACAAATCAACACATTATGATAAGAGAAAAAAACACTAATAAAACAATTCTGTAAACTATGTTCAAGGGAGTTGCAGTGAAAAAACCCAAAACACAGCTAAAAATAAGTTCATCACAACTATAAAAGTTTAAGAGAAAAGCAACCTGACTCAGAGAAAAAACAACACCTGAAGATTAGATACCTTATCTGAACAAAACTGAGATGATAAAGGCTGAACCATGTATTATGCAAAGAACAATGGACATTTTGGCATATTGTTTTACATCTTTCTAAGCTGGTATTTCTTCAGCAGGTGTACAGAGACATGATCTCAGCTGAAAAAGCTTACTTCATACAGTAGTATAGATATTTGTGGGTTTGATCTATAATTACACTTAAATAAGTGCAACTTCCTTTATGAAGGCTACTAATTAAGTATCAATGATACTCTCTATGGAACAGCTTACTTCAGCTCACCCAGAACTGGCAGAAAGTTAAGAGAACTTCTCACCCTTAAAAATAAGGTGAGTGGGAAGTTTCTTTCCCCAAGTTTTAATTTTTAGGACATTGCATTTTACTTAAAGATTTATGTGTTTGTCATGGTTTAGGAATGGTATTCCCCAATTTAGTGTTCTCACTGAATCACCCCAGACCACACACTGCTTACACACTTCCCCCCCACCTCCCCCTGCAGTGGGCTGAAGAGGAGAATTGGAGGCAAAAAAAGGTAAAAAGGTAAAGGTCATAGGATGTGATAAGAACAATTTACTAGAAACAGCAATGAAATAAGAAAATGAACAGTAACAACAATACTAAAAGCAGAGTGTACAAGACAGGTGAATGATTCACACGCGGTTGCTCACTACACGGAATCCAGCACAACCTGACCATACACCCCAGAAAAACCAAAAAAATGCCACCCTCCGCTGTCCCCTCTGCCCATGACATGAGGTGGTATTGAATAATCTCAGGGTCTGGACTGTGCCCCTCCCAACTGCTGCAAAAATTAACCCTGTCCTGGACAGAACCAGGACTTTATCCAACCCTTATTCTATACCATCTAAATCACACCCAGATCCTACATCTTATAGATATATACACACACACAAGCATGGGTACCATTCCCTTAGTCAATGGCTGTCCATTCAAAATGTCTTCCAAGACAGGAGGGCTGGCGTGCTGTTGGCTGTTTGCTGCATCAGGAGCTCATGACTGGTGTATCTGGAGCAATCGATCCTCATTGTCCATGGTAGTTATGGCACACAGCAGCAGTGGCATTCAGCAACCAATATTAAACAACTCAACATTACAGGCTGTTCTCACCCAAAAATCAAATCCCCTTGAGGTACACATTGCATTCCCCCATCTCTTTGCATTACATGCCAAATGCACCCAGGTCCTTGAGCCAAAACAATCCCACAGATGGATTTGCCTTTCCTTGAGGCAGGACTGATCCAAACTGTCTTCCCCAACACATTTCTCATATGCACCACAGGGACTTTATCCCCTTCTATGGTATATGAAGGTTTTGATAGGGCAGAGCCAGCTTGATTGGTAGAGCCTCTAGAGTTAACTAACCAGGTGGACTTCACTAAATGTTTATATCAATGTTTGAAAAGCCAACTTCTACCTGAGCACCTGAGCAGCAATGTCTTGCCACAATTCAGCAGACCAGATGAGTTTCCCTTTATGCTGCCAATTGGTCTTTTTCCATTGGTCCAGCCACCCCCACAGAGTATTTTCTACCATCCACGAGTCAGTGTAGAGGTAGAGTGTTGGCCACTTCTCTCATTCAGTGATACCTAAAGCCAGCTGGACGACTTTCAGCTCTGCAACCTGACTTGATCCAACTTGTTGCTTGGTAGCTTCTGCAACTCGCCATGTAGGGCTCCATATGGCTGCTTTCCATGTTTGATGTATCCCTACAATACAGCAGAAAGCATCAGTAAAGACAGCACATTGCTTTTCATTTTCTGATATCTGATTATATGGTGGGGCCTCTTCAGGATGGCACCTTCTTCTCTGAAATTAGTCTGAAATTTTTGCCTTCAGGCGAGTTTGTAATGACTTTCAAGATTGCTGGATGATTGCGGTTTTCTATTTAAGCTCATTGTGTGATCAGAGCAATCTACTAGCTCCACATGGCATCAGTGGCATGATGTGCGGAAGGGACTTTTCCTTTGAACATCCAGCCCAGCACTGGCAGTCAGGGTGCCAGGACGAGCTGTGCTTCAGTGCCAATCACTTCTGAAGCAGCTCAAACCCATTCATAAGCTGCCAGTATCTCTTTTTCAGTTGGGGTGTAACAGACCTTGGATCCTTTGTATCCCCCAGGGATCGTCCTTGAGTCTTTCTGGGTACTTTTTGCCAGAGGCTCCAGGAAGGATGATTCTCCCCGGCTGTGGTATAGAGCACATTTTTCACATCTTGTCCTGTCCTGACTGGCCCAAGGGCTACTGCATGAACACTCTCCTGGTTTAATTTGTTCAAAAGCTTGTTCTTGTTCAGGACCCCACTTGAAATCATTCTTCTTCCAGGTCATGCAATAGAGAAGGTTTACAATCAATCTGACTGTAATCTGGAATATGCATTCTCCAAAAACCCACAGTGCTAGGAAAGCTTGTGTTTCCTTTTTGCTGGTTGGTGAGGACATAGCTGCTATTTTGCTTATCATATCTATTGGAATCTGATATTGTCCATCTTGCCATTTTACTCCTAAAAGCTAAATTCCTGGGCAAGTCTCTTGACCTTACTTTGCTTTATGGCAAAATGTGCTTTCATGAGAATCCAGATTATCTTCTCCCCTTTCTCAAAAACTTCCTCTGCTGTGTTGCCCCATACGATGATGTCATCAACGTATTGCAAGTGTTCTGGAGTCTGACCCTTTTCCAATGCAGTCTGGATCAGTCCATGGCAAATAGTGGGGCTGTGCTTCCACCCCTGGAGTAGGTGGTTCCAGGTGTACTGGATGCCCCTTCAGGTAAAAGCAAACTGCAGCCTGCACTCTGCTGCTAAAGGAATGTAGAAGAAACACATTGGCAATATCGATGGTGGCACTACTTTGCTGCCTTGGATTCCAGTTCATACTGAAGTTCCAGCATGCCTGGCACAGAAGCACTCAGTGATGGTGTGACATCGTTCAGGCCATGATTATCCACTGTCAGTCTCCACTCTCCATTGGACTTATGTACTGGACACATGGGGCTATTAAAGGGTAAGTGGGTCTTGCTGACCACTCCCTGGTGCTCCAGTTCACGAATCATCTTGTGGATGAGGGTCACAGAATCCTGGTTGGTGCAGTATTGTCAACAGTGCACTGTTGTGATAGTGATCAGTACCCTGTTCTTTGACCCTCAGCAGTCCCATAGCAGAAGGATCCTCTGAGAGACCAAGCAAGGTATTCAGCTGCCTAATTTCCTCTGTCTTCACAGCAGCTATCCCAAAATCCCAGCAATGTCCTTTTGGGTCCTTGAAATACCCTCTCCTGAGGTAATCTGTGTCAAGGATACACGGGGCCGCTGGCCCAGTCACAATGGGGTGTTTTTGCCATTAATTCCCACGCAGGCTCAGTTCAGCTTCCAGTATAGTCAGGTGTTGGGATCCCCCTGTCACCCCAGAAATAGAGATAGATTCTGACCCTACATATCTCAATGGCATCAGGGTACATTGTGCACCAGTGTAAATTAAAGCATTGTACTCCTGTGGGTCTGATGGGCCAGGCCATTAGATCCACATAGTCCAGTAGATTTGATTATCCCTTTCCTCCAATGGGCTGGAGGCAGGGCCCCTCTAGTTCTGGTCATGGTACTCATTGCTCACTTCTTATAAATATGATCAACCACAGGTCCCTTCAAGAGGTTTGGAAGTAACATCAGCACCTTCCCTTCTGTCTGAGGACCTGCCCACTGGAAACTGAAGCAGAATTTTCCTTGAAGAATTACCCGTGGTGGTTGTTCTTCCTCTCAACTCACATACCCATAGCTCCTAGGGCAGAGGTGGGTTTTCCATCCCACTTCTTCATGCCCTCTCTGTGGTCATGCAGGTAAAACCACAGGTTACCTACCTTGTGGTGTATTCCCTCTCTCTCTTGAGCAGGGGCATGCTTGCTCTTAATAGCAGAGACTCTGGCCTGTACTGGCAGGGCACAGGACATTTTCTCTGTAAATTGCTGGAAGTCCATGGACACCTGAGATGCAGGCCCACAGGGAGGAAGAGAGACTTTCCTCATATTGCCAGAGTTGGGCAACCAAATTATCCACTGTTTGTTCTTGTTCTGTCCATGACATCACTGCCAATGAGTTGGCGTATGACAATGGCATGCTCCCATATGAAGTTGTGCCACATGGGTTGTGTGCCCTAAACTTCATCTGGATCTACAGGGGACTGCTTGTTATTTGAATCTCTATAGAGTACCTCCAGCACAACTAATTCTCTCAGGTACTGGATACCTTGCTCCATGGTGTTCCACTTGTCTTGGTGCACTGATAGATCCTCTTTGAAAAGATATCTTTCCCTCACACTTGACAGGAGTCACCTCCAGAGGCTGAGGATTTCTGTCCTTTTTCCAATGCTGTTGTCAATGCCTGCATCCCTGGAAAGGGATCCCAGTTGCTTGGCTTCACTATCCTCTGATTTCCAACTGTGGGTTGTGCTATCCCAGCATCAGAGCAGGGGGTCACCAGGGGCTCACCCTTACTAGGGGCTGAAATATTTTCATATATCGTGCAGCTCACCTGGGGATAGGGATTGGGTGATTATCTCTGTCCCTGCTTCTTCCTCCTGTTCTGAGGGCCCTACTTCCTCTTCATCCTTCACTATGCAAACTGATTTGGTCTTGCATTTCTTTTTCTGTATAGGTATGACTGCTACTGGCATGTGTTGTTCCTCTGGTTCAGTTGCAGTTTGAGTGGCCACAGTGGCAGTTGCTCTGCTTTTCTCCTCCTCCTCCCCCTGAGGGTGCTGTCTAGTGACGAGTGGTATCTGGTAAACAGTAGCCAGGGCCCAGCACATTGCATTACTTTGTGCCTCTCTGGAATCACCACAGCATTTTCCTTTCAGATATTCTGCCACTTTATCAGGGTCCTGTTCAGGGGTGAACTTCCAAACCATTGGAGAACAGAAGTCCTCCGAAACCGTCCCATTTTCTCCCACATTCCATGCCACTCATGACTATCCACCCTCTGGGTAGATCTCTGAATGACCATACAAGAAGTCTCTTTCATAATTCTAAACATGTACTGAGTAGACATAGCAAGAAGAACATGTGCCTTCCTTAACATCCAAAGGAAATTCAAAATTCTCACAAGCTGTTGTAACAAACCTGAAGGAGGAAAAGGGTGTGAAAATCTGGGGCAAATCATCCTCCCCTGTTCTCCCTACAGACAGTACAATTATTAATGAATTCCCAGAGGTAGCACCCAAGGCAAATGCAGGAGAGCAGCACTCAAGACACATCCTAAATGACCCTCATTGCCCTTGATGTTATCATGTCATAAACTGATATCCCACAGTACAGCAATAAAGCAATCCTGATCCCTCTCCCTGCTCTGAAAAAGAGCACCATGAGGAGCACATGGGGGAACATATACGGGGTTAGGTACCATAATGTGAACAGATCAAGCAAAGTTGTGACCAGTGGCTCTGTACCTAATACAAATGCTTAGATCAAATTTGTTTCCAAACTGCTCTGGTCAGATGTGTTGTTATCTCAATGCTTCATGCCTCACATTGGGTGCCAAATTGACTGTCATAGTTTAGGAATGGTATTTCCCAATTTAGTGTTCCCATTGAATCACCCCAGACCACGCACTACTCATTCACTTCCCCCTTCGGTGGGATGGGGAGGAGAATTTGAGGCAAAAAAAGGTAAAGATTGCGGGTTGAGATAAGAACAATTTACTAGAAACAACAACAAAATAAAAAAAAAAATAAACAAGAACAATACTGATAGCAGTGTGTACAAGACAAGCGAATGATTCACACATGATTGCTCACTCTGTAGAACCTGGCACCACCCAACCATACACCCCAGCAAAACTGGAAAAATGCTACCCCCTTCCATTCCCTCTACACTTGGTGTGAGGTGGTAGTTAATAACCCCAGGGTCCAGGCTGTGCCCCTCCTGGCTGCTGCAAAAATTAACCCTGTCTTGGCCAGAACCAGGACAGTGTTTTACAAACACTGCTGCTCTTTCATCAAGCATTTATAGGAAATAAAGAATAGTGAATAACCTTCAATGCAAAGCAATGTTTTAAGTTTTACACCAACAGAAAAGCACCTTTGATAGTGTGTGCTCTGCTTTCCAAAGATGAAAATACCCATCCAAGGACACAGCTCCCAGTTCCTATTATGAAAAAAAGAAAAAAAAAGAAGAAAAAAAGTAAGAGTTAGTTTTTGTATTATAGATATCCTTACAAACTCACACTCCAGGTTGCTTCTCTAGTATATTTTATTTAGATGACTTTTTTTTCAAATACATATGGACAGTTTTAGTGATAGTAAAAGATTTTAAAATCACAGAAAATTCGGGGAGCTAGAAAGAAAGGTTTAGTAGGCCCTGGGAAAATGTTAAAGGTAGGGCCTGGGAAATGTTAGGCCTTGTATTTGCTAGATCATGTGAAACTGCATCTGTGTAGTCAGTATATGATAAATGATATAATTGTTAGATGTGATTAGATATAATTATTGTTTAAAGAATCATGAGAAACTATGTTAGAGGTTTGAGGGGGATCACGAGAAATCCATGCTTAGATGAAATCAATGTATACAATAGAACAATGTAAGTTTAATAATTAATATGTACATTATATAACGATAGAATATAAAACATGTTCGGCGCGAAACCATGTCAGAGTCAGATTTGGGTCTGTGTACCCCTGACACCCAGAGTTCTTAATAAAAGCACCTGCATATAATCATTCCGTGATTATGTGTTCCTGAACACTAACATTAGGACTACTCAACTGTCTTGCTTATCTTACTGACCTTGTTCTTATTGTTGAAAGCCAATGCTCGGACTTTACAGTTGTCAGGATTGGTGTTCTCCTTAGGAATATCCTTCAGAGCCCTGTGTGTTATGTGGGCATAGACAGGAACTTGAGAGAGATTATGCCTGGCATCAGTTTTGGACAACACATCCTCTGTAACTTCCCAGAGACCCATCGAACCATCCCGGGAACCTGAATAAGTAGTCCATAACAGCATTTCAAATATACATAATTATCCTTTTTAGAAAATGAACTGCAATAAACAGTGAGGTCTTAAAAAAAGAAAGGATACTTTAGATTCATTTAATCTAACTGAACACACTGTTGGTGCCTATGTATTAATTATTATTAACAAAATCATTATTTTACTGAGGTGTTGAGTTCATAACATTGTGAAGTTATTGTCAACTGGTTTGTCTACATTGTTTCCAATCAGCTAGATCACCTCATCTGTTTTCAAACTGATTGAGATGCATCAAAAAACCATGATCCTGTACAACAATCACCATTAGAGATTCACATGTAGAATAAGCTCAGAGGCAATTGAATAGCCTATGTGTTCAGCCTGAGCCTGGCTTACTGAGGCTGAGATTGACAGTCTGTTAAACCAATACAAAAAGCTACAAGAAAACTCAGTGGGGTTTATACCAATTCTAGACAGTTTGATTTCTGACAGTATGTTTATGGATATGTACACATACATTAGTGAACCGAACAGAAACATATATTTAAAACCACAATTTGCATCAATTTAAATAAAATCTACTGTTAATTCAACTCATTCAACCTCTTGTTTAAAGAATGTAACACAGGAACTGAGGCCAAACAAGCAAGAATTAATTTTATTTTTCGACTGAATTTGAAGATAATGATACAAAATATGAATCAGTAAGACCAACAATACTGGATGAAGAAAGTTAAATGTCTTTGGTTCAAAGATCAATATGGATTTAATCCAAGGTCCTATACCCATCCCTTCTGGTGTTTAGGCAACTCACTTCCATTTAAGTCAGCTCTGATAGATTTGACATGTACCTCCATTTCTTCCCTACACAATGTCACTTAATGAGTTTTTTAATGCAGATATTTGGGTTAGAGAATTGCAAGGATCAACTCAAGGGTTAGCTTTTGTTTTTTTTATATTACTGAATCATCAGTTGAAGCATTTGATTTTTATATGAGACTGTTAGGATTTTCTGTCACCTGCAGTTTGACACCTCCTTGAATGGAATACAAAACCCTCTCAGCACAGAAAGAGAGTAAACTAATACATTAATTCAATGGCATATTGCTGCCTTTACTCAAGGTAAGTAATACTTTATGAAGTTGCACTGATTATCCAACTACACTGACTAAAAAGTTAGTAATTGACCTTTTCTATTAGAACCTTCTGTATTAGTTCCCACAGTATGTGTGCCTATATATATAAATACACACACACACACACACACACACACACACACACACACACACACACACCACACACACAACTTTGCTGATAGCTTGATAAAACAAACTGAGTTTTCATTAATCAGTCTTCCATACAATTTCAGGAAACTAGTACTGTTGAGCTGTATCTTGAAATTATTCTGGTGTAGAATCCTTCCCTTGAACTTACTGTGTTAAGACACCCTCTCATGTCAACACCTACTGTAAAGACAACAGTATTCCCTCCAATACTAGGAAAAAAAAAAGTACAATCTAGACCAGGGCTCAACAAATTAAAAAAAAAAATTTAAAAAGCTAAGTGCTGTACTAAGACCAAGAATGGTTTAAATAGGCAAAGTAGCTCCAAATGGTTTCAAATCCCTTCTAAAGGTGCTTCCCTAAGACCTATCAAGTGCTGTACATCAGTATAAAATTCTGGGGAAAAAAAAATTAAAAATTAACATTACCAGAAACAGCCATAGTATCACTTATCCATGCAATTGAAAATATCCAGTCCTTATGTCCATCCTAAAAGAAAAAAAAAAAAAAACAAAAACAAAAAAGACAGATTTTCTGTGCCATTATATTCTGCAGTGGTCTCAAGGCAGACGAAAAAAATATTAAAGTGAAGAATACTTAAGTGCAAACTCAGAAAGAGAAGACCTATGCTAAAAACATATAAATAGTATTCCACTATCCAGCTGTAGCAGTTTAAGTACTTAACAGTAATTTTAACTTTTATTGATTTTGACATGTATAATTAATAGAGAGCAATTAGGCAATAGAAAAACAGATCTCTGACCAAGGAAAAATTAATCTCAATTCTAAGGACTTGGATTTTTTCCATTTTGAAAGCAGTGTTCTTTACTTCTATAAAGTAGCTGCTTATTTTTATTTCCTCAAATGCACATCCCTAAAAAGAAACAAAAAAATTATGTTTGAAATATATGACCTACTGGTTAAATTTTCAAGAATCTTTACCTCAGAAGGTGAGAAGCCTGTGTATAAAAAAAAGACCATAGGGGTCTAGTTCTGTTTGAAAAACTGCAGTCACAGTGGCACACGAATAACAAGTAATGCAAATCTTCAGATTCAAGCCTTTCTGCAGCTGGTTATCTGCTACTGCAGAAACTCTGACCTGAGCTCTGCTGTTGTAGTTAATGTCTATGTGAAGTCCTGAATCAAAAAGGAAAAATAAGAGTGAAGTGCTTACAGGACACCACTATACCCATTTCAGCTGTTTTCTTTTTAAGATTGGCTGTTTTAAAAAGGCCTCATGATGTTTCAAAAATAAAACCAGTATCAAAGTCTATCAAAGTGCCACAAGCCACTGGGTTAGAACTACTCCTCAAAGCCAAGTTCCACCTGTGAAATAATACATATATAAGCTGCACTGGAGAAGAGAAAGCCTTGAATCACCTTTACAACTTCTCAAATGAGTTTTTTCACTAAAGCTAAGTTTCAGAGATCATCATCACCCCAATTAGACTTTGACGGTGAAGATTTTGTTACATTTTCAGTGCTTAAAAGTAATCTGAAGTAGACCTGAATGAGGATAAGAAAGAAATCTGACTTAGAACCCTGAGAATCCTCTCGTATATTTATGTACTCATTCATATTTAATTCACTCTCCACTACAAAACTCCCAAATTTTACACTTGCTTTGACCTTATGCACTTCAAAGTAGCAATTCTTGGGACAGAATAAAATTTCCCCAAATACTCCCACTTACATCTCCCACACACACAGGATCAAGTGTAGGCAGACGATAAATTGCAAGACTGTTAGGGTTGTCTCCACCTGTGGCCAGAAAGGTCCTTGAGGGGTTGAGCTCAATGGCATGAATACCACATCCCTGCTGGTTCACCATGGCAGGTTCACGATCTTTCAGAATAGGAATCTTGGTAATTTGACCAGTCTGGACATCTATTACAAATAACTGGGGGAAAAAAGCAGATACAAGTCATTATCACACAGATAAGAAAACCAAGGTGGTCAAATATTCTTCCTATTTTGAACTAACATTCTTTTAAATGTAGAATCCACAAATGTTGCAAATATGGTTGAAAAATGTATACATTCCTTCTTAAAACAACTAAATTAAATAACTGTGGGTTTTACTTTAATCATCCATCCTTGTTTTGGCTAGGATAACGTTAACTACCTTCTTAGTAGCTGGTACAGTCCCGTATTTTGGATTTAGTATGAGAATAATGTTGATAACACACTGATGTTTAGTTGCTGCTTGATAGTGCTTACTTTAAATCAAGGACTTCTCAGTTTTCCATTCTGTATAAGCGAGCAGGTGCACAAGAGGCTGTGAGGGAACATAGCCAGGACAGTTAACCCAAACTGGCCAAAGGGATATTCCATACCATAGAACATTATGCTCAGTATATAAAGCAGGGGGTTGGGATTGGCTGGGAGCTGCCAATCACTGTTGGGGGATGGGCTGGTGTGAGAGTCTGTCCAAAATATCCCTCATCTGCCTCACGATCGTCATTGGGGGGACCACTGAAGAAAAGACCCCCCTGTCTAGCCCTGTAGGAGAAAGTCACATGTCAAGCAGGGCCCTGAGACCTGAGAGCATTGCTAAGTTATTGTTTTCACATGTGTATTTATTGTATGCTACACTGAGCTCAACAAGAAGAAAGAAGGACATTCTGACCTTTTTGCAACAATAGCTGTGTGATTTTTCCCCACCTCTCGGCCTGGCTGGACTTCTCCTGAGTTTCGGGGTGGTCCCCCAAAGAAGACCCCTCTTGCTCGTTTGCAACCACCGTGACAGCCAAACTGAGATGTAAGAAGCCTCTTCACCAGAGAAAAACCGAGACATGAAATCCCTATGTGAGAAGGCCCCCTCCAATGCTTTCCAAGGACTGGGACTGAAACCCCCAACCCGGGGGAGGTGTGTGGGGGGAGGCAAGCTGACCAAAGCAAGATGGATGTTGCAGGTGCAAGCAGTGGACCAAGAAGACAATGGCTCTCGCTCACTGCTGAGAACATGGACTGTGTGTACCCTTTCCAAATACCATTCTTTCCCCCAAAGATACAATAGATTACCTTTGATTCAGTTTCAAGATCTATTCCCCTTCCCCCATCAAAAAAGAGTATAATTAGAGTCCAGATGAACTGCACCCCTGAGATCTCGTCAGACGTGACCTGGTGAACTCCATCAGCTGGACATTGAAGGACTTTGCCGTTCTACGTTTGGTAGCTATTTACCCTTTTCTTTTTCCTTCCTCTTTTCCCTTATTTTTCCCTTTTTCCCCAATTCCTCCCCAACGCATTTTGGCTGTGGTTATTTCAATAAAGGTCCATTTGTTTTGATTATCACTGCAAACCCCCCTTGTACCACATCGGTTCCTTTTGCACTCTGAGATCACGAACCATCACGAAACCCATCCGTGAGGATGGCTCGTGACAGCTGGGCATGGGTCAGTGGGTGGTAAGCAAATGTATTGTATGTCATTTCTGTTTCTTGGATTTTATTTCTTTTTTTCCTATTATAACAATAATATTCTACTTTATTTCAATTACTAAACTGTTCTTATTTTAACCCACAGGTTTTACATTTTTTCCAATTTTCCTCCCCATCCATCCAGGGAAGGGGAGGGTGTGAAAAACGGATGTATTTTATGATTGGCTTTTCGCAAATATTAAAATGAATATTATATGTGTTGTGTTAGAAAGTAATGCTGTATTAGTTTTCTTAAGTACTGTATTAAATATAGTTTTAAAAAAAATTGTTAAAATAGAAACGATGCTATGTAGGATACTTTTTTTAAAAAGAAAGGACTCGCAGTGAGATAGCAGCCACAGGACATCTAAATCTTTCAGAGAAGAATTTATGGCCCTCTTATCAGAAGAAACCAACTTCTTCCCGCCTCGAAGGCGCTGTTAGGATTTGGAGGAAGAAGTTGACGATGACCAGACAGAATCCTGTATTTGAATGGAATTTATGCATCATGTATGAAGTGTATGAATATGCAACAGGCTATTGTTCTTAAGGGTTAATCCTTTGTTAACGGGTGTCCTTTTTCGGGCTTGTGCTGCCCAGAAAAAGGTAGCCAGGCGTCCGTAACTCTTTATCTTTATTGTCTCATATTCTCCTAATTCAATTTGTCCAAATTATTATTACTCTAATTGTATTACTATTTTTATAACCATTTTATTACTATTAAACTTTTAAAATTTTGGAAACAAGTGATTGGCGTTTTTAACAATTTGTTAGCAGAGGATGGTTAACACCTCGCTGCTGGTGCTTTAGGAGAGTCAGAGTGGGGAAGGCGCGCCCTGCCCTCTTTGGCAGCCTCGCTCTGTCTCCCCTGAAGTGACCGACAGACGCAGGTTACGATCTGTGGACAAAAGGAGGCAATAAAACAAAGAGAAGGGAAAAAGGCTCCCTACAACCGCGGTAATTGGCCCCCTAAGACTAGTATTGCGCACGAAGAACCCGGGAAGGAAAAAGGATTGGTAAGTATTTCTCGGGGGGGCAGGTACGGGAGGATGAATGTATGTGAATGAGAGGTGGGCTGGTTGTCCCAGACCTGCCAAGTGAGTGCGGAGTCTCCCATGCTGCGTTTCTGTCTTTTCGCGAGAAAAGCAGCCAGTAAAGAGACAAAGCGAGTGATAAGAGAGTGAAAGAATCCCCCGGGGTAACTGGGACTGGGTCTCAGGGAGGGGTTGGACCCCTCGGAGGTAGGGAGCAAGGTTTCCTAGCCCAATCCACTAGGAAACAGGACAGGAGGGGCCCCTAAAAACCTGCTGGGTTGAGGGATTTATATTCCAAGAGCATCCAAGAGCAGGGTTGAGCAGAATTCTGTCGGAGTGAGGATATGCCCGAGAACACTCAGGGTGGGACAACACAGCTAGATTGAGGGATGAAAATTTTGCCCAACAGCATCCAGGGTTGAACAACACAGCCAGATTGAGGGATAAAAAATGCCCAAGAACATCCAGGGTTGGACAACACAGCAAAACAAATTAAATGCCCAAGAGCATCTGTAGTTGTATCACACCGCTGGGTTGAGGGACAGAAAATGCCCAAGAGCATCTGGGGTTGAACAACACAGCTGGATTGAGGGAAAATTGCCCAAGAGCATCTGGGGTTGGACAACACAGCTGGGTTGAGGGATATCCAATAGCACCGGGACTGGCCAGTAACACCTAAACTTGTAATAGGTGATGTGAAAGTAAAAGGTACCTTATTGTTGTTTTGTGGTGTGTGAGAGTGAGAGACACACAAAGTCAGCCTCAACTTCCCGAGCGGGTAGGAAGGGGAAGGCAGTGGAAAGAGGAGTGAGTGACCCGCACACCAGGCTATTGTTCCCGGGTAGGTGGGAACTTTTAGGCCGAAGAGAGTGAGTGACCTGCAAACCAAGCTAGTTTTCCCCGGGCGTGTGAGGGGGCCGTAGCTGAAGAGTGTGAGTGACGCACAGACTCACAGGTGAACGGGCACTGGAGGCAGCCAGAGTCAGGGCCCTTTCAGGAGGCCCGGAGATACTGAGACCTAGAGGCCAACCCCAAGGCGAGGGGGGCCACAGGGACCCGTGATTTTCTGGCGACAGCGATCCACTTTGTGTCTTGAGGGTGTGAAGGAATGTGTAAAAGTGAATGAGAAATAAAAGTGAGTGAATGTAGACGAATGAAAGTATAGGTAATGTGGATTGTGCATTTTAAGGCTTACCATATCTCCTTGGAGGGAAGTGTATTGTATTCAAAAGCAGTGTGAGAAAAAGGTGGGGGGTTTTTTTGAGTGTAAGTAGTTGAAAGAAAAGTGGTATTTACGTTGTTAGTAAAAAGTGGAAAACAGAAGCAGGGGATGAATAGATAGAATATTGAGAAATGGGGCAGAAATCCAGTAAGGTGGATACGGGAAAGAAAAGCGGGAAAAAATTACCAACAGAAATACCCCAAGATAGCCCTTTGGGAGTTATGTTAGCAAACAGAAATACAACTCCTTGCAAAATACAGGGAATGTAGATGTTGATGAGAAAAAACATGCAAACTTGTGAATTACATACTCTAAAAAGAGCATTAGAATATTTAACACAAAAGAAAGGAGTTATATATTGATTCAAGGTATGCCTTTAGAGTAGCACATACCTTAAGAACAATTTTAAAAGGGAGATTACTTAATTCAAGAGGAAAAGGATTAGTACATGAGAAACTTATCTTAGAGGTTTTAGAGGCATTAAAATTACCTAAGAGAGATAGCTATAGTACATATTAAGGGACACCAAAAGGTAAAGACCCCAGAAATAAGGGGAAATAATTTGGCAGTTCAAGAAGCTAAAGACGCAGCAGAAAATGGAGCTGAAAGAGTGAATATTAACTCCAAATGAGGAAAAATTGGAAATTCCAAAGTTTAGGGAAGCAAAAAAGGGGAATTAAAACAAGACAGGTGGTGAACAAGATAAATCGGGGAAATAGAAACCTCTTGATGAAAGACAATTAGATAATAAAATGCTTACTAGGGAATAGCAGAGGACATGTATCAAAAAGCCCAGTGGGATACTCGGGCTTTGTGTGATCGTTTTTTTTTTAAGGAACTATAGGTGCATTGAGATTTTTGGAGTAGAAAAGCAAGTAACTGAAAGATGTATAATTTGCCAAAAGATAAATAAAAAAGTGATGAGAAAAACAACATGAGAAGGTCGTAAGTTAGCTCGTCAACTATTTCAAAGTAACCAAGCAGAAGTTTGGATTTGTTAAGCTCTGGATTTATTTGTAAAAACCGTTTAATCCAGAAGAAAAAGAGTATACCACATGCTGGGGAGGGGGGAGGTTGTAAGAAAATAACATTTTTGAAAAGCAATAAAAGAAAAACAGGGAAAGTATAAAGCTAGGAACAAAGTATTACCTCATCCATTCCCGTCTGTTTCCCCACTCGTTCGCAGCTGCACCACCCCCCAGCCCCGGTGCCGGCTCCTGCACAGTCCGTCTGTCCCAGTCCGTCTGTCCCAGTCCGGCCGCCTGGCCCGCGGCCGCTCCGCTGGCCGTGCCGGGGGGTGGGGGTCTGTCCTGTCGTGTGGACCGTGGTTACCGCGCTGACCGCACCGAGGGGGGGTCCCGTCTGTCCCATCCCCGGCTGCCCTGACTCTGGTCGGCTACCGCCGCTGCAGCCGGGGTCAGTCGCCGGCTTTGTCTCTGCCAGATCAGCCATGTGGGGGCTATCCACGCTCCAGCTCGGTCTGCACCGGAACAGCCCCTCGGGCGATCCCGGCTGCAGACCCCGCCTTTGGAGGACCCAGACCCTGAGCTGTGCCGAGTTCCCCCGTCCTGCCCTGAGCTCCGTTCCCTTGGTAACCACAGCTCCGGCTGCTCAGGGGAACTCTCTAAAGGAATCACCTTATCGAAACACTAAAAGTTCAGTTAAAAGAAAGCCCTCTCCTGATTCTTCCTAGAAATATGGGAGAAAGGCTATAGAAGATAAAAATTCAAAAAGAATGGGATAAAGGGATTAGTCTATTTCCATTAAGAGAGGTTCTCACAGGAGGGGACGGACCAGGGTTTGTAAATGCTCCTTTGACTTCGTCTGAGGTCTGAAATTTTAAGAAATAAATAAAAGAGATATTTAGAGGATTCCATAGGCATAGCTGAACAATTGGACCAATTTTTAGGTCCAAACATTTATACTTGAGAAGAGATGCAGTCTGTAATGAAAATAATTTTTTTTTTCTCAAGAAGAAAGGTAATTAATCAGAGCAACTGAAATAAAAGCTTAGGAAAAAGATAATCCACGGGGACCCCCAGAGAAGACAAAATGCCAACTGTACCTCCTAAATAAAGTTAAAATATTGAGGAGGGGAGAAAACACATGAATAATTATCGTAATTACATAACCAAGGGAATAAATGAGACAGCATATCAAAGGCGAAATGCAAAAACAAAAGGTTTTTGAGGGACAGCTTTTAGAGGAGAAAGAAGAAACTCCAACTAAATAGATAAACAAACTTAAGAGAAATAAGAAAATGGTCCAAAGTAAGCGGAAGATCTGAAAATCTTTAAAGAGATGGGAACATAGGAGGAATAGAGAGGTCATAAGCTCTAATTTTTTTGGGGGGGAAAAATACCATCTGGAGCCTGTGATAACTTTAAAAGTGGGTCCCCAAGAAGAAGAATTAGAATTTGTAATAGACACAGGGGCAGAGAGAACCTGCCTGTTATATGTTCCAAAAAGTTATAGTGTGAGCAAACATATAGTGAAAGTAACAGAGGCAAAAAGAGAAAGTTTTACATTTCTGGTCATTAAAGATGTGGTAATTGAGAGAAGAAACTAGAATTTGGATGGGAGATGTCTTATTGGTCCCAGGGGCAGGTAGCAATTTATTGGAAAGAGTCTTACAAGTGAAATTAAGAATAGAAGTTATATCAGAAAATGGGAAAATGACAGCTAGGGTTTTAAAATTAGGCCAAGAAGACGAAGAAAAAAAAATCAACAAAGAAGTTTGGGCTGGAGAAGGAAATAGAAGAGGATTAAATATCAACCCCATAAGGGTTACAATTGAGAGAGGAGATTGTCCCATACGTGTATGTCAGTATCCTGTATCTTTAGAAGGACAGGAAGGTTTGAAGCCAGTAATAGAAGGACTAATAAAGGATGGGGCATTAGAACCTTGTATGTCTCCTCATAATATCCCTATTCCCTCAGTAAAGTCTGATGGGAGTTATAGACTAGTACAAGATTTAAGGGAGGTTAATAAAAGAACTCAGACTCACTACCCAGTGGTAAAATATATTAGACACTTAATAAATAAAAGTAGCTGGAAACCCAACCATGAGAAAATTGCAAGAATTTTATTCCTTCTCCCTCCCTCTTCAAAGAGGGAGATCAGAAAATTACCTAGATTATTGAAATATTATAGATTATAGATTGAGGGGTACACACGGGTAGCAAAATTTGTGTATGAAAAAAATTTGACAGAAGGAGATGATATAAAACAGACCAAAGAAGATATTGTTAAATTAAAAGAGTTAAGTTAAAACTAGCCTAAGTACTAGCTTTAAGCTTACCCTTGTTTGAAAAATCCTTTATCATTTATACATAAATACAGAAAATGGAGTAGCTCATAAAATTTTAATTCAGGAGTGAAGAAGAGTAAAAAATATCTAGTAGCTTATATATCAAAAGATGTTAGACCCAGTAAGCCACAGATAGCCAGTATGTATTTAAGTTATAACAGCTACAGCAATCCTAGCCAAAGAAAGTTCTAAGCTTACTTTTAGAAGTAAATTAGTTAAGTTCACCTCGTACCATCTGAGGTGTGTTGAATCAAAAAAATAAAAACAACAAAAAAAAAAAACAGGTAAGAAGGAAAGAAAGAGAGAAGTTGAAGTAGGGAGGTGGTTAGCAAACTCTGAGATGTTAGAATGTGGAGTGATGACATCTTGGTGCTAGAAGAGAGCAGGAGTGTGAATGCAGGTTTTTTGCATGAAAGGCAGGGAAATGTCTTAACACATGGTTGTTAGGAGGTTATTCAATGCCGAACTGGGGTCCAGAAAGGGTTCAGCAGGACGGACCCTCCTTGAAGAGAAAAGAAGATAAGTTGACTAGAGAAAGAAAAAGAATGTCAGGAGCACCTGAGGACGCCAAGTTTGGGGTAGTCAAGGTTGAGAGGTGTCTGACCGCTCCCTACGAGCGGCGGGGTCTTGGGGACTGCGGCAGGGACCGATCCATGGAGGTGACCCGGCGGCAGTGCTGGCAGCAGAGGACACAGGTTTGCCGGGCAGGAGCGGGCTGGCTCCGTGGCGGAACTGCCGGGGGGGGGGCTCCCAGACTGTCGGGGTCCCGAGTCGAGGATAGCAGCGTTGGCCCCGGTAAGTGGGCCGAGAGAGAGAAGGAAAGAGAAAGAGAGAGAAGAAGAGAGAGAGAGAGGGCAAAAGAGACCCAAGGTATGCCCCCAGGGTCCCCATGCCCGTGGCTGTTCTCCCCTGCTCCAGCCCTGCAGCGAAGTGGCAGCACCGGGGGAAGGGCGAAGAACAGCATTGACAGCAAGGCTGTGAAGAGAGGGGGAGGGGGCTAGCACTAAAAGATAAAATCAAAGCAGAGATTGATGACTCTCCAAACCTCACAAAGTAGGTTGTTTTTCTTAAATAAGAAGGTTTTTTTTTTAGTTTTTTTTCTTTTGTGTGTTTTGTTTGCTGTTAAAAAGAAGTCGTTGGGTTTTTTTTTCTGAAGAATGGGTTTGTAAGGCTAAAACAATTAAATGCTGCCGAAAAAGTAAAAAGCAATAGATGTGATACATCTCGTGTTGAAATTGGTCAGGCTTTTCTTATTTAACTAACTGTAACTCACAGAAAGAAGAATTTGCCTCTGCAGCTATTAGCACAGCTGGATAGAAGAAGAAGAGGTTGCTGTGGAGAAAGCTTTTAGCTAAACCCAGAAAGTTTGGAAGAAAAGCGAATGGTAGAAGTTAATGCAGTATTGTCTTTCTTTTATTACTATGCTATTAAGGAGTCCTTTCCAGGTACTACTGAAGCAACAATCAGAATCACGGAAAGAGGGTGAATTAATGCCAACAGAATCAAAAGACTTGTGAAGAAACCTGAAGAATAGACTATCACATTTAAACCAGGTGATACCGATCTGACTTTCCAATGGGGACTGAGTGGTAATAGTTTGGAAAAACCCAAATGATCCAAGAAATGTACAAAGAATAACACTGAATTGAGAAGTAAGACAACGCTTGTATCACTGGTTTCAAGCACTGCCTGAATAAAACATCTCCTTTGGGGAGGAATACTTCAGATAGAAAGATCAAGACTGTTTTTGTATTCTGACCTTAGCCTGTGAATTGTACAGGGGAGAAGGGGAATTACCATTTCCATTAGTAAACTTTATTTGATTCATTCCAATACTGGACATGCTAGCTGGGTTATAAGTAAATGCTTGAATTGTGGGAATAATTAGTATTGTGGTTCACAAAATTTATGCTCTTATTGCAAAAAGTGTAAAGTAATAACTTTGTTTTGTGGATGGGAATTATAAGTGCCTGTTGAATGAGAGATACCTGAGGAACGGTAGGAGACCACAGTGAAACGGTGTCTAAAACAATTTGCCTAGAAAATAGTTAAGAGAAAGTGACAAGGAAATAGAGGGCAAGACCAGATTGGCCTCTGTATTTCGCCACCGAGAAGATCAAATATACTTGCTGTGGGTTGCAACCTCACAGGCATGGGAGGTGGGAGTATAAGCCATACTGGACCTCTGTTATTCCTGTTTCTGTCACTCATTTGTCGTCTTTTCCCTTTCGGGATACCAGCAAGATTGTGTCACAAATGCTACCAAAAGCACTACATAGAAAGAAACCAAAGTTCCTCTTTTATTACACACACCTATGTCAACAGCCACTGTTATAACCCATCCAAATTAAGAACCTGTAGGCAAAAAGGAGAAAATTATTGGATTACAAGAAACTTAGGAAAAAGTGGTAATAGATTTGAAATTGAATGTCCAAAAGGAGATAGATGGATTTGTTTTACATTTAATCTTGAAGAGACAGTTCAAGATTTGGTAAAAAAACAAATAGTAAATGAAAAGGTAAAACCAGCACAGCAATTTAACTCTGTATTGACCCCAAATTATCTATTGAGTCATATTACAAGACTCCAAGCAGTTATAGAAATGATAGCAAATAAAGCCGCCCAGGCATTAGAGTTAATATCAAGTTAGCTAAGCCAAACAAAACCTGTAGTGTATCAGAATAGGTTGGCTTTAGACTATTTATTGGCAAAAGAAGGGGGTGTTTGTGGAAAGTTTAATTGTGGTAGGCATAGGGACAGGCGTTCGGAAGATTTCGGGTTGTGACGGAAAATTACAGGAATCCTTCTACCCCCCTCCCCATAGATAAGGATCACCCTTGGAATGTAGCCAAACGTGTAGCCCCCCTAACCTATGCATGCCGGTAACTTTCCACTCCATACTAACCCTAGAAAGTATAGCCAAACCCCTGTCTGACGTAGAGAAACCCCTTAGTCCATAAATACCCTTGAGACCCCTCAATAAACGCCTTTAACCGTCCACCACATTGGTGTCAGCGTCCGTTATTGGCCCCGAGGGATCCCAAGGAGGGGATCGCCGTGCTGGACTCCGAAACCAGGTTATCGCGGCCTTCACAAGAAGGCAACATTTAATATATCAGATTGTTGAAGATTGATGACCACAGAAAAGTCATTCTAGCAAAAGCGAAAGAAATCAAAGAAGAAAAATATATATATATGCATATAATAACCCAGGTACTGGTCCAAAATAATTAGAAAACAATGTTAAAACCTAGCTGGTAGGGTAATGTATTAGAAGAAATTAAGATCATCATGTGTTACAACTGATTTTATATCTCTTCCTTGTGTAATCCCCTGTTTTATTTTGCCAGCATAGTCCAGAAGATGCAAGTCGATAAGAAATATTGCTCAAGCCAAAGGATTTACAAAGAATAAGAGTGGGGATTGTGAAAAATGCATGTATTTTATGATTAGCTTTTTGCAAATATTAAAATGAATATTATATGCGTTGTGTTAGAAAGCAATGCTGTATTAGTTTTCTTAAGTACTGTGTTAAATATAGTTTTAGGTTATAAAAATTATTAAAATAGAAATGATGCTATGTAGGATACTTTTTTTAAAAAGAAAGGACTTGCAGCGAGATAGCAGCCACAGGACACCTAAATCTTCCAGAGAAGAAGAATTTATGGCCCTCTTATCAGAAGAAACCAACTTCTTCCCGCCTCGAAGGCGCTGTTAGGATTTGGAGGAAGAAGTTGACGATGACCAGACAGAATCCTGTATTTGAATGGAATTTATGCATCATGTATGAAGTGTATGAATATGCAACAGGCTATTGTTCTTAAGGGTTAATCCTGTTATTGTTAACAGGTGTCCTTTGTCGGGCTCGTGCTGCCCAGAAAAAGGTAGCCGGACAGTCCGTAACTCTTCATCTTTATTGTCTCATATTGTCCTAATTCAATTTGTCCAAATTATTATTACTCTAATTGTATTACTATTTTTATAACCATTTTATTACTATTAAACTTTTAAAATTTTGAAAACAAGTGATTGGCATTTTTAACATCAGCCATGTTCAATAATAAAGAGTCGCCATCTGAGACTGCTTGTGGTCTCTGCTTTGTGTCGTGACCGCCTCAACAACGACATTAATCCTTTTCAGCAGTGTGTTAAATATAGTTTTAGGCTATAACAAAATGTTAAAATAGAAACTATGCTATGCAATATACTTTTTTTAACTAGTTCAAGATAGGGATGAGATAATCCAGAAATTCTTCACACAGAGATAACAGCAAAAAGACACTAAAATCCCAAAGAGAATTATTGTCTCCTTATCGTAAAGAACTAGTCTCCTTCTACCTCCTTCCAGACACTGAGGGGCCAACAAGATGAAGGGGGGGAAAGTTGACAATAACCAGAGAAATCCCTAGTTTGAAAGGAATGTATGTATCTTGTATGAGATATATGAATATGCAACAGGCTATTGCTTTTAAGAGTTAATGCTTTGTTAGCAAGCTATGCTTTCAAGAGGAAAGCATCCGAATGTTTGTAATTCTTTGCTTTTAATGTCCTTTATTGTCCTAACTCTGTCCAAATTCTTATTGCTCTAATTTGTATTACTATTTTTATAACAATTTTATTACTATTAAACTTTTAAAATTTTAAAACAAGTCATTGGCGTTTTTCACAGTCTTGTTTAAAGTGGTGGTCCTATGGAAAGTCTGGTCCTCCTGTGGAAGTTCGGGTCCTCCTCTGGATCTGTCCAGTGGTAGTGGTGGTGTCCCAAGCCCCTAGACCTTGAGATTACATGTGGTCAGGTTCAGGTGGTACCTCCCCCAGGGCAGGGAGTTTCACAATGGATTGATGTAGTCCTATGAGTCATCGGATATTTTTGGAGTCCCTGATGGTCATTCCAGCTGCCTATTCTGCTGTTTCTCAGGCAACCCCCTCTGTTGCCTTCTTGTGAAGGCCGCGGTGACTTGGTTTCAGAGTCTAGCACGGCGATCACTTCCTTGGGATCCTTCGGGGCCAATAACGGAAGCTAACACCAATGTGGTGGACGGTTAAAGGCACTTATTGAGGGGTCTCAAGGGTATTTATGGACTAAGGGGTTTCTCTACGTCAGACAGGGGTTTGGCTATACTTTCTAGGGTTAGTATGGAGTGGAAAGTTACCGGCATGCATAGGTTAGGGGGGCTACACGTTTGGCTACATTCCAAGGGTGATCTTTATCTATGGGGAGGGGGGCAAAAGGATTCCTGTAATTTTCCGTCACAGCCCGAAATCTTCCGAACGCCTGTCCCTTTCCTATCACACTTCCCCCCCCTCTTTCACAAATGAACGAGGTAGTCTTATACATAGGTACTGAAATGAGGTAGGAGGTTGAGATCTGATTAGGGAAAAGGGTCTTGGGAAACCTGAGTAAGTTTTGCCAGGCAAGTCTCTCGTGACTGGCAGTGTTCTCTGTTGAATTCACAGTAAGTGTTGCTGCCCCACGAACAGGATGCTAGCCCGTTCTAGGCGGGCCTGAACAAATGAGACCAGCTTGTTCAGCAGACATGGCCCGAAGGTAATAGCTAAAAGCAGCATTGCCAATGGACCTATTAGGGTAGAAATTAGGGTGGTTAGCCATGGTGATCGATTGAACCAGGATTCGAACTAGCTCTGTTGGGCTTCTCTGTCTTTCTGTCTCTGAGCCAGTCTGTTTTGGAGTTCTGCCATGGAGTCTCTAACGACTCCTGTGTGGTCAGCGTAGAAACAACATTCTTCTTTCAAGGCAGCACACAGGCCTCCTTGCTGCATGAGCAGGAGATCTAGTCCTCGCCTGTTCTGCAGGACCACTTCTGAGAGAGAGGAGACTGACTTTTCTAGAAAGGAAATGGATTTCTCAATCCTCTGCAGGTCCTCATCGATGGTCATCTGCAGCTGGGACAGTCCTTGGTGTTGAGTTGCTAGGGCTGAGACACCTGTTGCCGTTCCAGCCGCTCCTAGGCCGAGCAGCATTGCGATAGTTATACCTGTTAATATCTCTCTCTTGTGGAGCCAGCTGTTTTCTTCGAAAAGGTGGTACACCTCTTCGTCTGAGTGGTACAGGATCCTAGGGACGATCAGAATTGAACACAAAAGTCGTTAGAGTTATCGAATTTGGCAAGAAACACGCAGGGACTCACTCCAGATCTCTGACATCCACATCCCAGATGCGGATGGGACTACCCACTTATTATTCTTCCTGTCGGGCTCAACTACTTCGGCGCAGACGTCGCCTTTCCGCTTAGCTAGGGTTGCATTGCCAAAGCATCTGCCCTGATCTGTGACTTGACTCAGGGTAATTCCTTTGCGGGGTGTGTCCCATCTGCACTGGCGAGGGGCATCGGCTGTGGAATAGCTGAAGGGGGTATCTAAAGCGATTCCTTCGTAAAAAGGGGGTTTAACATCGTAGCAAAGCCAGCAGGAGTCGGTTAGGTTAGGGTTAGATTCATTCAGGGATAGAAAGGTAGCTTCTAACATGCGAAGGATTGGGTCCGAGCCTGACCTGGCTGAGCGGCCTATCTGGAAGGCTTCTTCATCGCCAGTCGGGCTGTCGGTGACTCTTGTGGGCAAGGCTTTGGGGTAGGTCATGTTTCTCCCTTTCTGTGTGCTTTTGATCGCTTTGTTGGGCCCAACTGCTCTGGGTGCTGACGGTTGGAGTCTGGTAATTCGCACATTCACCTACTTTCTTGACTCTTGAAGGACTACTGTCCATGCTTTGCCCACGGCTTAGCTAGGGTGATTCGGCTGAAAAACTGTCATGTTATAGTGAGTGCATTTCCGGAATTTGGGGACTTTATGGTGGTTTCGATAGAAACTTCCCTGAAGGAAGATGGGTGTTTTGCAGCCTGCGGGTGCCCAGGTGAACTGTAGGAATCTGTCGGGCTCTTGTGGGTCCCACCAAGGTCCTGACGGCCTGGCGTCTGTAACTATTGTTTCGCAGCTCCAGTGCTCACAGTATCCTCACTCTGGGCGATTGCAATAACTTTTTCCTGGGTTTGAGGCTGGGCACCAGTAGGATAGGTACATGTGTGTGGCATGTGAAGAATAGGGGTCTACCTTTGGTTGTTCCGGAAACAGGTCGGTGGCGCGAAAGACGAAGGACGGGGCGTTTGGCGTGGTGATGTCTCTGAGCATCTTGTCACCAGCAAGATGTTGCATGACCCACCTGAAGGGCTGATGAGGGTAGTAGTCTGGGCTGGCTTACTCTCTGGCGACAAGCCCCAACAGCATAATCACACAGAAACATTGTTGCTGCTTGGGTCTCGCCCGTGCGGGTCTCTCGGGCGCTGTCCGGCGGCTTGGTGGACTGTCACTTTCTTCTGGAAGGGGAACGTACGCATCCCGGGGACGACTCATAAGCATGTCCTGTAAATAGAAACTCACAATTCTCATCAGCTCTGTCCTGCCCACTGTGAAGGTCGGGCTTGATTGACTTAAGTGGACACCACCTAATTTTGCCGTCTTTTTTGACAGCTGCGTACCTTCGTCCTGTGAGCATCAACCTCCAGCCCTGCTCCTATTCGCCTAGCTCATTTCTAATTACAACCTGCGGGCCTTCCTCTAGCGCTCTGGTGGCCCAGTGTTTTTGGACGGGGCTGTTTGTTTCATCCCCCCTAGGAAATTGATTCAGTGCTAACAAAGCAGTTGCTAGTATGCGTGCCTGGTCTCCTGGGGGGATAGAATTGGCAAAGCCCTCTGCTTTTGCCCAACACTTCTAGCCTGGTTTTCAGGGTCTGATTCGCCCGCTCGACTATGGCCTGCCCAGTACTGTTATACGGGATACCCTGTACTAGTGTGATGCCCCATTTCGAGGCGAATTCTTGTACTGGTTTGGAGGTGAAATTGGGACCGTTGTCAGTTTTGATCTGTTTGGGGATGCCAAGCCACGCCATGGCTGTCAGCCAGTGCTGAATTGTGGCCTTAGAGTTAGTTTTGGGGTGCTGTGTGGTCACGATCATTCCGCTGAAAGTGTCCACTGTCACGGCAAGCCATGCTCGGGGCTTCAGCAGTTGACACAAGGTGAAGTCCGACTGCCAGATTTGTGAAGGCTTGAGACCTCTCGGGTTAATTCCACTGGTCCACAGGGGTGACTTCTGGCAGTAAGGACAGGTCGCCACCCCGTGTCTTGCGTCTGCTGTTGAAATCCCGCACCTCTTCGCCAGGGCCTTGGTCCCAATATGGAGTGATTCATGCAGCTGGCGAGCTTCCTGCAACGTCCATACGCTTTTTGCTGCGGCGTCCGCCTTGTCGTTGCCTGTCTGGAAGTAACCTTTGATTGGGTCGTGGCTGTTGGCGTGAATGATGGATACGGTGCCCTGTCGTGAAGAGAGCGCTTCTTCCAGCATTAGGGCTGCTGTAGATGTTGACACACCTGGTCCTGCCATGGCTAGGCAAAGCCTCGCCACGAATATAGAGTCTGTTACTATATTGAGGTGTTCATCTTTGAAAAGTCCGCATGCTAAGACCACTGCTGCTGCTTCTAGTTGCTGCATTGACAGTGTGGGGTCACATGCTTTGATGCAGTGCCATTGCTCTCCTGCCTGCCACACTGCCGTTGCAGTAGAAATCGTGGAGGAAGCGTCCGTGAAGACCGTTGGTCCTGGCTGCGGTCGGTCCTTGACCTTTAGTGGTGTGTCTATGTCGACGATGGTCAGCAGCCGAGTCTAGGGTGGTTTTGCAGAGTAGGAGATTTCTCTTCCGAAGCCGGTGAGGGCAAGGGCTAGGTGCTCTGAAATCGCGGGTGACTCTGCGGACGGTTGCTTGCGAAAGGGAAGGTGTATTCTCGTTGGCTCAGTTCCTAGGTGTCTCAAGGCGAGTTTCCTGCCTTTCCTGATGAGGTTGACGACGCATTCAATTCCTGGGGAGAATGCACAAGCAGGTCTCCCAAGGACCACCCATTGGATCGGTCGGGACTTTTCGGAAGGCCCTTGTGCTAGTGCTCCCACTCCGCCCTTTGGCGTGAAGTGGACGTATAAGTCCAGGGGCATTTATGGACTAAGGGGTTTCTCTACGTCAGACAGGGGTTTGGCTATACTTTCTAGGGTTAGTATGGAGTGGAAAGTTACCGGCATGCATAGGTTAGGGGGGCTACACATTTGGCTACATTCCAAGGGTGATCCTTATCTATGGGGAGGGGGGCAAAAGGATTCCTGTAATTTTCCATCACAGCCCGAAATCTTCCGAACGCCTGTCCCTTTCCTATCACACCCTCTCCCCACAGGGTCCTCCTTTGCGATGGGAAAAAAATTCCCTGAAGAACCCAAACCCACGACACCAGCTCTGGGAATACAAAGACAATCTCTCCCTCTCTCATGTCAGCTGTGGAAGAACTGTCCTGGGAGTTCCACCAACTCAAAGAGGATATGCCCTACTCTACACCTGTAGGGACCAGCATCTCAACTATTACCATTAAGCATCCTCTTACTCAAAAGAGAGGATATAGAAGGTACACACCATGGGGTACCCTGTGGTTTTGCCTGTGGGACCACAGGAGGGCATGAGGAAGTAGAATGGAAAACCTACCTCAATCCTAGAGGCACAGGTAGAGGAATTGCAGGGCAAAACAATCACAAAAGAGGGTTCTTGCAGGAAAGCTGCTGCTTCAAGCTACAGTGGGCAGTTTCTCAGGCAGAATGGAAGGACTGATCTTACTCCCGATCCTACAGAAGAAAATTCTAATCCATTTCTACAAGAATTAAGTAGAGAATCCTATGATCAGAAGTAGAGGGCCCTTGCCTCCAGCCAGGTGGAAGAGAAGGAAAACTGGGTTTACTGGACTTGTAGATCCAATGGCCTGGCACATCAGACCCACAGGGGTACAAGGCTCTAGTACATACCAGTGCACAGTGTATCCTAATGAAATCAAGCTATAGAGGGGCAGAACACATTTGCATTTCTGGAGTGACAGAGGGATCATAACATCTGACTGTATTGGAGGCTGAAATCATCCTGACTGGGAATGAATGGCAAAAGCAGCCCACTGTGACCAGCCCAGTGGCTCTCTGCGTCCTTAGCATAGATTACCTCAGGAGAGGGTATTTCAAGGATCTAAAAGGGTACCAGTGGGCTTTTGGTATAGCTGCTCTGGAGACAGAGGAAAGTTATCAGCTGTCTACCCTGCCCAGTCTCTCGGAGAACTTTTTAGTTGTGGGGTTACTGAAGGTTGAAGAACAGCAGGTGCAGATCGCTACCACAACAGTGAACTAGCAGTAATATTGCAATAACTGACACCCTGATTCCAACCCATAAGCTGATTTCTTAACTGGAGAGCCAAGGAGTGATGAGCAGGACCCACTCACCCTTTATTAGCCACATTTAGCCAGTGCAAAAGTCTAATGGAGAATGGAGACTGACAGTGGATATTCGTGGCCTGAACAATGTCACACAATCACTGAGTGCTGCCATGCTGGAACTTCAGTAAGAGCTGGAGTCAAAGGCAGCAAAGTGGTGTCTCAACTGATATCACCAGTGGGTTTTTCTCAATCCCTCTGGCAGCAGAATGCAGGCCACAGTTTGCTTCCAGTACACCTGGAACCAACTGCCCGGGGTGGAAACAGCAATACCATCTGCCATGGACTGATCCAGACTGCACTGGAAAAGGATGAAGCTCCAGAACTCCTGTAATACATTGATTAAGTCATTGTGTGGGGAAATACAGTAGAAGTTTTTGAGACAGGTAAGAAAATAGTCCAAATCCTTCTGAAAGCCTATTCTGCTATAAAACAAAGCAAGGTCAAGGGACCTGCCCAAGAGATACGGGTTTTAGGAATAAAATAGCAAGATGGGCATTGCCAGATACCAGTAGATGTGCTCAACAAAATAACAGTAATGTCCCCACCAACTCACAAGAAAGAAACACAAGCTTTCTTAGGCATCGCGGGATTTTGGAGAATGTATATTCCAAATTATAATAAGATTTCCCTATCAAGGGACCAGGAAGAAGAATTATTTCCAATGGGGCCCTGAGCAACAAAAAGCCTTTGAGCAAATCAAACAGGAGACAGTTCATGCTGTAGTCTCTCAGGGCAGTCAGAACAGGGAAAGATGTAAAAAACAATGTGCTCTACACCACAGCTGGGGAGAATGATCCTTCCTGGAGCCATTGGCAGAAAGCACTGGGGAGACTGAAGGTTGACCCCTGGGATTTTAGAGTTGGGGATGCAGAGGATCTGAAGACCACTGTGTTGGTTTTGCTTGGCCTGTTTTTTGGTAGCAGGAGGGCCATAGAGATGGCTTCTGTGAAAAGCTGCTGGAAGCTTCCACTATGTCCAGCAGAGTAAATCCCTGACGGCTCTGAAGATGGATGAGCCGCTGGCCAAAGCTGGGCCAATTAGAGAGGTTGGTAATGCCTCTGTGATAACATATTTAAGAAGAAAACCAAAACAAAGTGGGCACAATAGTTTTTTCTTCTAGTCAGAGAAAAGGAGGAGGTGAGAACATGTGAGGGAAAACAGCATGGAGACTCCAAGGTCAGTGAAGGAGGGGGAGGAGGTGCTCCAGGCATCGGAGCTGAGATTCCTCTGCAGGCCATGGTGAAGACCATGGTGAAGCAGGCTGTCCCCCTGCAGCCCATGGGTCCATAGGGGATGCAGAGATCCACCCAATGCCCATGGGGGAGGTGCCCATGCTGGAGCGGGTAGATGCCTGGAGGAGGCTGTGATCCAGTGGAAGACCCAGTGGAGAGAGGGGGCCCCTGCTTCCAAGCTGGAGCAGCCTGTCCTTGGAGGACTACACCCTGTGGAAGAGTGCCCCATGTTGCAGCAGTTTTGGGAGGACTGTCTGCCCGTGGGGGGAAATTTATGTTGCAGCAGGTGCAGTACAGCTGCTACTCGTGATAGTGGACTCACGCTGAAGGAGGTCGTCACCCTGTTCTTCTAAGCCTTCTGATGTTTACATTCTTGTAATGAACTTTCTCACGCAATTTTCTGTAAATAATTATTGTTTTACATTCTTTTTAGGAGAAGGAGAAATTTGATGGACTTGGTTTGTCCAGTGTCATTGGAGAGGGTGCACTTTCATCCTCCAATCCACTGTCACTTTTGAAAATCTATAAATGTTGGAGTCAAAAATAAACTTCCCTTCTGTAATATATGTTATGAAATAATTCATGCTTCAAGAGAGAATGTATTTTATAAGATTGTAAAATCCAAACGAGTCTCTGACCACAAGCAGCCCAGAGACAGATATCTAGTTCGGAATGTTGAAATTCCTGAAGGCAGCAGAACAATACCCCCGTTTACCCATGAATAGATGTGGCCAGCGTGATGATCATCCTAGTCAGGAGTAATCAAGAGACACCCAAAAGTGATCATCGCTCAACTGATACCATCCATCGAGATAACAGAAGTCCACCAGAAAGATACATCTGAATACGACTTCCCCTGACACGATCAATGCCTGCCACTACTCAGGAAACCGATTGTCCAGCCCTGCACAGTGAAAGAAACTCTCATGCATATGCAGGATTACAAAAGAAATCAGGGTGCCTCTGTCTCAGGCATAAAAAACTGTATAAAACAGCCTGCTGGAAACGGCATTTGTGAACAGAGGGAGGTCCAGTGCGATAGAGGTTGTACCTATGCTCACCCAGCGCAATCCCAGGCTTGATGCTGTCTCTTTGGCTGTGGGTTTTTGAGGACCGTATTTTGGTCGCAGAAAACAAAATCTTTCGCAATTTGATAATTTAGCTTTTCGATTGATCATTTATAACACTTTTTTTTACCTTGGAGGTTCCAGCGTGTGTCATTTTATTTCGTGTCCTATAGCGACAGAAGGTCACAGAGAACTGTCTCCGGTAGAAGGGACCCCATGGCCTTACAGAGGAAAGACTCCTCTCCCAGAGCAGTGGAAGAAAATCTTCAGGTGACAAACTGACCAAAACCCCCGTGCCCTGTCCCCCTGCACTGTTGGTGGGAAGGAGGGAGGGGCTGGAGGGAAAAGGTGTTTTAAGGGCTTATTTTACTTCTCATTATCCTACTCTGATTTTGTTAGTAATAAATTCACTTTGCAAGTTTAAGTTGAGCCTGTTTTTCCCTTGAATTGTTTTCTCCGGGTCCTTATCTCAATTTGTGAACCCTTCATTAAATTTTCTCTCCTCTGCCCAGATGTGGCAGGGGAGGGTGAACGAGCGACTTTCATGGGTGCCTGTGTCAAACCACGACAGGCCCCCATCCAATTACTCTGCTGATGCCGTTTGGGTTTTACCCTTTTTCTTTTATATGTTCTCTGTATTCTTCACAAATATATGTGTAGCTTTGTAGCCTATTGTATTAGTGACTTGTTTTCCCAGTACTTTTCCATGGCCTTTCCCTAGGCAGAAAGATAAAACAAATTCCAGAGCTCCAAGCCCCAGGGGGTACAAGGCCCCAGTGCTATCTTGGTTCTTCCTGGGAACCAAGGCCAAGAACAACTCTCAGAGATACATTTTCATGAACAAAGTACAGCTAGTGCTGAGGGGGGAACTCCAGAGAAGAGGCTTAACCTGGGGGGAAATTGAATCATCGCTTGTCCTCCTAATTGGTGCTTTTTATCAATTATGCTAATTTCCTAAAACGTATAAATATGTACTCACCCCTGGGAGGAGTGGGCTTTTGTGGACATCTTTCCATAACTGCCTCTGAAGGCCTTCAAATAAAGATCCCCTTTTATATTTCCCCCTTACTAAAATTATCTTGAGTTTCATTTCCAGGTTGGGAAAAAGGCAACACTGCAGCTGTCCCCTTTTCAAACTGCTTACAATCAAGTTAGAAACTGCCCTGCTTCATTAACTAAGGAACTTCATTAATCAGTTTGCCAAAAGTAAAGACTGTGGCAAGGAATCAAGTATCTATAAACCAGAGTGTGAACTGGAAAATCCATCCTTAATTTATATACAATACTGTGATCAGAACAGTTTGCCAGGCTCTTTTATCAAGTATAATTCCATTTTATGACCTGCCTTTTGGAGACAACAGTTTGGGGGAGGGGAGAAACAGGAACCCAACAAAGTTACCAATTGATTAAATATAAGCGCCTTTCCCATGCATCTTTAACTGAAAGCATTGACTTTACACAGCAAAATTAAACCCTAGGCCTACTAAATGTCATTTCATGGCAGCACTTAGACTCTAGTGTCCTCTGTTGCTGCCCCTGCATACAGAACAGCAGATGAACAGGCAGCCCTATCTTTTAGTTGATCATACAAATCAACCAAACAAAGGGTGTCACCTTGAGCTACAGCATTTTTTATTATGCAAGCAGGATGGACATAGATTTACAAAACATAAAGAACATGCATGAAAAATACTGCTTAGTATACACAGGAAGTACTTGACATGCTTTGTGTCCCAGCTCTCACATACAGCTCTCAGAAATCACAGGCACATTCTTGTCATTCATATTACCATTTGAAAGAAACCCAAGAATAACACATTGCCCTGCTAAAAATTGAGTCACTAAGAGAAAATCAACTGTGATGAAGTTTCACAATTGGCTTAAGCCAATCTCTGAGAATCCACTTGCCTCTTCATCCACCCAAACAGTTTCAGGACCCCTACGACAGCAACTAGCCCTCAGATAGCTACAAGATCAGCTGCATATCTGTCTCAGTAAAACTAACCCTACAAGAAAGTCCATCTGCACAAAGCAGGAAGCTGATCCAGCTGATTCTCCAACCACACACACATCGGTGCCAGCAAGAACTAGCATGTGGGAACATCCTATTCTGCAAAAGTACAACTTCAGACAAAAATTTCACCCTCAGCCAAGCTGGAAAATGATGTTATTGTTTTCCTTCAGATTTGCTTTTTGCTAACAACAGAAGCAAGACAATGCTTACAGTGTCATTATATCAATACCCCCACTGGTCACACTGAGTAGCACTTTTTGATTCCTAGTCTATACTTTTATTTAGATTATAAATGTAATATATGGTAGGGATAATTCATGCTATTAATGCATAAAATATTGTGAAATCCAAACCATGTCTTTTGACCACCTCGGCCGGGAGCAGCTATCTTATTCAGATTCAACCAGTTCCCAGATGCACGGGATGAACCCCGAAAGCGTTATCGCCTTGCCGATTGCATCTATCAAGATAGTCAGCGATGCCACCCTGATACATCTGAATACATGGCTTCCCCGGTGTCTATTGTCACTGACTACACACCTGGACCTGGCTTTTGTCCAGCTCTGCACATGGAAAGAAACAGCCATGCATGTGAAGAGATACAAAGGAAATTTGGTCATCTTTGCCTCGGGCAAAATAAACTGTATAAAACCTCGCTGCAAGAAGCAGCATTTGTGAACCGAGGGGGAGACTGACACTCTGGAGGTCAGATCCAGGTTCACCCGGTGTCGACCGCGGGCTCGACACTGTATCTTTGGCTGTGGTGGTTTCGAAGACCGAACTTCAGTCTCGCAGACAATAAATCTTTGCTAAATTTTTGATAATTTTGGCTCACGATTTGATCATTTATAACAATAAACACCTCTTTTTTCTATGTTAACAGAATGCTTGGCTTCTGTTCTGCAGCAATACATATTTACTGATAAAATGCCAAGCCCAAAAGAAACATGGACTCTTTAAACACTAAGATATCAAACGTATGCCTGCTTTCTGGTGGAGATCAGAACGTGCACTGATCTTAGCACAAAACCTACTTACAGGTTGTGCTGTACAGGCAATGCAAGTGGGTAATGGCCTCACATGTCCTACTTGAAAGAGTGCAGAGAAACAATTCATGATATAAAGAAATGTCTGAGAAGTAGGCAGTGGTAAAAGAAGCCAGTGAATTTGATACCAAGAAGGTTAATTCAATTTCTACTGTAACTGTGAGCTTTTAGTAGAAAGACACTGTGACTGTGAACTTTTAGCAGAGAAGACACTGTCTGTGGATCTTTAGCAGAGAAGCAAGGCATGCAGAAATTGTTCTCCAAGCAAGGACGTTAGAAGATAAAGAGGAGACATCTGGTTTAAGAATGCAGCTACAGCCAAAACAAGGACTGAGTTTGGGAACTTGGGGAGGATTTTTATGGTAATGGGCAAATTATAATATGCATGTAGTGACTGTATATTAGCAACACGTTTGTAGAAATCAGGGGGGCATGTTAGGAAGGAGTGATCCTCCATGCCCTTCCAGGTGCATGAATAAATGATGCCCTCTTTAACACAAAAAGCTGGTGTTAAGGAATCTCATTCCGGTTTTAAGACATTTGGTAACAAATTGACTGACTGAACTACATTTCTGGAGACAAGACCACACAATCAGACAATCCATCTTGATGTGAAACTTTGAAGCACTATCTAACGGGCACACACTTTGATATAACTGAATTTGTTCAGTGCCAAAATCACATTTGTCACTTTTTGTGTCTTGCCCTCCACATTTAATTTCAGGAGGTTGGGAGACAGCACATGTTGACAGATGACAAAGGATGGAGAAGTGAGAGACATTGCTTGCTAAAGGGAATCTCTACCACCCACACTATACTTGGCACAGAAACTACCAGATTATGAAGATAGACATGGGTATCACATGCAGTTCACAGAAAACCAAATACTCTTGAGACCGAGGCAATGAACACACATGGAAACTGAAGGCAGAGAGATTCTATTTCAGACTTAATTCCTGTCAAAAGACTGTTTTGTTTATACAGCTAGGCCTTGCTTCTTAAGACCTACTGCATGAAAGCCTCTTGCTATGTAACTATGAATAATAACAGAACATCTGAAATGAAAAAACAAAACAAACAAAACCAAAAAACACTGTCCCTTGCAGGTCAGATCATTGAGTATGGCTTTCACAAAAAAAATCCCAAAAAACCCAAAACTTGAGGCAAAGAAATAATCACACCTAGTGATATACTTTGAGATTTTAGAGCTGCTTGATCTATACATTCTCTACAATGCTCAATTCATTTTTGTGGCACTAACGAACCTGCAAAGAACAGGTTTGGGATTTTGCACTTATTCAATTAGAATTTCATATATGACATTGAAACCTCAGCCAATGAAGTTGGGCCACTAACTCCAGCAGAGAGAGCATTACCTAAGAAGTATGATGTCCTCCATTTATTAATCACATACTACATTATTGTAATATTTTCTTATAAAGGGATGCTTTGGAAATATGAAATCTGAAACATGACAGAGTGTGGCCACAGCTCTCTTCACAGAGAGCAGCAGGCACAACTTTCCCTGGATTTTTCCTGGGGAAGGCTGTGAGAAAGCTCAGAGAAAAACAATTCTTATCTTAATCTCTGCACCTGTTGTTGTACACATGTGGAATGTGTTATGGAGATTGTTTACCAAAAGGTAGCTTCTTAATCAGACTCTGGTGATGGTGGTTTTGATTGATTAACCAATTAGGTCAAAGCTGTGTTGTGACTGTTTGTAAGGGTCACGGGTTTCTCTTTAGTATAGTAGTAGTATAGTATTAGTGTAGTATGTAGTATAGTATAGTATAATATAGTATAGTATAGTATAGCTTAATATAGCATTTGTTCAGCCTTCTGCAATCACAGAGTCAAGGCTCTTTATTCCCTGTGTTGAGGGTGCCCTGCCACAATAACAGAGTCCGAACAGATTTCCAATTTTGCTAAAGTATGTAAAGATACATAAGCAAGGAAAGTTATTTAAACACTAAAAACAGATTTAGAGTGGGAAAAAAATTACAAACTAGAAAAGCAAAAGAATAATCCTGAAGATCTAAATTAATTTTTTTTCAGTTTGGAACATTTCTAGCTACTTTGAAGAATATCTGGAGTTTAACCATAGTTTTTAGTTTTGTAGCAACTTTTTGAAGTCACAGAATCATTAGGGATGGAAGGAACTTCTGGAGATCATCCAGTCCAACCCCCTGCTAAGGCACAGCCACCCAGAGCAGGTGATACAGGAATATGTCCAGATGGGTCTTGAATGTCTCCAGAGGGGGAGACTTCGTGACCTCCCTGGGCAGCCTGTTCCAGTGCTCTACTACCCTCAACGTAAAGAAGTTCTTCCTCATGTTGAGGTAAAACTTCTTGTGTTGTAGTTTATGGCCATTGCTCCTCATCCTGTTACTGGGCATCACTGAAAAGAGTCTGGCACCATCCTCTTGGCACCTGCCTTTGAGATATTTATATGCATTGAGATCCCCTCTCAGTCTTCTCTAGACTAAACAGGCCCAGCTCCCACAGTCTCTCCTCATAAGAGAGATGCTCCAGACCCAAGTCAGAAGCACAGAACCATACATAAAACCAAATGGTAAAAGACTGAGCACAATAAAAATAGTCTTACTAGCAAGTTTTGCCAGGCATGTTAGCTACCATTTAGCAAAGCTAACATCATTCATTAACTTTACATTTGCAGGACAGGAAGAAAGATCAAACCCTACTGTTGCTTGCCATGCTGCAAATAGATGTAAATCGCTCTATGTGGATTAGACAGATGCTGCATGAGATATAGGCCTCATGTTCAGGTTTCAGGCCATACGCATAGTGCCATGTTTTCAGATGAGAATGGGTGATCGTTAAGCATTACCTTTATTCAAAATTAATTGTGCACAAATTGGAATCCACACCTAATTATTTCCTAATATATTCCTTGGCTATCTACATACTTCAATTATGGTAAGTGTCATTTGGGGGTAGAATAATTAACAGCAAGAAGCAAAAGATAGGTGGCACTTACTGTGTTGCATTTTGTCCCACACACCACTTGCCGATGGTTCAGCCACTGGGAGGCAAATACTTTATTAAGGATTCCAAGGTGAAATTCTCTCTCCTTCAAGAGGCTGGGAAGCTGCTGGGCTGCATATCCATGCAACAAGCGGTGATAGCTGGACTCATTCTGCATCCTGACCTCTCTACCTTTCAGGTAGTACACCACAGACCTTTTCACCCGGTGGAGTCTTTTCCTTTTGTGAACTGAGTGATCCCACCCATACTGTGGAAAAGAAGCATTAAACTTAGATAAAGCGACTGGAACAAACTTAAGACACAAGCCATCTAAATTCAAATATATTCTCAGCAAAATACTGAAGCCTTCCAAACTACCCATATAATACCATACACGAAGATTAACTCATAAATTGTGATAAAGCCTTCAGCAACATAAAATTAAGCATAAATACTTGCTAAAGAAGTAACACTGCCATAATACTGAAAACAATCCACCCCGTCTCGGCACCGTTGGGACACCAAAAGCTTACAGAAACAAGAGGAAGCCAAGAAGCACTTTAAACCGAAAAGCCCCGACAGCCTCCTGGCGTGAGCTCGGCAGGTTTGGAGGTGACACCGCGGGGGCCATCTGATACTGACCGCGCCGTTCATCGGCCTCCTCCGGCCCGGCCTGCGGTGGCCTCGCAGTAACGCTCAGCTCTGGGGCAGCGGGGACTCGGCGGTTACGGGCCGAACAGAGAGCTCCCGGAGCTCCCAGGGCCACCGGGGCAGAGAGCAGAGACGGGGGGAAGCTGCCCGCTGTATCGCACCGACAGCCACCGTGGCCGGGACTACTCCTTCCCACCATCTCCCCCCCAGGATACCTTCCCCAGGCACCGAAAGACCCCGCACTTTTCCCCTACCTCAACCGGGCACCGGGACACGGCGACCCCCCGTCAGGGTCACCCCAGGCACCGCCATATAGGCTTCTGCCCTCATACACCCATTCCGGCCCCCCAGCCTACCTGCTCCCCCTGGAGCCCCCCGGCGGCAGCCGTCGCCGCTTTCCGCTTCCTGCTAACTGTTTTCCGGGCCATAGGAGAAGAAGAAGGAGAAGAAGGAGAAGAAGGAGAAGAAGGAGGAGAAGGAGGAGAAGGAGGAGAAGCCGAGAGCCCAACCTGGGCCCCACATGGAGCAAGAGGGGGAGGGGGCCACCGGGGTACGGGGCAAATAAGTGCGGGGAGCCAGGCCCGGTCACTCTCTTCGTCACAGACCGTACCGACTGCGCTTCACGACATTTTCTCCGAAATGTTTTTACGACAGTCACACCGTGCCTCTGCGACGGCTGTCCCACCCTTCCCGAGTCTCGTTTCCTAGCAACCGGAGGAAGGATAGCGGGGAGCTTGCCCACCCTCTGCGGCTGCCAGGCAGCGTGGCCCCGTCGGGGGCGGGGCGGCGCCCCCAGCGGAGCTCAGAGCGAAGCTTCCCGGCTTCGCCACTTGTCCGTTCCCCGCTGCCCTGCACGGATCGGCGGCTCTCGCTGGCGGCCTCCCCGGGCCCCGTCAGTTTAAGCATAGGAGAGGCCCTCTATTATCAACACCGTTTCTAGCTACTGTGTAGCAGATTAATTCTACCTCAGCCCAAACCAGCACAGTGATCTTTTACTGAGACAGCCTGTGAGCATATTCCTGTTGATTATAACATGCACAATCTGAAGTTCTACATATCTCCTGTGGGAAAATCTGACCACAGCGATCGGGAAGATGTGTGCCAATGTCTTTACAAACAATTCTGTGGGTGAAGGTGTGGGTGTTAACGTCTTTGAAATAGGTCTTTATGTCTCTACTAACTTTGGGCAGCAGGTTTGTTACAGGGCCCAGACAGCTTGGCTCCTGAAACAGACAAGTGGGGTCTACACAAGGCTGAACTTCTGAACTTTGGGGTAAAACAGTAGGTTCAAGGGGGGATATGTGGTAGGCGGTTCGGGAAGGCTGTACTGATTTGCAGAAAGAAAAAATCTAACTTCACAACTTTGTAAAAGTTGTAAAGCCAGTATGTTTATTACAGCGCTGGACACGTGGGGATCGTTGTTCCCCCTAAAGGACATCAACACCCCTGAGAACTCCCAATCCTTTTTTATCTCCCTTACTCTGATTCATATGCATAGAATTTCACAATAGGTTCATACATATTCATTTTACTGATTTCACGTTACACTTGCAGCTAGTTTTTTGTTTTTTGTTGTTTTTTTTTTTTTTTTTTTTTTCAGAAAGTACAGAAAGAACTCCTGGGTCATCCTGCTCAGTCTCCTGCAGCCTCAGCCCTGGTCTCCGTCTGTTTCAAAGTTCAAGGGGTCCCCCTCTTATCTCAGTCCTTCGGCTGAAGCAGTTTTTTGAGCATAGTTTTTTTGCGAGAACAGGCAGTCTTGAACGCAGACCAAACAGCTATGCTACAGACTTAATAATTCAAAGAGGCACATTTCACCTAAATCTGAAATGGATTTCTACTCTGAAAAATTTCCACTCTGTTTCAGTACCTTCCTAGTACCTCAGCCAGTGGGGAAAGGAAGAGGGAGCAACATGCAGCCAGGAATTTAGGATAAAAGGAGGCTGTGCCCACCGAAACCCTGAGAGAGAAAACCCCACGGGCATGTGAAAAACATGTTCACTCTCCTGTGAAAATCTAAAAAGTTTAATAAAGGACAATTGGAGACAAGGACCACAGAGCAAAGGGTATTAGGTCGGCTGAGTGCATCTTAGCACTTAGCCAAGACCACACCTGCTAGTTTGGAAACACCCTTTATATACCGTTTCTAATTACATCAGCCTGTTACATATTCATAGACCCTTATGCATAGTAAACTTTTTCTCCGAACTAGTTTACATGTTCCAAGAACTGTTCAGCATGACTCCTCCTTGGGTCTGCCCTTTTAGAGCATGCATATTCCTTGGTTGTGGTTTTTAGTCCATTCTTATCATCTCCAGTTTTTGGGCCTTGGTCCACACTGTCTTCAGACAGTGAGTGCTGATAGTTGGCATATCTGTAGCAGGTGTCTTCTTCATATGTTCATTGGATGTTACCCCATCCAAGCAGGCATTTTAACACAAGCATACTTATATCAGCTATTTCACTAAGCTTAATTAACAACAGAAATAAAAACTATATCTTTATAACAAAGTTACTTTAACATCACACACATAGAATCCATTTTAATATTTGCAAAAAGCAAATTTGCAAAAATTTGCAAATATTATAACATGTATCTATAACAGGCATGTGCTCCAGTGCACTCTCTTTATTCAAATAGAGTTGCAGGACTCCTCTGTCTCCTTTATGGACACTGGATTTTCATAGCATGATTTTCCATACAACAATCATAAAACACCTCTTCCTCCCTTTCCACAGCTAGACCAGAGGAAATAATGCCTGGCACTGGCTTCACTTTGCAAAACTTCATCCCAGGTTTCCCTTAAAGAGACTCTTTTAAGTAGCTTGGCTTTATCATCTGGCTTCTCTGAGTGAATACAAGAGCCCAGTGCACAATGAGGTGCTTAGTCAAACTTTGAGGTACTTTTCTCCACCAAGAAACTCCCTTATTATAGGGGAAATAAAGGGCATACAAATATTTGTATGATTATGCTGCCTTAAAACTGATGTGGATGGATGTGTGCTTTTCCTTATGTTCATATGGATCATTAACTTTTCCCTATGCTTATAGAGGCAAAAATTAAGAGTAACCCAAACCAAATGATCACCAATGAGCAACACTGTGGAGAAAAGAAAGACAGGGAAAAAAAGTGTGATGTACAGGCAGACTGAAAAGCAAGCCAGCTCCTGATCACCTGAAACCCTCTGGTGTCTCAAGTCACACAAAATCAGTAAACATACTATTTTCCTGAAAAATATGGCATTTCTTTTATGCCTTTTTTGGTGTCTTTTCACCTAACAAACGCCAAAGACAACGGTGCTGCAAAAAGCCAAATTGAAAAAAAAAAAAACAAACTAGAAAAGAACCTATCAGGCTTTCTACCTTCCCCTGAGGATAAAACACCTAAGGGATAATAGTCTTTAGCTGTTTTCAGTCGTGATTTACCATGATTAATGCTCCTCTCTACATCCTCCCTCACACACATAACTACCACCTCCATTTTGAACAAAACACCTTAATTTTGTACCAAGGCCCTCTCAAAAGACTGAACACCTGCTGCCAAAGCTGCTCTTGGGGGAAAGTGCTATGCTCCAGGGCATCCAGCAGGAGTGCCTCTTCAGCTGTGCCGGGCGGGCATGCAGCCCCTCGTGAGGGGACCAAGGGCAGGTGTCGAGGCAGCCATCTCTGCTAAGGAAAGAGGCTGAGACGCATGAAGCAAAATGCCCCCTTAGGGCCCGGCTCGCCACCTTCATCCATCCTGGAAGTCTGTCGCTGTGTCCAGCTAGGAGAGGGGCAGGAAGTGCTAGAGGAACGCCCGGACAGGGCCAGGGTCGGGGCCGGGGCCGGGGCCGGGGCCGGGGCCGGGGCCGGGGCCGGAAACAGACAGAAACAGACACAAAAACCTCCACACCGCTCTAGGCAGAAGGAGATAAAAGTATCCTCGTCCCACCCCTCTTCCGCTGAGGTGATGTCACCGTGAGCACCTCCTGATTGGCTGGGAAGGAATAGGTGACCTCGCGGCGTGACGTCAGTGTGTCGTTGAGGAGGCGAGGTAGAGGGTAGGTAGATAACATGGCCTCTCCTGGTTGAGGGGCTGGGGATATGGTGCGCGTTTCGTACTGGCAGGTGGTGGGCAGTGACCGCAGGGACAGCTGGAACCGCCAGGTGCCGCGCAGGTAACGAGCGGGCCGGTAGGGAATGGGAATGCAGATGCTGGTCTGGGTGAGGGGCGCAGCCGGCCGCTCCTCGGGCCCTCCGCCCCGCTGCCGGGTTAAACGTCGCTACCGCTTCTCCTTGTCCGGGGCGAGGGACCATCCGCGACCCCACCGTGATTCAGCTGATGTGACGTGCAGGCGGGGCGGCTACGGGGCCGCTGGCCCCTCAGGACCGGGGTTTGCATGTTTGGGGGCTGCTCCCCCGGCTGTGGAGGGGGGCGAGCCTGTGAGCGCTGCGTTACTGCATGGTCTTGCTCCGCCTTCACGGCCTCTCGGTATTGCTTTTGAAGTTACCCTTTAATGGAGGTGCTGTACTAGCTATGGGGAAGGGAATGAGACTGAGATGGTATGTGTGGTAACAACACCGTTGGACCGATTTCTTCAAGGCCGTGTGCCAGGATGGCGTTACGTTGCAGTACCACCAACTGTACTGACTTCAGGTTTTTGTACATGCAGAGCTGTGATTCAAAAGTGTCAGTGATACTTTAGATCACCATTGCAATTGGGTGATTTAAACTTTTTAGACTGTCCTAGTTTCAGCTGGGATAAAGTTAATTTTCTTCTCAGTAGCTGGTACAGTGCTGGGTTTTGGATTCAGTATGGGAATAATGCTGATAACACACCGATGTTTTGGTTGTTGCTACGTGGTGCTTATCCTGAGTCAAGGGCTTTTCAGTGTCTCAGGCTCTGCCAGTGGGTGGGTGCACAAGGAGCTGGGAGGGAGCATGGCCAAGACAGCTGACCTGAACTGGCCAAAGGGATATTCCATTCCATAGAATGTCATGCTCATTTATATAAACTGAGGGAGTTGGCTGGGAGCTACCAATCGCTTCTCGGGGACTGGCTGGACATGGGTTAGTGGGTGGTAATTGAATCGTGCAGTTTCTCTTGGGTTTTATTCCCCTTTCTCTTTTTCCTCATCATTATTATAATACTTGAAACTTCAAAGGGAAAACCAAGGAAATCTTATGTATAAGATATGTGAATGAATAAATGTTAGTTTCTCTTTAGTGAATTAAACTTCAATTTTCAGATTACTGTAAGAGTACACTGATTAGGTGGGAGACTTACTGTATAGTTTATGTTGATGGATTAAAAAATTAATGATAAAAAGTCATCAAAACCACGTGGAAAAGTTCAATCTCTATTGTTTACATGGTGTTTTGCAGTGCCTGGTACTTATCCTAGAGACAAAAATCTCTAACAGAATAGGAGTCAGGTTTCTGAACCAATCCAGCAGACTACATCTAATTCTGTCACACTGGCAGCCATAGCTGTTTTGGCTGGTGCTGGTGGCATAAGACCTATAATGCCACAGAAGTTATCATCTTAGTTATTCTCTTTTTTTAATTGTATAAGGTTATGATTTTGTGTTGTTTCCACAAACTTTAGGGATTGATAATTCAGGACATTCAATATTGTTGTCAATTTCCAGTCTATATCATAAGTTTTTGACATCAACTTGTTCTTGTATTTTACACTTAGTGCTGGGTTAAATATTTTGATAAATTAATCTGTGAGAAATTTAGTTTTACTTATTAGACAAAACTGCTATCCAGCCTTCTCTGGTATTTTGTTTCTAACATAATAACTCCCAGTTTTTTCAATCATAAATTCCAAAGCTTCAGCTGTTGTTTTACAAGGATGCCTAAACGCATGACTATCTATTTAAAATTGATCTGTGCAATTCAGATCAATGTCAGTGTAAAGAAGGTCTAATGGAGCTGTAATTGAAAAGCTCTGAAAGAGGTTTTTGAAAACGATTTTTTGAAGAAAAGGTAAAGAAGGGTGAGCTCACAGTTGTGTGTTAACTACTTAGGTAGGTAATCTTCTCTAGTAAGCAAGTGCATTGCTTCATGCTTTGACCCCATGACTTGGTTTGAATAACCTCATGTTCTGTGTCCCTAATGACCTTTTGCAGTCAGTATAGTCTTGTATGAGGTCTCCTAAGAGAAACTGAACATTGGGACTTTTCCCTCGCTTAAATGATCAGATTTATTCCAAATCCTTGCTTGCATAGGGAAGGTGTTTTCTTTAATGTGAAGAAATACTGTCTTTCCTGTGGTTGGGAAATTTTGAAAGAACAGCTTAATGTCCAGACTTGATAATGGTGGGGGTTTTTTTTTGTGTGTGTTTTCCCTTTTTTGTAAGGCTACAAGGTCTTTTTGGAATCCTTTAAGCTTGCAATGTACTTGAAACACGGATGTGTTTAAAAAGGGAAGCAGAATATAATTTCTCTGACTTTGGTTTAAATCTTTTCTGGAGGGGAAAGCAGATTGGTTCAAAATGCCAATGTTGCGTTAGTAGTGCTACAGTTTTTAACTAACTGAGTTAAAATGGAAATTCTGAGCTTATGTTTTCTCAACTACATTTTGTATCGGAAATTCTTACACCAGAGTAACATTTTAAGTGGGCATATCAGAAGAACATGAGTCCTATACAAGAAGCAGTCAGTTCTTCAGCTGGAAGATGGTCTGAATATACTTAAGCTGTTTAGCTATTAGTAGATGTTTTCATGGAAGCTAGTAAAGAGTTGTGAGCTCCTGGTTAGTCTGGTTTATGTTGCTGAAGATCAGCATTCATGATAACTATCTAGTAGATTATGTGAAAGATTTGATTTAAGCCCTTTCCTAATGTATATGTTTGTGCTTGCACCATTTGGCATCTCTAGGCTAGCAGCAGATGAAGTCATGACTGAAATGACTGGTGAAGTTTGTTCCCTGAGTTTGTGAGGTTGGATTTCTAAGAGTATGCATATGACCAGTTATGCTAAGTGTTAGCAGCACGCTTAATCTAGACATAGAGATTGTGCTTTTTTGTTTAACTTGATTTTTTTCATAAATTCTGAACTCTAAATTAAAACTAGATTCCTAGTTTATAAACACTCTGTAAATTGTTAAAGTATTGTTAAATATTTTACTCATTCAGAGTAGTATTAAGTCTTATGCTAATTAAGTTGAAGTAGCTAAATTTGTTTATAATTACTAAATGCTTTCCATCTGATTATTTTAAGCTCTCAGAACTGGTAAGCATTTGTTATTCAAGACTTAAGATATAGGAAAATAGTAGTTAAAAGCAGTTGCTGTGCTCATCAAATTTAGGACTTGTTTCATTACTGCATTGTTAGATTATTATAGCCCTCACTAGTAGTACAAGTGCTAGATCATATTTTCTTTTTTTCCCCCTAAAATGTAGGAATTCCACAGCATATTTATATTTTCTGGCATGGTTTATCATGCAAATGTCTGTGTTGCTCCTATTGTATTTCAAGGAGGGGGAAATGGTCTAGTAATAAAGCCTCTTATTTGGCCTTATCATAATGCAGAGCACTAGGGCTCAGGAGCTCAGTCCCTGGGTAGGGACTGGGTGCCCGAGGCTAGCTCGCTCATGCCAAGGCCGCAGGGCTACCATCTAGCAAGCATGGTGATTATCAGCTCTATAGTGATTGCAAGCTCTCAGGATTTCAGCTCTGCTTGCTAGGTAGTGGTGCCCTGGGCTTGAGGCTGCAGCAGACGGAGAGAGAGGAGAAGGAGAAGGCGCAGGCTGTTCCACGAAGATGGCTTTATTTGGGGAGGTCCGTGAAGGGTCTCTGCTCTTCTTCTTTCTCAACTAATGGGGTACAGTATGCTTCTTTTATAGGGTTGGAAAGGATCCAAGCTTGACCAATGGGTAAGGGGTTAACATGACATTGCCTTATAGGGTTACAGAGGTAAGAAAACAGGAATTTTCTTTTGCTGTTTCAGCATTCCTATTGTTCATATCCTCCATGGTGCTTTTCCTAAATCTATGGGGTTTACTACAGTCTAGTTTACCACCCTGTCCTGGTTTCAGTCAGGATAGAGTTCCTTTTTTCTTCTCAGCTGGTACAGTGCTGTGCTTTGGATTCAGTATGGGAATAATGCTGATAACACACTGATGTTCTGGCTGTTGCTGAGCAGGGCTTACCCTGAGTCAAGGGCTTTTCAGTGTCTCATGCTCTGTCAGAGTGAAGCTGTGCAAAGAGCTGGGAGGGAGCACAGCTGGGACAGCGGTGGTACCACCTCCGTGATAACATATTTAAGATGAAAGAAAAAAGTGATTGTGCAGTTCTAATTGCAGACAAATAAGAATGGGGTGAGAACATGTGAGAAGAACAACTCTGCAGACACCAAGGTCAGTGGAGAAGGAGGGGTAGGAGCTGTTCCAGGTGCCAGAGCTGAGATTCCTCTGCAGCCCATGGTGAAGACCATGGTGAAGCAGCTGTCCCCCTGCAGCCCATGGAGATCCATGGGAATGCAGAGATCCACCTGCAACCCATGGAGGAGACCCACGGCCAGAGCAGGGGGATGCCTGAAAGAAGGCTGTGACCCTGTGGGAGGCCTGTGGAGAGTGTGGCCCATGATAGAGCAGCCTGTCCTTGAAGGATTGCACCCCATGGAAGAGTGACCCATGCTGCAGCAGTTTGGGGAGGACTGTTGCCTGTGGTATGGGCTCATGCTGGAGAAGTTTGTGGAGAACTGTCTCCTGTGGGAGGGACTCCACGGTGGAGCCAAGGAAAGACTCCTCTCCTTGAGCAGTGGGAGAAACAATGGGTGATGAAATGACCATAATCCCCATTCCCTGTCTCCCTGTGCTGCTTGGGGAGGAGGTAGAGCTGGGAAGGAGGGAGGGATGGGGGGAAGGTGTTTTTAAAAGTTTATTTTACTTCTCATTATCCTGCTCTGATTTTGGTAGCAATAAATTCAATTAATATCTCTAATTAGGGCCTTTTTTGCCCATGATGGTATTTAGGGACCTCCTGGTCCTTACCTCAACTCATGAACCCTTCATTATATTTTCTCTCCCCTGTCCCAGTGTGGAGGGGAGTGGGAGAGCAGCTTTGGTGGGTGCCTGGCATCCAGCCAGGGTCGACCCACTACAAGGATTTACCCAAAGGCTGATTGATGTTCGGGGATGGGCTGTGTATCAGTCAGTGGGTAGAGAGCAATTGCGCATCAGTCATTTTTCTTGGGGTTTATCTTTCACTTTCCTCCCCATTTTAATGAATATAATTATAATTTTAAACTTTACTTTGTTTCAGTTATTACACTGTTCTTATCTCAACCTATGAGTTTTATTTTTTTTTTTTTCTCATTCCCCTCCCGTTCCCACTAGGGTGGGGTGGAAGTGAGCAAGCAGCTGTGTGGTACTTTTGTTGCCAGTTGGGCTTAAACCATGACACCCATTTCTTGGTGGTGATGTATCTTCTACATTAGTGAAGCTGATCTCGAGGCCAAAACAAGATGTAAACTATTTTTTCTTTTCTGCTTATCTATTTAGATGATCTTTAAATTGCTTGGGTAGCAGTCAATAGTAGGAACTACACTAAACCCACATCTGTTCTTGGAGTTGTCAGAACCTGTGTTATCTCCTTATATGTTGTGTTTGGAAGTCAGGCCAGTGTTAGATATTAGTTGCAGATTCTTTTCTCTTGTGACAGGGCTCTCTTTTTGGAAACGGTCCATTTTAACAAAGTCACCCATTTGCCGCAACAGTTAAATGGGAATTTAGAATAGGTGCATCTTCTAGACTCTTGTTCGACACATCAGTCTCTGGCCAAAGAAAAAGCTTGCACTTATCTGCCTTGACCACGAGGCTGTCTATAAGTATTTTTTGATTTTCTTATGTTCTTGCCTCTGAAACTTGTAGTTCTAGAGGTTTGTGTGGTATAAAAGCTTCAGCTTCATTGGAAACTTATATGGCTGGTAAGTCATTTGGTGATTGAAAATTGGTGCATTAGTGTACTGTGTTTTCTTACCCTTGTAGCATTTTCCCTTATTTTTGGGTGAAATGTATGGCAAATGAACTTATGTCCCAAATATACCATCAGGATCTTGAAGGAGGAATAGAGCTGTCTATTATCAGTTAAGAGCCTTATATCCTTAAACAGCCCAAATAGTATGTGCTTTTAGCAAGTGCAGTGTCTTTAATCACAGAATATGCTGAGTTGGAAGGGACCCAAAAGGATCATCAAATCCAACTCCCAGTCCTGCACAGGACCATCCCTGAGAGTCACACCCTGTGCTTGAGAGTATTGTCCAACCACTTCTTGAAGTCTGTCAGGCTTGATGCTGTGACCACTTCACTGGGGAGCCTGTTCTAGTGCCCAACCACCCTCTGGGTCAAGAACCTTTTTCTAATATCCAACCTAAACCTTCCCTGACACAACTTCAGGCCACTCCCTCAGGTCCTGTCACTGGGCACCAGAGAGAAGAGATCAGTGTCTGCCCTTCTTCCCCTCACAAGGAAGTTGTAGACTGCAATGAGGTCTCCCCTCAGCCCCTCCTCGTACATCTTCCTCTCAAGGCCCTTCACCATCTTCACAGCCCTCCTTTGGATGCTCTCTAATAGTTTAATGCTTTTCTTATATTGTGGTGGCTAAAACTGCTCATGATATTCAAGGTGAGGCCACACCAATGTGGAGCAGAGCAGGGCAATCACCTCCCTTGACCAGCTGGTGATATTGTGCCTGATGCACCCCAAGGACATGGTTGGCCCTTCTGGCTGCCAGGGCACTGCTGACTCATATTCAACTTGCCATCAATCAGGACCCTCAGGTCCCTCTTCATGGCTCTGCTTTCCAGCGTCTCATTCCCCAGGGTTGTCTCATCCCAGGTAAAGAATCCAGCACTTTTCCTTGTTGATCTTCATATAGTTGGTGACTGCTCAGACTTCTAATTTGCCATGGTCTCTCTGCAGGGCCTCCCTGTCTTTGAGGGAGTCAACAGCTCCTCCCAGTTTTGTATCATATGCAAACTTGCTTAGTACCCCTTCCAGTCCTGTGTCCAAGTCATTTATGAAGATGTTGAAGAGGACAGGGCCTAAAATTGAGCCCTGTGGAACCCCACTAGTGACAGGTCACAAGTCTAATGTTACCTCATTCACTAAAACCCTTTGTTCCTGACCTGTGAGCCAGTTGCTCACCCATCACACGGTGTGTTTATCCAGCTGTGTGCTGGACAGTTTGTCCAGAAGGATTCTGTGAGAGACGATATGACCAAAGTGGGACATGACATGAAGATAGCTGCATAGCTACAGGTGTCTAATGATAATGTAATGAAGCCATATGGAACAAGAGTGAGAGATGCCATGCTTCTCTGAGAGTATATGGAAGGGCTGCCTTCTGCTTTAAATTCCCATTGACCGATATGTACTGAAGCAGAAGGTCTAGTTGCCCATTATGTCATGCTAAGCAATGGCACAATTTGAAGAATCGATTTCTCCTAATGTTTGTCACTGCTAGGAAGATGCTATCCAACATCTGCATGTGAAGTCCTATATAAGGATGTTATTGCCATCACTAGAGTGTTGTCTTGTAATCCAATAATGTGGTCTTCATGCAGACCTACTCTTCAGTGGCTCTTTTCTCCATGTCTTTCCTACTCATTTATTCTGGAAACATTTTTAAAAGTGCTATTTTACTGATTCCTGTCCTTCTGCTCCTCAGTCATTGCACTGGAAATAACTGAATTAGTTTGATGTTATGGACTGTCCTTCAAATTTAGATCTCTTGTTACAGTTGCTTGGGTTTTTGATCCATGGAGTGTGTATGCCACAGAGATGTAATCCCTTCCCCCCTCCACTGTTGTCAGTGTAACCCCTACTCTGCATTTGGTTAAATGTAAGGTGACCACTTGTATCCCATAAGATGGAGACATGTCATTAAATTTGCTTCAACCAGCATGTAGCAGCCTGAATTGCTGCTAGTAAAGTCCAAGGTAAAGAAGCAAAAAGGGCCTTTGCATAATATCCACAGATGTTTAATTCAGCCACGCGGTGAGATGTTCGGGTCCAAGGCACACACATTCAGGGTCCAGCTCTCTCCCTCGAGGGGCCCAGGGGCTGACCCTGGTCTTGGGGCAGTACAAAGATAAGGGCCAATCAGGGAATAGGGAGGAGTGGCTCAGGGACATAGGAACAGACATAGGAACAGGGGAAGGAGCCAATGGGATGTAACAGCTTTGAGGGAAGCTTCTTGTGTCTCCCTAACTTAGGGGATGCCCCCCAGGGCCTCCACACTAGCAAATACTGAAAATTGAATGGAAACTTCCTACCAGCATTTGCTTCAAGGACGGTCTGGTTTGTTCTTGTTGATCTTAAAATAGACCAAGAACCTTAATGTACTTTATCTCTTGGATTGCAGTAAATGTATTTTAAACTTTTTTTTTCTGTTAAGACTGGTCATAGTGATGTTTGCTTTTTTTTCTGCAGGAGGTGTAGTTGCAATGTGTCAAATATACCTGTACAATTACTTTATCCAAAGAGCTATTATCAGTGGCTCAATATCACTGCTTTATGAAAGGGGAGTATCTCCATGTAGATGACTCTGCTTGTTTGCAGAATTGTAAGAGGTACAAAGTAGAAGCAGTTGCTGCAGATTTTGGGCTGATGTCATCCATTTGGAGACTGCAATAAATGAAAACAGAATCCGTTTTGCACTGTTAGTAGACTGATCAGCTTTTTATTGTTGGTCTCAGAGACTTCAATTGTGTAGCAATAATGGAATGCTTACATAGGTGGAAAGCTTTGATAGAACCTTGACTTTTGTTTTATCTTAGCAACAGGCACTGTCTACTTCTGGTTTTGTTGTATATACAGCAAACAGAATTTTTAAGCATTGCACACAGTAACACTAGAACAGGCTGCCAGCCACATTTCATCACCTCCTTTTCAAAAAACTTAATTAAAATAGTGTCTTGCAACTTATCAGATTTGAAAGGCTATTCAGGGACCACTGTTACAAACATCTTGTTGCTCTGTCTTGCACTATATACAGAATGCTGATGTTGGTTTAGCCTTTCACTTGCACTGAAACAAGTAGTTACAGTAAAAACTTAAACCACTGTCTAAATCTGAAATACCTGTGGTGCATTAGAAATCAATCACTGGAATTAAACTGCTTTTCACTGTACAATCAGTAATAGTTAATGAATGTAATATAGGCAGCAAAAATTAATCTCTTTAAAGTTGGGGTTTTTCGGGTATTTTTGTAGTTTTCAGAGTGAATGGTGCATCCTCAGTTGTGCATTCTTAGGCTACACAATGAGTATCAGGAGGCAAAATGGAAATTGCAAGATTTTTTTTCTCTGAAAATCACAGATGTGCTACATTGATTATAGTTGATAACTTGGGGCATTTTGATTTCCTCTGACCCATAATACTTTCCTCAGAAGGTGGGAGTTACTTCAGAAAATTCATGTGGTCTGGAATCTAGACACAGTTGCACCCCAAAATAAAGGATATAGCAACAAAAGACCAATTCTTCTCAACAAATAGTTAAATTGGCTTGAGTTATCACTGAGAAAGGTGTTTCAGGTACCATTATCAATAGGATGCTTCCAATTTGACCAGTCAGAGCTCTTTCAGAAGGAAAGGAATGTAGATATAAACTTCAAGAAAAACACCAGTAGAAAGAACATCAAAATAAAATTATAATTGAAAAATACCCCAACTTCCTATCAGCTTCTCATGGTAGTAAATTTTTTCTTCATCTGTTTATGAGACTCTCCCTTTGATACCTTGCCTGCACCAAGTCAAACTTCTCTATGTTCTCCTTGTTATCTGGCAGCACAAGTAAATAGTCATTCAGGTTTAAGTGGTGACATGTCAGGTGGGCTGTCTTGGTTACCTGTGTTGTCCCTTCAAGCCTTTCCAACTTGTCATCTCTCTCTTTGTGTCAGTTGTTTCTGTCATCAGTTTTGTCTTGTCACTTCTCTGTTTCTGCATCTGTATGTTTTTTGTTTGTTTTTGTGGTTGTTTCCCTGTATAAGTCCCCCTCCTCCCCTTCTATCATAACTCTGAGATCCTCTGCTCTCATCTTGGGCTTTGGTATGCGGTGTTCCTCTGACTGTCTGGTTTTAAAAATGTTGCCCTGTTGACTCAGTGTTAAGTGGAAAATGAACATACAGGAAGGGAAGAGGTTGCCTTGGTGGCTGCTGACATTAAAGTTGCTTATAACTCTAGGCACCTGTAGTCCTGATCTCCTCTTCAGATAATTAGCCAGAACCAAGAATGAGAGAATGAGGCTAAGGATGTCTACATTTATAGGAGTGAGCTTGTAGGTGGCTTTAAGAAAACCTTGTAGTACTATGCAACTAACTTGTTTCCCTAGATCAGGAAAGGTGTTTTATGTTCTTTGTCAACTTATAGCATGAAGTAAAGCATCAGACCAAAATTTGTTCCCCTATGTGCCATTCCCACAGATGCCCTTCAGCATCCTGTTCTGGACTTTGTTCTCCAGAGGCAACAATGATAGGGCTGCAGTCTTCCATTAACTCATTTGGAGTAAGGCTTTGGGAGCAAGTCCTTTAAATTTCTAAAAGAGCAGTAACAAATGTAAACAAACCTTTACTGCACAGTGTAGCAACTTTGACTAAAGCAAATATAGTTCAGACCCAGAAGCATAGTAGCAACATCAGTAACTTTCTAACTGGCTGCAATTTTTAAATTTTTCTTTTTCCCTCCAAGCCAGCAAGACAGAGCAACAGCAAGATGCTTATGATAGTGTGTGGAGAGCTTTGTAGATAATTAGCTAGCTGAGAAAGGCCACTTGGATGTGATACCGTTGGATAAGGATAGGGGAAACAAGCTGGGGATTAAGTAACCAGTGGCCAATCACTGGCAGAGGTCATGGTGACCTTCGCTGAAACAGGAAGATGGGGGAGAAAATCGTTTGCCAGAAAATGAAGATAGCCTAGGTAGAGTAGCTATAAGAATGTAAACATAGAAACAAAATAATCATTAGAGCATAGAAGTAGGTGTGGTTGATCTAAGTGTGCTTTAACCAATAATGAGCTCAGCTTTTGCAATATGTATAAGCTTCATTAACACCAATATAAATATGTGTGAGCTATCAATAAACTTTGGGATTTGCTGTTCACGCATATTATGTGAGGCAATTCTTCCGCCGATCACGACAATAGTGGTCTCTGAATAGCCTATCAAATCTGATTAGTTGTAAGACACTATTTTAACTAAAAGTTTTTTGGAAAGGTGATGAAATGTGGCTGGCAGCCTGTTCTAGTGTTACTGTGTGCAGTGTTTAACAATTCTGACAGTGCCTTCTGCAGTAATGGTATCTTAATAAGTACACACGCAGTGCATCAGGAAGAGCTAGCGTGATATAAACTCAAATGTTACCTGAATCTACAGTGTGATTGTCTCTCTGGAAATGGTGCATTTCATGATTAGTTTGCTATTTATGTGCCTTAGCTAGTTCTGTAGTTAAAATAAGGTGTTGAATATGGCAGAGGAATAATTTTTTCCCACTGTGCCTTAAACTTAATGCAGATGCCTGGTCTGCACTAGGATTTTACTACAAGATTGCCAACAAAAGCAAGATACTTATTGTTTATGTGGGATATTTTGACACTGAGGATGCATCCAAGGATTTATGCAGCTCCGGATTGATATACTATTGAAAACCTCCCTGGATGCTAGATGTGCACATCTTTATCTTTGCAGGATTTTTATGCATTGCTACTAGTGTCCCTGGAGTAAATTGATTTTGTCATGGTAACTTAATGTTCTGTTGCCCAAGATCAGTGTGTGAGATGGTAAACTTAAAATGTCCTTGCAATGGCCTACTGGAGAAGGGTTATAAATTACCATTCTAAAAATTATCTCTTTGAATTTTCTTTTCAATGTCCTTTATGTAGGTACAGTCTGGAGTAAGATGCTTCTGGTAAATGAGATAGACAGCATAAACCCTATTGCCTGTAGATAACTGGTTCTGCATTGAAAAAAACTTCCTTGTCAATTGAGTTGCCAAAGTGAGTAGGTTACTTTCATTAAAAAAATGAAATCCTTTAGAAAAGTAGCACTTGCTTTTCAGTCTGAGGTAATAACTAGAAGAAAGACAAACTTGGAGAAATTAAAGAAAGTGTGTAGAGGCCTTCTCCCAAGTTCAACTCTGCTATAATAGTAGTGAATGATGGGCAGCCATAGTACATGCTTGCAGACAGTGCCTCACAGTCTCCAATGACATACAGAAGACCAGTGAGGTACATGGAATCTGTATGATTTCACATGTGGCCTGGCTTTTTTGATAATAACATATCAAGTTGGCATCTTAATTGCTACTCTCATACAGAGGAACTAGCAATGTAGCAGCTTGTCTGACAGTGTGATCTGTGTCTGAAAGGTGCAGCCTATTTCATGTGTAGGTAGTATTCAAGGTATTCAGGGTGCTGTAGTCTGCAGTCTGATCTCCCCCTCTGTGGCACTGGGACTAATAAAGCCCATTCATCTCTAGTGGTTGACATGCAACTGTACTGGGTGGTCTTGTGGCTTTGCCCTTAACATCCTTCCTGAGGTGGCAGGCTCAGCACTGTTTCACCACCTTTTTCTTCTGCCTTTGAAACTGCTATGTTTTGTTTGCTTCTGAGAAGCAGTTGCCAGCTAGTGCTGAAACCAGTTCTCTGGCTTTAGTGGATTGGTTTTGGACATAACGCTAGTGTTGACTGAAATGGTGAGATGTGCTGAGAGGAGCCTGACAAATGTTGAGCAGAATGACACTTTTATGTACAAGGTAGACCTGGAGCTGCCCAGCATGACACACTTGCCCATGGCCCAGCGCCTGCTCACTGTGTTTCACAGTCTGGTTGCACCCAGGTAATCTCCATACAGCTTTGGCTTTAGCTGTGTGTTGAAATTCCATTAGCCAATATCGTTGGTTCACCTATTGATTTCAACAAAATGTTGAAAGGGACGTGAGCACTGTTGCAGAGTGGCAGGGTGGTAGAAATGCTGCAACCTTCTTTGAAGCGTCTCCTTCAGAAGCCGCTCAGAGTAAGGCCACCAGAACAGCCATTTCAAGTCCATGCACACACACACGCCACAGATAGCTCAGCATAGGAAAGACAAGAAGGATCTTTGTATAATGTATTCCAGTGAAGGTTTATTCCAAAGCACGCTGAAGGGATCAGGGGCAAAGACAAAACCATGTGGTTTGCACAGACTTAAGTATGGGGTCAGTGACCAATGACCTGAGGGCACAGGGCAGGGTAAAGGGCAGCAACCTGCAGGGGGAACGAGGGATGAATAATTGGGGTGGGCAGTGTCAACTGGCCAATGAGGGAAGAAATCTAATGTAGATCAGCAGTAGTGCTGCAGAGCACCATGGGCTAGGTCCTCTCTTTAGCCTAGGTGAGGAAAACTATGGTATATTATTCCAAGGCAAGGCCCTGGGGATTTCCCTGAGGGGGAAGGATTCAGAGGATTCCACAGAGCACAGCAAAAGGGGCTTTCCTAAAGTACTTGAAACTGGCTCTTCCTGCCTCCAGATGTGTCAGCAGCTATCAGGAGGAATAGCTAAGATGTCTGTATAATCCTCACCTTATGACACCCTTTAAGGTAACATAAGTAGTTAGAATCAGCAATGGAAACAATGAGGCTAAGAGTAAGATCTTGATAGGGGAATGATGGATGTGAATGTTAGATCTGCTCCACATTGTGCTTTGAGTGCTGTCTGCTGCTGGTGGGGTGTACCAGTGTAGTGGGTCTAGCACTGGCCAAACGCCAGTGCACCCACTAGAATTATTTACTCATTTTCTGCTGCGAGATAAGGATTAGGAGGAGAGCAAAGCAGGCTCAAAACTTTAAAGGGTATAAAGAAAACTTTATTAACAGAACTAAAAGAAAAATAATAAATCAGAATAAACCTTCAGAACACTTCTCCCTCCAACTCCTCTTTCTTTTCCCACTGACAACGTAAAGAGACAAAATTTGGTATTTTCAGTCAGTTTACCACTTCTAAAATAATCTTTCTTCAGTTTACTTAGGGAGAGAAGTCTCTCATGCCATGCCATGGAGACTTTTCCACAAGAAACAGTTCTCTCATGGTTTTAATTTTCACGAATAGCAGCTGGCCAGAAATCCGCAATCGTGAAGTCCCTCCCATGGTTTGGTAGTCTTCCCACAACTACCACCATGGGTCATCTCAGCTTATTGGGGTGCAATTTTAAGGATGAGCTGTTCTAGTATAGAAACAAAAGTTTTTTTTGTTTTATCTCTGGGAACAGAGGTTTTCTTCTCCCATCCCTGAGGCCAGGTTTCTCATCTCTCTCTGTTCAAGCTTTTCATTAGATCACAGCTACGTCAACATCTGCTTGCTTCAACACTGGTGCTTCTGCTCACGGCTATGACTAGAATGCTACATCCCCCCAATGCATTTCATGAGTTACAGGAAAAAAGTGTTGTGTATTAATTATATCTTCACCATAGCCTTACAAGAGAATTTCAGCCCAAGACTAAGGCATCTCCTCATTCTCCTCCCATCTGGGATTTGACTCCTTCTTCACTGACCTCGGTGTCTCCATGTTGTTTTCTTTACGTGTCTTCCCCATGTCCTTTTTCTCTCACTCTAGAGAGGATTGATGTCTGCAAGTTTCATCTGTGCACTGAAAGAGTTAATGTCTCACCCAGCCCTGTGGATGGTCATGTGATCTCTGCCGGGCGGTGGCTGCTTCGACTGCGTGGCTGTTTTCCGGCCCCTGCCGCGTTCAATTCCAGCCGCGGGGCTGCTTTCTGCGTGGGGCTGCAGGGCCGCCTCTGTTCTTAGCCTCATGATTTTCCACGGTGCCAGCAGGATAGCTCGGCAGCTCACGGCTGGAACAGGGCCCGGTTTGGCTCCACCCGAAGCCGAGCAGAGCCGGTCTGGCCCATCACCCGTGGTTGGAACTCGCTCGTGGCAGAATCTCAGCTGAGCTGTGCCACGGGCTGAGCTGGCCAGGCTGTGCGGCGGAGCAGAGCCCAGTTCTGCCAGCGTCCAGTTACCTGTTCAAAAGCTGGAAGCAAGAGAGTTTTTCCTGGCGTTTGTTCATTTTTAAATGTGATTTCACAGAACCATATTCAGCTCTCTTAAGTGTTTTAACAGGGTGTCAATATTCAAAACTAGCTAGCTGGTTGGTTCTGTCAGGTCTGAAGGAAGCTGCCAAGGTCCTTACAGGGAATTACTTCTGTAGCTCATGGATTTTTTCCTTAACTAAAAACCAAACTATGTTAAACCACAACAACCAGATAATGTTTTGGAAGAATGGCTGTTGGATATTTCATATAGCTGGAGGGCTTCAGAAACAAAGGGAAACTCTGATTCTTTGTTATGTATAATGCCACAAGGAGGACTTTAAAAATAATTTATTTGAAGAATTATGCTGTGGTATCTTAAGATAGGTATTGTGATGTATTTCTAATCTAGCAAAAGAACCAATTATGTTATTGAACACACCATGAGCATCCTGGATTAGCTCTTTCTCAGGGCAGGCTGACTGTTAAAAGCTGGCTAGGCACTTCTGTGTTTAACATCTTGACCATGTAGGATTTGCATCCAAATTTTAAGTTGCTAATAAAATTCTGTGGGCAGTGAATGAGGCATCTTGTTAACACTGTTTTCTTGTGTGTATCCAAAAATATCTTCCTAATGGTACCATTTATTATATAGCTCTATTGTGCATTATCCAGTGTGTCAAGACAAGTGCCATGCTGGCTGACTGCATACCTAGTATGATAGTATCCCTTTTTAGAGCAGTGAGGATTAAACTGAAGAGGATAAGTGTGGTATTTCCGGTAGGAAGGGCTAGTCTTAATGCTAGGGGAGACAGGGTGTGCTCTATGGTGCTGGGACAGAGCAGCCTCTGAGCACTGTGATCTGGAAAACTGCCTTTCTGATCAACCTAGCTGCTTCTTGGCTCTGTTTTGACCTTTCTTCTTCATTTTGACAGTACCCTGGGCTAAGTTATTTGCCTAATCAATTTTCAGAGCTATAAAAGAATTTTTCTTATCTGTCTTGGGAACAGGATAAACAGTAAGTGTCTGCAACATGTCCCTTAATCTAGAGATAAGACAGTGTAGATCTGCATAGGCTTATGCTGTACTACATGTTGCTAAAGCTGTTTTAAAATGTTTTTCAGGTTCTAAATGGCTTCTAAGAAGTTGGGATCTGAGTCTCATGGTAAGTAAAATTTGGTATCCCTGTCTCTTCAATAAGATGAATCCTACTATTGCTGCTGACTCATGTCCCAGCCTAGATAGTCCATAGAAACTAATCTGTTCAGCTCATGACAGAATAATACCTTCTCCTTCCCCTCACTTCCCCCTTCAAAATCAAAGCTGAACTGCAGTTGTGATACTGATTTGATGTTTACTGAAGTGGACACTAGATTTGTAGCTCCTTTCTATGGAAGTCACGTGAACAGCTGGATTGAAAGTGAAGCTTTTAATATATCATAGAACTATGCTTTTTGCTCAGCAGTGAATTTTTTTCCTAAATTAGACTAATCTGGTTCAGCAGGCAAGCGAAGAGAATATTTTCTTCCACATTTGAGATGCATAGTGTCATGAAGATGATTGGTACAATAAAAATTATTTACCTGTATATGTGCTTATCTCTTGAGGATTAATATTTCTGTGGAACATTAAAGTCCAGTTTGTTGTATGTCATGTATCTTCTTCAAATTAGCAATCATTCAATGCAGTACAGGGCAGTTCATGTGAAATTTCTAACACAATTTTTCATGCTATAGAAACTTAGCATTGATCTTTCTGGGTAATCTTTCTGATAAGAGGGTCCTGGGGAATTCCATTTTTCTTTCAGCTTTTTATTCAGTCTTGCAAGTAAAAAGTTGAACTACAGAATAAGAAATGCCTCACTTAAATATGTGGTTAAGGATTAATAAAAATGACCAATCAAAACTCAATTTTTATATGGTCTCCTTTGTGGCCCAGTGATCCTGCTGCAAGATAATGAATTTATTTATTTGCTATCTGCCAGCTTTTTACCACTTGTTCTCTTGTATCTATGAACATTCTGATCTGCTTGTCTTCTGAGTCTATTTTTACTTCTCTTTTGCTTCCTAAACCAGACTAGCAAAGACACTGCTCAGAGCTAGAATTCAATCTGTCTTAAATATTTCTCAAAACAGTATGCTGTGGTGGAACATGCTCCTGGCTTCAAAATAACAAAATCAAAATAAATGGTACTGTAAGCTGGCTGCTTAACTTGTCTACTCTTCTGTGTACTTTCTGTTCCTAATGATACCAGTGACACTGTCATGGTATTGTTTCTGAGGAGTAGTAGAGCAACTTCCTTGGCTTATTATGTTTAAAGTAATTAGCAAGGCAATTCTTTTCAGTTTTCTCCAGGGTTGTTAAGAATTATTTTGACCAAGTGAATTTTGGCTTGCTGTAAAGCATCTAGTTGAACAGCTACCTGGTTTTTATCAGTTCAGTGTCTCTGGCAGGCTGATAGAATCAGTCAATATAGTTGATGTATCTCTTGTACTTATTATTGAGCTGCTTATTGGAGGTTAGAGGACTGTTGTTGAATCACAGAATGATTGAGGTTGGAAGGGACCTCTGGAGATGGTCATGTCCAAAACCCTGCTCAAGCAGAGCCACCTAAAGCACCTACTCAGGACTGTGTTCAGATGGAGATGAAGATGGGAACATAAGGTATGGATGGAGAGGAAGGAACACTTTTCCTGTTTTGGAAGGTATTCTTAGCATACACCTATAACTATGCCTAAGTGTGTAACTTCAAATGCTCTTGTCATTTGAATAATTGGAAATTCAAGCTTAAGTTTCAGTAATTGGTACCATCTAGAAATACAGCTCTCATCTATTGCACAAAAGGTTTGTTATATCAAGTGCAGTATGTTAATATTGTTGTTGTATTCTCACTGTCACTATATAACTTGAAAGCTCCTAATTCCAATTTCTGAGAATTATGTGTGTTTTGTGACCATGAAAACTAAGTTCCACTTGGTTTCAAAACTGTTCCCCATTTATAACTAGTAACTGGTTTTATCTGAAATGTTTCAATTCTGCTACTTTAAGACAACAAAATTGTCACTTGATGAGACACTTAAAAGGGCTTATGTTTTTTTCATGTACTCTGAGTTACATGCATGGGAGAAATACCAACAAGATATTCTCAAGAGGTCAAAACAAGAAGAAAAACTTTATTGGCAACTTCAGAAAATCAGAACTGTGGCAAAAGGTTTAGAGCAGCTGTCTTAGGTTGCAAAATGTAGCTGGGGGTGTGTATTCTATTACCATCTGTTAGAGGTGGGGCAGTTATCTTCTGTTAATTGGGAAGTTTTCTTTATTCCACAACCAATCCTTCCTCCAGGAAATATCTTCTGTTAATGAGCTATTGAATCTCATTGCATTACTGATAAAATTACATCATCCCATTGTGAGATGCTCTGCCCAGGGGGAGGAGCCAAGCATTCCTACCTGGATATAATCTGAGAATTAGAACACCAGAGCCAGCCTTTTCCCACTGGATTCCCAGAGAAGCAGCTTTCTTCTCCACTGCATTCCCAGACCCATCTATACCACCACTGGGTCTCCAGAGGAAAACGACACCCTTCTATAGGATCACTGCTTCAACAGAACCACATCTGTCACTCCAGGAGGACTGCAGCCACCATTTAATTGGACTTCTACCAAAACTCTGACCAACAACAGGGTGTCAGGTCGTATTCTCACTCTGTCAGTATTGTTTTGGGGTTTTTTTGTACTATTGCATTTGTATTTTTATTTTTCCTAATAAAGAACTATTATTCCTATTCCCATATCTTTGCCTGAGAGCCCCTTAATTTCAAAATTATAATAATTTGGAGGGAGGGGGTTTAAATTTTCCATTTCAAGGGAGGCTTCTTCCTTCCTTAGCAGACACCTGTCTTTTCAAACAAAGACAGATTTTGGCACCCAATGTGCAGCTCGAGGGCATAGGAACAAAAAGGGAATAACAGTTCTTAAATAATCTATTTTTTTGTGCTGATATAGAAACCTCATTAAGTGTCACCATGTGGTCTAGCTTACCCTGGTTCGGGTGGCACGTGGTTGTGGCTATATTTCTCCCATTTGCAGGCCCTTATCTAAACATGGGTCCTATAACTAAGGCTGCTGTGGCTGTTATCCACTTTGCTTTATGCGTTACTAAGGTGAGGAACTAATGGATTTGTAACTTCCTCTGGAAGACGGGCACATGGATTCAGCGCTATCACACACTAACTGTATTTTTGGGGTTACTTTAATAATGGTACTTACTGGGAGGAAATGGCACTGGGTGAAAATTTCTCCCAACCCTTCACCCAGTTCTTTGGGTCTGCCCCACCAGTTTTTGAAGGGTTCAAATCTTCTCTAAACGCTAATGATATACAATGGCTAGTGTTGCTGATAGGCCTGTTCTATTTAGCATTCAGAGATAAGTGAAGATTGACTTGAATAACCACCCTGACACCTATCCCAGAAAACAGGGATGCTGCCCCAGAACCTGACACTGCCCTGGGGACTAGGGATGCTGCTGTCCCAGAGCCTGACCCTGCCCCACAGCCCACCTCAGAAATGAACCACCTGGATTGAGTGGGGGTTCTGGTGAAGGAGATGCGTGAAATGAGCCAAATGCTGAAGGAGTACATTTCTTCAGCTGGTGAGAAACCCTTCCCCTACCTCAAAGAAGGAGAGTCTAATGGTGCAGCAGTAGAACCCACAGATGTTACAACCATCCAGGTTCCAGCTGAACCGCAAGGGCAGTCACAGCCAGCAGCAGTTGCCCCTGTGGAAATGAGGAAGTCCAAGATGAAATCAGAGCACCCAGATAATGATAACAAAAGAGGGCCCTCACAACCCACAGGGGAGCCAACAGTTGAGATCATCACCAAGTCCCTGACGTACGAAAGTCTCCATAATCTGCACAAAGACACTGTACGACAGGGATGTGAGGCTTATACAACCAGCTTACTCCAGCTCTGGGACCTTATGGGTGCAAGTGTGCAACTGGATGTTGGTGAGGCAAGGAATTTGGGACCCTTGACCCCAGACTCATGTATGAATCAGATTTTTGTAAGGGAGCCAGGGTCCCTTTCCCTCTGGGAGCGGCTTTTAATGAGTGTAAGAGAAAGGTTTTTCCATAGGGAGAGAATGCAGGAGCACCACCATAGAATGTGCTGGAAGACCCTTGAGGAAGGGATCCAACAGCTGAGAGAAGTGGCAGTATTGGAGGTACTCTTTGGGAGAGATGGACAGCATATTAATGACCCTGACAAGGCCAGGTGCACAGGGCAAATCTTGTGGAATCTGGCAAATCTGGGGCCATCTCAATACACCACCTTCATTGCAATGATTGATGCCAATACCAACTGAGAGACAGTAGGTTCTGTTGTCAACAAGCTTAGAAATTATGAGAGTATGATCAATGGCCCAATGCAGGCTCATGTCTCTGACATGGTTAAGGACCTCAAAAAGGAGGAGAGAGGAGGTGAGGAGGAACAGTTCCCATATGGCACCAGTGCGAGTCACAGGCCCCAAAGTCAGAGTCCAACATCCCCCAGCTAGAGAGAGAGGATACACCCCACAAGCTGACCTGTGGTTCTTCCTGTGTGACCATGGGGAGGTGGGATGGGAAACCTACTTCTGTCCTGGCAGCATGGGTGCGTCAACTCAAGGAGGGAAACACTAATCGAAGGAGTTCCACTAACGTAAAGGTAGCCTCAAACTCCTATGACTGAGCTGCTGGGTATGATCTGTCAGATTCCCTTGAAGGAACCTCTAGTATGTACATCCAGGAAAGAAAGAATAACCAGGGTTAGAGGGGCCCTGCCTCTAGCCAGGAAGAGGCATGGGAAAACCAGGTCTTTTGGACTGTGTTGATCTGATGGCCTGGCACACCAGAGCCAGAAAAATATGAAGTAATAGTTGATACTGGTGCGCAGTGTACCCTAATGCCATCGGGACATGTTGGGGCAGAACCTGTTTCCATTGCTGGGGTGATTGGGAGATCGCAGCAATTGACCCTGTTGCAAGCTGAGGTGAGCCTGACTTGGAAGGAGTGGCAAAAACATCCTATTGTGACCGGCCCAGAGGCCCCGTGTATTCTGGGCATAGTCTTCCTTCAGAACGGCTATTACAAAGACCCAAAGGGATTCAGCTGGGCTTTTGGAAGAGCTACTGTAAAGGCAGAGTATTGGAATAATACCAATATAGCTGGATGGGATGTGCCTGAGCTTGTCTGGCCCTTGGTGCTGAACCAAATAGTGGCAACTGTGGTGTTTCACCCCAGAGACACCTTTGGCTAGCTGTGTGCTGCAGCTGGGTGCTTGGAGACAAGTCCAGGCATGCAGGAACTCCGGTGGCTGCGGGATGGAGCTTCCCCCATAACAGAGTCTGCTCCTCAAGTTTACCTCTGGCGGAGAAGCTTTAAGGTGATAGCAAAGGAAAGGAGTCGGTTCTGATGGAGGGTTTTGATCCAGAGTTCTATTCAGGCCCACAGGCCTCGGAATCCAGCAACAGCTCCAACAGAACTCTCCGAACCACGTGGTTGCTGGCTCTTTTAACCCCAGGGAGACGGGGAGGGAAGGGGTAGGAAGCCCACCAACCAGGTACATGAGAGGAGGTCTTAAGGGACAAAGGACACCTGGACGGCCCAATGCCCCCCAGGGGTAGAGGGCATCTTTTGAATCTGCCAATCACTTGACGCCCTTCTGGAATGCCAAGATTGATAGACAGTACTCAGCCGGGGAAAGGAGAGGTAACTGACACACCTGGCAGGGAATTATCAGGGGAGGGACCCGAGGTTCTGAGGTAAACCTTGAAATCACAATGCAACAGCAGAGGACATTAAGCAGTTGAACACCTTGCCTAGACTATCAGAAAACCCATCTGCAGTAGGACTCCTGAGGGTGGAAGAGCAATGAGTACCAATTGCCACCTTGACAGCGCACTGCCAGCAGTATCGGAGGAATCGAGATGCTGTGATCCCCATCCACAAAATCCTCCGTGAGCTGGAGAGCCAAGGAGTGGTCAGTAAGGCCCACTCACCCTTCAGCAGCCTCATTTGGCCTGTGCAGAAATCTGAAGGAGAATGGAGATTGACTCTAGACTATCGTGCATTGAATGAAGTGACTCCGCGGCTGAGCGCTGCTGTGCCGGACATGCTGGAACTCCAGTACGATCTGGATTCCAAGGCAGCAAAGTGGTATGCCACTATTGACATTGATAACGCGTTTTTCTCCATTTCTATGGCCACAGAATGCAGGCCTCAAATTGCTTTCACCTGGAGGGGTGTACAGTACACTTGGAACCAGCTGCCCCAGGAGTGAAAACACAGTCCCACCATCTGCCATGGACTGACCCAGACTGCACTGGAAAAGGGTGAAGCTCCCAAACGTCTGCAGTGTATCGATGACATCATTGTGTGGGGGAACACATCAATGGAAATATTTGAGAAAGGAGAGAAGATCATCCAGATTCTACTGGAAGCCGGCCACGCCATTAAGAAGAGGAAAGTCAAAGGACCTGCCTGAGAGATCCAGTTCTTGGGGGTAAAGTTGCAAGATGGATGGTGTCAGATTACCACTGAGGTCGTCAATAAGATCACAGCAATGTCTCCACTGACCAGCAGCAAGGAAACACAGGCTTTTGTAGGCATCATAAGTTTTTGGAGAATGCACATTCTTGAATACAGCCAGATTGTGAGCCCTCTCTACCTGGTTACCTGCAAGAAGAATGATTTCCACTGGGGCCCTGAGCAGCAACAAGCTTTTGCCCAGATCAAGCAGGAGATCGCTCATGCAGTAGCACTTGGCCCAGTAAGGACGGGACCAGAGGTAAAGAATGTGCTCTACTCTGCAGCCGGGAACAGTGGCTTGTCCTGGAGCCTGTGGCAGAAGGTGCCTGGGGAGACTCAAGGCTGACCGTTGGGATTCTGGAGCCGAAGTTACAGAGGAGCCGAAGCCAACTACACTCCCACAGGGAAGGAAGTCTCAGCAGCCTATGAAGGAGTTCAAGCTGCCTTGGAGGTGATTGGCACAGAAGCACAACTCCTCCTGGTACCCCGACTACCGGTGCTGGGGTGGATGTTCAAAGCAAAGGTTCCCTCTACCCCCTATGCCACCAATGCCACCTGGAGCAAGTGGATTGCTCTCATCATACAGTGCAATAAATCCGTGGTTCTCTGGGCTAATATAAATCCAAATCCGGCTTTCTCAGGACTAAAGCCCACATGGAATTGCATAGACGGAAGATAAAAGACGAGAAGCGCTCTTTGCCACGTGGAGATGAGTATTCAGTTTATTAGCTTGTGACAGGACACTTCTGGTGGCAGCGACCACCCAGGTAGCAAAGAGGCAGAACCACACCTGCCGTAGGGTTTTATGCCCCAGGTGATGGGGGCGGGGAAAGAGGACCATGGCCAATGGGATAACATTGGGGAGGGGCGAGGGGAGGGACCACCCGTGGGACAGACCACTAAGGGAGGGGGGGTATGGGGACAAACCATGTGATGAGAAAGGGGGAATAAACGGTCCATGTGACCTGACATACCCAGTAAAATTTTCCCATCACCAGGGTAAAAACACCAACTAAATAAGCTATTTAGTGCACTACAACAATACAGCATCCTGTATTGGAAAACTGAATTGCCCTGGGATTTTGGAGGTAATTACAAATTGGCCTGAAGGTGAAAACTTTGGTCTCACTGATGAAGAAGAGCAGGGACAATTGATATGGGCTGAAGAAGCTCCACCATACAACCAACTACCAGCAGAAGAAACACAATACGCTCTTTCCACTGATGATTCCTGTCGCATCGTACGGGTGAAACGAAAATGGAAAGCAGCCGTATGGAGTCAAATACAACAGGTTGCACAAGCTACTGAAGGAGAAGGTGGATCTAGTCAACTTGCTGAATTCATTGCTGATCAGCTGGCTCTGGACATTGGTGAAAGAGAGAAGTAGCCAAAGCTATACCTTTATACCAATTCATGAATGGTAGCTAATGTTCTTTGGGGCTGGCTGGAAAGGTGAAAAAAGGCCAACTGGCAGTGTAGAGAAAAACCAATCTGGGCTGCTGATGACTGGAAAGACATCGCTACCAGGGTAGAGAAACTACCTGTGAAAGTCTGTCATGTAGATGCCCATGTCCCCAAGAGTCGGGCTAACGAGGAACACCGAAACAACAAGCAGGTAGATCAGGCTGCAAAGATATAGATGTCAAAGATAGACTTAGATTGGTAACACAAGGGAGAGTTATTCCTAGCTCGATGTGCCCATGTTGCCTCAGGTCATCAGGGCAGAGATGCTACCTGTAAGTGGGCATGAGACTGAGGGGTAGATCTAAACATGGACAGTATTTCTCAGGTTTTCCATGACTGTGAGACATGTGCTGAGATCAGGCAGGCCAAGTAGGTGAAGCCCCTATGGTATGGTGGGTGCTGGTCCGAATATATATATGGGGAAGCCTGAGAGACTGACTACATCACACTGCCCCACATACACCAAGGCAAGCGCTATGTGCTGACCGTGTTGGAAGCCACTACTGGATGGCTAGAGACCTACCCTGTGTCTCATACTACTGCTCAGAACAGCATCTGCACCTGGAAAAGCAAGTCCTGTGGAGACATGGCACCCCTGAGAGAATTGAGTCAGACAACAGGACCCATTTCAAGAATGGCCTTATAAACACCTGGGCCAGAGAACATGGTATTGAATGGGTATATCATATCCCTTATGCACCAGCTGCTGGGAAAGTTGAACGATGGAATGGACTACTTAAGACTATCCTGAACGCACTTGGCAGGGGTACCTTTAGGAACTGGGAAATGAACTTAGCCAAAGCTACCTGAATGGTCAACACCCAAGGGTCCATCAATTGAGCTGGTCCTGTCCAGTCTGAACCCTTGCACACAGTGGATGGAGATAAAGTCCATGTACTAGTGAATGGTATTTTAGGCAAGACTGGATTAGTCCCACCTCAAGCAAATGTAAACCCATCCATGGCATTGTTTTTGCTCAAGGACCTGGTTACACTTGGTGGGTAATGCAGAAAGATGGAGAAGCCCGTTGTGTACCACAGGGAAACCTAGTCTTAAGTGAGAACTGTGTGTAAGGTTTCATTGTGTAGAGTTTATTGATTTGGGTATGATGCAGATATTAATAGAGTAAGGGGTGGATAATGTCTTAGGTTGTAAGATGTGGCTGGGGGTGTGTATTCTATTGCCATCTGATAGAGGTGGGGTAGTTATCTTCTGTTAATTGGGCAGTTTTCTTTATCTCTTCTACAACCAATCCTCCCTCTGAGAAATATCTTCTGTTAATGGGCCATTAAATCTCACTTCATGACTGATAAAATTACATAATCCCATTGTGAGATGCTCTGCCCGGGGGAGGAGCCAAGCATTCCTACCTGGATATAATCTGAGATTTAGAACACCACAGACAGCCTTATCCCACTGGATTCCCAGAGGAAGACGAGGGCCATCTACACCACCACCGGACTTTCAGAGGAAAACTACACACTTCTACAGGATCACTGCTTCAACAGGACCATATCTGTCACTCCAGGAGGACTTAAGCCACCATTTAATTGGACTGCTACCAACATCCTGACCAACAGCATGTTAGGTTGTATTTTGACTCCGTCAGTTGTTTTTCTTTTGTTTGTACTATTGCATTTGTGTTTTTAATTTTCCTAATAAACAGCTGTTATTCTTATTCCCATATCTATGCCTGAGTGCTCCCTAATTTCAAAATTATATTTTGGAAGGAGGGGGTTTACATTTTCCATTTCAAGGGAGGCTCCTGCCTTCCTTAACAGACACCTGTCAACTAGTTGAATTAGTTAGTTGAAAAGGACTGTGCACATCTTTTTCCTTCTTAAATATGTCATCACAGAGGCTTTATCAACTTCTCTAATTGAGCCAGCAACATGTCTATTGTCAGAGCCTTCAGGGATTGGCTCTACTGGACAAAGTAGAAATTTTGAGCATCTTTCTCTCAGAAGCTGCCTCTGTGGCTTCCCCTGCCCACTAAAAAAAACCCTGATTGTTTTAAACTAACACAAAAGATGAAGTAGGTAACAGCCATATTAAATAACAGTTAAAAAAAACCCTTTCATTGCTCCACTTTAAGATGTGACTATACAACTGTAGCTTGTATAATATTTCCTCTACATAGGTTTTTCTTATTGCTTTAGAATCTTTCATTAAAAACAATTTGCGCTCTTACCCATCAGTGTGTTCAAGCAGAAAAAGGATTCTTGTCTTTCTATGTCAGATTTTAACTTCATGTAGTAGGTTGATGCAGTCCAGATGCCTGGCACGCACCAAAGCCGCTCGCTCACTCCCCTACCCAGTTGCATAGGGGAGAGAAAATTTAACAAATGGTTTGTGGGTTGAGATAAAGACTGGGATAAATCACTCCCCAAATTCTGTCACAGACAAAATAGACTAAAATTAAAGATATTAATTGAATTTATTCCTAACAAAATCAGAGCAGGGTAATGAGAAGTAAAATAAACCCTTAAAAACACCTTCCCTCCACCATTCCTCCTTCTCCGACCAGGCAAGAAGACAGGGAATGGGGGTTATGGTCCATTTATCACCTGTGGTTTCTCCCACTGCTCAGGGAGAGGAGTCATTTCCCTGCTGCACTGTGGGGTCCCTCCCATAGGAGACAGTTCTCCGCGAACTTCTCCAGTGTGAGTCCATTCCTGTACCAAAACAGTGTTGCTATGTAAGTACCACAACGTGTGTTTGTATTCTCAGTGGGTAGTATCAATTTCAGACAAACAAGAAGTCTCTTTAAGGGGAGATGTCTTATAAGGGGAGGTGTTGTTTTGAACAACACCACTTAGTATGTCAGTAGGTCTAATAAGATGAGTATTTGCAACACTTGAGTAATTTGGGTTGTGAGATCAGTGCATGGAGGTGATCCTGTGTTGCACTGCATTGCAACTGGGTTCGTCATGTCCAGGGAGGGTGCAGCTGCCGGCGCCAGGCATGGGAACAAACGAGACGGGTCCTCATTTCAGAAAGCTCAAGAATCCATTTATTACCCCAGGGAGGAAGGGCGGGACGTAGACGAAAAGATGGGGCAAAGTCAGGGTCGTGGGGTTTTTATAGGGTATCACAGGGGTAGACTTAGGGTTTGGGTCAAGGGAGGAGTTATTAGCAACACAAGAAGGGTAAGATCAAATTCCTGTCTCTTAGGAACAGGGGCATTCCACAATACTGCTTTAATAAAGCCTCTGATCGGCCTTATCATAAAGCAGAGCAATAGGGCTCAGGAGCTCAGTCCCTGAGTAGGGACCGGATGCCCGAAGCTAGCTCGCTCATGCCAACGCCGTGGGGCTACCATCTAGCAAGCATGGTGATTATCAGCACTATAGTGATTAGCAAGCTCTCAGGATTTCAGCTTTGCTTGCTAGGTAGTGGTGCCCCGGGCTTGAGGCTGCAGCAGACGGAGAAAGAGGAGAAGGAGAAGGTGCAGGCTGTTCCATGGAGATGGCTTTATTTGGGGAGGTCCATGAAGGGTCTCTGCTCTTCTTCTTCTAACTAATGGGGTACAGTATGCTTCTTTTATAGGGTTGGAAAGGATCCAAGCTTGACCAATGGTAAGGGGTTAACATGACATTGCCTTATAGGGTTACAGAGATAGGTTAAGGGCGGAGGACAGGGAAACAGGAATTTTCTTTTGCTGTTTCAGCATTCCTATTGTTCATATTCTCCAAGGTGCTTTTCCCAAACTTATGGGGTTTACTACACTCCTTCACTTGAATCATCCTGCTTAGAGCATGACTTGTGCCAGGGGGACTAAGCAGAGCATAGTAGCAGCAGTCGCACCAGACTCTGAGCAGATGAGAGATCTAGTGGTCTGTGGCCTGGCCATGATTTATCAGTCTCAGTGCAAAGGCTGTCAGAGTTGCTATTTCTACATAAGCAAATGCTTTGGCATATCCAGGTTCTCAAATTGCCAGTTCAAATGCAATTTGGATGCCATGTTGCAAATAACTATGTTGGTGTGATGCCTAAAGAGGCTGATCTAGAACAGAGACTAGACAGAGTTAATACGGTAGGTATTTATCAAAAGGCCTTAAAGGATACACCTTGGGCAGTACAAGAGCCTGGCCAGGGCAAACACCCAAGATGGTCACAAGATAGACGAAGGGTCACGAGTTTTCACACTTTTATAAGTTTTGGTCCATTTACATGTTGGGGTTAATTGTCCCATTACAGCTTCATGTTATGAAGTCCCATCTTCCTGGTTTGCTCTCTTCAATTTGCCATTGTTTATGCTTTTGTGCCTGAGGCTGTAACAGTTGTCCTTTATTCTCAAGCTGGAAAAGGATTGTTTTGTCTAACTACCCTGTGAAGAGAACTTACTAACACTTAATATGAAGTTCAGAGTTACACACCAAGGCAGCACAGAATCTGAAAAATATGAAAGCTAAAACTTAAGGCATCAGGTGGCTAGTGAGGTGCCATCTGGATGCTGTGTTGTGCAATGCTTGAGTACGTGCTTCTCACTAAGGATCAGTAAAAATACTACTATATTCTTGCTGGAACACTTTTTCATCCTGATGGTGTTGATAGGATATGTTATTTGGCCTAATGGTTTCAAAGCTGGAAGAAATACTACGTTTGTCCAACAGGACTCTGGGACCAGACACTGGTGCATAGTATGGGAGTTTAAGTGATGATAGCACATAATGACAGGACCTGGGGGTCCTGGTCGACAGAAAGTTGAATATGAGTCAGCACTGCCCTGGCAGCCAGGAGAGCCAACTGTGTCCTGGGGGGCACCAAGCCAGCCAGTCAAGGAAGGGGATTGTCACGCTCTGCTCTGCACTGGTGCAGCCTCACAGTGAATACTGTTAGCAGTTTTGGTCACCACAATAAAAGAAAGATAATAAACCATTAGACAGTGTTATGAATGGAGACAAGAGCTTTTAGATGAATCCTGCCTTAGGCTTAGATTTCTGGCAGTGGCTCTGAGGTGGCCTGCACCTCAAATTGATCTCACTCACAAGTTCTTAAGAATGGCCAATTAACGCTATTGTAAAATGAATTATTTATTGAATAGACACAAGATTAGCAGACAGAAGACTTTAAATAGACTAACTACACAGAATAAAACAAAGAACTTCTAGTAGATACAAATACAGTGCATTATAAAAGGTACCTATATTACAGCTAGAAAAGAATTAGTATAGATTAGGAGTCAATGTAACTTACCACCAAATTGATGATGGAGTACACATAAAGTCCTTTCACTCAATTCCTGGAAAAGTAACCACGGAGTTTGCATCCAAACTTTGGGAAGCAGCCCTACATATTACTGTGCAGAAAACTACTGCTTTGTGAAAGTTTTGTGTAGCTTTTATAGTTTGTAAAATGATGTCTGTCAGTCAGAAATTCCAGATGCTTATCTTCCTACATCTTTGCACTAGTTTGAAAACAAACCAGCAGAGGGTTCCAAGTCAGAACTGCAATTTAATAGGAAAATTAAAATAAAGGCAAAGAACACTGGCTTAAACTGACAGTCAGTATAGAATATTAATCCCGAGGTTTCCGGGTGTGGGGTGCCTGGCTTTGTCTAGCCCTTGCTGCTAGACCAAAGGCGGCAGCTGTGGCGTTTTACCCCAGAGATACCTTTGGCCAGCTGGATGCTGCAGCTAGGCACTCAGAACAAATCCAGGCATAGTAGGAACTCAGTTTACCTCTGGTGGAAAAAGTTCAGGCGACGGTGAAGAGAAAAGGAGTGGGGTCTATCGTAAAGTCTTAATCCAGAGTTTGATTTCAGCATGGTAGACCTCTGAATGTGGTAACAGCTCTCAGTAGAACTCCCGGCTGCATGGTCTCGTCTCCTTTTAAGCCCCGGGGACAGGGGGAGGGAAGGGACAGGTGAGGGCCAACCAGGTGTGAGGAGGGGAAGGCTCAAGGGATATAGACGCTTAGACAGGCCAATGGGCCCAGACGTGAAGGGCATCTTTTGAACTTCTGCCAATCACACGACGCCTTGCTGTAATGTTAAGATTGATGGACAGCTCTTAGGCAGGAGGGCAAAAGGGGGAGGGGGAAGGTTGGCACACCTGAGGGGGTTAGGATAGGTGAAACAGGAAATCACACTGCAACATCTCCCCCTAGTTTTGTTTAAAAAGAAGAGGACTGGGTTTGTGGTGCAGAATGCTTGCCAAACCATGGTTGGTAAATTGTCTCCTCCTCTACAGGAGGTTCAGCGCTTTCCACTGAGGGTTCTATGTAATTCATTGGAGCACTAAGGGCTTCCAAATGGTAAACTTCAGGAGGGGGAGATGAGCTTGAAATCAACTTGAGAACCATGCGGTCGACTAGTCCAAAAACAATGCTAACAACTACAACAACAATAACTAATATAAACAGTACTAAAAACACAGTTTTCAGAATAGATCCCAACCAGCCCGAGAGTCCCCAGCCTTTGAACAGTCCACTCAGCCAGTCGTCAGTTTCTCTCTTGATGTCCGAGGTCTTTTACCAAGGTGGTCCATACATGCTTTGGGCTGAGGGACTATCCAGGAGATCGCTGGTGGGATGATCGCGAGTAGGACGAGGAGCAGGCTTGGTTTCATGGTGTCTTGAGGCTACATGCGAACTGTGGGATCTAAACTGGTACAAGGAACTTAAGACAAACATATTAAAACTATTCCAGATAGGAGGCTTAAATGGAATTTCCTCCAGAGAACGTGTGCGGCGTTTCCTTCTCCAGGCAGCATTGGCAACCTGGGGTGCTTCTGTTGATTTCTCTGAGACCTTGGGAACATAGGGCCTTACCCATTTGGAAGGAACCCACTTTAACCCAGAGGGGGTGGACACACAGGCGTATCCACGTCCCCAAGTAACCAATTTGTGAAGTCCCACCGTCTTCCAAGTCTCAGGGTCCTTTACTAAAACTGGAGGCTTTTCTTTCATCATCGTATTACTGCTCCCCCCAAAGTGGCATAGGATGGGAGGATTCAGGCTGTCAAAGGAACAATTCAGAAAATTGATTGTGAACAGTGCCCTGGACAATCGGATGGGGGGGGGTTCCACCTTCAGAACCTGTTGTTTCTGGTCCAGGACTCTTTTAATATTGCAGTGAGTCCTTTCTACAATGGCTTGACCTGTAGGGGAGTAGGGGATGCCAGTTTTGTGTTCTACTCCCCATTGCTGCAGGAAGCTCCCGAATTCCTTGGATTTATAGGCTAGGCCCATTATCAGTTTTCAACTCCTTGGGGATGCCCATGAAAGAAAAGGCCTGTAAGAGGTGCTTAATGGCATCGATAGATGACTCTCCTGTGTGGGCAGAAGCATAGACCACTCCAGAAAAGGTATCTACACTAATGTGAACGTATTTCTGCCGTCCAAATGACTGTATGTGTGTAACATCTGTTTGCCACAGTTCACAACTGTTCAACCCCCTTGGGTTTGCTCCCATACTCACTGTAGGGAGTGCATGTTGTTGGCAATTTGGGCATGTGTCCACAATCGCTTTGGCCTGTTCTCGAGTGATGTGAAACTGACGAACCAGGCCAGGTGCATTTTGGTGGAAAAGCTAGTGGCTGATTTTAGCCTGTTCAAAAACATTTGGGAGAGCGGCCATCACTGCAGGTGCAGCAAGAGCATCTGCCCTTCTGTTGCCTTCAGCAATAAACCCTGGCAAGTCGGTGTGTGACCTGACGTGCATCACATAAAATGATTGCTCCCGGCGAGTGACTAACTTTACAAGTTTTGAGAGCAATTCGAAAAGTGCGATGTTAGACACTTCTTGCAGTATTGCTTGATCTGCCCTGGATACTACTCCTGCCACATATGCAGAATCTGTAATCAGATTGAATGGTTCTGAGAACCTTTCAAAAGCCCTAACAAGAGCATCCAATTCAGCAACCTGAGGTGAACCTTCCACCTCAGCAATGTCCGTCTCCCACTGCTGGGTTTGAGGATCCTTCCAAGTCATGACAGACTTGTGGGACCTCCCGGATGCATCTGTAAAGACAGTCAGAGCCTTTTTTAAAGGTCTCCTACTCTGAGCACTTCTTAATTTCAGAATAAATTGAACATCTTGTTCGAACATTTTGTGGGCAGGCCGGTGGACAGAAATTTGTCCTGAGTAGGAATCCAGAGCAAACTGCAACACTTCATTTTCTTGAAACAATTGTTCCAATATTTGCATAGAATTTTGACCTGATTTTAACTCAATTGGAATGTGAATGCACTCAAATCACATCCTTCTAACTCCCTGATCCGGGTCCTTGCTTTCCAGATCAGGTCTGCTACCAGCTCCTGAGGCTTTGTCATTCTCTTGGACCTTTTGTGACTGAGGAAAACCCATTCTATGATCAAGAGAGGGTCCCTCTGGTCCTGGCCCTTTTTTGGCATGCCCTTTGCCTTAGGTGATTGTTTTTCCTCCCACTGGAAAATGATTCCATGGAGGTGTGGCAACTTACCTAAGATGATAAATTTGAATGGCAGGTCAGGCCGACCTCGGTTGGCCTGTCTTGTGGACATTGCAATCTGAACCTTTTCTAGAGCTTTCTGTGCCTCTGGGGTAATAGAGCTAGGAGCACCCGGGTCCTCTCCCCCTTTCAATAAATTGAAAAGAGGGGCAAGGTCTTTGTTAGTCAGACCGAGCCATGGCCTTACCCAATTCAAAGACCCACACAACTTGTGGACATCCGCAAAGATCTTGATCCTTGGATTGATTTCTAGTTTTTGAGGAACAATTGTCCTATTTCCAATTTCTAGGCCCAAATATTTCCAAGGTGGCATCTTTTGAATTTTCTTGTCCTGGAGCTCAAACCCTGCAACAATCAATGCATCAATCGTTAGGTCAAGCGCATGTGTGAGTAAATCATCATTGGGGGCACACACAAGGATATCATCCATATAATGATAGATGATGGCCTTCTCTGCGGCTGCACACACTGGGGAAAGCAGGGAAGAGACATACCACTGGCAGATCGCTGGGGAAACCTTCAGGCCCTGAGGAAGAACTGTCCAATGGTACCTTTTCATAGGGGCTTCCATGTTGATGGTGGGGACTGAGAATGCAAAACGCGGCGCATCGTCAGGGTGTAAGGGAATATGGAAAAAACAATCTTTTATATCACTAACAGCTAATTTCCAATCCTGGGGAAGCATTGTTGGGGATGGCATACCAGGTTGGGGAGAGCCCAAATCTTCAATGATATTATTATTTTGTCGGAGGTCATGGAGGAGCCGCCATCTCTTGTTGTCAGCTTTCTGAATGACAAACACTGGAGAGTTCCACAGGGATGTGGTCTCCACAATGTGACCCTATTTCAGTTGCTCTTCCACTAGCTCTTCAAGCGCCTTTATTTTTTGTTTACTGAGCAGCCACTGTTTCACCTCAACTGGTTTGTCTGTTTTCCACTTCAGTTTTTGGGTGGGGCGCTGTTGTTCAATGACCACTGTACAAAAATCTTGTGGAGAGTCTGAATATCAATTGTGACACCCCACTGGGCCATTGAATCTCTCCCTAACAAAGGTTCCGAATAATCTAACACAAATGGACGTATATTTGCCAATTGTCCGTTTGGTCCCTCGATTTGGATGATGCTTTTGGATTGTCTTGCCAATTGCAGGCCTCCTACACCTTGAACGTGACCAGCAACGTTTTGCAAAGGCCAATGTGCTGGCCAGTCTTGTACTGGGATCACTGTGCAGTCTGCACCCGTGTCTACAAGCATCTCAATGCGTTTTGACTCCCCACTCCCACTGACATTACACCATAATTTGGGTTTGTCTTTCCCAATAACTTGGACCCGGGTGACTGTGGGCCCTTGTTTTTCGGTGCCTTCAGGTAAAAATGGCACAGGGATAGCTTGTGCAACAATTTGTCCTTTGGGAAGAAACAGGGGTGGGTGGAAACAGTGCAGCCCAAGAACGAATTGCTCAGGATCTCATGTTGTCATTCCTGGAGCAATTTCAATCTCATGTGGTATGTGTTTGGTGTCCCCAATGAGGATGTACTTACAGCGAATACGGTGCCAAGTACCCTTCTGTTCTGGGCTGACCGAGACAAAATGTCAGTCCGTGTCTTTCAGGTGGAGTGATCCTGTCAGCTGCAACCTGTAAGGCTCATTGACAGAAGACGTGGTTAACATAGGTTCACCTTAATCATAACAAAGGTTATTTTGTTGCATTTTTAACAGTGGACCAGCAGACGTGGTCTTTGAAGCATCTGCTTCACTTACAGAAATAGTAATATTACCACGTGCTTGGTTTTTTTTGGTTCCCTTATTCCCTCTGCCTGCTCTTTTTGTGTCTGCACGCCTGGCAGGCCGGCGCTCCCCATTCCGATTTTTTGTTGTTGTTGACCCCCTGGGAGTGCTTGTAATTTTCCTCCCGTGCCATTTCTAAATTCATCAAATTGCTTCTTCAGGGGGCACTGGTTACTCCAATGCCCAAGGTTATTGCAAAGCAGGCACGGCTTTGTGGGGTCAACCATTGCTGGTCTTCGCTGCTGCCCAGGGTACTGCTGTGCTGAGGGAATGGGCGCAGGGCTGGACACGACGACACGCTGAGGTGGTCTTGGCAGCAGCCTTGGTCTGGTGTCTTCAGGAACACTCATCAGAGGCACTTTCCTGTTACAGACTAGAAGCATATCTTTTAGTGTAGGGGGAGGTTCTAGAGGGAGACTCAAAATTGCCACTCAACACTGTTCATTTGCATTTGTAAATGCCATTTCCTCTAAAACCTCTTCCCTTGCATTCTCTTTTTTAACTTGGATTCCAATGGCTTTAGTTAACCTTTCTACAAATTTCAGAAAAGGCTCTGATGGTAGCTGCTTAATCAAACTGTAGGGCTCAAAAGGCCCCTCAGGTTGGAGGGAAAAGAATGCTTTTTCAGCTGCTTCTTTTACCTTCTCGAGTGTTTGTACAGGAATTACAGTTGCTTGGATTGAGGGTGAAGACCACTGGCGTACACCGAAGAGATGCTCAATGGTAATTGTCATGCCATTGGCATCTTTTGCTGTGTATGGATCAGCATGCAAGCCTGGGAGAGCGTCTTTTAGCAGTTGTTTCCATGCTACTTCCCATAATTTGAATTCTGTAGAGGTCATGAGGCATGAGAAAAGCTGTTTTAAATCATGCGGGACTACTACAGTTCTACTCAATTCAGAATTTAAAAGGCCGCGGAAACATGGACTGTGTGGGCCATAGTCCCAGAAAGATTTACAGACCTCTTTAATCAATTGTCGTCCAAAGCAGCTCCAGGTAGTAGTTGGGGCCGCTCCTCCTTGTGCTGCACGCTGATATGAAACAGGAGCGAATGACAAAGTGGGACCCTGTATTGGGTCTGCAGCTTCCTGCCCTGTATCCCTTGCATTGGAATTATTGGGAAAACAGCAGCAGGTTTGGGGACATGCATTGGGCGTGCCCGCACCGTGGGAACCCGGGGAGGGGGCGGGGACGCAATGGGAACAGGGGGCGGAGACAGGGGGAAGGCAAGGGGCGGGGATACTGTGGGAACAGGGGGCGGGGACACCTGGTGACATCAAATCGGCAGGCGCCCCCTGGGAGGGGTAGAGGGGTGGAGCTGATGGTACAGCAGGTAAGGAAAGGGGAGGGAAGGTGTCACGAGGAACAGGAGGAGAGGGGGATGGGGAAGGAATTTTGGGAACCTCAGGGGGATCTTGGGAAGAAGATGACCAGGTTTGGGAATGTGCCACGTGGCATCCTCCATCTTGGGTAGCCCCTAGGCACTGGGGGCCATTTTGGGGATCACTGCTCTCTGAAAAACTAACAGGTGCTCTGGGTTTCAGAGCAGGGGAAGCAGGGTTTTGGGACGTTTTCCATGAGACTTGGCCAGGGCCTTGTGGACAAGGGAACTCGGGCATTTTAACCTGCTCTGGGAGTTGACTTCCCAGCGCATGAGCAGGATTTGCTCTCTTTAAAATACCAAGTTTTGGGGTAAGAGGTTTAGGGCTGGAAGGGGGGGAAACAGGGAGAGCAGAGGTACATGGCTTGATATTTGGCTTTTTCTACAATTCCCTTTGTTTGAGCAAAGCTGTCCGAATTTGTAAACCCCAGAACACAAATTTAGCTGAGGATGTATTCCCAGACTGTCCCAAGGTTATCAATTCATGCCCTACTTTATCCCAAAATTGAATATTGTGGACTTCCTCAGGAGAAGTTTGTGGGAAGTGTAGAAAAAGCCACCTTATAAACTGTTTCAATTTTCCTTTAGAGAACTTTACATTTGCACTAACTAAAATTCCAATAATATGATAATACACTCCTTTTTGTGCTGTGCTTAACTTCGAGCCCATGTTAGATGTAAATGGCACAGAACACAGTCCCGCCGACCGAATGCAAAGCCAAAACCCGCTACCGATTTCGAAAAAGACCATGGTTAAAAGGTGATATCAGACGAAAGCTTTCACAATGCAGCTGTATACACTTCTTTTAAAACTGCCGCAGCAGCAGCAGCAGGGAATGGGGACCCTCCCCGGCCGCGTGGAGAGACAGACAAAGCCTCCCCCACCCGCGAACGCAGCACCCCCCACGCCACGTGGCAAGCCGAAACCGGGGCTGCCCCGCGCCGCGTGTCGAGAGCACCCCCCGCCCCCCCGCACCGAGAGAGAAGAGCAGCGCCCCCACAACGAGAGAGAGCACGCCGCGCTGCCGAGCCGGGGGGAGTGGCAGGCAGAGCTGTCCCGCTCCTCTGACGGACGGCGCGAATTCTAAAAATGGCGAAAAGATGCCGCAGAGTTAAAGCTTTACACAGGGAATTAACCGCCTTAGCTCCGCAGGGCTGCGCAGCTTAAATACAAGAGCAAAAAAGAACAAGTCTCACAGCAGAGACGGAGTTTGAACTTCGACCCCCCCAAGGAGCAGAAATACTCACCGAAATCAAAGCTGTTGCTGGCAAAGTCAGGCAGGCTGGTCTCTTCACTTGAATAGGACCCCTTGAGCTGGAGGGGCTCCCCTATTCTCCCCTGGAAAATTCGCTCACCAGAAAGGAGCTGCACTTTCCAGAGGCACAATGCGTTCCTTGAGGCTTCTTGTGGGTTCAGTCCCAAAGTCTTTCTGGAGAGCTGTGCAACCACAGCTCTTCAGTGGAAGCAAAGCTGCTTTAACGCTTTTCAAAGGTTCTGAGGTTCCTTTTGGGGCTGCAGGTTCGTGCATCCACATGTCTGGGCGCCAATATATAGAATATTAATCCCAAGGTTTCCGGGTGTGAGGTGCCTGCCTTTGTCTAGCCCTTGCTGCTAGACCAAAGGCAGCAGCTGTGGCGTTTTACCCCAGAGATACCTTTGGCTGGCTGGATGCTGCAGCTAGGCACTCAGAACAAATCCAGGCATAGTAGGAACTCAGTTTACCTCTGTGGAAAAGGTTCAGGCGACGGTGAAGAGAAAAGGAGCGGGTTCTATCGTAGAGTCTTAATCCAGAGTTTGATTTCAGCATGGTAGACCTCTGAATGTGGTAACAGCTCTCAATAGAACTCCCGGCTGCATGGTCTCGTCTCCTTTTAAGCCCCGGGGACAGGGGGAGGGAAGGGACAGGTGAGGGCCAACCAGGTGTGAGGAGGGGAAGGCTCAAGGGATATAGACACTTAGACAGGCCAATGGGCCCAGACGTGAAGGGCATCTTTTGAACTTCTGCCAATCACACGACGCCTTGCTGTAATGTTAAGATTGATGGACAGCTCTTAGGCAGGAGGGCAAAAGGGGGAGGGGGAAGGTTGGCACACCTGAGGGGGTTGGGATAGGTGAAACAGGAAATCACACTGGAACAAGTCAGGATACAACCTGACACCCTGTTGGTCAGGGTGGTGGTAGCAGTCCTGTTGAAGTCATAGATGTGGTTATGTTGAAGCAGTGATGCTGTAGAAGGTCTGCTCTTCCTCTGAAGGTCCAGTGGTCTTTATGTAGCTCTTCTCCTCTGGGAATCCTGTGGATAAGGCTACTCATGGTGTTCCAAACATCAGATTATATCCAGGTAGGAATGCTTGGTTCCTCCCCCTGGGTGGAACATTTCACAATGGGGTGATGTAATTTTATCAGTCATGCAGTGAGACTTGATGGTCCATTAGCAGAAGATATTCCCTGGTGTCGTGGTGCGTAGGGACTGAGAGATGACACACATCAGGTTTTTCATGAAGCAGAGAGACTTTATTGGTGTACACAGCCCTTTTTATAGGCTATTCAAAAGAATCTGAGTTTGACTCTGATTGGTTACCACACAGCTATTGACCAATAGCTACCTGCTTGCATTCATATCTGGGACTGGCTCTCTGTAGCCAAACCTCTCCTCCTCTTATGAGGCATACAGTCCATCTTATGTCGTGACAATTTTGCCTTTTCTGTTTTAAAATATAAAACTTTTTGCTAAACTCAATCTTTCTAGCTATTGGTGTGTTCCATAAGTTTTTTACTATCATGTCTAAGAGCTATTAAAGTACAATGTTACTAGGTGGCACGCTGCAGGTTAATTACTTGAAACTCATAACTAGAGCATTGCAAACAAAACTTTAAAACTATCAGAGGTAACATTAAAAACTGTTAAGGGTAGTATTTAATGTTTTTTAAGTGTCTGATTTTTGAGGTCTAGGTGAAATCACAGGTGAGTTGTTATACCTAAGGTTTCTAGCTGGTACAGAGGGTTGTTACCCATTGAATACTGGCATTTGTGGAAATATATGCATCTCCCCCTCTCTGTTTGTCAAAGGTACACTTTACCTGCCTTAGTACGTCTGGTTATGGTGAGTTGGTCATAGCAGTGACAGACTTGGAATATTTAGAAACTTGCTATTAATTTCAACAGGAGTTGGTATGAACGATTTAGCTGTGCAAAAATATGAAAAGTAGTAGTTAGTGGGTTTTGGTTTGAAAATTATTTTATAGGCATTGTAAACAAGTGACAAGAGTCAAGTACTGAGTTAGAAAACTCTGCAACTGAAACTTGATAATTTAAAGCTGCGAAGTTTATGGAGACTTTTAGGTTATTATACTTTAAGGACAGCATGTTTAACAGAAGAGTTTAATCATTTTTAGTGTTTTGCTTTAAGATGAGAGAGGGTTAGGGTTTTTATGTCAGTGGAAACCTTTTCTATATTAAGGAAGTGGTTACAGGATCACAGAATCACTAGGTTGGAAGAGACCTTCAAGATCATCAAGTCCAACCCACCCAAACGCCTCAAATAAACCATGGCACCGAGTGCCACATCCAGTCTTTTTTTAAACACTTCCAGGGATAGTGACTCCACCACCTCCCCGAGCAGACCATTCCAGTACTTTATCACCCTTTCTGTAAAAAACTTTTTCCTAATATCCAACCTAAATTTCCCTTGGCACAGCTTGAGACTGTGTCCTCTCATTCTGTCAGTTGCAGCCTGGAGAAAGAGACCGACCCCCACCTGACTACAACCACCCTTCAGGAAGTTGTAGAGAGTGATAAGGTCACCTCTGAGTCTCCTTTTCTCCAGGCTAAACAACCTCAGCTCCCTCAGTCGTTCCTCATAGGGCTTCTGTTCCAAGCCCCTCACCAACCTCATAGCCCTCCTCTGGTTGTGCTCAAGCATCTCAAAATCCTTCCGAAACTGAGGGGCCCAGAACTGGATGCAATACTCAAGGTGTGGCCTCACCAGTGCCAAGTACAGGGGGAGAATGACCTCCCTGCTCCTGCTGGCCACACTATTCCTGATACAGGCCAGGATGCCATTGGCCTTCTTGGCCACCAGGGCACAATGCTGTCAACCAGTACCCCCAGGTCCCTTTCTGCCTGGGCACTGTCCAGCCACACCGTCCCCAGCCTATAACACTGCAGGGGGTTATTGTGGCCAAAATGCAGGACTCACCACTTGGACTTATTAAATGTCATCTTATTGGATTCCATCCATCCATCCATAGAACCATTCCAGATCTCTCTGCAGAGCCCTCCTACCTTCCAACAGATTGACACATGCTCCCAGCTTAGTGTTGTCTGCAAATTTACTAATGAAAGACTCAATGCCCTCATCTATGTCATCAATAAAAATATTAAACAGAACTGGCCCCAGCACAGACCCCTGATGGACACCACTGGTGACTGGCCACCAGCTGGATGCAGCACTGTTCACCATCACTCTCTGGGCCCAGCCATCCAGACAGTTCTTAACCCAGCAAACAGTGCTTCTGTCCAAGCTGTGGGCTGCCAGCTTTTCCAGGAGAATGCTGTGGGAGACCATGTCAAAGGCCTTGCTGAAGTCCAAATAGACAACACCCACAGCCTTTCCTGCATCCACCAGGTGGGTCACCTGGTCATAAAAGGAGACCAGGTTGGTCAAACATGACCTACCCCTCCTAAACCCATGCTGGCTGGGTCTGATACCCTGGCCATCCTGTAAGTGCTGCGTGATGACACTCAATATAAACTGTTCCATTACCTTACTGGGTACTGAGGTCAGGCTAACTGGCCTATAATTACCAGGATCCTCCTTCCCACCCTTTTTGTGAATGGGTGTCACATTGGCCAGCTTCCAGTCATCTGGAACCTCACCACTGAGCCAGGACTGTTGGTAAATGATGGAGAGCAGCTTTGCAACCTCATCTGCCAACTCCTTCATCACCCTGGGATGGATCCCATCTGGTCCCATAGATTTATGAACATCCAAGCGGCTCAGCAGTTCTCTAACTGCCTCCTCCTAGATAATGGGGGGACCATTCTGTTCCCTGGCACCATCAACCAACCCAAGAGGACAGTTGTCCTGGGGACAAGCCGTCTTCCCACTAAAGACTGAGGCAAAGAAGGCGTTAAGCACTTCTGCCTTCTCCGCATCTGCAGTTACCAAGTTCCCTCCCTCATCCAGTAGAGAACAAAGGTTGGTCTTACCCTTCTTTTTACCAATAATATATTTGTAAAAGCATTTTTTATTATCCTTTACCAATTTGCCAAATTAAGTTTGAACTGAGCTTTGGCCTCCCTGGTTTTTTTCTACATGCTCTAGCAACCCCCTTAAATACTTCCTGGGAGACCTGACCCTCCTTCCAAAGATGATACATCCACTTTTTATTCTTAAGTTCCTTCAAAACCTCATTGCCCATCCAGACGGGATGTTGGCCCCATCGACTCATCTTTTGGCATACAGGGACAGTCTGTTCCTGTGCCCTCAACATCTCTGATTTGAAGCACGCCCACCTTTACTGGACTCCTTTGTTTTTAAGGATTACTTCCCAAGGAACCCTCTGAATATGTCTCCTAAGTAGGCCAAAGTCTGCCCTCTGGAAGTCAAGTGTAAGAGTCTTATAGGTGTTCTTCCTCATTTCACCAGATATCGGGAGCTCTATAATTTCATGATCACTCTGCCCCAAGCGGCCTCCAACTACCACATCTCCCACCAGCCCATTTCTATTTGAAAACAACAGGTCTAACATAGTCCCTCCCCTGGTGGGCCCACCCACTTAGCTGCGACAAAAAGTTGTCCTCCGTACACTCTAAAAATTTACTGGACTGCCTCTTTTCTGCTGTATTAAGTTCCCTGCAGATGTCTGGTAGGTTGAAGTCACCTACAAGAACATGGGCTGGTGATCCTGAAACATTCTCCAGCTGCTTATAGAGTAAGTTGTCCACCTCTTCGTCCTGGTTGGGTGGACAATAACTGACTCCCAGTAGGATATCAGCCGTCTTGGTCTTCCCCTTAATTCTTACCCATAGGCATTCAACTCCATCTTCATAAGTTTCAATACCTATGGCATCAAAAGCCTCCTTAATATAAAGGGCCACCCCTCCACCTCTTCTCCCTTTCCTGTCTCTTCTGAAGAGCTTCTAGCCTTCCGGTGCAGTGCTCCAACTATGTGAGTCATTCCACCATGTTTCTGTGATGGCGACTACATCATAGTTCTGCTGTTGCACCATGGCCTCCGGCTCTTCTTGTTTGTTACCCATGCTGCATGCATTGGTATACATGCACCTCAGCTGGGCTACTGATTTCTCTCCTAACTCAGGCTTACCACCCTTGGGCTTGCTTCCAGACAGCCCATATGCATCCCCTTCCCCCTTCAGACCTAGTTTAAAGCCCTCTCAACAAGGTCTGCCAGTTCATGAGCTAAAAAACTTCTGCCCTTAAAAGAGAGATGTACCCCATCTGGTTCCAGTAGAGCAGGTGCTGTAAAAGTTGCCCCATGATCAAAGAATCCAAAATTTTGCCGATGACACCAAGCCTCGAGCCAGCAGTTAATGATGTGAGTTCTCCTATTTCTTTCATCATTTTTCTCTGCCACCAAAGGGACTGAGTGGAACACTACCTGGGCCCCTGTCCTATTGACCACTTGACCCAGTGCCCTAAAGTCCCTTTTAATCGCCTTGACACTCCTCTTTTCAATCTCATCACTGCCAGTCTGGAGTATCAGCAGTGGGTAATAATCAGAGGGCTGAATCAGGCCAGGAAGTCTCTTAGTGATATTTCATACCCGAGTCCCAGGGAGGCAGCAGACCTCCCTGTGGGATGGGTCTGGTCAACATATGGGGCCCTCTGTTCCCCTCAGAAGGGAATCACCCACTATGATTACCCTTCTTTTCTTCTTTATGTTAGAGGTAGTGATCCATCTTACAGATGAGTCATAATTGAGAGACTCACTGGGCAGATAATTTTCTTATAAATCATCTGACTGGCTCTCTAGATCCAGGGCTTCATACCTCTTCTGAAGTGGCACCTGGCATGGGGATGGTAGTCAGGAGGAATTTTTATTATTACCTCCCTGAGCAGGGACCCATTTCCACTCCCCTTCATCTACCAGGTGCCCTTCTATTTCCTGAGAGTGAGATGCATATGAGTCCTCTGACTCTTGGTGGGCCTCCCTTAAAGATGTAAGGGCTGAACTCCACCAGTCTATTTCCTTTTCACTTTCCCTGATACTCCTTAAGCTTTCAGCTTCCTCCCTAAGCTCGGTTACCAGCGAAAGGAGGTCATTCACCTGTTCACACTGTAGGCAGGCCTCCTCCACAACATCCCCCGAAACCACCGATAAGCTCAAACACTCCAGGCAGGAATAGGTCTGTACAGACACATCCTTTTTGGAGGGCTCCACTTGGTCACATACACTTGTATCAGCCACAGTTTTCGACCGTGTTAAAACCATTACTAGCAGAAAGCCCAAAATCAAGCAGCCAACAGAAACACCTCAAACAACACACAGCACACCTTATTAGCAAGAAAAGCTGCAACCCTTCCTGCTTGCCCTACCTGCGCGAACTGCTGCGCAAACTGCTATGACCACGCCCCAGAGCCGTGCCACGCCCCTGTTTGCCCACTCCTGTTTGCTGTGCTTCCCAGAGGCCTCTTATAATCAGTCACTCAGGAACAAAAGAAGCTCCTCCTCCCATTCCTGAATGGCTCTCAATGCAAGCAACTCCAAGAAAGTTACCTGTCCAGCTAGGTTTTAGTGTTAGTTTATGAGGGTCCTATGAAAAACACGTTCACTCTCCTGTGAAAATTTAAAAAGTTTAATAAAGGACAATAGGAGACAAGGACTATAGAGCAAAGGTTATTATGGCCAGGTGCATCTTGGCACTGAGCCAAGACCATGCCGTCACCTTAGGGGATACCCCTTAAATACCTTTTCCATTACACAATCCTGTTGCATATTCATAGACCCTTATGCATATGCAAAAACTAGTTTACATTTTCCAGGAACTATTTTACATGGCCCATCCTTGGGTCTGCCTTTTTAGAGCATGCGTGTTTCTTGGCTGTGGTCTTGGCTCTTCCTTATCACTTCCAGTTTGGGCCTTGGTCCACACTGTCTTCAGATGGCGAGTGCTGATAGTTGGCATATCTGTAGCAGGTGTCCTCATCCTGTGTTCATTGAATGTTATCCCATCAAAGCAGGCATTTTAACACAAGCATAGCTATTTCACTACCATGTCTTAGCTTAAGTAACAGCAGAAATACAAACTATATCTTTATAACAAAGTTACTTTAACACCACACATATAAAATCCATTTTAATATCTGTGAAAAGCCAATATTATAATATGTATCTATAACAGTCCGCAGGAGATGGAGCTTGGGCTGTTGCAGGAGCGGCGGGAGCGGCACGCATCGGGGCCACCCTCGGGGCACCGCGCCCCCACATGTCTCCTCCCCCTGCCCTCACCACTGCTTTCAGCCCGTATGGGCTTTTCCCATGCCCTGATCCCTGTCCCCAGGGTAGGAGAAGGGCACTTTGGAGACCCCCCTCCCCCCAGGGTGGGTGGCGACTTTCGGTGCAGTCAGGGTTGGTTCAGGGCGTTGTGTTAGGCTCTGGGGTTTTTGGGTCACTGCTGGGAGTGAGTGCTGGTGCTGGGGCTGCTGGTGCCTCTGGACCTGCTGAGAAAGTGGCTCACCGCTCGCCATTGTCCTGCAGCGTGGCCATGTGGTCGCAGCCATGCGCTTGGTACTGAGCTCTCGCCGCAGCGGTTACGCAGGTTGCGTCTCTTGCCGCTTTTGCTGCTGTCTCACTCTGCTTTGCAGCTTCCCGCAGCTTTGTACAGTCCCTCCCCCCGTCGCCTCTGTCGCTGCTGCTCCGCTTTCACAGAGGGCAGGCAAAGGGGGAAAAACAGCGTTAGGAGGGGCTCTCCTGCATTGGGGGACCAGGGGCCACCCTCTGGCCTTCCTCCCCTAGTCCCGGCAAACTCACGGTTGTCCACTGATCGTGCAGAAGGCATCCACACGGCCAGCGCTATGGTTGCCAGGCGACAGGGTTTTCCAGTGGTAGGGCTGCCGGCTTCTCTTCCGGTTTCTGGTGCTGTGATGATGCTTCTGGGGTCTGGTGGATGCACGGGGTGGATTCCTGGATGCCATGACAGAGGCAATTCTGGCTGCTGCCTCCACGTGTTTAGCGTGGTATCTCTTTTCCCATGGGATGCTGTCTGTGCTCTGCTATTTTGAGATGATTTGGCTGGCAGGTCCTGCGTCACGTGGCGACGGCCATCCCTGGTGATCTGCGTTCAAAGCGCATGGCGTCTGCCATGTTGGGGTTTTTCTGCGGGCTGTGTCCACAGCGCATTACTGGTGGTACGGGGCGTGGAGCCTAAAGATGGCTTTTTCAGCTGTGGTATGGGCACCATCTCTCCTGCTGTTTCTGCATCCCGTTCGGCTTCTAAGTGCTCCAGACAGTTTGAGATAAACATTAGGAGTTTTAAAATGTCCATAGTGGCTTTCAGAGCTTATTGTTCATACTTTACTCCTCATTGAAGTAAGAGAAAAGTTCATATCTTAATGACTTGTTGTTCTTTTATAGAGATAAATCTGCCTGTTTCTTTGGTGGGGTTTTCCTTCTATTTTTCAGCTTTTTTGTTTCTTTGGCTCTTACACCATCTGGATTTCTAGCTTTACCAGCTTTTCTGTCTTTTGTTTCACACAGCTCTTTAGCTGTCCTTTTCTCACAGTTCTGGCTGTCGCTAGCTCTGGTTGCATTTTCTCACAGCTCTCAGCTGTGGCTCTCTGCTGTTTTGTCTCGTTCCTTTTCTCATGGCTTAGTTCCTTTCCTCACATGGGGTCACCAATTGTTGAAGTGTGTGGGGATGGAGAGATGACACACATCGGGGTTTTCATGAAGCAGAGAGACTTTATTGGTGTACATAGCCCTTTTTATAGGCTATCCTAAAGACTGTGTTCGAGTCTGATTGGTTACCACCCAGCTATTGACCAATAGCTACCTGCTTGCGTTCATATCTGGGACTGGCTCTGTAGCCAACCCCCTCCTCCTCTTATGAGGCATACAGTCCATCTTATGCCGTAATACCCTGGAGGATGTTATCAGGGATAAGTCATGGAAGAAATAAAGAACACTGCCCCACCTGTTTTTAACAGCTTATGAAGATGGTGATAGAATACATACTTTTGGTTACATCTTACATTGTAACCTAAGACAATCTTGCTCTCAAGGTGAGATGTTTATTGTTAGGTCAGGATCTCACCTCCCTGGATAACTCCAGAGATAACTTGCTACCAGACAGATGTCTGGCCTAGGTTATCTCACCAATTCATATGAGGGGGAAAATGCCCTGAGTTATGCACCAGCTGATAGAACAGATAAGCTCTTCTGTGGCAGACTGCAAGTCCCTCTACAGAGAGCATCCAGAGGAGAGCTGTGAAGATGGTGAAGGGCCTTGAGGGGAAACTGAGGAGTGGCCAAGGTCACTTGGTCTGTTCAGCCTGGAGGAGACTGAGGGGAAACCTCATTGCAGTCTACAACTTCCTTGTGAGGGGAAGAAGAAGGGCAGACACTGATCTCTTCTCTCTAGTGCCCAGTGACAGGACCTGAGGGAATGGCCTGAAGTTGTGTCAGGGAAGGTTTAGGTTGGATATTAGAAAAAGGTTCTTCCCCCACATGGTGGTTGGGCATTGGAACAGGCTCCCTAGGGAAGTGGTCACAGCACCAATCCTGACAGACTTCAAGAAGTGTTTGGACAATACTCTCAGGCACATGGTGGGATTCTTGAGGCTGTCCTGTGCCAAACCAGAAGTTGGATTTGATGATCCTTGTGGGTTCCTTCCAACTCAGGGAATTATTCTATGATTCTATGAATTCCAAATTAATGGGATGTTCCTCATTTTAACAGCTTCTTATCCTTTTGGAGCCTTTGACTGCCTTGTCAATTGTGAAGGAACACAAACAGTACCTTAACTGCCATCTGAGTATGAAAATGGGTCAGTGTCATGAGTGGAGTGGAAGCTTCAGACAAAGTTTATTAAAGAAACCCTGCCACTGAGTCACAACGTGCCAAGAAGACCCCCCTTGCTTTCAAAACTCCTTAGACAGAGGAGCCTGAGCATGGCATCTTGGCCTCAGACTATCAACAGTTTGGGTTTTGCAACTTTTTCCTGCTAGTTCTAATGATGGCAAATCAGATATATTTGTATAAAAATTATTAATTATTAAGACAAATGAACAGACAAAAGATAACTGATGAAAGATCTTAATCAGAATTACTGCACAGTATAAAACTAAAAGAACTACTAGTAGATTATAGTATAACATAAAATAGTGCACTATATCAAAGTACCTATATTAAAGCTAGCAAAATAAATAGTATGGATTAGGAGTTGAACATAACTTACCACTGAAATGACAATAATGTAAACAGATTCCTTCACTTGATCCCTTGGAAAGTAACCATGAAATAGGTGTCCCCACTCATGGGAGAAACTCCATCCATTTCCAGGAAAATGTATAGAACATTTCTGCTTTGTTGAAGTTTGGTGTGGCTTTTACAGTTGTAAAGCGAGTGTCTGTCGCTGTCGAGGCGGTCACGACATAAAGCAGAGACCACAAGCAGTCTCAGTTGGCAACACTTTATTATTGAACATGGCTGATTTTTATACACTTTCCAATTGTTTATGCTTCTTCTATCTTTACTATTGGCCACAATAAATCAACATAATACTATTGGTGAGAAGTTATAGTGACTTAACTAACTTTCTAAAAATGCTTCATCCAGCTGCAAAGTTCTATCTTTCTTCTCTCTGTCTCCTTGGTTACAGCCTTGGAGAGAGCTCCTTATCAGTTTCTTCTTACTTCTCAGCTTCTTCTCGCTCCTTTAGCTAACAGGCCCGCTGTTAGCCCCTTCTACAAGTGTCTGTCAGCCAGAAATTCAACTTATCTTGTCAAATCTCACTTCAAAAGTAAGATGCTTATCGGCAGTTGGGAGATGCCAGACCAGTGTTAACCCCATGGTGCCAAAATAACTCACTACAAGACAGCTTGTCCTGTTCGAGTTATCTGCCTGGTTAACAATCAATAGATAAGCTCATGTGGATAGTGAGATGCCTTGCTACAGTCAGATAAAAATGGTGAGTCACAGCTCACTGAACAAGAGGTTAGTCACTGAACACCATCTTAGTGATGCCACTCATGTCTCTTTGGATCTGCATCACTCAAAGAAAAGTTACAAATGAGTGTTAGAGGAATGCTTCAGATTGTTATACACAGCTGGAAACCTTACTTGTAATTCCAAAAACTTAGACTGGAGATCCAAGAAAGTGAGTGCAATTTATATTGTGTGTTTTCTAATACTTCTTCACGGCAGCTCAAGGAAAGCAAACCTGTAGTCTGGCTGCTTGGAGGTGGTTGAGCTTTAAGTAATTCTGCCTTATGAGTTTGCAGGATGCCTGAAGAAAGAGTTTAATCCTAAAATACTTTTATAAATACCACCTGAGTGACAAATATAAAGAACAGATGGAGGACCACAAAATAAGTCTGAGGCTTCTCATTGGAGTGATCACAAATCAGACAGCTAATTAAGTTATAGTGCCTTGTTTCAGAAATCAGACTTGCTATGCTAAATAATCTTGAGCTATTTCACTGTTTTGGTTCAAGTGGAGTGTCTAGACTTTAGGCCACTTTGCCCTTGTGACCACTAGTGTATAATTGTGGCTTCCCACTTGTATGCTAATACCTGGATTTAACTTTAGCTTAACTGCTCTAAAGCTGAGCTATTTTAAAATCTGTTTTGAATATGATAAAAAAGATGGATCTTTTTAGAGACATAACAATACAATGTTCAGGGGAGAGCTTCAACTTCCAATTGTGTAGCGATAGTCTTGTCACAAGGAGAGCTAAAACATTGGGTGTATTGACTTCAAAATCTATTCAGTTGTTGGATTGTTGTGTGTTTGGGGTTTTCTTTAGTAGTTACGAGCTAAAACATTAAAAAAAAACAAAACAAAACACCACCAAAAAACCAAAACTGAGGCAATGAAATCCAAACAGATTCAATGTGTGATCAAGCAACTTCCTTTTTATTGAGTCACCTGGTATAGTTTGGGCATCAGAGATAAATAGCTCCCAAATACAGAAATGTGAGTCTTAATTGAATGCATTAAGCTTGTAAGGTTTTTTTATACAATTTCTACTTTTGATCTTAGGTCCTTTCAGTTATCTTGATGATGTCCCATTTAAGATAGGAGACAAATTCAAAACCCCAGCAAAGGTTGGATTACCCATTGGTTTCAGCCTGCCTGATTCTTCTCAGCTTGTCAGAGAAGCCCAGGTAAGTGATGTGTTCTGCCTTTCTGCTCTCTTCCCCCTGGTGCTGTAAACTGCAAGTAGTCACAGTTTACACGTGTTCAAATGCTAGTCTTGACGGTCCTGTAGTGTCATTTTGTATGCCAGGCAGTAGTTGCAGAAGATCTGTTAGAATGTATAGAAAAATTAAAGTATGATAGGCTGTGCAAAAAGCTTCTACTTTTAAAAGAACCTAATAACATTTATTTTAGTGTATCTACTTCAAAAAAGTACAGCGTTTTTGTTGTGGAGTCCTGGTTTAAAAGACAGGTGTTTGCCAAGGAAGGTGGGAACCTTCCTGAAATGGAAAATATTACTCCCTTCCCTCCAAATTATTATAACTTTAAAATTACATCACTTTCAGGCAAGGATATGTGAAAAGGAATAACATTTCTTTACTAGAATATATTAACAAGATAAACAACTGCAGCAACAACAAACAAAACCAGAAACCAAATAACAGCCTTCCCTCACCCATCAAGCAATTTCCTCTTTTCTATAGTTACGACCACAACCAGTAGGAGTGCTGGTGGGCCCTGGCGAAGTGACGGTTTCAGTGACTTTCTTGCAGCCAGCAGGGAACGCTACCGAGTCCTGATGAGGCAGGACAGGTGCAATGATTCCCCCCGCGGCTGCAGGGGGTGCTGTGGCGCAAGCGCAGCATCCTCATGGCAATGGCAGCTTGGGCAAGGGGGTAGACAGGAGATGGCTCTCATTGCAAAACTCACAGGGAGCAGCCAGTCTCAGTACCCCTCTGGGTGGTGAGCTGAACTGGAGTACTAGCCTCAGAGCAGCGGGCTGGAATAGCAGAGGCAAGCAGACCTGGGGCAGCAAATCAAAGTGTAGCAATAACCCTGTCACGGTGGCAGAAACAGTGAGGGCTGGGTGGATTTGTGGGGGGGAGGTCGAGCTCAAGTGTAGCAAAAATCCCAGAGCAGCGGGGGGCAGGCAGGTCTGATCAGGCAGCAGTTGATGTCAGCAGCCATTACCAACAGCAAAAAAACCCCCCCAGACTCCGGCAGCAAACCACAACGCAGCCCCATCTAGGGAAAGAGAGATGCCCACTCCCCACACCACATGCTCTCCCTTCTGATTGCCAAGAGAGCAGGGGCTGAGCCCAGCCTCTGACCCCCAGCCAAATTTCGGTTAGCACATCCCCCCCCCCCCCCCCCCCCCCCGACCTCTTGCAGTATCTCTGCTCTTCCCAAGAGAAACTCCCCAGTCAGAGCGGTCACTCCCCAGCTAAGAGACTGCAACAACTGCACCCCTTCCTCTCTCCTCCCCCAGGACCATTTCAATGTTATTCCAAGATGTCCAGCTAGGCCTTTTGTCTCTTAAATACCATTCATTCATCATCTCTGGGGCAACAAATGGGAAGAAAATTTCCTGAGAGAAAGAAAAGGAAAAAAAAAAGGCCTAACCCCTAACAGGTCTAAATGTTGCCCCGACTAAATCTGAATAGCATTTTTAAGAGGCAAAGGCTAAGAACTGATACACCCATGCTATGGTATATTTACAGAATCTTGTTTGAGGGTAACAAGCCTTTATATAACCATAATTTATGTGTTCTCACAATTGTAGGATGAAGAAATAAATTTTCAGTTCTTGTTTTCTGTGGAGTTCTGAGTGGGAATTCTTTTCCAGCTGTAGGGTAAACAGGTTACAGCATGGTACACAGATGGCTTCCAGGTCTTTGAGAAGCAGGTCTTTCTTACTATAAACTCATAGTAGCATAAAATCAATGGCTTTAAAGTAAATGTTGAAAATCTAATCTCCAAATGCAGGTTATGATACAAGAAGTCTAATTGAACTATATTTTCTCATTTTGGATCCATGATTTTCCTTGGCAGTCCAAACTGATGTTTGTTTTCATTTCAGTTGTGACAGATAGTTCTGCTTTTTTTCTTCCCTTTTTTTCTTTTTTTAATTTTTTTTCTGCCCTGCAACTCATCCACTGGAGAGCTATCTCAATTACCCTACATCATGGCTTTTTCATTATAACCATTAAATGAGTACCTGATTATCTTAATATACATATTTCCACCCAGTTAAAGTGGTGTGGAAGAGCTAAAGGCAACTAGTGTCATATTGCTAGCTTCATTGTGCTATGTTTCTATTTTCCTGCCATGCTGAGGCTCAAGTATAATATGTCCAATTGGACTGAAGTATCCTGCATAATAGGATGCAACTATGTAGAATACGCATATTGCAGTGCAATTTGACATTTTTTACAGCTGTAGTGAGAGCTGTTAAAAAAATAAAAGTGCAAGGAAGCAAAATTGCACAAAACTATATATTTTTCTATAAATACCCCCTTTTTTAATATATAAAAAAAATGGTCAGTTTTGGTCCATGTATATAGTCATACCCACACACACACCCACACAAAACCCTGATAGCTCTGCTCAGATAGCAAAGAATGTATAATGAGTAGTCCTCGGTACTTCTGCCAGTGATTTGTTTTTCAAAGTTGCCTTGCTGATAAATTATGTATCACGTCTCTTGGAGTCTTAGAGCTAAGGGAATGGAAAACTGTTATGCAGTTAAGACAACAGGTCTCCAGGATCTCACTGGAGCCTGCTATAGGATAAGATGTGGTGCAACACATAGCAAGTCCCAGAAAAACTTAGTAGAAGCCTAGCAAGCCTTGCTGGTTTGTTGCTCTTTAGAGACAGGAATTTATATGACCTAGCATTCCCATGGCAAGAGCACTCCAGTTATGTGCCATTATCCTGGCAAGAGTATCTTATAACTTCTTGTGAGTCATGGGTTATATCTTGGACTTAACTTGTAGGCTGTGTTTTCTGAACATTTTTTTGTTATCTAAAGAGCATTTGAGGTTGTTCATTCTTACTAAGATATTAAAGCTTTAAGTAAATTTAGTCTGTTCAGAATGTTGTCCTTTCAACCAGGCCACTACTATAACCAGTAAACTGATAGTGAATAGCTTATAAATGCCTTCCTGTGCTAACTTGGCCCTGAAGGAGTTGATGTTAAATGGGAAAAGCTTGTGAGATCTTGTCATGCCAGTAACTGCATCAAAATTTGCTACTGCAGTTCGTTGTCATCATCGGTGTAGCCAGTATATGCCCTTTGCTGGTGAGCCACTGGCACTGAACTAATACCAATACCTCTTAAACTAGTGAGTATAAAACTATAATATGAAGTCCCTAAGAAATATATTAGGGAGAACTGAGTAATACTGTATTGGCATATTGGCCTTTGGATGAAAAAAAAAAATACTCTGCTGTACTCTTGAATGACTTGTGGAACTTGTGGACAGGAGGTAGTTTAGTGATGCTAAATCTGGGTATGGCTATCTAGTAGGCTTGCTACATCTGTACTCTTGGGGGGAGAGGGTGGGAGAGCTGTGAAACTGATAAAATGATCTTGGGATGATGTCCTGGTTTAAAGGACAGGTAACTGCCAAGGAAGGGAGGAACCTCCCTTAGAAAGGAAAATGTGACCCACCCCATCCCCCCCCCCAAATTATTATAACTTTGAAATTAAGGGACTTTCAGACAAAAATATGGGAAAAGGAATACCGTTCTTTACTAATATATCATACACAGAATCACACACAGAATCACTAGGTTGGAAGAGACCTTCAAGATCATCAAGTCCAACCCACCCAAACGCCTCAAATAAACCATGGCACCGAGTGCCACATCCAGTCTTTTTTTAAACACTTCCAGGGATAGTGACTCCACCACCTCCCCGAGCAGACCATTCCAGTACTTTATCACCCTTTCTGTAAAAAACTTTTTCCTAATATCCAACCTAAATTTCCCTTGGCACAGCTTGAGACTGTGTCCTCTCATTCTGTCAGTTGCAGCCTGGAGAAAGAGACCGACCCCCACCTGACTACAACCACCCTTCAGGAAGTTGTAGAGAGTGATAAGGTCACCTCTGAGTCTCCTTTTCTCCAGGCTAAACAACCTCAGCTCCCTCAGTCGTTCCTCATAGGGCTTCTGTTCCAAGCCCCTCACCAACCTCATAGCCCTCCTCTGGTTGTGCTCAAGCATCTCAAAATCCTTCCGAAACTGAGGGGCCCAGAACTGGATGCAATACTCAAGGTGTGGCCTCACCAGTGCCAAGTACAGGGGGAGAATGACCTCCCTGCTCCTGCTGGCCACACTATTCCTGATACAGGCCAGGATGCCATTGGCCTTCTTGGCCACCAGGGCACAATGCTGTCAACCAGTACCCCCAGGTCCCTTTCTGCCTGGGCACTGTCCAGCCACACCGTCCCCAGCCTATAACACTGCAGGGGGTTATTGTGGCCAAAATGCAGGACTCACCACTTGGACTTATTAAATGTCATCTTATTGGATTCCATCCATCCATCCATAGAACCATTCCAGATCTCTCTGCAGAGCCCTCCTACCTTCCAACAGATTGACACATGCTCCCAGCTTAGTGTTGTCTGCAAATTTACTAATGAAAGACTCAATGCCCTCATCTATGTCATCAATAAAAATATTAAACAGAACTGGCCCCAGCACAGACCCCTGATGGACACCACTGGTGACTGGCCACCAGCTGGATGCAGCACTGTTCACCATCACTCTCTGGGCCCAGCCATCCAGACAGTTCTTAACCCAGCAAACAGTGCTTCTGTCCAAGCTGTGGGCTGCCAGCTTTTCCAGGAGAATGCTGTGGGAGACCATGTCAAAGGCCTTGCTGAAGTCCAAATAGACAACACCCACAGCCTTTCCTGCATCCACCAGGTGGGTCACCTGGTCATAAAAGGAGACCAGGTTGGTCAAACATGACCTACCCCTCCTAAACCCATGCTGGCTGGGTCTGATACCCTGGCCATCCTGTAAGTGCTGCGTGATGACACTCAATATAAACTGTTCCATTACCTTACTGGGTACTGAGGTCAGGCTAACTGGCCTATAATTACCAGGATCCTCCTTCCCACCCTTTTTGTGAATGGGTGTCACATTGGCCAGCTTCCAGTCATCTGGAACCTCACCACTGAGCCAGGACTGTTGGTAAATGATGGAGAGCAGCTTTGCAACCTCATCTGCCAACTCCTTCATCACCCTGGGATGGATCCCATCTGGTCCCATAGATTTATGAACATCCAAGCGGCTCAGCAGTTCTCTAACTGCCTCCTCCTAGATAATGGGGGGACCATTCTGTTCCCTGGCACCATCAACCAACCCAAGAGGACAGTTGTCCTGGGGACAAGCCGTCTTCCCACTAAAGACTGAGGCAAAGAAGGCGTTAAGCACTTCTGCCTTCTCCGCATCTGCAGTTACCAAGTTCCCTCCCTCATCCAGTAGAGAACAAAGGTTGGTCTTACCCTTCTTTTTACCAATAATATATTTGTAAAAGCATTTTTTATTATCCTTTACCAATTTGCCAAATTAAGTTTGAACTGAGCTTTGGCCTCCCTGGTTTTTTTCTACATGCTCTAGCAACCCCCTTAAATACTTCCTGGGAGACCTGACCCTCCTTCCAAAGATGATACATCCACTTTTTATTCTTAAGTTCCTTCAAAACCTCATTGCCCATCCAGACGGGATGTTGGCCCCATCGACTCATCTTTTGGCATACAGGGACAGTCTGTTCCTGTGCCCTCAACATCTCTGATTTGAAGCACGCCCACCTTTACTGGACTCCTTTGTTTTTAAGGATTACTTCCCAAGGAACCCTCTGAATATGTCTCCTAAGTAGGCCAAAGTCTGCCCTCTGGAAGTCTAATGTAAAAGTCTTATTAACGTTCATCCTGATTTCATCAAATATCGACAACTCTATATGGTCACTCTGCCCGAAGCAGCTTCCAACCGCCATATCTCCCACCAGTCCATCTCTATTTGCAAACAACAGGTCTAACATAGTCCCTCCCCTGGTGGGCTCACTCACCAGCTGTGACAAAAAGTTGTCCTCCACGCACTCTAAAAACTTCCTGGACTCTATATATATCTGTATAATAAGGACAACAAACGACCACAACGGCAGCAATAACAAACAAAAACAGAATTCCAGTAACAGCCTTATCTTGGCTGCAGGCACTTCCCCTTCAGTGCATTTATGGTCACAGCCAGCAGGGGTGCTGGTGGCTCCCAGCTGAGCAGGGCAGGACAGGTGCGATGATTTCCCCGCAGCTCCAGGGGTCGCTGTGGCACGAGCTCAGCTGCCTCTCTCCATGTGGGCAGTGGAGGACGCACAGGCGGGAGAGATAGAAAAGGGGTTTCCTTTACAAACTCACCACAGGCCTGGTGCCCCTCCAGGTAGAGAAAGGAACTGTAGCAGGAACCTCGGAGCAGCGGCTAGAACAGCAGAAGAAGGCACGCCCCAGGGTGGCAAACAAAATATAATAGAAAACTCCACAGCCTTAGCAGGAGCCATGGCGGTCAGGTGGACATGGGGTGCTGGGTTAGAGTGTACTGGAAAATTCTGAGGCAACGGCAGAAAGCAGCGGGACTTGGCGGTGGCATAAAGCAGTGGGGCTTGGCAGCTGCATCTGGGCTTGTCCATATCAGCTGCCGCACGCAGCTGGGTAACATACCCTCAGGGAAGGGGGAGGGGATCAGGGTCCCAGGTTCTCCCCTGAGGCACCTGAATATATGGTGAGGGTCCTTTCCAGTCAGATCGGGTGTTACTAAGGTCCCAGGTCACCTTCTGGACTTAAGAACAAAGACTCACGCACGGTAAAGACGAAGCAGTCATGGGCTGCACTCTGGTATGTGTCCTGGTTTAGGGCAAATTTGGGAGAAAACCTCCAAAAGGGGCCCCCCCAAGAAAACAAACCCACACGACCCCTCCCCCCCAACCGGTTCAGGAAGGATTTCCTCAGAGAGAAGTGGAAAAAAACCCTGTTTATTTAACAGGCAAAGCACTCCCCAACACAAAAAAAAATGAACAATACCAGATGACAAAACTCATTCGCTGCTCTGAAGAGATGACAAATTCAGAAAATCTCTCCGGTGGGTGGTCACTCTCTTATCAGTCCCTCCGGCACTGGGAAAGGCTGCTGACCAGAGTAGGCCCTGGTAGGCTACAAAGTGCGAGCTCTCGGTGTTTCCCCGGGTCTCAGTCCGGAGCAGGTTTGAACAGTTCCAAAAAAAGGGAAAGAAAAACAGTCCAGGGAACTTCTGTGCCTCAGCTAGTTAAACTAACTAAACACCAATGGAGTGCCGTGTTCTGCCCCATCCATGCCCAGACACCACAGTGGAGGAGTGAGAGCAGGCTGATAACAAAACTCTGTGCTGCTTCTTCTCCCGGCCTTTGCTCTCAGAGCCAGTCTTGAAGGCACAGAATACAACATCCAGCATAAACAGAACACACGATTGGGGATGCAAGCATCATAACGTCACCCTAGGACATTCCACCCCTTATCCCCATATCGTCAACTTACTACCAAACATCATGCATTTTATTCATGTAAAAACTTCTAATGTTCCACCCAAAAAATTACAAGAAATACCCATTGTGCCCCTGTCACGTCTCCACTCTGGACCACTGAATCCAGGCCCCAGACTACAAAGCTGCAGGATTCCCCACTTTCATTTTACTCATTCAAAACTCCATTTTTCACTTGCTCAGACCTTCAACACCTAGACATTTCCTTCTATTTCATTTCTGTGTGGTTTAATGCAGAGGCAATGGCAGTAACATCCAACAAACAGTGATATTTGCATATCATTCTCACCACACAATCAGATTTCCATGAGCTACACATCGTGTTGTTCCATCTCTCTGCATTATCCACCCTGGGCAACCTGGTCCCTGAGCAAAGACAACACCACAAATGGGTTTGTCTGTACTCAAGGCAGAATTGACCCACACAGTCTTCCCTAACAAACCTCTGACATGTACCACTGGGACTTGATCTCCGTCTACTATATTCAGGGACTCAGACTGGGCAGGACCTGCTCGGTTGGTGGAACCTCAGGTGTTTACTAACCAGGTGGCCTTCGCTAAATGCTGCTCCCAAATTTTGAAAGATCCCCCACCCAAGGCTTTCAACTGGGTTTTTAACAATCCATTGTACCTCTCCACTTTGCCTGCAGCTGGTGCATGGTAGGGGATATGGTACACCCACTCAATGCCATGTTCCCTAGCCCAGGTGTTGATAAGGCTGTTCTTGAAATGAGTCCTGTAGTCTGATTCAATCTTCTCAGGGGTACCATGCCTCCAAAGGACCTGTTTTTCAAGGCCCAGGATGGTGTTATGGGCAGTAGTGTGAGACACAGGGTAGGTTTCCAACCATCCTGTGGTGGCTTCTACCATTGTGAGCACATAGTGCTTGCCTTGGCGTGTCTGAGGCAGTGTGATGTAGTCAATCTGCCAGGCCTCCCCATACTTGTACTTGGACCACCGCCCACCATATCATAAGGGCTTCACTCATTTGGCCTGTTTGATGGCAGCACACGTCTCACAGTTGTGGATAACCTGCGAAATACTGTCCATGGTTAAATCCACCCCTCGGTCTCATGCCCACCTCTCGGTGGCATCTCGACCCTGATGGCCTGAGGCATCATGGCCCCATCGAGCTACGAATAACTCTCCCTTGTCTTACCAGTCTATCTTTGACACCTCTATCTTTGCAGCCTGATCTACCTGCTCATTGTTTTGGTGCTCCTCATTAGCTCTACTCTTGGGGACACAAGCATCTACGTGGTGGACTTTCACAAGTAGCCTCCCTACCCTGGTAGCAATGTCTTTCCACTCTTCAGCAGCCCAAATTGGTTTTCCTCTACACTGCAAATTAGCTTTTTTCCACCTCTCCAGCCATCCCCACAGAGCATTGGCTACCATCCATGAATCAGTGTAGAGGTAGAGCTTTGGCCACTTCTCTCTTTCTGCAATGTCCAGGGCCAGTTGAACGGCTTTGAGTTCTGCAAGTTGGCTTGATCCTCCTTCTCCTTCAGTGGCCTCTGCGACCTGTCGTGTGGGGCTCCATACGGCTCCTTTCTACTTCCGATTCATCCCTAATATGCGAGAGGAACCATCAGTGAAAAGAGCTTAGTGTGTTTCCTCTGGTGGCAGTTGGTTGTATGCTGGAGCTTCTTCAGCCCATGTCACTTGTTCTTGTTCTTCATCCATGACACCAAAATTTTCACCTTTGGGCCAATTTGTAATTACTTCCAAAATCCCAGGGCGATTCAGTTTACCTATACGGGTGCACTGTGTGATAAGAGCAATCCACTTGCTCCATGTAGCACTGGTGGCATGGTGGGTGGAAGGAACCTTTCCTTTGAACATCCATCCCAGCACCGGTAGTCAGGGTGCCAGGAGGAGCTGCGCTTCTGTACCAGTCACCTCTGAGGCGGCTTGGACTCTTTCATAGGCAGCCAAGATTTCCTTCTCTGTTGGAGTGTAGTTGGCTTCAGAGCCTCTGTAGCTTTGACTCCAAAATCCTAGTGGTCGGCCTCAAGTCTCCCCAGGCACCTTCTGCTAAAGGCTCCAGGACAAACCATGGTTCCTGGCTGCAGAGTAGAGCATGCTCTTCACCTCTGGTCCTGTCCTGACTGGGCCAAGGACTACTGTATGAGCAATCTCCTGCTTAATCTGGGCAAAAGCTTTTTGCTGCTCAGAGCCCCAGTGGAAATCATTCTTCTTGTGGGTGACCAGGTAAAGAGGGCTCACGATCTGACTGTACTCAGGAATGTGCATCCTCCAAAAGCCTATGGCACCTAGGAAAGCTTGTGTTTCTTTCTTATTGGTTGGTGGAGACATAGCTGTGATCTGGTTGATGACATCTGTAGGAATCTGACGCTGTCCATCTTGCCACTTTACTCCCAGGAACTAGATCTCACGAGCTGGTCCCTTAACTTTGCTCTTTTTGATGGTAAAACCCGCTCCCAGGAGGATTTGGATGATTTCCTTTCCTTTCTCAAACACTTCCACAGCTGTGTTCCCCCACACAATGATGTCATCAGTATACTGTAGGTGTTCTGGAGCTTCACCCTTTTCTAGTGCAGTCTGGATCAGTCCATGGCAGATGGTAGGACTGTGCTTCCATCCCTGGGGCAGTCGGTTCCAGGTATACTGCACTCCCCTCCACATGAAAGGAAACTGAGTCCTGCATTCTGCTGCCAGAGGAATGGAGAAAAATGCATTGGCAATATCAATAGTGGCATACCACTTTGCTGCCTTGGACTCAAGCTCGTACTGGAACTCTAATATGTCTGGCACAGCAGCACTCAGTGGTGGAGTCACTTCATTCAATGCATGGTAGTCCACAGTCAATCTCCATTCTCCTTCAGGTTTACGCACAGGCCAAATGGGGCTGTTGAAGGGTGAGTGGGTTTTGCTGACCACCCCTTGGTTCTCTGGCTCTCGGATCATCTCATGGATGGGAATCACAGCATCTCGAATGGTTCTATACTGTCAGCAATGCACTGTGGAAGTGGCAATTGGTACCTGTTGCTCTTCTCCCTTCAGAAGTCCTACTGTAGATGGATTCTCGGAGAGTCCAAGCAAGGTGTTCAATTGCTGGATGCCCTCTGTCAGTACAGCTGCTATCCCAAATGCCCACCTGAGTCCTTTTGGGTCTTTGAAATACCCACTTCGGAGGTAATCTGTGCCCAAAATGCATGGGGCTTCTGGGCTAGTATTGTGTTTGTGGGGTCCCTCGTGTCAGGAAGGAATGATGAATCTGACTTCATGTTATTGGAAGGCTTGTCGCAGACATCTTTTCATTAAAAATATTTCCTTAAGATTTTTTCTTCCTGAGAAGCTAAGAGGCTTCAGGAACAAAATGTAAACAATGGTTATCTGCTGCTGTGGAATGCAACAGGTGCATCTGTGATTGGTCTCCTGTGCTTGTTTGTAATTAATGGCCAATCACAGCAGAGCTGGCTTGGACAGACAGTCTGAGGCAGCTGCCTTTGTTATCATTCTTTCTATTCTATTCTTACCTTAGCTAGCCTTCTGAGATGAAACTTTTCCTTCTATTCTTTTTAGTATAGTTTTAATGTAATGCATATCATAAAATAATAAATCAAGCTTTCTGAACTTGGAGTCAACATTGTCGTCTCTTCCCTCACCTGAAAACCCCTGTGAACACCATCACAAAGGCTAATTTATTTTTTTATGATACTGTATTATTTTAAAGAAAACTATACTAAAGAATACAGAAAGGATACTTACAGAAGGCTAAAAAGATGATAATGAAAACTTGTGACTCTTTCTGGAGCCTTGACACAGCTTGACCCTGATTGGTCAGTAAGTCAAAACAATTCACATGAAACCAGTGAAACAATCATATGTTGGATAAACCATCTCCAAACACATTCCACATGTGAGCACAACACAGGAGAAGCAAATGAGATAAGAAATTGTTTTCCTTTTTCTCTGAGGCTTCTCAGCTTCCCAGGAGAAAATCCTGGGTGAAGGGATTTTTCAGAAAATATGACTGTGACATGTCACCCTTTTTAGTATAAAGAAAATAAAAAGAGACTGCATTTGTAATTCTTCTGCTGGGCCCATGCAGAAGAGAGAACAAACACATGTCGGGAGGTTTATCCGTTGCCCATCAAAACGTCAATCAAGTGCTGCCGTAGAATGATCAAGAAGATTCTTTACCTGTAGAACATCTACTTCTATCATAACACTAAAACAAGGCTTACAATATAAGAAAATGCAAAAAAGCATGCAAAAAATCTTCATTGTTTCAAGTCCAAACAGCTGAGTTTCAGGAAAAGGTCCATTGACTGGAGATGTTGATCTTCGACATCTCTGAAGGTCCTTCTTGGTCCTGAAACAGCCTTGCAGAATCCTGAAACAAAGAACTGTCAAGGAAAGTCACCAACAATTATCAAAAATCCATTGATATTTATCAAACAATACTGAAACCTTTAATTGAACCACCTGGGCTGAGGCTGACTCGTGGCTTTCCAGCACTTTGAGCTTTTATCTCTTTCCACCTTTTTTTTTTTTCCCTTTTTTTTCTTTTTTTTTTTTTTTTTTCAGAAAGAACAGCAGCAGCAGAGGGTGTTTTGGACCCTGTGCCACTGGGCGGGACGGCGTCCCTGGCCCTGGTCCGGGTGGGTGGACCAAGGGCCTCAGACCTGGCCCACAGAACGGTTGCCCGGGCCCGGGGATCAAAGCCCCCAAACCTGGCAGTGGGCGGGCCAAACGGCCCAGACCTGGCCCGCAGGGCAGGGTCTTTGTTCTCACAGCCTGCCCCCACCACGCTGACAGTGCCTTGGCAACAGGAGTGACTGAACGCCTCCTCCCTCTTCCCCCAGAAGCACTGGTGCACGCTGGCAGCTGGGAAGGAGAAGTTTTCCCGGGGATCTCCATCCCAGATCTGGGGATCTTCTTTCCCCAGAACAAGCGAGCAACGCCTGCTGTCCGCTGCGCCTCTCGCCTTCGCGGTGCAAACAGTGTTCCCGCTTTCTGCTTCCCGGCACCACCTCCCCCCCTCCGGGTTTGAGGCCAGAGGCAGCACCTCTGAGAGCCACCTCCCCCACACCGCTGGCGCGCGCAGTTGAATCAGGCGTTCCGAGCCCCAGTGTGAAGCCCCCAACTACACGAAAATCGGCCTGCGAAAAACTCTTGTGTCCCAGAGAAACAGTGAGTTTCAAAGTGTTCAGCTGGGAGGCGCCTGCATACAGCTGTCGAGTGTGCTGCCTCCACTGAGGGACAGGCCGGTGGCAGGCTCCGACACAGACGCTGATGCGGAGGACAGAGTCCCTGAAGGCGGCGGAACCGCCGCTGGGTGCGGCAGGGGTGCGCGAGGAAGCGCTGCCCCGCTCTCTCTTGGTTCCGGGCAGGGCAGCACTGGCGCGATCTCTATCGCTGCGGGAGGAGTTGTCAGGCTGGGCGCCGGCACCAAATCGGATCGCGGAGCAGCTGCCGTGGCTTCCCCTGGATGCGGGGGGGACAGGGCAGGCGCACTCTACGGCACCACTAAACCATTGCTTAGCAACACGCCGGAATCTGCGAGGAGCATTTCCGGATGCAGTGGGAGCGGCGGAGGCGGCAGCGCAGGCGCGGTCTGCATCGCCGCTGAACTGTTGCTTAGCAACACACTGGAATCCACGAGGGGCAGTTCCCGAGATGGTTGGGAGCGGCGCTCGGGTCGGCATGGGAGGCGGCGGGGCCATGGGCAGCTCTCATCCCTGCCGGAGCGTTTTCGGGACCACACACAGCGACGGAGGCACGCCCCATCTTGATGACAGGCTGCCGTTGCTCACCGCTGCTGGCGATTGCGTTGCCTGGCAACCCGGGCGAAACAGCAAGAGACGGTGTTGCGAGCTGGAGGCCGGCGGCCGCCTCCCTCCGCGGGAGGGGCGAGACCGGCAAAGATGGCTCACACGCCCCACAGGGGAAGGGAGCGGGGGGAGGGGAAACAGCTCTTTTTGCCCATGCTCCAGAGAGGCAGAAAAAATCTTCTGAGCCGTGGGCAAAACGGCACCCCCCCACGGTGCGGGGGAGCTGGAACCAGCAGTTCCTGTCCTTGGATGGATTCTTCTCCTGCTGGCTCTGGCGGGGGGGCTGGTAGTCCCCCGCATAAGACGAGGTGCCCCCCCCCCCAAGGGGGTTCTCTTCCTCAGAACAGAGAAAAGAGCTGCATACGCTGGAAAAATTCGACACATGCCCTCACCCCGCTCATATTTCTCCCCAAAATAGAGATCCAATGTCTGCCAGGCTCTCAGGTCCAGTGAGGACCTCCTATCTGTGAAAAACCCATTAAATTTTGCCCATCTGAAAAACTCATAGATATGTCTCTTCACCATATGAATTCTGTTCTGCAAAGCCCAAAATCTCCACATCCAAATAATGTCCTCCTCTGACAGAGAAAATTGAACTTCTGTTTCTGAAGGCACCTCTTCCCAACTGTCCCCCCACATTTTGTGTAGGACAGTATTGTCAGGAGGGGAAGAGTTAACAGTACCTTGCGACAGTGTCCAGTTTCAGCAAGCTGGTCAGCATAGGAATTCTGTGAAGGTCTCCTGACATGCTGGCTGGGAAAATTCAGCAGATCTTCTGCGTGTTTAGCCTTGGCTGTGAACTCTGCCTGATATCAGGGTCTTGGTTCTTCAGCTTCAGGCTACAGCCAACGTCTGGGGTCACCATTTATTGTATTTGCGGGGTGCCCAGATGAAGGAGGGAATGATGAATCTGACTCCATGTTCTTAGAAGGCTAATTTATTATTTTATGATACTATATTATTTTAAAGAATACTTAACTATACTAAAGAATACAGAAAGGATACTTACAGAAGGCTAAAAGGATGCTAATGAAAACTCGTGACTCTAGAGCCTCAACACAGCTTGACCCTGATTGGTCAATAAGTCAAAACAATTCACATGAAACCAATGAAATAATCACCTGTTCAATAAACAATCTCCAAACACATTCCACATGTGAGCAAAACACAGGAGAAGCAAATGAGATAAGAATTTGTTTTCCTTTTTCTCTGAGGTTTCTCAGCTTCCCAGGAGAAAATCCTGGGTGAAGGGATTTTTCAGAAAATATGACCGTGACAGGCCAGTCACAATAGGATGTTTCTTCCACTCATTTCCAGTCAGGCTCACATCAGCTTCCACCAAAGTAAAATCCTGTGATCCCCCTATCACGCCAGTGATAGAGACAGATTCTGACCCCACATGTCTTGATGGGATTAATGTGCTTTGCGCACCAGTATTGACCAAGGCTTTTTATTTTTGTGGTTCTGATGTGCCATGCCAATGAATCCACACAGTCCAGAAAACACGGTTTTCCCTAGCCTCTACCTGGCCAGAGGCAGGGCCCCTCTAAGCCTGGTTATCCCTCTTTCCTTGGGCATATGTCTTAGAGGTTCCTTCAAGGGGATTGGACATGTCATCATCATACCTGGCAGTTCAGCTATGGGCAACTGGAGCTGCTTTCCTTTTGCTGGAACTTCCTCTCTGAGTCTTGCCTTCCTTCAATTCATGTACCTGTTGGGCCAGAGCAGCAGTAGATTTTCCATCCCATCTCTTCATATTTTCTCCGCAATCACGCAGGTAGAACCACAGCTCAGCTCGTGGGGTGTACCTTCTCGCTCCATCTGGGGAACATCTGCATTGGATACCAGAACCTCTGATCTGCACTGCCAAGATTTGGAGAAGGTCTTCTTTAATCTCCTCTCTGAGCTTCTTATGATTCACCTCTATCCTGTCTTCTAATTTCTGCAGACATATTTCCACCGCTGCGATTCTGGCATGTGTTGGGCCATGTACAGCATCTGCATATGCTTGGAGCTTCTTCGCCACATCAAGCACACTCTCATCCCTGTCATCCCACTTCATTATTGCTAAAGCAGAAGCATATTCCTGTGGCCCAAGTCATACAAGTTTTCGCCACATCACAGATGTACATGGTACCAAGTCTGGATTCCTAGTTGTTATGTCATCTGAGAAGACAATCTCTGCCACTCCATTTCTCTCAGGTGTTGGATCCCTTGTTCAATAGTCTTCTGTGGCATTCACATTCTCTGAAAAAATTCATTTGCCCAGGATTTTTCTCCTGGGAAGCTGAGAAGCCTCAAGGAAAAGGAAAACAATTCTTATCTCATTTGCTTCTCCTCTGTTTTGCTCATGTGGAATGTGTTTGCAGTTTGTTTACCCACAGGTGATTGTTTCATTGGATTCTGGTGTGAGTTGTTTTGACTCTTTGGCCAATCGGGGCCAAGCTGTGTCGAGACTCTGGAAAGAGTAACGAGTTTTCATTATTATCTTTTTAGCATTTAGTAAGTATCCTTTCTGTATTCTTTAGTATAGTATAGTATTCTTTAATATAACATAGTATTGTAAAATAATAAATTAGCCTTCTGAGAACATGGAGTCAGATGCATCATTCCTGCCTTCGTCGGGGCAATCCCAGCAAATACAATAGTCTTCCACTGTGTTTGCTGCATATAGAGATCGTCTGCACACAGGTATCTTTGTGCAACACTTTCCAAGACCCGTGCCCAGTCGCTGTGAGGATTAGCCCTCCTCATCATTCCTTGGTCAATGATGGGATCATGGGACAGGGATCCCAAATGCCTCGCTTCAGTGACATCCAGAATTGTAGCCTCGCCTGCAACATCCCAAAGACAGACTAACCAACTAATTATGGATTCATCAGGTCATCGACTATAATCCTTACTTAGGCCCCGAAGGTCCTTCAGGGAAAAGGACTCAATATTAGCTTCTGATCTTGTGCCAGTTGCTTTGACTCCTGATTTTATGTCAGGAAGTGTTAAGGCTCCTTCTCTTGCATCATCATCCTCCACTGGTCAATTGGTCTTGTCTGTGCACTTTCCGCTTCTCGTGCTAGTAGCAACAGCCATTGGTTGAGGCTTATTGTCTGGTTTAGCTACTGGCTTCGTAACTGGGGTGTTGGCTGCACCTTGAGTGACTGGGGTAGCTACTGATTTATCTCCCTGCCCCCCCTTCCTCTGTCTGCTGCCCTACAGTATCTAGAAGCGTGCAATAAGCATAGGCCAGGGCCCAGCTTATTGCAATGATCTTTTTCTCCTTAGGGTCATCATGGCACTTCTCTTTCAGGTATTTCCCCACCTCAGCTGGGTTCTGAATTTGTTCACGTGGAAAGTCCCAGACTATAGGGTCAGAAAATTCCTTCAGGATTTGGCCCATATCCTCCCATTTCCCACACCACCCAGGATTTTCCACACCTGGGTCTACTCCTGGGTCAGGGGTCTCATCAGCCCATCTAGAATCTCAGCCCTCATTATAGAGAAGCTGCAGACTGTATAGAAGAAGCTTACCAGATTAAATACCAGAAAGATGGTGTCTTTAACATTCAGGGGAAACTGAACATTCTCCAATAGGGAGGTAACAGATTCAGAGGAGAAGAAGGAAAGCAAAGGCTGAAAAGCCTCATCCCCTGCTCCTCCTCTAACCAACTGGGTGCATAACCATAGGTATGAACCATTCATACCTGGAACAGACCCCAGCACCTTTATAAACTTCCTACAAGTCATTACCTCCAAGCCCAGCCCGTTAACTATTCTAATCAGTGCTCCTCTACTGCAAAAACTATGTATTAGGGACAATACCGGAGCTATTTCTGGATAAGAAAATAAACCTAGGGACCATAGACATATTAAGACCTCAAAAAAACCTAGGGACCAGGAACACATGCAAGCCTTCACCCCGAGAGACATTATGAATTCAAACAACATGGCTACTAACTGCTCTATACCAACAGAGAGTAATTGCAACCAAAATACAATTAGAAAAGGGTTTTTTTCCACTCTCTCGAGCCACGTGTTGGGCGCCAAAAATTTTTCCTAGTTTGAGGCAAATTTGGGAGAAAACCTCCAAAAGGGGCCCCCCCAAGAAAACAAACCCACACGACCCCTCCCCCCCAACCGGTTCAGGAAGGATTTCCTCAGAGAGAAGTGGAAAAAAACCCTGTTTATTTAACAGGCAAAGCACTCCCCAACACAAAAAAAAATGAACAATACCAGATGACAAAACTCATTCGCTGCTCTGAAGAGATGACAAATTCAGAAAATCTCTCCGGTGGGTGGTCACTCTCTTATCAGTCCCTCCGGCACTGGGAAAGGCTGCTGACCAGAGTAGGCCCTGGTAGGCTACAAAGTGCGAGCTCTCGGTGTTTCCCCGGGTCTCAGTCCGGAGCAGGTTTGAACAGTTCCAAAAAAAGGGAAAGAAAAACAGTCCAGGGAACTTCTGTGCCTCAGCTAGTTAAACTAACTAAACACCAATGGAGTGCCGTGTTCTGCCCCATCCATGCCCAGACACCACAGTGGAGGAGTGAGAGCAGGCTGATAACAAAACTCTGTGCTGCTTCTTCTCCCGGCCTTTGCTCTCAGAGCCAGTCTTGAAGGCACAGAATACAATATCCAGCATAAACAGAACACACGATTGGGGATGCAAGCATCATAATGTCACCCTAGGACATGGTGGCAGCGAATTCTTCCTGCGGTAGGAGCAACTTGACCATTTCCCTCCAATCCTAAGAGCAGGAGAGAGAGAAGAGCTGAGTCTAGCCCCTCACCCCTCAGCCAAAACCTCCTGGTATCTTTGCCCTTCCCAAAGAAAGCCCCTCATCTAAGAGGCTGCAGCTAGCTGCACCCCTTGCCCCCACTTTGGCCTCTTGTTTTGTCTCTCTTAAGTACCAGTTATTATTTTCTCTTAGGCAACAGATGGGAGAAAATTCCCTGAGAGAAAGGAAAAAAACCCCCAATCTTTTAACTTCCAACAGATGGTCAGTAGCTCTACAGTAAAACTAAGTGTAAGAAGGAGGCAAAATATGATACTTTAATCTAGACTATAGACAGGTTTTAGTGCTAGAGACAAAATGGACTATTTCTGAGGTCTTTTGGTTTTGTCAGTCTGTAAACCTACAGACAAGATATTCTGGGAAACAAGAGGTGCTGGGAAAAATTTATGTCTGTCAACGGTAATTCATGTAGCTCTTATTCTGTTACTTATGTTGCTGTTAGAAGTAGTGGCTATGATCATGATATAATTTATCTTTTTTCTCCTTTCCTTTCCCTTCCACCCCTGGCCAGTATGACTTTTCACTGGAAAAGAAAACAATTGAATGGGCTGAAGATATCAAAAGAATTAAAGCTGCCCAGAGAGAAGCTGAACACAAGGCAGAAGAAGCAATAGCAAAATCAGAAGCAGCTTCAGAGGACATCACCAAAATGGGGTTCTCAGAGGGACCTTGCCCTGAAGTCACACCTCTTCCTATTAACCCCATCCTTGCTAGCCTGCAGCACAATAATATTCTTACTCCCACACCAGCAAACAGCAGTGCTGTGAAGCAAAAGGTTCTTAGTCCACCTCATCCAAAAGCAGACTTCAACCCAGCTGATTTTGAATGTGAAGAAGACCCTTTTGACAAACTGGAATTAAAAACTATCAATGATAAGGAAGAACTAAAAAATATCCTGGAAATTCATGTTGGTACTACTAGGCCAATTGTTGCCCAGGTATTTGATAATACTTTGCCCAAAGTAGAGTCTGAGTCTGTGTTGCAAGATGAGAAAGTTCTGACATCCATAGAAAGGGCTACATTGGACTTCAAACCCCTTCACAAACCAAATGGCTTTATCACTTTACCACAGTTGGGAAACTGTGAAAAGATGTCCTTGTCTTCCAAGGTGTCCCTGTCCCCTATCACTTCAGTGAGCAACATCAAATCCCTGTCCTTTCCTAAACTTGACTCTGATGAGAGTGATCAAAAATCATCAAAGCTTATGAGCACTTTCCACAGCACTACCTGTCTCCGCAACGACACTTTTCTCAGCTCTTTGCAGACCTGTGCTCAGAGTAAAACCAGTGAACTGAATGGACACCATATGGTGGGTCTTTCTGCTCTAAATGAGGACAGTGGCATGGAGACATCAACATTATCCTCTTCATCCAGACTGCCTTCCCTGGCTGCATCAACAGTTTGTACAGAAGAATCATCTCAAAGCACAGCGATTATGGTAAACACACAGTGGATTAGAGTTGGGGTTGCTGGGGAGATGTGGAGTTTTGAAGGTGCAGAGACAGATGTTGCTTCTAAAATGTCCTGTGGTTTTAGGTTCATTTAATGGGAGAGATGTGTAGATCATGTGTGGTAGTTCCTCTTCATTTATGTTGCAAATTGATCAATTAAACAGCTCTTCATGTTGGCAGTTCTGAACCTCAGATTATTACTTCACACGTTCCCCTAAATCTGATATTTTTAGACCAGTTCTGGTGATTTTGCTTTCAGCTTTTTGTTACTTGTTCATAGTTGCACACCACTGAGATAAGCATATGAGATCTTTGTACAATCTTGTGTTTTGTCTTATCCAACTGAGATATATAAGATTCTGAACTGCTCTTAGGTTTTGAATTAAATCTCTTCTAGATTTGTTCTTCAGTTTGCTTATATATTAGCTGGAAATAATGGAAATGCCAGCTTTTCAAGGAATAGATGCAATCACAAATTAAAAAACACATGTGCTTTGTCACTTGGGAGAAAAAGTGCTTGCAGTTAACCTGGAGTGAAAGAATTGTCTTTTTTTTAACGTTTAATTTATTTATTTTCTTTGTGAGATACTTTTTAAAATTTACCGTCCTCCTTGTAAAGGAGGGGGCAAGGATTGCTTTCTGAATACTAAAAGCAGTCTGGAGGAAAATCTTGGATCACTTATGTTACAGTTGGTTGCTGTACAGCTCTGAGACAGGAATTTCATGTTTCATTTCTTCAAACTGGTAGCAAGTTCCAAAATTATTTTGGGGACACAACTTCACACCAGTTATTGTCTAGGAATAAGAGCAGAAATTTGAGTAAGTGTTGAGGTTAGACCCCAGCTAGCAACGAAGCTCCAGGCAGCCACTCGGATCATTCCCCTGCCAGCGGGAATGGAGAGACAATCAGAAGCAGACAAGCAAAAAAGGCCTTGATGCTGTGCAAATGCTATTCAGCAATAACAAAAACATATCTATGTTATCAACATAGTTTTCTGCACAAATCCAAAACATACTAGTCCATACTAGCTCCTGTGAAGAAAATTAACTCTACCTCAGTCAAAACCAGTACATTCCACCCCTTATTCCTGTTTTGGTGTGAAAACACAGGTGTCTGTTAAGGAAGGCAGGAGACTTCCTTAAAATAATGTAAATCCCCTCCATCCGAATTATTATAATTTTGAAATTAAGGAGCTCTCAGGCAAAGATATGGGCGTAGGAATAACAGTTCTTCATTAGAAAAGAAAATTAAAATAAAATAAAATAAAAATGCAGTAACACAAAAACAATACTGACAGAGTCAGAATATGACCTGACACCCTGTTGGTCAGGGTGTTGGTAGCAGTCCAATTAAGTGGTGGCTGCAGTCCTCCTGGAGTGACAGATGTGGTTCTGTTGAAGCAGTGATCTTGTAGAAGGGTGTAGTTTTCCTCTGGAGATCCAGTGGTGGTGTAGATGGGCCTGGTCTTCCTCTGGGAATCCAGTAGGGAAAGGCTTCCTGTGCTGTTCCAAATCTCAGATTATGTCTAGGTAGGAATGCTTGGCTCCTCCCCCTGAACAGACCATCATACAATGGGATGATGTAATTTTATCAGTCATGCAGTGAGATTCAATGGCCAATTAACAGAAGATATTTCCCCAGAGAGAGGCTTGGTTGTGGAAGAGATAAAGAAAGCTGCTCCACCTGGTTTTAACAGGTGGCCCAATTAACAGAAGATAACTGCCCCACCTCTAACAGAAGGCAATAGAATACACACCCCCAGCCATATCTTCCATTTCTATCCTAAGACAATTCCACAGTGTTTACATAATGTGCAGGTCCTACACTATCCAATACAAGCTCATTAACCACCCCACTCCTTCCCATTCTTTGATATAATACACAGATATCATTCCCTTAGTCTGCAGGTCAGGACACTGCTGCTTTTAAGGCTTCTCTCCTCCATTGGTTCATGTGGTTTCTGTTTGTCCTGGTTTCAGCTGGAGTAAATTTCTTCTCAGTAGCTGTTACAGTGCTGTGTTTTGGATTCAGAATGAGAATGGTGTTGATAACACATCAGTGTTTCAGTTTTTTGCTAAGTCATGTGTATCCTTAGTCAAGGACTTCTTTTTTCCTTGTCTCGTGCTCTGCCAATAAGGAGATTTGCAAAAGAAACTGGGAGGGGGTATAGCTGGGACAGGTAACTCAAACTGACCAAAGGGATATTCCAAACCTTAGAACATCATGCTCAGTATATAAACTGCAGGGAGTTACCCAGAAGGGCAGCCAATCTGGGTTCAGGAAGGAAGGGGGGGGGGTGTCTGGCATCGGTCAGCAGGTGTTGAGTAATTGCATTTTGCATCACTTGTTTTTTCCCTTTTTATTATCATTATCATCATTTGCCATTGTCGCTGTATTTTACTTTATTTTCAATAATTAAACTGTTCTTTTCTCAAGTTGCAAGTTTTACTTTGATTCTTTTCCCCATTCCACTGGGGCAGAATGGGAGGGGGAGGTTGAGCGAGTGGCTGCATGGTGTTTAATTTCCAGCTGGGCTTAAACCATGACACTGTTATAGTAATTCCTGTAACATACAATTCAAATAATGTCTGGCAACAATTTAAAGGTATATCCATTACAATCTCCACCCCTGGTCCTTTTGGGCCAGGTTATAGCGTTTAACATTGCAATGAACTCCCCTTGTTTCCAGCCTGGCTGCAACCAGGGGTTTCCTGCTAGAGTCCACCATTATTAGTCCCCATCATAGTCCTCTATGGCTGCAGGGAGACAGCTTCCTCACCATGGTCTGCACCACAGACTGCAAGGAATCCTTGTTTCCCCTGCTCCAGCATGGGGTCCCTCCCATGGGAGACAGTCCTCCACAAACTTCTCCAATATGGGTCCTTCCCATGGGCTGCAGTTCTTCACAAACTGCTCCAGTGTGGGTCCCTCACGGGCTCGCAAATCCTGCCAGCAAGCCTGCTCCAGTGCTGGCTTCTCATGGGATCACAGTCTCCTTTGGGTATCCACATGCTCCTCTGTGAGGCTCCTCCACAGGCTGCAGGTGGATCTCTGCTCCTGTGTGGACTCATCCATAGGTCACAGTCCCTTCAACTCTAGTTCACACTGGAGTTCTAGCCTGTTCATTACAGCAGCAGTGCCCTGGCAATCTGCCAGCCCAGGCATATCACCATTGCTGTTATCTAAACACTCCCAGGCACAATACAATGAGGTGATGAGTAGCACAGCACTACAGCAAGCAGACAAAGCAAAAACCAGCCACTAGTGAGCACTAGACTCTAAAACAGTCAGGCAAGCAAGCCCATGGCAAGCGCAGGACCCTGCCAATTAATAAACAGCACTAACAGCTATAAATTTGTCCTAGCACATTCCAATCAAATCTGTTATCTTGAACCCTTTGATCCCCATGTTGAGTGCCAAAAAGGACTGTTGTGGTTTAACTCCAACCAGTAACCAAGCCCCACACAGCCATTTGCTCATTCCCCTGCCAGTGGGATTGTGGAGAGAATTGGAAGGGTAAAAGCTAGAAAACTTGTGAGTTGAGATAGACAGTTTACTAGGGAAAGCAAAAGCTGTGTGCACAAGCCAAGCAACACAAGGAATTAATTCACTACTTCCCATGTGTTCAGCTATTTTACAGCTGTGAAATGACACATAACAGTTACTTGGGAATATAAATGCCATCACTCCAGATGTCTCCCTCTTTTCTCCTTCTTCCCCTGTCTTTATATACTGAGTATGATGTCATAGGGTATGGAATATCCCTTTTGTCGGTTGTGGTTAGATGTCCTAGCTGTGTCTCCTCACAACTTCTTGTGCATCCCCATCCTCCTCACTGGCAGGGTGGTACAAGAAGCAGAAAAGGCCTTGACACTGTGCAAACCCTGCTCAACAGTAATAATAAAAACCCCCTCTATGTTATCAACAGTCTTTCCAGCACACAGCCTTATACTAGGTACTGTGAAGAAAGCTAACAACCCCAGCCAAAACCAGCACATCAGTAAGCTTGTTATTTTTTTTCCCCAAAGAACCTAAGATCTGAACACCAGTACTCATGAAGCCTAGTGAAAGCTGTATGGTGAAATCCTCTAGCTGGCTCTAAAATAATCTGACTGTTTCTGTCCAATATAAATGATGTTTCAGTGGTTCTGTGGCCTTACTGACATACTACAGGGTTTTGTGACACCATGTGCTCTGAAACAAGTGACACTGCTGCTCTCCTGCTCTCTCATCTCTTTTCAGACTTAGGTGAATGCATTATTGATTATGAATTACAGTATTCTGACAACTAGTGTATTTTTCAGCACAGGAGAACAGCTGTTTATTGATTACTAGAACAAATTTAATACAGTAAACTTTGGCAGAAACAGCAGCATGCTGAGCAACTGCTCACTGTTACAGATCACAGGTTTGAGAGGTGACTATCCTCGTATGTAGCTCAGAAGTGAAAACTTGAAGTATGACACATCTCTAGTGGTTAATATGAAAGATCACTTACAACTAGATGACCACATTTTCACTCTTGACTATTCAAATGTCTGTGCTGGATTAGAACTTATTAAAGACTAGGAGCAAAGGTATAGTCTCAAGAATGCTGTAAGGAAAGATACAAACTGATAAACAAACAAAAAATAGTTTTATTAGGAGAAGTAATCAAGATCTTAATTTGAAACTGTTTCTATTTTGGAAGTAGCAAACCAAGAAATAGGTATGCCAACAGAACTAGACTTCAGAATGTACTTGTTTCATATTTCCACAATATGGTCCCAGTGGCTGGAAAAGGACAGCTGAGTTGCAAGAAATTGAATCACAGAATCATTTAGGTTGGAAAAGACCTTTACGATCATTGAGTCCAACCTTTGACCGATCACCACCTTGTCAACTAGACCAGAGCACTGAGTGCCATGTCCAGTTCTTCCTTGGACATGGTTTTTAAATGTAACAAAATTTTGAAACTGTAATTGAAGTAAATGTAACAAAAGTCCTCAGAATGTGAAAATGATAGAAGGAAGTCACAGTCATCTCTGTTACTGGGAGTAGAAGGGGCATGTTTCCCTTCAAAAGTACACAAGAATAAGTCTGTCCTTTTTAGAAAGCCTCAGAACAATTATATGTCCCAGTGTATTTCCCAGTGGCTTTTATATAGAATTTTTTTTTCTCACAAGGCTAGAAATTGTAACTTTGGGTTTGGAGTTTCCACTGGAGTTTATGCTTTACCAGTGAATTTGATCTAGGGTTCTTTGGATAGAAATAAACTTGTGATTTCTCTGAGACTGCATTGATTCTGTTCTGAGTGGTCCTTTCTCCTCAGTGTGTTTATGGTGGGGGTTTTTTTTGTCTTGGTTGTTTGGTTTTGTTTGGGGTTGTTTTTTTTTTTTTGAAGCTCACTAGTTTGCTTTTTGCAGCATTGGCAGAGGGGAGAAATGATTAGCGAAGTCAGCAGATTGGAATTAAACAAAGCTGATCAGAGACCTGATTAGTATGATGCATTTAAAGAAATCTGGTTGCTGGAGAATGGGGCATTCCTGGTAGACCATTCAGAATATATATTGCTGCAGTAGCATGATGCATGTAGTCACACCAGCTGCAGACAGGGCTCCTGGCCTATAAAGTCCCTAAAAGTAGGCACAGTGTACAAGTACATACTGAAAGCAATGTATGTTTTCTTCTTGAAAGGCACTGAAATGCAAGTTTGAGATGTAAGGGGGCATGACTGATGAATGACCAGTCCTAGCTTTGTCCCCCAAAATTCCTTTAGCTGTTTCCCTCCTCCACTGGAAATCGCTGACCTCAAACACAGGTTGTTAAGCTCAAAGACATTGAGAAAGAGGAGTTGGTCCTGGAGTCTTGAATGTCTAGTTTAAGAAGCAGTCTTGGTTTTCCTGGCTGCAGCATTTATAACAAAGCATCATCCTTCAGTTTGATAACCAGCTGATTTCAGGGCTACTCTAGAACCCCACTTCAGTATATCCCATATTCTAGTGCTTTTTGCTTTGGCAAAAGTATCTGGAGGAAGGGTGTGTGTGAAGAGCTTTGAACGCCTCTACCACCATGAGGACAGTTTCTTGCACAAACCAGTCCATCAGACCAAACATGATTTCTCGGGCTTTGTGTCCTAGAAGATAAATTATTACCCTGGAGATGAAAATGGGTAGAAATGCAGAACAAGGCTTTCCCCCCCCCCCTTTTTATTCTCTCCTTCCCTCCCCCAATAGATAGAATTTGCAAAAATCCTAACATATAGTCTCAAAATTGTTTTTCTATGAATAGGGTTTTTTTTGTTGTGGTGGATTTTTGGTTTGTTTGGGGTTTTTGTTTGTTTGTTTGCTTTTTTCAGTTTGGGCCCAAAGAAGGCTTTTCTGAAAGATGTAGACAAACTTTCAAGCAATCTATGTTGGCTTAAAAAAATATTAAGGAAAGGCAATAAACATAAGCCCTTGGTCCAAAGTAATTTCTTGCAGTCTTTTAAAATTTGATTTAAAATGCAGGAAGACTTTGAAATGGATTAATTGAAAAGGGCATAGTTCTGATTTTGCACTGCTGTTATCTTGAGTAAAGTAATATAAAGTGGAGGGCTGATTCTGCCCTCTGGCAGCCTGGTTCTGCAGAAATGGAGGAGGTGTACAGCAAGGAACATTATCCAGCCTTGTTGGTGTACTGAGAATGGGACCAAGTTTTGGGCACTGGTAGAAAAATTGCATGCTCTTTTTAGCCAGTGTGCCATTTTGCTCGTATATGGTGGTGGTGTGGATAAGTGATTTAGGTCACTTAAAAAATCGCCATCAAAAGTATTAGCAAAAGTGGTTTTAATATGAATTTATAAAAGTGCGATTTAACAAAGTTTGATGGCAAGGTTCACTCTATTACTTACTACATGGGTGAAATATACAAAAGAAAATCAAATTAGAATTTATTTAGAATCATTTACACAGAGACCAAAGATGCAAAAGGGTAAGAGAGACCCTCCTGTTGAGTCACAAGGTTCATAGTGGACCTCCTTGGTTTCTCAACTCCTGACAGAGCTTAGGTGCAGCTAGGTCCAATTTTAGTATCAGGCTTGGACAATGGTTTATGTCTAATGGAATTAGCTACATGGATTTCATTAGTATTAATTCAGCATGCTAACAGTCACTTGCCAAGGATCTGTTGTGAAATAAAGGGTAACTCCACCTCAGGGAAAGACTATCAAAAACTGAGAGACATCCCAGCTCAAGGGGAAAGTCACTGGTGTGCAGTCCAGTTGCAATTTAGAGAGAACTCAAATTGGACTCATCCAAAGATCTGTTGTTGATAAAAAGTGTCTTTGCCTCCAGGAGCAACCTTGAGAGGCATCCCAGCTCAAGAGGAGACAATTGCCCTGCAGCCACACTGCCTAGCAGGGAGAGCTCAAAGGTGGCTCACTTAGACTGTCATATATATGGGATAAAGTGTTTGGCTCGTTGTCAAATTGCATATGATGGGAAAAGTATGCATGAGACTTCTTAAACCCACAACTTTCTTTGGTCCTTGATAAATGCACCTTGGAAAAATCACACACAATTCATGTGTTAATTGCAAAATCATGTTCCAAGCTCATATGCATTGATGCTCTCTGCTCCTGTGTGTTTCATAGAACTGCAGCTCAGACCTTTACTTCCTTTGGAGACTGTATCAAACTACTGCAGGTTTAGTTAAGGGGGTTGAGTGCATCCATCACAGGTGTATGAAATGAAGTGCTTTGAGAGTAGAAAAGAGGTATGTGTTTCTCTTACTCCTCATGGTGAAAAAAAATTAAGGAAAGTCTCTAGGCAATGATTTTAAAATTATCACTATCATTCAGCCAGCGTGTTACACTGAGCTTTGTGAACACATAGAAGTCACAGTGACAGAATAAAAAAGCTTACAATTATTATGAGAGGGGACACATCCTTCTTGACATACAATCTGTTTTTATAGAGTGCTGAAAGAAGAAATTATCCTTATGATGTCTATTCTATAACTTCACATAACTGTGTAATGTCTGCATCTCACATGTGGAAACTTGATCAGACCACAAGTCTCCCTAGTATAGTAGACTTATTCCCAGATCTTTCCCATAAAACCCTTCCTCCCCAGCTGTAGCAAATTCTGTTCACTGGTGCATAATGTTCATAGTCATCTTATTTGTGTGTTGTCCAACAGGTGCACCCAGACTACAAGGAAACAAAAATACTTATGGTAAGTTCCCAAATACCTGTCTGCTTGCATTGGATCATGTTTCTGAAAATCTCCAGAAGTAGTGTGCCTTTGAGTACAGAAAATCATAGGTGATGAGTAAACTGGGGGTAAAGGAAGCAATCTGCATGCTTCTGCTGAGGTACAGGGTTGACTATATCATATGGTTGGGCACTGAAAGGTTTTCATCCACTGGTGGGAAAGGATATATTGGAAAGAATCTGAGTTGCTGGTTGCTGTTTTGAGGGTTAAAAAAGTATGGTGGGAATCAGACTGTGCACTGCTTGGTTTCATCCAAACAGTGAGTAACTTCCCAAGGGCAGTCTAGAAAGCCTCTTGGATTAATTATATGGGGTATCCTGGTTCTGCACTAGCCAGAAACAGGATGAGGGGATGCAGATGACCATCACCTCAGCCTCTGGATTTTCCCCTTTAGGTAACACACCAAAATTTCCCAGTGTCTAAAGTGCCCAATAATATCAGCTGCACAAAGCTCTCAGGTGACCCTGCTCCTGAACTACAGCAGGCCCTCTCTGCTAGTGAGAGGCAGTGCATAGAGACAGTTGTCAACATGGGATATGCGCCTGAGGACGTCCTGAAAGCCATGAAGAAGAAGGGGCAGAACATAGACCAGGTAAGAGCTTGTGCAGTGGGGAAGAAACCCTTGATTGGATGCTGATTCTGCTGAGAAACAAACCTAGGTTTGCAAAATGTATAGGGGGAATATATTTATTCTAACAAGGGGTTGCAGCCTGTAACTGTCGTGGTGTTAGCCACTAGAGAAGTTGTCAGCTAGTAATAAAGGCTCCCAAAACCAAATAAAAGAGTGTCCACACTTGTTTCTGATGAGAAACTGAGTCAACCATACCTGTGGGTGCTGGGTAAGAGCTGCACTGAGCTTGGGATGGGCCCTTAGCTCCATGTCAAGCTGGTAGAGGTACTGGGCCTTCCCAGAAGCCACAAAACCATCCAAAGGAAGCTTAGCATGGCTCTATGCCATGCATAGTGCCATATGACAAAAAAACAGCCAACTTCCCTTGTTCTGAGCATGGGTTGCAATGCTGATGTCTATACTTGTAGAGAGGGATTTTGCCCCTGCAGGCTTACATCCCTGAAAGCCTCTTGCAAGGCACGACTGACCAACTTTCTTTAAGTGTGCTGTGTTGCTTCCTGCCTCATTGTGTTGCCTCAAACACTTGCTAAAACCAGGTCATTGAACATTAAGTGCGACAGGATGAAGTGTGGCTGTGTCTTGGATCTGCTTCAAGCATTTTAAAGCAGGAAGAGTGGGGCCAAACTTTCTGTGTGGGAAACCCTTGGTGAACTGTGTGCAGAGCATTGCCTGGCAGGACTGTGCCTGTTGCCTGGGGAGGAGGAGCGTCCCAGTGACTCCTTGCGGAGCTGATCTGCTTGCCCACTACCTACATATCAGGAGTGATTTAAGCTGTGTGCTGGAGTGAACTGTAGTATGAAATGAAAAAAATGTCCCTTGGGATGGTGGTTTTAAATCCTGCTGTATTTGCAAGCTGTGTTATTTTGTGGACCTAGCATTACCTATCAGACATTTCCCCCACCTCTCAAAATTGAGGACAGATAAGAAATTTGGCAGTGGTTTCTGTGCATGTGAGCTGGGATTTGCAGCTCACTCACTAGTATGCTGAATTGATCTTTAAAGGCTGAATGCTTTCAGATTGCATTAGCTCTTGTGACTGACTGAGAGAAAGCTAAAAGCTGAGACATCTTGACTGTTGAATCTACAGTTTCATCTTAAAAACTTGTAGTATAAAAAGCACAGTTAAACTTCTAAAAATTGGCTTGTGAGACTGTTTTGACTAGAGCAGATGATGTTCAGAGCTGGTGGGAGAACACAGGAGGACAAAAGAGCTCATCTGCTTTCTCTGAACAAGTTCTTGCATAAAGACTGTCTCAGATCTACTAGGAAGATTTTTATCTGAGTTCCTAGTAAAGCCTGGGGTAAAGTCATGCTGAGCACCTCTGCATGTACAAAGACGGTATTCAGCCATGTGTTGCAGATGCTGCTCTGCAAGCTTAGTTTCTTCTCTTCATTCCCCACAGGTTTTGGATTACCTGTTTGTACATGGACAGCTTTGTGAGAAGGGCTTTGATCCACTTCTTGTTGAAGCAGCTTTGGAAATGTACCAGTGTTCAGAGGAGAAGGTGAGGACACAAAATGTGTACAGGAATAGAGACAATGTGCAGTTCCTCTGGCTGATGTAATTCTGGCTTTTGCGGTAATGCCACCTTGCTTCCAAAACTGACTGCTGAAGGGCATTCCTGTTGTGATAAAGTGACTATGTGTTAAAGCATTAGAATTATACCATGTTCCTTTATCATTCTCACTTGTGTGTATTTTTATGGAGACAGGATTTTTTCAAGACCCTGCTTATTCTGGTTGCAATGTTTTGAACCCAGAGTTCTCTTGTGGGCGAGGTGCTTGGTACAGAAACAGTCAATTTCAGAAGCAGCAAATTATCTTTTAAAACCTGCCAGCCTCCCCTGGCTGTGAAATTTTTTAATTGTTTGGCTGTTTTACAAACACCAAAAGTACAGAGACAGGAGCAAGTAGCCAGCTAAGAAGACAGCAGGATCTTTTAAAGTTTGGCTGTCTGTTGTGTGCCCAGTTATTTTATGAAATCTTTAGATATGCAACCCAACCCCCCAGACATAGAATGGTTTGAGTTGGAAGGGACCATAAAGATCATCTAGTTCAAACCACTCCCCCTTCCCCCATAGGCAGGGACATCTGAAAGGTGCTCAAAGCCCTAACTTTTCTTGGCAACCTGTTCCAGTGTCTGACCACCTTCACAGTAAAACATTTCTTCCTAATATCTAACACAAACCTACCCTCTTTCAGCTGAAAGCCATGCCCCCTTGTCCTATCACTCCATGCCCTTGTAAATAATAATTTTCCAGCTGTCTTGTAGCCCCTTTAGGTATTTGAAGGCTGCTGCAAAGTCTTCCCAGAGCCTTGTCTTTTCAATGCTGAGCAATCCCAACTCTCTCAGCCTGTCTTCATAGGAGAGATGCTCCACCCCTCTGATTATTTTCATGGCCTCCTCTGGACTCGTTTCAACAGGTCCACATCTTTCTTGTGCTTGGGACCCTAGATCTGAATGCAGTACTCCGGATGGAGTCTCACCAGAGCAGAGGGGGAGAATCACCTCCCTTGACCTGCTGCTCACACTGCTTTTGATGCAACCCAGGATACACTTGGCTTTCTGGGGTGCAAGTGCGCACAGCTGGGTTATGTCTAGCCTCTCATATACTAGCACCCCCAAGTCCTTCTCAGCAGAGTGGCTCTCAATATATTTATCCCCCAGCCTGGATTGATCCCAGTGTTTGCCCTGACCCAAGTTCAGGACCTTACACTTGGACTTGTTGAACTTCATGAAGTTTGTACAGGCCCACCTGTCAAGGTCACTCTGGATGGCATCCCTTCCCTCTAGTGTGTCAACTGCACCACACAGCTTGGTCTCATCTACTGAGGGTGCGCTCAATCCTTATCCATGCCACCAACAAAGATGTTAAACATCACCGGTCCCAATACCAACCCCTGAAGAACACCACTTATCACTGGTCTCCACTTGGACATTGAGCCCTTGACTGCAACTTTTTGAGTGCGACTGTTCAGCCAATTCCTTATGCACCGTGTGGTGCACCCTTTAAATCCATGTCTCTCCAGTTTAGAGACAAGGATGTCATGTGGGACAGTGTCAAATGCTTTGCACAAGTCCAGGTAGATGATGTCAGCTGCTACTGATGTCATATATATGCCTTCTTGCTTTTCTTGGACTTTGTGATGTGCTTGCAAACAAAGGAACAACAGTGTGAAGACGGGAGCAGTGATGTAGTTCAGTAAATGAATTTGCTACTGGCTTAACCCCAAAACTGGAAATGGCTGATCTCCTGATCGTCCATCTCAACCAATTTGATTTTGGTTTGATTTTGTCATCATTTGGCATCCCTTCCCCCAAAGTGGAACAGAGGTCCTGTAAATCACAGAGGATTCATAAAAGTCTGATCAGTCATTCACTTCTTGTTACTTTATTTTTTTTTAAATTCAGGGAGGATTTGTGGTTTATGTTGGTAGTATTGTAAACAGTGTGTCCAATAGGATTTGTGCTAATCCCACAAGTTTGTCCTAGATCTGAAGAGCCATTTGATATCAAGGGCTACTGTGCTGTTCTCAAAGTCAACGTAACTTTAAAAAAATTCAGATGCAACAGTAGTTAGTAGATGTGGGGGAGCATGGTGACATTAATGAGTCTGTTAAGCCAGGCTGATAAATTTCCTACTGGGAGAGACACCCCCGCAGACCGAACTTTGGTGCCCTTTGATGAAGAGGTGTTTGGAAATGCAGGCCTGCAAACCCAGGGAACTGAAGGTGAGGCTCCTTGGGCTACTGCACCCAGAGCTCTGCCAACTGTGGTGTGAGCAGACTTTCTCCAACCATTGGAATGGGCTGTACTTGGGGTGTAGAAATCCACCCTATGGGGTGCCCAGTCACTGAAGACTGGCTGTGTGCTAAACTTCCACTGAGCACTGATCCTCTTTTCTCTTGCAAATAATGGACTGTCTATGTCTTTCAGATGACAGAGCTTCTCCAACTAATGAGTCAATTTAAAGAAATGGGCTTTGAACTAAAAGACATTAATGAGGTCTTATTACTACATAACAATGACCAACAGAAGGCTTTGGAAGATTTGATGGCCCGTGCAGGAGCCAGCTGAAAACATAGTACTGGATTCTCATCATGCAGCAGAGCAAGACCAGGGTGACCTAATCTCAGCAAGGAGTTTGGCTTTTTGCATATAAGGGAGAATGTCTGAGCAAGCCCACCCATGTGCATCACTCCAGCATTTCTCTTTCCACTGAAAGCCAACTTTCTTTCTTAAATTAAAATTTTAAAGTGTCCTTTCCTAAGTTTCCTTTTTTTCCAGCTTGGCCACAGAGAGTTTAGACTGTCCAGTCTCTACTGGAATTGTACATAGGTAGAGATGGGGTGGTTTCTCCCACTCACCTTTGCACAGGAGTTGAACAGAACATTGTTGGTTCTGAAATTAGGATTCTTTGGTTCTTTGAAGCTGCTTTCATGGTGTCTGCTTGTACTGAATTACTTGATTGTGTCATAGTCCAGATTAACTGGTTACATTTGACCTTTAGTGCAATGGAGTTTTATTTTTTGGGGGGAAAATTAGTCGGCAACTTAATAAAACACTGTTTCAGAAACTGTTGCTATGCATAAGAGAGAGCTTATTCCTCTTGGGTTTTTTTACCCATGCATACAACACTTCTGCCAGACATGAGCATTCAATGCTGAGTGATCTGTAAATTCCCTTGAAACGGGTAAGTTGTGAATTCTGCCTGGACCTGCAACTTATGTTGGTTTTTGAACCTGAAGGCAGAGAGCTGGAGCTTAGTATTCTTAAGCCCCCATGTTTGTAGGATATTTAAGGCCATGCTCTGCTAGGAAATCAGTTCTCTTTTTGTTTTAAATAATACTCAGTGTGATGCAGGAGGTTCCTTTCAAGCACTTTCTTTAAAAGACATATACTCACTGCATTAGTTCCATTTCTCACACTGCTATAGAATTGCATAATAGCATCTAGTACTAGAAATCAGGTTTTTGGTTGGTTTTGATAGTTAAAGTTCTAATTACTTAAAATATCAACAGTCTTGAGGAATTTTTAAAGTAATTCACTAAATATTTTGATTCTGCTGAAGAAAAACTAACAAAATCCTCAATATAACTCCCAGTGTCATGGTTCCCATCTCTCATGCTCTTTGGCTTCAACAAATGAACAACTTGCTGGATCCTGCCTGCTCCTGTAGGCACACATGCACACTGTGTGTTGGGCAGAACAACCAGAGGTCTCCAGGCAGACGGCTGCCATGGTGCAAAAACCACACCTAGGGATCCAAACTAGTGTTACGGCATGGAGCTGGGAGCATTGAGAACTTAGGCAGGGAAAAATGACTTGCCTCATTTCCTCAGTTTAAGTTTTTCAGTAGGAGGTTTTAGCTCATCAGGACCCTGAAGGAGATGACATTTGTCTCTATTATGTTGTCAACTTTATATGACCAAAACATGTAATTTGGGTCCAGTGTTAACTCCTGGAGTTGTCTGTGAGGTTCTCAACTACATTAATTACCTTTCCTTAAAACAAAATGATGCTGAGAAAATATGTACCTGGTAAGTATCTAGGAAGTGTGGAGATGAATGATGAATAGGACCAGGACAGATTGCCTTGCACGTATCCCATAGTATTGAGCTTCACCAGCTTCTATTAGTGGGACTGAAATTAAAACTTATCTAAGAAGGACATTCATCGGCTGGTGGATCAGCAGCTGCTGCCTCTGTAGGTGCAGGTAAAGCAGTTGTCCAGCTTTTCTTCCCAGGTGAGAAATGTGACAGTTTGAAATGAAGAAATGGGGTTCCTGATTAATCAGAAAAGTTGGAAAACAAAACTTAAACTTCTTTACTGTCACTGCTGAGAGCATTCGGTTGTGTTGCTTGTTTCAATTTTCTCACAATTAATATCCAAACAAATCTGTCTGGTACTAGACAATCTTGAAAGGGCAAGAAGTGTTGCCAGCAAAGAAACAACTATTTAGACCAAACTTCTGAATAAAATAATCTCTTCAGTTGTGTTAATGTGTGTTGTTTTTCTGGTCTCCCCACTACAGTAACCACTCTGCTTATGGAGACTGTTGTAGAGGTGAGAGCAGAGAGGTGAAGATGGAAACTGATACCTGTAAAGCTGGTGGTCTCCTTCCAAAAAGATGCATCCCTCTGTGTCTTCCCTGGTGACACAGCTCTTCCTTTGTCAGTGAGGTTTTTGGATTTACATCTGTATTAGGTTTGCATGGCCAGCTTTTGGTAGAAGAGGGGCTACGAGCATGGCTTCTGTGAGAAGATGCCAGAATCTTACCTCATGTCCCATAGAGCCAATGACAGCTGGTTCCAAGATGTGCCCATTGCTGTCCAAAGCTAAGTCAATTTGGAATGGTGATAACCTGTGATAACATATTTGGAAAGGGGAAAAAACTGGAACAACAGCCAAAAAAGAGTTGAGAATATTTGTGCAAACTGCAGACACCAAGGTCAGTAAAGAAGGTGGGGGAGGAGGTCCACTAGGGACTGGAGCAAAGATCCTGCTTCAGCCTGTGGTGAAGACCATGGTGAAGCAGGTTGTCCCCCTGCAGCCACAGTGAAGGAGATATCCACCCTGCAGCCTGTGGAATACCCCATGCCAGAGCAGGTGCCCCAAGGAGGCTGGGACCCTGTGGGAAGCCCATGCTGGAGCTGGCTCCTGGCAGGACCTGTGGCCCCATGGAGAGGACTTCACACTGGATCAGGTTTTCTGGCAGGATTTTGACCCTATGGGGGACCCAGGCTGGAGCAGCCTGTTCCTGAAGGACTACACCCCATGGAAAGGACCCCATGCTGGAGAAGTTTGTGGAGGACTGTCTCCCATGAGTGGGACCCCATGCTGGAGCAGGGGAAGAGTGAGGAGAAAGGAGCAGCAGAGATGATGTGATGAACTCCCATCCTCCCTGAGCTGATTGGAGGGGAGGAGGTAGAGAATTTGAGAGTGAAATTGAGCCAGAGAAAAAGGGTGTTTTAAGGGTTGTTTTTTATTTCTCACTAGTCTACTATGATTTGATTGGCAATAAATTAAATAATCTCTTCAAGTCAAGTCTGTTTTGACTGTGACCGTAATTGCTGAGTGATCTCACAGTCCTTATTTATTCCCTTGAGACTTTTGTTGTATTTTCTCCTGCCCCGTTCCATTGAAGAGGGGTAATGATAGAGCAGCTTGGGGGTGATTAACCTGGTGGATTAGGGGAAGAGGCAGTTCTGAAGAAACATGTAACAAATGACACAATGTAATAAGACTTGAATGTTGTTCTGGGCACTATGCATCATTAGTTACTTGGGTACTATTGTTCTCTCCTGCCAAGTTATGAACAAAATTTAGCCTGGATGTGGGGAGGTCCTGCTGATAACTGGTGTGAGGCTGGACTCTGCCCTGCTGCTAGCTCGTGAGATCACAGAATCACAGATGATGACTGCATCCCCAGTGACACTTGAAGCCTTAGGGCTTTATGTTTTTCAGTTTGTCTTGGTTTGAAAAGACAGGCATCTGCTAAGGAAGGCAGGAGACTTCCCTGAAATGGAAAATGTAAACCCCTTCCCTCCGAATTATTATAATTTTGAAATTAAGGGGCTCTCAGGCAAAGATATGGGCGTAGGAATAACAGTTCTTCATTAGGAAAGAAAACTAAAATAAAATAAAAATGCAGTAATACAAAACAATACTGACAGAGTCAGAATATGACCTGACACCCTGTTGGTCAGGGTGTTGGTAGCAGTCCAATTAAGTGGTGGCTGCAGTCCTCCTGGAGTGACAGATGTGGTTCTGTTGAAGCAGTGATCTTGTAGAAGGGTGTAGTTTTCTTCTGGAGATCCAGTGGTGGTGTAGATGGGCCTGGTCTTCCTCTGGGAATCCAGTAGGAAATGGCTTCCTGTGGTGTTCCAAATCTCAGATTATATCCAGGTAGGAATGCTTGGCTCCTCCCCCTGAACAGACCATCATACAATGGGATGATGTAATTTTATCAGTCATGCAGTGAGATTCAATGGCCAATTAACAGAAGATATTTCCCCAGAGAGAGGATTGGTTGTGGAAGAGATAAAGAAAGCTGCTCCAGCTGGTTTTAACAGGCGGCCCAATTAACAGAAGATAACTGCCCCACCTCTAACGGGAAATAGAATAAACACCCCCAAAACATATCTTACAACCCAGGACACAGTTGCACTTATCTTTTACTACAAAATATGAATTGTTTAATAAGTATTAGAATTTTCTCTATTCCAATTTCATTTTATGAATTTATGCTTCTCTAGTAAGTTCAGAAGTTGAAGTTTGAAGGCTAATAACTTTCCAGATTTCTAGTGATTTATAAGAAATGGGCTGATGCAGAAATTTCACACCATACTGCTCAAATTCTAGAAGTCAATATGAAACCTGCATATGAGGATCAGGAAACATTAAGATTCTGCAAAAGTGTATATGTTAATTATATTCATAGAATATCCTGAGTTTGAAGGGACCCACAGGGATCATTGAAGTCCAAGTCCTGGCCTTGCACAGCACCATCTCCAAGAATCACACCATGTGCCCGAGAGTATTGTCCAAATGCTTCTTGAACTCTGTCAGGCTTTGTGCTGCGACCACTTCCCTGGGAAGCCTGTTACAGTGCCCAACCACCCTTGGGGTGAATAACTTTTTTCTAATCATAGAATCATAGAATGGTTTGGGTTGGAAAGGACCTTGAACACCATCTAGTTCCAGCCCCCCTGCCATGGGCAGGGTCACCTTCCACTAGACTAGGTTGCTCAAAGCACTGTCCAACCTGGCCTTCAACACTTTCAGGGATGGGGCAGCCACAGCTTCTCTGGTCAACCTGTGCCAGTATCTCATCATCCTCACAGTAAAGAATTTCTTCCTAACATTTAATCAAAACCTACTCTTTCAGTCTGAAGCCATTCCCCCTTGTCCTGTTGTTGCCTATAATCAAAAGAGAAAAAACCCTTGCAATAGTGTTAGAATAGTAAAGTAAAAAGCAGACCTTTATTTGGAAGCTTCCAGCTATTCTGGTAGTGATGGGCACACCTGGCACAAGATTTCTACAATTTTATAAGGTTAATTAATTAGAATATCTAACAGGTACAAGCAATAGGAGATTCAGTTGCTCCAGTAACCCGCCCCCGGGGTCAACCCCTTGGAGTTGGTCCAAGGGCTTCTTTGCCCCACTTCTTGTTGCATCTTATTTTAGATCCCTGTCATAGTTTTACATGAGAAACATTTAAAGAAGTGATACAAAACTTCCAGCCACTGGAAGGCTGAACACACCTCTGTGAAAAAACACATGTTAAAAGATGAAAAAAACCTGGGAACTTCCTCTTCTACTTCCAGCCAGGAGCGAAGTAACACAGCTGGGCGGCCCCTTCCACGGGGCTGAGCCAGCCGGCCCTACTGGGCTGGGCCCCCTTCCCCCTGGGCTGCCTGCTGCTTCCCCCTTCCCCATCAGCTGCTGGGCAGTAAAAGGGGGGTGCTCCAGGGCCGAATAGAGCTGGCCTTACTAACATCTAGCTGCTTTCTACACCCCTCCCCTCAGCCTGGGGCCCCAGCTGAACCCGCTGGGTTGACACTGGAATTTTTACCCCCATGGAATTTGCCCACAACCATTGAGCAGGGGTGTTATAAATGATCAGTCGAAAAGCCAAATTTATCAAAATGCAAAAAAGATTTTTTTTTTTCCGCGACCAAAATACGGTCCTCAAAAATCCCGCAGACAAAGAGACAGTGTCGAGCCCGGGATTGGTGCTGGGTGAACCTAGATCTGACCTCTATCACATCAGACCTTCCCCTGTTCACCAGTGCCACTTCTTGCGGGGCTATTTTATGCAATTTTTTATGCCTGAGGCAGAGAAGTCCCAATTTCTTTTGTAACTCTGCATGTTCAAGACAGTTTCTTTCACTGTGTAGAGCTGGACAATCGCTGTTTCCTGAGCAGTAGCCGGTGTTAATCGTGTCAGGGGAAGTAGCGTATTCAGATGTATTTTTCTGGCGACTGCTGTTATCTTGATCGATGGCATCTTCTGATCACTCGGGAGAGCGGCAATCATCACACTGGCCACGTCTATTCATAAGTTAACTGGGTATTGTTCTCCTGCCGCCTTCAGGAGTGACTCGCTTGGATTTCAAAATCTTATAAAATACATTCTCTCTATAAGCATGAATTATTTCATAACATATATTACAGGGGGAAAGAGAAAGCACCCCCTACTACTAAGTTCCAACCTAATTCCATCCGAACCGCTTCCCCAACCATAATTCCCCCGCCATCCATAGCACCCAGGCCGACCAACCAGGGTCAAGTTGACCATTTACATGCTCCAAGCGGGATGTTAACCCTTTCAGTACTTCAATCCTCCCTTGAGTGAGAGAAAGGAACAAGATAGAAACATATTAAAAAAAACAACATGAAAACATCATAATCAGTGAAGAAGAAGTTAAGTCCCAGATAGGAAGGATAAAGAGATACCTTGATTTTGGAGCTGAAATCCTCCTATAAACTATGGAGAAAGGACTCTTTTCCCTATAACACATGAAACAATAAGGAGACGAAGAGTTCAAATTGATATCGAACAAAGACCTCCATGTTAAAGTAAACAGGTGTTAAAGTAGCTGTAATCCCATGAAAAGTTTAAATACAGAAAAAGAGAGAATAGTCCTGTACCCCCAGGAGGAGATCTCTGTTCCCAGAGATAAATATGATTTTAGAGATAGATAATAAGAACTTTTACCTTTAAACAACTCATCTTTAAAAGAATACCCCATAAGTTAACATGACCCATCATCAAACTTTTAGAAGGCTTGTAGAAAATAAAAAGGACTTCACGATGGCAAGGTTCCCCCGGTGGCTGTTATCAGTGAAGAAATTAAAAACCAGGAGAAAACTGTTTTTTTTCATCTTGTAAAAAAATCTCCATAACATTTACAAGAGAAATTCCTCTCCCTAAATAAACTAAAGAAAAACTATTTTAGAGGTAGTAAACTAACTAGAAATTTTAGGTTTTGTTTCTTTACATTATCAATAGAAAAGAAAAAGTTGTGGAGAGAGGAAAAGTGTTCTGAAAGGTTTCTTTTAATTCTTACTACTTTCTTTTACTTTTAATTACAATTAATAAAATTTTCTTTATACCCTTTTAAGGTTTTAAACCTACTTTACCTTTCTCCTAATCCTATCTCACAACAAGAAGTGAATACATTAGTAATTAAACAACACCAAACCCACCACACTCTTTGATACATTTACCAAGAAATCACAAAATTAATAAAATCTCAAATTAATGAACCAAAACCACAACAGCCCCCTACTTGGAATAAGACTAAACAATATTTCAGGAATTTATGACAAGGTTAGCTTATTGTTCTAAAATCTAGGGGAAAAGGGTAGTATGAAAAACGCCAATCACTTGTTTTTAAACTTTTAAAAGTTTAATAGAAATAAAATGGCTATAAAATAGTAATGTAATTAGAGTAATAAAAATTTGAACAATTTAGATTAGGACGAGACAATAAGAACAAAGAGTTACGGACAGTCCAGGTACCTCTTTCTGGGCACAATAAGCCTGAAAAAGGACACATGTTAACAGAGGATTAACCCTTAAAAACAATAGCCTGTTGCATATTCATACACCTCATACATGATGCATAAATTCCATTCAAACAAAGGATTCTGACTGGTCAGTGTCATCTTCTTCCTCTTAATCCTAATGGTGTCTCAGGACTGAGTGAGGCGGGAAGAAGTTAGTTTCTTCTGATAACGGAGCAATAAATTCTCTTTCTCTGAAAGATTTAGGTATCCTGTGGCTGCTATCTCAGTGCGAGTACCTCATTCCTTTCTTAAAAAAATATCTCACATACATAGTTTCTATTTTAACATTATGTTATAGCCTAAAACTATATTTAACACACTACTTAAAAAATTAATGCAGCATAACTTTCTAACATAGCACATATAATATTCATTTTAATATTTGAGAAAAGCCAATCATAAAATACGCATTTTTCACAGGTAGGAAAAGTACTGGAGCTATAGCCATGCGTTAGCAATCTAAAAAGCTTCAAATATATGAAAAAAATATAAAAAGCTTAGGCATCACTGTCACTACATTTCCTCATGAAGGGTCCCTCTCTAGCTTCCTTGTAGGCCCCCTTCAGATACTAGGTTTCTATGAAGTCTTCACACAACTGAAGCCATTTATTATATTGAACAATAGTTTTTGAGAAATAAAAGAATTAAAAGACACTTAAAAGTATATCAAGGGAATCGCAGAAGTTAATAAATAACCTAAAATACACTATTAGGAAGAACTTTGATCAGATATTTGGATAAGTTAATAAATAACCTAAAATACACTGTTAGGGAGCCCTAACTTTGATCAGATATCTAGATAAGTTAACCAAAAAACATACACAGAAGAAACTTTGGAATTAGAATATTTGAAGAGGAAACATTGGAATTAGAATATTTGAAGAGAAAAGCAGAAATGGAAGCCAATAAGTTAAAGTGACCTGCCAAGCCGTTAGAATCAAGCCAACTACAACAGTAACTCCTGCCAAGCCATGGAAAGACATGCCAAGAATAACAGGAAACTGCCCAAATTAGGAAAAGCTTAAAATTTAACTAAGGAAGACCAAGAATTCCTGGAAGACTCCGACTGTACTCCTGCCTACCTATGAATATGCATGTAATAATGATGTAATCCTTTTTCAAAATTGTATAAAAACCTGCTTTTGCTGTACATAATTCGGAAATCCATTTAGTGATTTCTCCAACGCGTTGCCAATAAATACCTCCTGCCTATAGACCTCAAATCCAGTCTCTGGGCAGCTTATTCTCGCCTTTTGGGGCAAAATTCGGCATCACAACCTTCTCTTCTCCAGTCTGAACAGCCCCAACTTTCTCAGCCTGTCTTCATAGGGAAGGTGCCCTAGTTCCCTTATCAATTTCATGGCCTTCCTCTGGACTTGCTCCAACAGTTCCATGTCCTTCTTATGTTGGGAGCACCAGAACTATATGCAGTATTCCAGGTGGGGTCTCACAAGAACAGAGTGGAGGGAGAGAATCACCTCCCTCGACCTGCTGGCCACACAGCTTTTGACACAGCCCAGGGTAGGGATGGGTTTCTTCCCCTGACACAGCTTCATGTCATTATCTTATGGTAAGAAGACAAATTGCTAAATGCTACTTTGGTTTAATTTTCTAGTACCTCCTGCTGGTTAATAAAATGGAGTAGCATTTGGTTTCACAGTGAATGGCATATGTATCTATCCTGTTTTAGGGCAAATTTTGGAGGAAACCTCCAAATGGGGTCCCTCTAGAAAGCAGATTCAAGTGGCCCCTCCCCCTACTGGTTTGGGAAAAGACTTCCTTGGAGAAAAGTGGAAAAAACCTGTTTATTTAACAAGCAAAGTATCCACAAGCATAAAAAAATATTTTACAATAAAACCTCTCACTGTTCTGAAGAGATGGCAAATTCAGAAAGTCCTTTTTGTGGGGTGTAGCTCAGCTCGCTCAGTCTCTTATCAGTCCCTCTGGTGCTGGAAAATGCTGTGTCCCAGGCACCGGTGGACCACAGGCATGAGCTACTAGTGTTTTTCTGGGTTTTCAGTCCAGGCCAGGGCCGATCAGTTCCAAGAATAAGAAAAGCCACAGTCTGGGGAACTTTTCTGCCTCAGCTAGCTAAAAAAACTAACTAGAAGCAAAAGAGAGCTCTCTCCCACTGTCTGTGCTGAAGACAACACAGTCTGGGAGCAGGAATGCAGGGAGCAAGTGCAGTTTCTGAAAACAAACTGTACACTTCTTTTCCCCCTCTTTGCTCTTGGAACTAGTCTTACAGGTGCAGAATTTGATATCCAGCATAAACAGAACAGACAATTGGGGATACAAGCATCATAAAGTCACCCTGGCTAATTAAAATAAAAATAAGACTAAAGGAATTTAATGTTGTTATTAGTATTTAACAAAATATTTCTAAGCTTTTGTGTGAAGTGAATTCCAAAGAGAGTTGTGACTGAATTTCAACCATCTCCTAAACTTCAGGAAATTGTAGCATCTTGTTCACACTACCATGGTCCCTACTATTAGTATCTTTTTCAACAGGAGGTGTGCTGTCTTTGAGGAGATGTGCATAATCTGATGGCATCAAAGTACCTTGTGCATTAGAATTTACTAGAGTGCTATACTCCTCTGGGTCTGACATGGCAAGCCATTGGATCCACACAGTCCAGTAAACCCAGTTGTCCCTCTCCTCCACCTGGCAGGAGGAGTCAGGGCCCCTCTAGTACTGATCACAGGATTCTCCACTTACTTCTTGTAGAAATGAATTAAACTGATTAGAACTTATTTCCCAAGGATTAGGAGTAAAATCAGCCCCTCCACTCTGCCTAGAAAAATGTCCACTGGAAACTGGATCAGCAGCAACTTTCCTGGAAGAATCCTCATTGGTGATTGACCTACCCTTCAATTCCTGTACCTGTTCCCCTAGGGTTTTCCATCCCACTTCATCATGCCCTCTCCATGGACCCACAGGTGAAAAACCACAGGGTATCTCATGGTATGTATCTTGTATATCTTCTCTCTTGAGTGAAAGGATGCCTGCTGTCAATTGCTGAAATGTGGGCCCATACAGGTGGGGAGTAGGACATATCCTCTCTGGGTTGGTGAAACTCCCAGGTCAGTTTATTGGGCATTTTTTCCATGGCTGAGATGACTGAGGAAGGGGTGCTGTCTATATTTCTGGAGTTGACAAACCATGACATCTATTGCTGGTGGCTCATCATCTTTCCAGAAGACTCTTGCCAGGGAGCAAAGTCAAGATGGGGGAGAAGCTCCCTTCTCCTGACCACATGGTGGAGAGAGAGACAACAAAGGAAAAAAAGACAACACAGCAGCTGAACCTCCATGATTACAAAACTCCTTCATCCCTCTAACAACAACCAACAGGGTACAAGGACAAAATAAAAGAAACCCGGAGTCCAAACTAGTCAAATGCCTCTTGTCATGGTTTGACGCTGGCACAATGCCAGTGCACCCATGAAAATATATTTTCCTCAAACAACTGCTGTGAGATGTGACCAGGAGCAGAGTGGGCTCAAGCTTAGAAATAAGAAAAAAAACTTTATTAACCTACAACTAAAATAAAAGGAACACACAGAATTCAGAATGAAAACCTTCCAAAACATTCTTCTTCCCCACACACAATTTCTACCAAAACACAGTGAGACAAAACCTTGGATTCTCAATTAAGTTACCACCCCTCAGATAATCAATTCTCAGTTCATCAAGGGAGAGAGGAGCTGCTCTTGTACCATAGGTTCCCCAGGAAACACAGTTGGAACCTCTTGTGTTTCCATGTCACACATGGCACTGCCTGGAGAAAATCTGCCATCTTGGCATCTTCCTTCCACGTACAATGCTCTCACCACTGTTCATGGACCAAAACTGCTTATAGGGTTCCCTTTTAAGGATGCTTTGCCAAGTACAAAAAAAGCAAGTTTCTCACTTTCAGGACAAAGTTCCCCCCATTTTCACTCCCCTGGGGCCGAGGGTCTTAAGAACAGAAATCTTCTTCCCTGAAGACAGAGGGCACCACCACACCCTCCTCATCCTTCTCTGTTCACTTCACTACAGCACTTGGCACTCACTGCAAAAGGTCATTCTCTTGGCTCAAGCCATTGCATCCCCCTAAATACAGTCTCTGTCTTACAGTAAAAATAAGTTCAGTCTATGGCTATACAAGAAAAGAGTCCAGCCAAAGGTCACACCACCATCTTCTCCCACCTAGGATTCTTCCCCATTTTCTTTTGACATCCTTCACTTGCTCAGACCTTCACCACACTTGCCCCTTTCCTTCTATTTCATGTCTGTCTCTCTTCGCATTCAAATCAATGAGGATTAGTGTTCCGCAAAGTTTTCATTGTCCAAGAAAAGGGCTAAAATCTTGGGCTCTGCTTGCCCAGGACTCCCACAGCAGAGGCCAGGCACCCTTTCGCCTCACCCCCTCCCTTCTCCTTCTTAGCTGTACTGCCAGCACATGATATCAAATTTCAAGGTGGCACAGGCACAGGCGCTCTCTCTCTCTCTCTCCCTGCAGGATGGGGGGGGGGGGGGGGGGGGGGGGTAGGGGGGTGGGGGTGTCCGATGCCTCTCAGGCCTCTCAGTGTTTCTCCACCCCTCTGTCCTACCTCATCCCAGGCCACATGGCTTCTCCTCCCCCACCCAGCCTGCAACTGGGCAGGGGAAGGTCTGACCTCTTTCACCAAGAGAGAGTTCCCCTGGGAGTTCTCTGCTTTTTAACCTTCTGTGTTCTCAGAGGCATATCCATGTCTCCAGTGGCCACACCAGGTGCCAATATTCAAATCTGACCACTGATTGGTTTGGCTACAACTTCGAAAAAACTCACTTCCTTGTCAACCCAGGACATGTCTCAAGCCGTTTCTTCCACACCACCTGATAAGGTCTTTCCCAGTGGCAGCAGCTCCATCAACAATGGTGGCTGGAACTGGGTCAGCAGCTGGAACTCATGGAGACAGAGGAGGGGTCTCCTTTTTTCTGGCATTGTTGGAAATGATACAGCATTTAAATTTTTTTTATGTAACTTTAGTCAGGGGTGTAATATGTAATACAAAGTAATTCATGCTTCTGTGGAAAATGTATAAGAATAAAAATTGTAAAATAAATTAAACATCCAACAGCCTCTGACCACCGACAATCTAAAGACAGATTACCACACTGAAGTTGCGAAACTCCTGGTGGCAGCAGGAAAAGAATGCCTTGTTAACTAATAAAAGAACTTGGCTGGTGCAGAGATGGGCTTCCCCTGGAACCACCTGGGAACACCCAAGGACAATCAGTACTTGATAAGTATCATCAATCAAGATAACCAAGTCGTCAAAAACATACATCTGAATACAGGACTTCTCCTGACATGATCAGTGCCCGCCACCACCCAAGAAACAGCAATTGTCCAACCCTGCACAGTAAAAAGAAACTTCATACATATGCGGGGTAACAAAAGAAATCGGGGCACCTCTACCTCGGGGATAAAAAAAATGTATAAAACAGCCCTGCTGGAGACGGCCTTCGTGAACAGAGGGAGATCTGATACAATAGAGGTCAGATCTGCACCGATCCCGGGCTCAACACTGTCTCTTTGACTGTGGCTTTTTGAGGACTGTGTTTTTGGTCACGAAAATAAAATCTTTTGCATTTATTAATTAGGCTTTCTTGTTGATCATTTATAACAGGGGTTTATTCACCTTTGACCAGGGGTAGGGGAATTGAATTTTCTCTTCAAAAGACCTTGTTTCACTGAGCAAGGCCTGATGAATTTAACATCCACAGGTTGGGAGTAGCCAGAAGATACACAGGGGATAAGGAGCCATTAATAAACATTACAAACATCAACCCCAAACATCATCCCCTGGTGCAGTCAGAGAGAAAAGATTGATAAGAGACACAAAGAAGGAGGACTAAATTAGCATTGAAGGTGAAGGGATCAATAACCAATAGGAGATTGAATACTAAGAATTGTGGAATTTAAGACCAATGAACAAGAATTTCTTTGGGTTTTGTCTGTATAAATACGTGAAAAGACTGGTAAAGAATTATGTGTGACAGAATGATTTTCACTGCACAACCCGGGCATGTGTGGATGAAATGACTTTTATTGCACATCCTGGCCAGAATAAAGTAATGCCTTGATTCTCTAACACTGAAAAGATGTTGGAGAGTTTCTGTTTTTCCTGCAGTTTCAGTGACAGCATGGCTGTTCCAAGTGGCAGCAGAGGGGAAAAAAGGTTGAAAGAAAAAGTCCTCCCTAGCTTCAAAAATAAACCAGTAGTTACCACGTCAACAGCAGCCGAGAATATATTGCCAACTGCTCCAAAAGTACAGGAGAAACAAAAGAAAGCAAAGGGGAGCTTCTGCCCTGTGCTGCCTCAGCTTCCTGGCAAGAATGAAAGAGAAAGAGGGCTCTCCATGAGTGTTCTCTGACTCTTAAAGGGACCCCAGCACTCCCGCACCCCCCTCCCCCTGTGACACCCTGATTTTGCTTCCAGCACCTAGGTCTTAAAGGGACAGTAACAATCTTGGTCAGACTGGCATAACACAGATATGGAATACTACACACAGTTTTTGGGTTACCCAGGACCTATTTTTGTTTCTCTTAGCTTGTGCATGCACAAACATTCACTTTTGCTTTAGTAAACTGCCTGATCTCAACTTACAAGTAATTTTCCGTCTTATTTTCTCTTTCCTGTCCATCTGGGGAGTGATAGAATGGCTTGGTGGGCACCTGGTGTCCAGTCAAGGTCAACCTACCACAACTACTTAGCAACAGCCAAAACATCAGTGTATCCACAACATTATTTTCACACTAAATCCAAACAAACACAGCACTGTACCAGGTACTAAGAAAATGAACTCTGTTCCAGCTGAAACCAGAACACTGTCCCAGGCAAAGCAAAAGCAAATGCAAATGCAAACTTCTAAGTTTGATGTGCAGCATAAAAAGGAGCATGCCACAGAGTAAGGGAACAAATCAGTGTTGAGAAAAAACAAATCAACATCACAACTAGCAACGGCAAGTAACAACTTGTCACATAACAGCTAAACAGGTATTGAAACTATAAATCCAGTCTAGCACACTTTGATCAAATCTGTCATCTTGAACCTCTTGGGCCCCACATTGGGCACCAAAAAGGACTGTGATGGGTTGACCCCAGCCAGCAACAAAACACCCCGTAGCCACTTGATCACTCCACCAACCAGCAGAATGGAGGAGAGAATCATTAGAGCAAAAGCAAGAAAAATGCATGGGTTGAGATAAAAACATTAAGTGCAGAAAAAAAGGAAAACAAAGCAAGTGATGCAAAGGCAATTATTCACCACTTCCCACCAGCAGCAGACCGATTCCTGGCCAATCCCCAAGCAATAGCTACTTTGGAGAGACCAAACTCCTAGGTTTTATTGCCTAGCGTGACATTGTACAGCATGGTATATCCCTGTGGTCTATCCAGGTCAGCTGTCCTGGCTGTGTCCCCTCCCATTCTCTTGTGCCCCCTCCCCAGTCTATTCACTGGGGAAGCAGAATGAGAAACAGAGAAGGCCTTGAAGCTTTACAAGCATTGTTCAGCAGTAGCTAAAACATAGGTGTGCTATCAACACTATTTTACTCACAGATCTAAAACACAGCACCATACAGGCTGCTATGATGAAAATTAACTCCAACCCATTCATCAAGAATAAAAACCAGTTGTCTTAACACTTCTGTACACAATGTGAATTTTGCCTTATTGCTGAGTACTTGCTGCAGGATTTTTTTTTCTCATTAAACTTCAATTAAGCCCTTAAGTCACTTTTAAGCACATATTAAATGAATATTAAATGAAGCCCAGGCTATATATATAGCACTGGCAGATTTTGAATGATGAAATCTAGGACAATCCTGGTCAAATGAATCATACACTGCACATGCACAGTAAACACAGTGTTAGAACCAGTGTACTTTTACAATAAAGTTACTCTGGTAGTGTGGAATGAAAACAACACAGCTGGAGCTTGTGAAAAATGCGTATTATATGATTGGCTTTTCCCTAATATTAAAATGAATATTATATGTGTTATGTTAGAAAGTTATACGGTATTAATCCTTTTCAGTAGTGTGTTAAATATAGTTTTAGGCTATAACATAATATTAAAATAGAAACTATGCAATGTAAGATACTTTTTCCAGTTAGCTCAAGAAATTCTTTGCACAGAGAGAACAGCAACAGGACACTTAAATCCCCAAGAGAAGAATTATGGCCTCCTTATCAAGAAAGACCAGACTTGGTGGAGGCCAAGATGACTGATTTACAAGATGAGGGAGGGAAGTTGAAAATAACCAGAAAACACCCTTTGTTTGAAAAGAATTCCTGAATCATGTATGAGATATATGAATATGCAACAGGCTATTGCTTTTAAGAGTTAATGCTTTGCTAGCGAGGTATGCTTTCAAGAGGAAAGCATCCGAATGTTTGTAATTCTTTGCTTTTAATGTCCTTTATTGTCCTAACTCTGATTGTCCAAATTTTTATTGCTCTAATTTGTTTTACTAATAAGCTTTTAAAATTGTAAAACAAGTGATTGGCGGTTTTCACAATTTTTGTGCTGAAACCTGGGAATAACACCTTACTGCGGGGGCCCTAGGGGATTCCAAGTGGGGAAGGCACGCCCTGCCCAGTTGGCAGCCTCGATCTGTGTCCTGGGTTGATAAGGAAGTGAGTTTTTCGAGAAGTTGTGGTCAAACCAATCAGTGGTCAGATTTGAATATTGGCACCTGGTGTGGCCACTAAAGACATGGATACGCCTCCGAGAACACAGTAGGTTAAAAAGCAGAGAACTCCCAGGGGAACTCTCTCTTGGTGAAAGAGGTCCATGAAAGAGGTCAGACCTTCCTCTGCCCAGCCGCAGGCTGGGTGGGGGAGGGGAAGCCATGTGGCCTAGGGTGAGGTAGGCCAGGGCCCCTGCAGGACGGAGGGGTGGAGAAACACTGAGAGGCATCGGGATGCTCCCCCCCACACCCAGGAGAGAGAGAGAGGGCGACAGCCTGTGCCTGTGCTTGTGCCACCTTGAAATTTGATATCATGTGCTGGCAGTACGGCCAAGAAGGAGAAGGGAGGGGGGTTAGCGTTAGCGTTAGGGTTAGGGTTAGGGTTAGGCCGAGAAGGTGCCCGGCCACCATGGGAGTCCTGGGCAGGCAGAGCCTGAGAGTTTAACCCTTTTCTTGGTCAATGAAAACTTTGTGGAACATTAAACCCTCCTAGAAGAGAGACAGACATGAAATAGAAGGAAATGGGCAAGTGTGGTGAAGGTCTGAGCAAGTGAAAAATGTCAGAAGTTGATAAGAATCTTGGTGGGAGGAGATGATAGAGTGACCTTTGGCTGGACTCTTTTCTTGTATAGCCATAGACTGAACTTATTTTTACTGCAACACAGACTGCATTTAGTGGGAGGCAATGGCTGGGAGCCAAGAGAGTGCAGTGATGTTATGTGAAGGAGTGGCATGAACAGAGGCAGGTGAGGAGGGTGTGGTGGTGCCCTCTGTCTTCAGGGAAGAAGATCTCAGTTCTTGAGACCCCTCAGTCCCAGGGGATGAATTTGGGGGGGACTGGTGAGACAGAATGGAAATTTTCCAGAGTAGAAATCCATTTTGATTTAGGTGAAATGTGCATCTTTGAATTAAGTCTGTAGCTTGCAAACATAGCTGTTTAGTCGGACTGCCTGTTCTTGCAAAAAGCCTATGCTCAAAGAAACTGCTTCAGCCGAAGGACAGAGATAAAGGGGGGACCCCTTGAACTCTCAAATAGACGGAGCGGCTGCTGCGGGGAAACAGGGCAGGATGACTCAGGAATTCTTTCTGATAAAGAAAAATTAGCGGCAAATGTCACGCGAATTCAGTAGAATGAAAATGTATGAACCTATTGTGAAATTGCATGCATATGTATTTGAGAGGGAGATAAAAAAGGATCTGGAGTTCCCAGAGGTACACATGTAATTTTAAGGGGAATGATTCCCCACATGCGTCCAGCGCTGTGAGAAACGTACCGACTTTACAACTTTCACAAAAGTTATGGAGTTTGTTTGCTTCCGCAAATCACTGGTGTCCCGAAAGTGAGACACTGTTGTTTTTTTGGAACTGGGGAAAGCATCCTTAAAAGGGGAACCCTAGAAGCAGTTCTGGTTCATGTGCAGTGGTGAGAGCACTGGATATGCAAGGAAGAGGTCACGAGGACAATTGGTCTCCAGGTGGTGCCACATGTGACATGGAAACACAAGAGGTTTCAACTGTGTTTCCTGGGGAAGCCTATGGTACAAGAGGGACTTCTCTCTCATTGATGAACTGAGAGTTGATTATCTGAGGGGGTGGTAACTGGATTGAGAATCTAAGGTTTTATTTCATGCTGTGGTGGAAATTGGGGGGAGGAGGAGGAATGTTTTGGAAGGTTTTCATTCTGAGTTCTGTGTGTATTCCTTTTTACATATTGTAAGTTAATAAAGTTTTTTCCTTTATTCCTAAGCTGGAGCCTGCTTTGCTCTATTTCTGGTCACATATCACAGCAGCCACTGGGGAGAATATATTTTCATGGGTGCACTGGCATTGCGCCAGTGTCAAACCATGACAATATGTTTCTTCTGGGTGGCCAACAGACGCAGGTTGCAACCAGTGGACAAAAAGAGACAATAAAACAAAGAAAAGGGAAAAGATTCCCTAAAAAAACCCCCTGTGGTAATTGGCCCCTAAGACCAAAGTGTACACGAAGACAAAGACCCAAGGACAAAGGATAGGTAAGTATTTGTTTTGACGACGCTGATGGGGGGGGGGGGGGGTGGTTGTGTGTGAATGAGCAGGCTGCTTATCCCAGACCTGCCAAGTGAGTGATGAGTCTCCCATGCTGCGTTTTCGTCTTTTTGGGAGAAAAACGGCCAGTAAAGAGACGAAGTGAGTGATAAAAAGAGTGAGAGAATCTCTCCCAGGGCAACTGGGACTGGGACTGGGTCTCCGGGAAGGGGTGGGACCCCTTAGAAAGAGAGGGAGGGTTTTCCTGGCATAATCCACTGGGAAAGAGGAATAAAATAAAAAGTGTGGAAGGGGCCCCTAAAAATTCTGCTGGATTGAGGGAGAAGAGTGCCCAAGAATATCCAGGACTGAACCTGCTGGGTTGAGGGATTAATATTCCCAAAAACATCCAGGGTTCTGCCGTATTGAGGATATGCCCGAGAGTATCCAGGGTTGGACAACACAGCCGAATTGTGGGATATCCAAGAGTACTGGGGCTGGCCAGCAACATCTGAAATTGTAACAGGTGATTTGAAAGTAAAAGGTACTTTATTGTTGTCTTGTTGTGTGTGAGAGTGAGTCACACACAAAACAAGCCATTGTTCCCCTGGGTGGGTGGGGGCTGTGGCAAAAGGTGTAGGTGATCTGCAAACAGGCCATTGTTCTCCCGGGCTGGTGGAGAGGGACCATGGAAAAAGAGTGTGAGTGACATGCAAATCAGCCTCACAGGTGAACTGGCACCAGAGGTGACCAGAGTCAGGGCCCTTTTCGGAGGCCTGGTGATACTGAAACCCGGAGGCCAACCCCAAGGCGAGGGGGGGGGGGCACAAGGGCCTGCGATTCTCTGGCAACAGGGATCCACTTTGTGTTCTGAGGGTGTGAAAGAATGTGCGGAAGTGAATGAGAAATAAAAGTGAGTGAATGTAGACGAATGAAAGTATATGTCATGTAGATTGTTTATTTTAAGCTTCACCATATCTCCTTAGAGGGAGGTGTATTGTATTGAATAGCATTGTAAGAAAAGGGGTTCTTTTATTTTTTGAGTGTGTAGTCAGAAGAAGGTGGTATTTAGGTTGTTAGAGAAAGTGAAAAACAGAGGCAGAAGACAAATAGATAAGATCTTGAAAAATAAGACAGAAAACCAGTAAGTTGGATACAGGAAAGAAAAAAGGGAGTAAAAAATTGCCAACAGAGATACTCCAAGATAGCCCTTTTGGAGTTATGTTAGGTAACTGATACAACTCCTTGTAAAAGGAGAAAATACAGGGTATGCAGTAGTTGATGGGAAAAACATGCAAACTATGGAAAAAGGGAAATTAACCTTAAACTAGTGAGCTCAAACTTGTGAATTATATACTCTAAAAAGAGCACTAGAATATTTAGCACAAAACAAAGGAAGTATATATACTGATTCAAGGTATGCCTTTGGAGTAGTACATACCTTTAGAAAAATTTGGGAAGAAAGAGGATTACTTAATTCAAGAGGAAATGGATTAGTACATGAGGGACTCATTTTAGAGGTTTTAGAGGCATTAAAATTACCTGAAGAGATAACTAAAGTACATATTAAGGGACACCTAAAGGGAATGACCCCAGAAATAAAAAGAAATAATTTGGCAGATCAGGAAGCTAAAGATGCAGCAGAGAATGGAGCTGAAAAAGTTATGTTAATATTAACTCCAAATGAGAAAAAATTGGAAATTCCAAAGTTTAGTGAAGCAGAGAAAAAAGAATTAAACAAGATAGGAGGAGAGCAAGATGAATCTGGGAAATGGAAACTTCCTGATGGAAGACAATTACTTAATAAGACACTTACCAGGAAAATATCAGAAGACATGCATCAGAAAACCCTTAAGGGTACTGAGGATTTGTGTAATCATTTTTTAAGGAACTATGGGTATTGGGACTTTTAGATTAGCAAAACAAATAACTGAAAGATATATAACTTGTCAAAAGATAAATAAAAAGGTGATGAGAAAAACAAGATTAGGAGATCATGAGTTAGCTCTTTGACCATTTCAAAGTATCCAAGTAGAAGTTTGGATTTGTCAGGCTCTGGATTTATTTGTAAATTCAAAAGAACCATTTAATCCAGAAGAAAAAGAATATGCCGCATGCTGGGTAGGAGATCTTAGGAGAATAAAAGCTTTAAAATATCAAACACCCCCGATACAAAGGAATAAAAGAAAAAAGAAGAGTGAAAGAAAAGGACTAGGAACAAAAGATTACCTCCTCTGTTCCCGCGTGTTCCCCCACCATTCGCAGCTGCACCACTCTCCCCCAGCCCCCATTCCCGGCTCCGGTCTCACTGCTTGCGGTTGCACTACTCGATCCAGCCCCTGTGCTGACTCTGGCCCCACCGGTGAGTTCATCTACCCCGGTCCCAGCTGCCTGCCCCGCGGCCACTCCGCCGGCCGTGCCAAGAAGTCCCTCCTCCCGAGTGGTCCATGGTCACCACACCAACTGCATCAAGGGGGGTCCTGTCAGTCCTGGCCATCCCATCCCCAACCGGTTCTCCCATGGCTGTCCCCACTGCCCCATCCCCTGCCTTGTCTGTGCCGGCTGCGCCTGCTTTGCCTGCACCGGGAGCTGCTGGCTCAGCTGCCATGAGCCATGTGCAGGCTATCCATGCTCCAGCTCAGTCTCCACCAGAATATCCCCCTCTGGTGGTTCCGGCAGCGGACCCCTCCTGCGCCTTGGAGGACCAAGTTTCAGCCCCCCTTCCTCCAACACTAAGAGAATACCAGCAGGGCCTCCCCCCAGGAGATCAGAAAATGCCAATGGCACCTACTGATTGAGGTCAAAATGATGTGGAGGGGAGGAAAAAAATGAATTATTATTGTAATTTGATAATCAAGGGAATAAAAGAGGTGGCATCCCGAAGGCAAAATACTAAAAAGTCTTTAAGAAACAGCAGGGGAAAGAAGAAACTCCAACTGAATGGTTAGACAGACTTAGAACATTATAGGAGAAATTGCACTAATCAGGTAAAAGATCTGAAAATCTTCCAAGAGATGGGCACAGAAGAGGAATAGAGAAGTTATAAGCTCTGTTTTTTGGGGGACAAATACCATCTGGAGCCTGTGATAACTTTAAAGTATGTCCCAAGAGGAAAAATTAGAATCTGTGGTAGACACAGGGTCAGAAAGAACCTGCCTCTTAAATATTCAAAAAGGTTATAGTGTAAACAAAGACACTGTAAAAGTAACAGGAACAAACAGAAAGAGTTTCACAGTTCCTGACATTAAAGATGTGGTAATTGAGGGAGAAACTAAAATTTTGATGGGGGATGTCTTATTGGTCCCTGGGGCAGGTAGCAACTTATTAGAAAGAGACAATTAAAAGTAGAAATAGGAGTTATACAAGAAGAAGGGAAAATGACAGCTCGAGTTTTAAAACTTGGCCAAGAGGATGAGGAAAAAATTAACAAGGAAGTTTGGGCTGGGGAAAGAAATAGGGGAGGATTAGATATTGAGAGCATAAGTGTTACAATTGAGGGAAAAAAAAACTATAAAGGACAGGACATTAGAACCTTATATGTCTTCTCATAACGTCCCTATTCTCCCAGTAAAGAAGGCCAATAGAAACTATCTTTTATTATCCAGTGTAATATATGGTAGGGATAATTCATGCTATTAATGTATGGTATAAAATATTGTGAAATCCAAACCATGTCTTTGACCATCCCGGCCAGGAGCAGCTGTCTATTTAGATTCAACTAGTTCCCAGACACAAGTTAAGATAATGATCGACACCTTAACGTAAGAATAGAAGCTTCCAGGGCAATGATCACCGGTATCCCGAGTCCTTGGGAGCCACCCAAGAGCAATTATCGCCTTGCCGATTGCATCTATCAAGATAGTCAGTGGCTCCAACCTGATACATCTGAATACATGGCTTCCCGAAACCCATTGTTGCTGACTACACACCTGGACCCGGCTTTTGTCCAGCTCTGCACATGGAAAGAAACAGTGATACATGTGAAGAGTTACAAAGTATATTTGGTCATCTTTGCCTCGGGCAGAATAAACGGTATAAAACCTCATTGCAAGAAGCAGTATTCGGGAACGGGGGAGACTCTGACACTCGAGGGGTCAGGTCCAGGTTCACCCAGCGCCGAACCTGGGCTTGACGCTGTCTCTTTGACTGTGGTGGTTTCGAAGACTGAAATTCAGTCTCGCAGACAAATTAATAAATCTTTGCTAAATTTTTGATAATTTTGGCTCACAATTTGATAATTTATAACAATCTGGTGACCCCGACGTGATTTGATTTTGGGGTTTGGGACCCCTATCCTGCCCAGAAGGCGCCCTGCTGATTTCAGTGGTCTGAGCGGGATTGGAGTCCGCGAGACCAATCAAAAATTACTGATCCGAATCCGGAGCCACATCCAAAGAGGAATAAAACGGGCCCAGCTCTCGGAAACTCGGCAAGAACCAGGGGATCTCTGAGCCCGTGGTGCTTTTTTTTTTTCCACTCAGAAATCGACGTGCACGAAGAATCCACGTGGGAAAAGGAACCGTGAGTATCGCGTGGTTGAGTGGGGTGTGATCGAACATGTGTGTGAGATGTGACTCTGTAATGAAGCAGATGTGGACCCCATGATCGCAGTTCCACCATCCCGCGAGGGACGTGGTCGGTCAAGGAGAGAGCGGACGCTTTTGCTTAACACACATGGGACCTGGAACTCGTAGGGAGTTCAAGGGGGGAAATTGGTCACAGTTGGGTCAGGAAGGGGAAAAAGACGGTCCTGGAAAATTCCAAGAGTCCGTCTGCCTTCTGATCCGGAGAAAACAGGTAAGAAAACTGAAGATCAGTCGAAAAGTGAGCGGAACGGTTCTCTGCTTGACTGATTAAGACTGGCGGCGTTTCGCAAGCTCAGGAAATCGACATCGGACAAAGAGTCGGGACTCGCGACGAGCGTCCCAGACGGAGGAGACAAGGTGAGGAAAACTGCAGAAGGGATTTTTGGAAAAATGGAGTTGGGAAAGAGCAGGTTTCAGAGAAAACCCCAGGAAAAATCTCCCCAGGGTGCTGGGAAAGTTCTGCCAGAAATCCCAAGAGATAGACCGTTGGGGTGTATGCTAGAATATTGGGACGAAAGCCCCAGGAGAGCTGGCAGGTCCAAGGAGAAAATGATTATTTTTTGTATGGAAAAATGGGGTGGGAAGGAGATCAGAAAATACGTGTTTTGGCCAGTGTTCGGCACGTTTGAGGCATGGACTTGCGAGTCCTTGTATGATCACGTATTTGATCGCCGCCCGCAGGATTTTGAGGAAATTGAGTATGCCGAAATGTGGAGGTACGCTTGTACGAGTTTATACCTGGTGCGAGCCCTCCGATGTGCTGCAAACAGGGGAAAGGAATGGGAACCCTTGGACAATCTTCCACGTCCCTACCTTGTTCCTCCACCCCAGCCCGGACTGGCTCAGGCACAGCCAGTGCCCACATTGCCTCTCGAGGCTGAGATCCCGCTGGGTCATGTCTCGGCACCGCTGCTCCCACTGGAGCAGGCTGCGGCACCTCCCCCTCCATGTGAACAAGTAGGGGAGGCACCTCCGCTCCCATGTGAGCAGCCGTTGCGGCAGACCCTTCCCAAAACTGAAGAAAAACAGGTAACCATCCCCAGAGACAGCTCTCCCCTGGCCCATCGGACGAGGCGGCGAACAAGGAGGGCAACCACGGGAGACAGTGGGGATGAGGAAGAGAAGCCCGGCTTCTTCCCTTTACGGGAGGTGCCGACGGCTGCTGGAGTGATCGGCTTCGTACACGCGCCGATCGACACCAATGATGTGAAGGCGTTCAAGAAAGAGATGGGAAAATTGCCATTGTGAGTCAGTGAGGACCTAGGGGTGGAGCTTCCTGTGTTGCTGCTGAGTGGCTGATTAGAAGAGGCCTCTGGGAAGCACGGCAACCTGGAGCGCAGAGAACAGGAGCGGGCAAACAGGGGTGTGGTGAGTCTCTGGGGCTTATACAAGGCAGTTTGCACGGCAGTTCATGCAGGCAGGCGAAGCAGGGGGGGTTGCCATCTCTCTTGGTAGTAAGGAGTCCTCTGTGTTCTTTGAGGTCTTTCTGCTGCCCAGTTGTGTCTGAGGTGTCTGTTCGTAATGGTTTCTACACGGTCAAAAACTGTGGCTGTTACAAGTGTAAGTGACCAAGTTGAGCCTTCCAAAAAAGATGTTTCTGTTCAGACTCATCCATGCCCAGAGTGTTTGAGCTTATCGGTGGCTTCAGGGAGTGTTGTGGAGGGGAGCTGCCTGCGGTGTGAACAAGTGAACAACCTCCTTTCACTGGTGACTGAGCTTAGGGAGGAAGTTGAAAGGTTAAGGAGTATCCGAGAAAGTGAAAGGGGAATAGACTGGTGGAGCTCAGCTCTTCCACCTTTAAGGGAGGCCTCTGACCGAGAGGCTGAGGACTTATATGCCTCCCGCTCACAGGCAATAGAAGGGCACCCGGTAGATGAAGAGGAGTGGAAATGGGTCCCTATTTGGGGAGGTAATAACAAAAACTCCTCCCCATCCCCATCATCCAGCCAGGTACCACTTCAGAATAGGTATGAGGTCCTGGATCTAGAGACCCAACTAGATGATTTAGGAGAAAATTGTCTTCCCGGTGAACCCCCCAATTATGATTCATCTGTAAGATGGATCACTACCTCTAACATCAAGAAGAAAAGAAGGGTAATCATAGTAGGTGATTCCCTTCTGAAGGAAACTGAGGGCCCCATATGTCGACCAGACCCATCCTACAGGGAGGTCTGTTGCCTCCCTGGGGCCTGGGTACAAAATATCACTGAGAGACTTCCTGGCCTGATTCAGCCCTCTGATTATTACCCACTGCTGATACTCCAGACTGGCAGTGATGAGATTGAAAAGAGGAGTGTCAAGGCAAATAGAAAGGACTTCAGGGTACTGGGTCAGGTAGTTGATAGGGCAGGAGCACAGGTAGTGTTTTGCTCAGTCCCTTTGGTGGCGGAGGAAAATGAAAAAAGAAACAGGAAAATCCGCATCATCAACAAGTGGCTTAATGGTTGGTGTCATCGGCAAAATTTTGCATTCTTTGATCATGGGGCAACTTTTACAGCATCTACTCTGCTAGAACCAGATGGGGTACATCTCTCTGTTAGGGGCAAAAGGTTTTTAGCTCATGAACTGGCAGACCTCATTGAGAGGGCTTTAAACTAGGTTTGAAGGGGGAAGGGGAAGCAGCCGAGCTATCTGGAAGCAAGCCCAAGGGTTGCAAGGCTAAGTCAGGGGTGAAGTCAGTAGCCCAGCTGAGGTGCATGTATACCAATGCACACAGCTTGGGCAACAAACAAGAAGAGCTGGAGGCCATGGTGCAACTGCAGAGCTATGATGTAGTTGCCATCACGGAAACATGGTGGAATGACTCACATAGCTGGAGTACTGCACTGGATGGATACAAGCTCCTCAGAAGAGACAGGAAAGGAAGAAGAGGAAGAGGGGTGGCCCTTTAAATATTAAGCAGACTCTCGATGCCGTAGAAATTGAAACTAAGGAAGATGGAGTTGAATGTCTATGGGTAAGAATTAAGGGGAAGGCCAACAAGGCTGACACCCTACTGGGAGTCGGTTATCATCCACCCAACCAGGAAGAAGAGGTAGATGACTTATTCTATAAGCAGCTAGGTAATGTTTCAAGATCATCAGCCCTTGTTCTTGTGGGTGACTTCAACCTACCAGACATCTGCTGGGAACTTAATACAGCAGTAAAGAGGCAGTCCAGGAAATTCTTAGAATGTTTGGAGGACAACTTTCTGTCACAGCTGGTGGGTGAACCCACCAGGGGAGGGGCTATGTTAGATCTGCTGTTTGCAAATAGAGATGGGCTGGTGGGAGATGTGGTAGTTGGAGGTCGCTTGGGGCAGAGTGATCATGAAATTATAGAATTCTCAATATTTGGTGAAGTCAGGAGGAGCACCAGTAAGACTCTTACATTGAACTTCCGGAGGGCAGACTTTGGCCTGTTTAGGAGACTTATTCAGAGCGTCCCTTGGGAAACAGCCCTTAAAAACAAAGGAGTTCAGGAAAGGTGGGCATGCCTCAAAACAGAGATCTTGAGGGCACAGGAACAGACTGTCCCTGTCTGCTGAAAGATCAGTCAACGGGGTAAACGTCCAGCCTGGCTGGGCAAGGAGGTTTTGGAGGTACTTAGGAATAAAAAGAGGATGTATCAGCGTTGGAAGGAGGGTCAGGTCTCTAAGGAAGTATTCAAAAAGGCTGCTGGAGCATGCGGAAAAAAAATTAGGGAGGCCAAAGCTCATTTTGAACTTAGAATGGCGACTTCTGTAAAGGATAATAAAAAATGTTTTTACAAATACCTTAATGCTAGAAGGAAGGGTAAGACCAGCCTTTGTTCTTTATTGGACGGGGGGGGGGGGGGAAGGTAGCATCTGCAGATGAGGAGAAGGCAGAAGTGCTTAATGCCTACTTTACCTCAGTTTTTAGTGGGAAGATGACTTGCCCTCAAGACACCTGCCCGCCTGGAATGGTTGATGGTGTCAGGGAGCAGAATGGTCCCCCCATTATCCAAGAAGAGGCAGTCAAAGAACTACTGAAATGCTTGGATGTTCATAAATCTATGGGACCAGACGGGATCCACCCCAGGGTAATGAGAGAGCTGGCAAATGAGCTTGCAAAGCCACTCTCCATCATTTACCAACAGTCCTGGCTCACTGGTGAGGTTCCGGATGACTGGAAGCTGGCCAATGTGATACCCATTCACAAAAAGGGTGCAAAGGAGGATCCTGGTAATTATAGACCAGTCAGCCTGACCTCAGTACCTGGCAAGATAATGGAACAGTTTATATTAAGTGCCATCACACAGAATTTACAGGATGGCCAGGGTATCAGACCCAGTCAGCATGGGTTTAGGAGGGGTAGGTCATGTTTGACCAACCTGGTCTCCTTTTATGACCAGGTAACTCGCCTAGTGGATGCAGGGAAGGCTGTAGATGTTGTTTATTTGGATTTCAGCAAGGCTTTGACACTGTCTCCCACAGCATACTCCTAGACAAGCTGGCAGCCCGTGGCTTGGACAGGAGCACTCTTTGCTGGGTTAGGAACTGTCTGGATGGCCGGGCCCAGAGAGTGATGGTGAATGGTGCCGCATCCAGCTGGCGGCCAGTCACCAGTGGTGTCCCTCAGGGGTCTGTGCTGGGGCCATTTCTGTTTAATATTTTTATTGATGACATGGATGAGGGTTTAGAGTCTTTCATTAGCAAATTTGCAGATGACACTAAGATGGGAGCATGTGTCGATCTGTCAGAGGGACGGAGGGCTTTGCAGAGGGACTTGGAATGGTTGGATGGATGGGCAGAATCTAATGGGATGAAGTTCAATAAGTCCAAGTGCCGAGTCCTGCACTTTGGCCACAATAACCCCCTGCAACATTATAGGCTGTGGATGGTGTGGCTGGACAGTGCTCAGGAGGAAAGGGACCTAGGTGTGCTGGTTGACAGTCGGCTGAACATGAGCCAGCAGTGTGCCCAGGTGGCCAAGAAGGCCAATGGCATCCCGGCTAGTATCAGGAATAGTGTGGCCAGCAGGAGCAGGGAGGTCATTCTCCCCCTGTACTCGGCACTGGTGAGGCCACACCTTGAGTATTGCGTCCAGTTCTGGGCCCCTCAGTTTAGGAGGGACGTTGAGATGCTTGAGCGTGTCCAAAGGAGAGCAACGAGGCTGGTGAGTTGTTTGGAACACAAGCCGTACGAAGAACGACTAAGGGAGCTGGGGTTGTTCAGCCTGGAGAAAAGGAGACTCAGAGGTGACCCTATCACTCTCTTCAACTTCCTGAAGGGTGACTGTGGTGAGCTGGGGGTCAGTCTCTTTCTCTGGGCAACAACAGACAGAACAAGAGGACACAGTCTCAAACTGCGCCATGGGAGATACAGGCTAGAATTAAGGAGGAAGTTTTTCACAGAAAGAGTGGTCAAATACTGGAATCATCTACCTAGGGAGGTGGTGGAGTCACCATCCCTTGATGTGTTTAAAAAAAGACTGGATGTGGCACTTGGTGCCATGATCTAGCTGAGGTGTTAGAACATGGGTTGGACTCGATGATCTTGAAGGTCTCTTCCAACCTAGAAATTCTGTGATTCTGTGATTCTGTAATTGATGGATGATCCTTTGGGGGTGGGGGAAAGGCTAGATGAATTTCTAAGGACCAGCACATACACCTATGAGGATCTTCCAAGTGATCCTAAGATCGCTGTTTAACAACGAGGAGACAGACATGATCAGGCAAGCCACGATCAAAGATTGGGAAAAGAGCAACCCTAATGGGGGGAGCAGGGACGAGAGGTGGCCAAACCAGAAACCGTCCTGGAATGCCCAGACGGAGGAGGGGAGGCAGAAAATGATAAATTTAAGAAATATGATAATTTAGGGTATCAGGGAAGCAGTACCCTAGGGACAGAACATGAGTAAGGTACTCAGGGAGTGCCAGGGGAAAGATGAAACTCCCACGGAAAGGTTGGAGAGGCTCCACAAGGGTTTGAGAATGTATTCGAGGACGGATCCCGATTCTCCGATCAGGGCGGTTTTGCTAAAAACTGTTTGTGGCAAAATCCTGGGAGGACATTCGGAAAAAGCTAGAAAAGATAGATGGGTGGCAGGAAAAAGGGTTGCAGGAGCTGCTTCGGGAAGCCCAGAAAGTCTACATGAGACGGGACGAAGAGAAACAAAAGATCCAAGCTAAGGCATTGGTAGCTGTAGTAAGGGAAGCACAAAAACAGGAGCAGGGCAGAGACACGGCGAAGAAGGCGCCGACGAAAAAGCAGAACTCTTCCCAAGGAAAAGGATCGAATGATCAGAAGAGATATTTTGAGTGCTATTACTGCAAGCAAAAGGGACACATCTGAAGAAATTGTCCCAACAAAGCCAAGGACCAGGCAATGTTTCAAGAAGATTAGGGGTGTCAGGGGCTTTTCAGTTTGGGGTCCGAAACACCGAGGGAGCCCTTGATAAAATTAAAAGTAGGACCCCACAGGCAGGAGATGTGGTTTATGGTAGACTCGGGGGCGGAATGGACAGCGGTGCAGCAGCTGCCACGGGGGTGCTCTCTGAGGGACGATTCCATGATGGTAATCGGGTAAAAGGGGAACCTTTCGAGGTTCCGATCATAAAAGATGTAGAAATAGATACAGGAAATATATTATTGATACGGGATGCGGATTTTAATTTATTGGGGCAGGACATGATGGTAGCCCTGGAAATCCGCTTGGCAGTGGAGAATTCCCGGCTCAGGGTGAGAATGTGTAAACTCACCGTTCAGGACAAAGAGAAAATAGACCCGAAGGTGTGGTATGTCCAAGGGGAAGCTGGGAGGTTGGACATAGAGCCGATTTGTGTTGAAATTGAGAGACCAGAAGACCCTATATGGGTCAAACAATATCCCATCTCCATAGAGGGGACGAAGGGATTGAAACCCATGATTGACAAATTGATAAAGAAAGGAACATTGGAGCCGTGCATGTCTCGGCACAACACCCCAATTTTGGCTGTGAAAAAGACAAATGGTAGCTTTAGGCTAGTGCAAGATTTAAGGGCTGTGAATCAGAGAACTAAGACTTTGTTCCCCATGGTCTCGAATCCTTACACTTTGTTGAATAACATTTCTCCTGAGGACACGTGGTACAGCATGATTGACTTGAAGGATGCTTTTTGGACCTGTCCTTTAGCGGAGGGCAGCAGAGATTATTTTGCGTTTCAGTGGGAAGACCGGGAGACGAACAGAAAGCAGCAGCTCAGGTGGACGTCATTGCCTCAGGGCTTTGTGGATTCCCCGAATTTATTCGGGCAAGCACTTGAGCAGGTGTAGAGTCATTTTGTACCAACAGAGGGGACAAAATTGCTACAATATGTAGACGATTTGTTGGTTGCAGGTCCAAGGGAGGAGGTTGTAAGGGTGAGCACCATTGAGCTTTTGAACTTTTTAGGGGAAAAGGGGTTGAAGGTGTCAAAGTTGCAATTCACAGAGCCCGAGGTCAGGTACTTGGGACATTGGTTAACCAAGGGCAAAAAGAAATTGGATCCAGAAAGGGTGGCAGGGATTATTGCCTTACCACCCCCGCAAACAAAAAGGGAGGTCAGGCAGCTTTTGGGGTTGTTGGGATATTGCCGTCAGTGGATTGAAGGGTACAGCAAAAAGGTGAAGTTTCTATATGAGAAACTCACCACAGACCAGATCAAATGGATGGAAAAAGACAAAGAAGAATTCAGGGGAGTCAAGTAAGCACTCACAGCGGCACCAGTGCTGAGCCTCCCTAATGTGAAGAAACCCTTTCAGTTGTTTGTGGACGTGAGCAATCACACAGCAAATGGGGTGCTGAAACAGGACTGGGCAGGGGTCAGGAAACCAGTAGGTTACTTGTCGAGGCTTTTGGACCCGGTCAGCAGGGGCTGGCCCACCTGCTTGCAGGCGATAGTTGCTGTAGCATTGCTGGTGGAGGAAGCTAAGAAGGTAACCTTCGGCACACCGCTGGTAGTATTTGCACTGCACAATGTACGGGGCATACTACAGCAAAAGTCAGATAAGTGGCTCACTGATGCTAGATTGCTGAAGTATGAGGCCATTTTGATTCACTCACAGGATTTGGAATTGCGGACAATGACCAAGCAGAACCCTGTGCAGTTTTTGTTTGGGGAAGCTTCAGGGGAGCTTGTCCACGATTGCGTGGAGGTGGTTGAATTACAAACAAAGATCAGAGAGGATTTAGAAGAGGAAGAGTTGGATGAAGGAGAAAAATGGTTTGTGGATGGATCGAGCAGGGTGATTTATGGGAAAAGGAAATCAGGATATGCAGTCGTGGGTGGACGAATGGGAAAAGTGATTGAAGCAGGTCCCCTGAGCGTGAGTTGGTCGGCACAGGCTTGCGAACTGTACGCGGTTCTGAGACCCTTGAAGGGACTGAAAGGGAAGAAGGGAACAATTTTTACAGATTCTAGGTATGCCTTTGGAGTGGTTCACACCTTTGGGAAAATCTGGGAAGAAAGGGGGTTGATCAACACCAGGGGGAAGGGTCTGATGCACAGGGAATTGATCTGGCAAATCTTAGAAGCTCTAAGGGGGCCGGAGGAAATTGCGGTGGTCCATGTGAAGGGACACCAGGCAGGAATTCAGTTCCGAGCCAGGGGAAACAATTTGGCGGACCAGGAAGCCAAAACCGCAGCACTGATGACAGTAAGTACCCCGGAGATCGAAGGGATCGAGGTCCCAGATGATCCTCCTCAGCCCTCTCAAAAGGAGATCAAATGCTATGAGAAGATTGGGGGAAAATTGGAAGAAGGTAAGTGGAAATTACCTGAAGGTAAGTGGAAATTACCTGATTGGAGAGAACTAGTTTCTAAAGGTTTTACCAGGAGAATTTTGCGGAAACTGCACCAGCGAACACATTGGGGGGCACAGGCCCTGGCATAACAATTTTTGAAATTTTTCGGGTGCAGGGGAATTTACGAATTGGCCAAACAGGAGGTACAGGGATACCTGATTTGTCACAAAGTTAACAAAACAAGGGCAAGACAGGCCATCCTGGGGAGTCGCCCCATTGGGTACCAACCATTTGAAAGAATTCAAGTTGATTTCACGGAGTTGCCCAAAGTGGGGAGATTCAAGTTTGTGCTTGTGATCGTGGACAAATTGACTCATTGGGTGGAGGCTTTTCCTAGCCCATGGGCAACTGCTCAAACGGTGTCCAGAAAATTACTGGAGGAAATTGTACCTCCATAGGGGGTGGTGAATTACATTGATTCGGACCAAGGGACACATTTTACATCAAAGATTATTAGGCAGATGGCTGATGTGCTAGGCATTCGGTGGGAATCCCACACTTCGTGGCATCCCCAGAGCTCAGGACAAGTGGAAAGGATGAATCAGACCTTGAAAGTGCAGTTATCTAAATTAATTTTAGAAACTCGGATGTCTTGGGTGAAATGCCTACCTTTAGCATTGCTTAATATCAGGAGGATGCCTCATTCTGAGACGGGGCTCTCACCGTTTGAAATGCTATATGGGATGCTATATAGACACCCCAGGCTTGAGGACTGTCAGATTCAACCATATTTGGTTGCAATCAACAAAAATTTGCAAGAACGCAGGAAACAAGGGATAGTATCTCAGAGTGCTCCTCTGAGATTCGCTATCCACAAAATCCAACTGGGTGACAGAGTGCTTGTGAAAGTGTGGAAAGATGTACCCCTCTCTCCTCACTGGGAAGGTCCTTTTCTTGTGCTCCTGACAACAGACACGGCCATTCGGACGGCAGAGAAAGGCTGGACACACGTGTCTAGGGTGAAGAAAGTCGAACATCAGGAGGAAGCGCCCGAGTGGAGGGTCACTTCTTCCCCAGGCGACCTGAAACTCAGACTCCAACGTCCTTGTAAATGACCCATGGCGAGCAGATAAGTTGTATACTGTCTGACTGTGTATGCTATCCGTTTGTACATTTCAAGTGTGAATATTGTCAGGGGGTGTTTGTTGTACACTGCAGAAGGGGACAGAGGCCGAAGGGGTCGTACACTCAGTGTCTGGAGGAAGAGCTTGAGCTGACTGACCAAATCCTAACCTTAGCCACAAATCTAGGAATCATTGAATTAGATTCACAGGAGTGGTTTCAGATTTTTCAGAACGGGGTGCGTGGAAAGCTTAGATCAAAGGCAGAGGTTCTGGATGTGGAGTGACGGAAATCAATCAAGGTACCGTGCAGCTCCGATGCCGTCAGAATTTCACGGTGGGGCGCCTTTAAAAGGAGGTATGCGGCTAGGTCAGAGAACGTGTTCCCCGAAGAATACTCCTGCTGCCGCGAAGATGGTCTTCCTCGCCGCTGGTGGCACCCCAGGAGGCAGAGGCAAAGGCAGAGGAGTACGCCTGGTAGGAATCCTGATTGGCCTGAGCCTAGCCATGTGCAGGACGCAGAGTCTGCACATTGAGGTCCCGATGAGAGGCGGAAATGAGAGCTCCACAGATGAGTGTGGAAGTTGCACTCAGGTGGTCCCAGTTGTGCAAGGGGATGGGAAACCCTCAGCATACCAAGCCCTGGAGGAATGCATCAAGGAGCCTGGCAGGTACTGTTGGAAAAATGGCACAAGGGTCAAATTATGTAAATTGGACAGAGGGATTTGGTGTATCAATCCTGAGGCAGGGTCAAGGAACGGGCAGTCAGATGAGCACAAGCATCAGATACGGAAACGGAGTGCAGAAATAATGTCAATCCCCGTTTGTAACCAATGCAATTGAACCATGTGGGTTGGGGGAAAAACTGAATCGATCTTTGTCGCATATCACCATGTGAACCCATTGTGTTATGACAATGCGAGGCTGGGGATATGCACGATGAATGGGAAAATGTATTGGATGGGAAGAATTGTTAAATTTGATAGCAAGTTTACCTTAAGCAGAGAACCAATCATATTGTATGGAGGAATGGCTACGTGACAGGGGCCACGTTCTGGATCAAGAATCGGGAGGATGCAGCTAATCTGGGTCCCTGCACCTGCAAAACACTGTGTCCTTGAGCATAGCTATGGTACAATAACAAGTAGTGAGAGAGACATGAGAAAAGAAAGATGTAACCTCTAAGGTATGAGGAAGAGCTGATATTGTAGTACAGCCAATAGATTCCTTAGCTTGCAGAATATGTATGAGCTTATTAGTTGTTGTGCATAAAAGTCTGATGCTCTCTTCAATAAACGAAGCTTGCTAAACACTCATATTGAGCGTCCAAGTTTCCCTCACTGCGACAATATTGGATTTGGCACAGGCGAATGATGATAGGGTGTGCCTGCAATATGACAGGGTTGTCTGTTTCACGAAAAATAAAGATGGTGAGGATCCTGAGGGAAGAATGAGGGAGATAACTCAGGAATTGAAGAGAAGGGAGTCAGAACTGAGGAGAAAGCGAGTTGAACAGGAGACATTAAAAACCTTGGGAGAACAGTATGAATTACTGGAGAAACAATATGCTGATGGGGATTTACCTTCCCCGGACAGAAATCTATTTATTGATTTGATGCAAGAAATTGCAACTGAACTGGGATTGTGAAATTGCTGGATTTGAGAGGGGCTGAAGTCAGCAGAGAAATGGCCATGGAAAGGGGAAGGTTTGGCTCCGGAACGACTTCTGAAATGAGACAATCCAAGAGTCTCAAAGTTGGCACAGAGACCTTATTGGAATTTAATACCAATATTGCCAGATGGAACGTGCCTGGGCTTGTCTGACCCTTGCTGCTTGACCAGAGACGGCAGCTGTGGTGGTTTCACCTCAGAGAGACCTTTGGCTAGCTGGGTGCTGCAGCTGGGCGCTTGCACAAGTCCAGGCATGCAGGAGCTCAGGTTTACCTCTGGCGGAAAGGCTTTAGGCAAGGTGAAGGAAAAAGGAGTCGGGTTCTGCTGGAGGGTTTCAATCCAGAGCTTTATTGCTGGCACACAGGCCTCTGAATGCAGCAACAGCTCCAACAGAACTCCTGAACCATGTGCTTGCAGTGTCTTTTAACCCCAGGGAGAGGGGGAGGGAAGGGGTAGGGATCCCACCAACCAGGTAAGGGGGGGGAAGTCTCAGGGGACAAATGACACCTGGATGGCCCAATGTCCCCAGGGCTGAGAGGCATCTTTTGAACTCTGCCAATCACTCGACGCCCTTGCTGGAATGCCAAGATTGACGGACAGGTCTCAGCAAGGGGGCAAGGAGGGGGAAGGGAGAGGTTGTTACCACACCTGGGGAAGGAACTGGAATAACTGAAACATCACACTGCAAAATCCTGAGGGGTGGATTTTGGACCAGAGGGTGATTGGAACCATTTGCATCAGTCAGGAAGGAAAGGAATATACTGAGATGGTGGGATACACTCCATGTGTAACTACCCTGACAGTAAATTCAAACAACAAGGGCAAGGTCTGGCAACCAGAACCCCCTACGGGGTACTGGAGCTGGAAGAATAAGACCAATTGTGAATGGAACAAAAGGATAGGACTGTGCTGGGTCAAAAATCCTGGAGCCAACCCTTTCCAATCCTTGGAAGGCCTGAGAGAATACTGGGGAGACCCAGGGAGGACAAATATCAGATGGAAAGCCCCGGATGGAATTTATTGGATTTGTGGGAAAAAGGCATACAGCGAGTTATCCCCGAGGTGGAAAGAATCATGCACTCTGGGTATGATCCGGCCAGTCTTCTTTACTCTCCCTCGAACAAAAAGTAACCTACTAGGGGCTCCTCTGTATGAGACCCTGAGGAGGGAGAGGAGAAGTTTGAAAAAGACGATACCTGTAATAAGTGGTAAACAAACCTGGGGGGAGGAAGAGTGGCCGGCTGCAAGAATAATTGATTGTTATGGACCAGCCACATGGGCCCAGGATGGAAGCTACGGGTATAGGACTCCGATTTACCTACTGAACTGGCTGATTCGGCTGCAGGCAGTGGTGGAAATTGTATCGAATCACACCTCTGAGGCCCTGGATTTACTTAGTCGGCAGCACACCCAGGTACGGGCATTTGTGTACCAAAATCGAATAGCTTTAGACTATTTGCTGGCCAAAGAAGGGGGAGTGTGTGGAAAGTTCAATGAATCAGAATGCTGTATTGAAACTGACGATTATGGGGAGACCATAAGAGGATTGGCAGCCGAAATCAAGAAGAGGGCCCATGTCCCAGTCCAAAAATGGAATTCGATTTTGCAATCTTCATGGTGGGACAGATTGTTTGATGGGGCCTGGTGGAACAAAATAATGTTCTTCGTGCTGTGTTCAGTAGCCGGAATCCTATTTCTGCCCTGTCTAATTCCTTGTTTTATTAGATTGATCCAATCCGTGGTACAGGGGATGCAGATAGCAATAGTGCCCGTGGACCCAGAGTTGGCTTCCGGAAGCAACACACCTAAGATCATGAGCCTGGGAGAAAAGAAGTATGCCAGCAACGCTGCCGAAGTATTGGCAAAATTTGAGAAACAAGTAAAAATGAGTGTAAACAATACTGAGTATCAGGGTGTTCCACAAGGGGAGTACATGATAGTTTAATAAAGGTTGCTGTCTTTGTGAAAGACCTTTAAAGGTGGCAGGTAGGAGTAGAAATAAATAGAATTTAGCAATTTGGGTTATAAAGGAAGCATGAATTGAATTAGTGATATAAATGGGGAGGGATTGTAATATATGGTAGGGATAATTCATGCTATTAATGTATGGTATAAAATATTGTGAAATCCAAAAGCATGTCTGTGGCGGTGAGGGAAACTTGGACGCTCAATATGAGTGTTTAGCAAGCTTCGTTTATTGAAGAGAGCATCAGACTTTTATGCACAACAACTAATAAGCTCATAGATATTCTGCAAGCTAAGCAATCTATTGGCTGTACTACAATATCAGCTCTTCCTCATACCTTAGGGGTTACATCTTTCTTTTCTCATGTCTCTCTCACTACTTGTTATTGTACCATAGCTATGCTCAAGGACACAGTGTTTTGCAGGTGCAGGGACCCAGATTAGCTGCATCCTCCCGATTCTTGGTCCAGAACATGGCCCCTGTCACTTAGCTATTCCTCCACAATTCCCCTGTTTTCTTTTTGCACAAGCAATGTTTGATTAAATGCAGCAGATATCATCCTTTGCACCATATTTTGTAAGCATATGCAAAAGCAAGGCAAAACTAATACTACCAACAAAGCTATAATGCCTACTATAATGCCAGCCTTAACAATAGAGTGTAGCCATGATCCCAGGCCTAAAGATTTGAGCCATCCATCAATACCAAAGCCCGATTCTACCTGTAGGTTTCTGGTTAACCTCCGCAACTCAGAGAGCTGGGAATGGATGGATTGCGAATGGTCAGAAAGGTTCATGCAACACATGCCTTCAAATTCTTCACAACCATGGCCTTGTGCAAGTAAAAGAAAATCAATTGCAGCTCTATTTTGAAGCGTTGCATGGTGAATAGAATCAACATCAAGCAAAAGGCTAGAAAGCGCCATAGAAGTGGCATTGGTTTGCTTCGCAAGCCAGCATCCCAACTTATTTAGGGTGGCATGGGTGCCTGCTGATGCCACTCCTGGAGCCAGAAAGCTACCGACTGAGCTATCCAGGCTGAAGGGCTCCCACGCCGCGCATCTGATCATCGACAGCACGCAGACCATGCAGGAGATGACACTTGCCAGATCTCCTCTTGATCACAAAAACAGGAGCACTCCAAGGACCAACAGATAGCCGGAGATCTCCCCAGCCAAACCGCTCCTGCACCAGCCCGCACGCCCGAACGAGACTCCCCATCCTCCAAAGGCCACTGCTCAACTCACACCGGGCCCTCCGCCCTCCATCGGAGCAGGACCGGGAAAGTCCACTCAATGGCCGCCCCCACAAAGGGAGATCTGTGGCAAGGACCATTCCCAACTGTGCCAACACATGGTGGCCCAGCAAGGCGTGGACATCCTCAGGGAGTGGTATTACAGAAACTGTACAGGTGACAGTCTTTCCCTCTATAATAATTTTCAGCAGAGGGGATTTCCGTGCAAGCATGAATCCTCCTACTCCTGCGACTGTGGCATTTGCTGCATGGGTGGGCCACTGGGGTGGCCATTTCTGTGTCCCTATGATGCTGACGTCTGCACCGGTGTCTAGGAGCGCAACCAGGGTGATGGTTTGACCCTGATACTGGACGTCGATATGTTTTTTAGGACGATGCTTTAAGTCCACTGTTAACAATGTCATTGTTCCTGTGGAACCAAAACTACCTTCACCACGTCGCTGCTTGCCAAGTGGTACAGTCCCTCTGGTTGATTGAGCATTTCGCGATCCGGCTGGAATAAACAATGGTGGGAATAGTTTTTGTGCCATTATTTGTATTTCACCTGTAAATTCAGCATCAATTAGTTGTCCTGGTTTAGGGCAAATTTGGTAGAGAATTTCCAAAGGAGGGCCCCTCCAGAAAGCAAACCCACACAGCCCCTCCCCCCAACCGGTTTGGGAAGGATTCCTCAGAGACAAGTGGAAAGAACTTGTTTATTTAATAGGCACAGCACCCCCCAGTACACAAAATGAACAATACCAGATGACACCACTCTGGAAAAAATGACAAATTCAGAAAGTCTCTCTTGGGGGTGGTCGCTCTGTTCTCAGTCCCTCCAGCGCGGGTGCAGCTGCTGCAGGCCACAAGGTGCAAACTCTCGGTGTTCCCAGGTCCCAGTAGGGAGCAGGTTCAAAATGGTTGGAAAAAGGAAAGGAGAAATAGTCCAGGAAGAAATTTGGACAGTTTAGCTAAGCTAGCTAATGAGCAAAAGCAAAAGCAAGCAGCAGCAAAGCAAGCAAAAGCAAGCAGAAGCAAAGCAAGCAAAAGCGACAGAGAGCAAAGCAAAAAGCAAAAGCAGAAAAAGCAAAAGCTGCAGTCTCTGTGTCTCTCCAGGCTGATAAGAAAACCAAAACAAAACTTTCCCTTTTCAGAGCCAGTCTTAAAGGTACAGAACATAATATCCAACATTAACAGAACACATGAATGGGGATACAAGCATCATAACGTCACCCTAGGACATTAGTCCAACAAGAACAGTAAGTCCCGACATGCTGGCAGACAAGCGTCCAATCAACAAAGCTCCCACGGTTTGTCCGCTGGCTGTAACAGGGTGCTTACACCCCGTTGGGATACGCTGCGGTTTGCAGTCTATTAAGGTGCAGTCTATTGAGGTTGCCAGGTCCAACCCGAGGCTTCCGCTGGTTGTGGGGTGGAGGGAGGAGGCGCTTGTGCTGAGAAGGCGCTTGGGCTCTGGGCCGCCACTTGTTTACTGACGCTTGCAAGGGGGCAAGGGCAGCCCACACCTGACTCTGCGTCGCCTGCGCCTGCTCCCTGAAACTACTTCCCAAATCTCTTACTGCTTCCACTAACATAGCTTGCAGCCCCACCGGCACCTGAGCCATTCGTTCTAAAGCCTCCTCAACAGTCCAGGTACCAGGGAGTGTGACAAGTATACCCCTAGTGGTGGGATTGCAATTCTGTAGGGCACATTGCTTTAGTAGTGCTCCGTGCATATATTCAGGGACCCCTGCTGTCTGAATAGCATTCGCCACTCTGTCAATAAACAACCCAAATGGCTCTTCTCTTCCTTGTTTAATTCCCATGTATGGGGGAATACCCCCTGGGGATTTCACCCTATCAAGCCCCACCCGGGCTAATCTCATGGCCTCTCTCAGCTTCTCAGGCCTGATTAATGCTTGCGCCTCCGTTCTTAGGTATGCCCCTATCCCCATAAGTTCCTCTAAAGTAACTCCATATAGCGGATCCCCTGGCTGTCTCGGGGTAGCCACAGACTCTTGGCACGCAGCCTGCCAGTGAGCGTTAAACAACAACTGTTGATGCTGGGTAAGCACTAGCCTCATGAGGCTTTTAATATCCGATGGCAACAGTATGTTTCCTCCCCACAAATAATTGAGCATTTGACGAGTGGGCTCTCCGTGGATAGCACACTCACTTACAGTGGCACGGAGCTGTGCCAGCCATTTCCAATCTAAGGTAGTGATAGTTGCTTGCAAGCCTCCGTCAGGATTTGGTGGGTAAACCACCAGACAAGCCACCTCAAGCAAGGCATCAGCAGCCACTCGGTCACCTGCAACTATCGCCTCTCCTGTAATCTCTCACCATGCCTTACGCCTTTCATTAGCAATTCGTACCACCTCGGGGTCAAGCATTTCCTTTGTTCTTTCCCCGCCGTCCTCTCCAGCCGGAGGGGGGGGGCAATCCCTCACTGCCAGCGGAGGCGCAGAAGGAGCGGCTCCGGCGGCTAGCGCAAAGGCCGTCCCCGCCGGCAGATACACCGTGTTAGTTTCTGGGGGCAGGGGACAAGAGGACGTAGACGCTGAGGCCCCGCTATTCTCACTAGAAACAGGCATTCCCAATCGGGCAGAGGCTGCCTGAGCAGCCTTCTGCTCTGCCTGGTACTGTTTTAGTGCATTAGCAACTATCCGCCAAGTTTTAGACAACTTTTTTGCAGTTTTACACTCATCTAACACAGCTTCCCACAACTTATCCCCAAACCTACGCCACTCTAACTCCTCAAAGACCCGATTGGGATCTGCAAAGCACCCTTTTGCAACTCCATATGCAAGCAATACTGGGAGTTCTTTTCCCAGGTCGATACCCTGTAATCCCCGCTTTTGTAAAAAGCATTTAAAAAGGTCATGCGCCGCTTGTCTCTGCATTACCTTCTAATTTAGTCGTCAGCGCTGTTGCAGCCCTTGCAAGACATCGGCGGCGCTTAGTCGGCCAAGACCCTTCTCTAAGGTCGCTCGGGGCACGGAGCCTGCTCTTTCGCCTCCCGTCTTGTGTCGGGACTGACACGGAATACTGCACCGGACCATGGCTCGCAGGTTCAAGCCCTCTGTAGGGTCCCTGTTTGGGGGCCATTTGTCATGGTGAGGGAAACTTGGACGCTCAATTTGAGTGTTTAGCAAGCTTCGTTTATTGAAGAGAGCATCAGACTTTTATGCACAACAAGTAATAAGCTCATACATATTCTGCAAGCTAAGGAATCTATTGGCTGTACTACAATATCAGCTCTTCCTCATACCTTAGGGGTTACATCTTTCTTTTCTCATGTCTCTCTCTCACTAATTGTTATTGTACCATAGCTATGCTCAAGGACACAGTGTTTTGCAGGTGCAGGGACCCAGATTAGCTGCATCCTCCCGATTCGATTCTTGGTGCAGAACGTGGCCCCTGTCAGGTAGCCATTCCTCCACAGATGTCTTTGACTATCCCGGCCAGGAGCAGCTGTCTATTTAGATTCAACTAGTTCCTGGACACAAGTTAAGATAACGATCGACACCTTAACGTAAGAATAGAAGCTTCCAGGGCAATGATCACCGGTATCCCGAGTCCTTGGGAGCCACCCAAGAGCAATTATCGCCTTGCCGATTGCATCTATCAAGATAGTCAGTGGCTCCAACCTGATACATCTGAATACATGGCTTCCCGAAACCCATTGTTGCTGACTACACACCTGGACCCGGCTTTTGTCCAGCTCTGCACATGGAAAGAAACAGTGATACATGTGAAGAGTTACAAAGTATATTTGGTCATCTTTGCCTCGGGCAGAATAAACGGTATAAAACCTCATTGCAAGAAGCAGTATTCGGGAACGGGGGAGACTCTGACACTCGAGGGGTCAGGTCCAGGTTCACCCAGCGCCGAACCTGGGCTTGACGCTGTCTCTTTGACTGTGGTGGTTTCGAAGACTGAAATTCGGTCTCACAGACAAATTAATAAATATTTGCTAAATTTTTGATAATTTTGGCTCATTATTTGATCATTTATATCATCCAGAGAAACTGAAGTTGAGGTTAGAGAGGCTACTATATAAGTTTCGAATTTTCTCAGGGAACAAGGATTAAGGGTATCAAAGAGGGAAATCAGAAAACTGCTCGCATTATTGGGATATTGCAGATTATGGATTGACGGGTACACACAAGTGATAAAATTTTTATATGGAAAATAACAAAGGGAGATGATATAGAGTGGACCAAGGAAGGTGATGTTTAATTAGAAGAGTTGAAGTTAAAAACTGGCCTAAGTACCAGCTTTAAGTTTACCCTCGTTATAAAAACCCTTTTCATTTGTATGTTAATATAGAAAATGGAGTAGCTCATAGAATTCAGGAGTGGGGAGGAGTAAAAAGGCCAGTAGCTTATTTATCAAAGATGTTGGACCCAGTAAGCCATGGCTGGCCAGTATGTATTCAAGCTATAACAGCTACCGCAATCCTAGTAAAATAAAGTTGTAAGCTTACTTTTGGAAGTAAACTAGTTGTGTGTACACCTCGTATAGTCCGAGGTGTGTTGAAACAAAGAAAAGAGAAAAATATAGGGAAAAGAAAAGAAAGTAAGAAGAGAAGAAAGAGAGGAGTTGAAGAAGGAGGAGGGATGGTTGGCAGACTCTGGGATATTAGAATGTGGAGTGATGATGTCTGGGTGCTGGAGGAGGACAGGAGGTTGAGTGTGTTTCCCATATGAAGGGCAGGGAAGTGTCTTAACTCATGGTTGTTTGGAGGTTGTTCAATGCCGAACTGGGGTCCAGGAAGGTTTAACAGAACGGACCCTCCTTGAATGGAAAAAGAAGATATAACTAAGGAAAAAGAATGTCAGGAGTTTGGGGTTCTCAAGGCTATAAAGTTTTTGGCCGCTCCCGTACGAGTGGTGGGGTCTCAGGAGCTGCAGCAAGGACAGATTCATGGGGGTGACCCGGCACAGCAATTCCCAGTGTTTTGCCCACCCGGTGGAAGTGGCACAGGGCACGGTTTGCGTGGGGCGCTGCTGGGGTTTCAGGGCTGGCTTGGTTGTGCCAGGGCCCCTGGGAGCAAGAGGTTTCCAGATGCACTCACCAGCCCAGTAGCAGGGCTGGGCGCGGATTGTGGGGGTTTGCCGCCCAGGAGCAGGCTGGCTCAGTGGTGGAGCTGCCAGGGGTGGCTCCCAGCCTGCCGGGCTCCCGAGTCCAGGATGGCAGCCTCAGCCCTGGCAAGTGGGTTGAAAGAGAGAGAGAGAGAAAAAGAGAGAGAGAGAGAAAAGAGAAAGAGAGAGAGGGGGCGAAAGGGACCCGAGCCATGCACCCAGGGTCCCCATGCCCATGGCTGTCTGCGATTTTCTCCCCCACTCCCGCTAGGGCAGGGTCTGCCCTGGCCAGAGCTGCTGCAATAAAGTGGCGGCAGCGGGGGAAGGGTGAGGGACAGCAAGGCTGTGAAAAAGAGGGAGAGAGGGGCCAACGCTAGAGATAAGATCAAGGCAGAGATAGCTGACTCCCCAGACCTCACAAAGTTGTTTCTTTTTTTAAAGTAAGGTTTTTTTCTTTCTGTTTTCTTGCTGTTAAAAAGGGGAGGCTTTTGTTCTGAGGAATGAGTCTGTAATGCTAATTGTGGCTCACAGACAGAAGGATTTGCTTCTGCAGCTGTTAGCACAGCTGGATAGAAGAAGAAGAGGCGGCTGAAAAAAAAAAGAAAAAGATAAAAAGAGGATTTTGCTAAACCCAGAAAATTTTGAGGAAAGCTGATGGTAAAAGTTAATGCAATATTGTCTTTCTTTTATCACTGTGCTATTAAGAAGTCCTTTCCAGGTACTACTGAAACAGCAATCCGAACCACAGAAAGAGGGTGAATTCATGCCAGCAAAATCAAAGGACTTGTGAAGAAACTTGATGAATGGACTACTACATCTAAATTGGGTGATACAAAATTGATTTTCAAACGGGGACTGGGTGGTAATGGTTTAGGAAGACCTAAATGATCCAAGGAATGTACAAAGAATAGCACCTAATTAAGAAATAAGGCAAAGCTTGCATCACTGGTTTCAAGCACTGCCTGAATAAGCCCTGAGATGCCTCTGGCATCTCCTTGGGGAGGAATACTTCAGACAAAAGGATCAGGACTGTTTTGGTCAAAGAGTTCTTATATTCTGACCTTAGCCTGTGAATTGTACAGGGAAGAGGGGGAATTACCATTTCTATCAGTGCCATACTGTATATTTTATTTGATTAATCTCAATACTGGACATGCTAGCTGAGTTATAAATAAATGTTTGAATTATGGTATTGTAGTTCACAAAATCAATGCCCTCATTGCAAGAAGTGTCGAAGTAATAACTTTGTTTTGTGGATGGGAATTATTAGTGCCTGTTGAATGAGAGATACCTGAGGAATGGTGGGAAACTACAGTTAAAGAGTGTCAAAAATGATTGGCCTAGAAATTAGTAAAAAGGAAGTCACAAGGGAAAAAGAGGGCAAGCCTGGGTTGACCACTGTACTCGTCACCAAGAAGATCATATCCACCTGTTATGGGCAGCAAGCCCATAGGCAGGGAAGGTGGGGGTATAAGCCATACCAGACCTTTGTTATTCATTTTTCTTTCACTCATTTGTTGTCTTCTCCCTTTCAGGATACTGGCAAGATTGTGTCACAAATGCTACCAAAAGCACTACATAGAAAGAAACCAAAGTTCCTCTTTTATCACACACACCCACATCAACAGTCACTGTTATAACCCATCCAAATTAAGTACCTGTAGGCAAAATGGGGAAAATTATTTGATTGCAAGAAACTTAGGAAAAAGTGGTAATAGATGGGGAATTGAATGTCCAAAAGGAGAGAGATGGATTTGTTTTACATTTAATCTTAAAGATACAGTTCAGGATTCAGTAAAAAAATAACTAGTAAACAAAAAAGTAAAACCAGCACAGCAATCTAACTCTGTATTGACCTCAAATTATATGCTGAATCGTATTATAAGACTCCAAGCAGCTATAGAGATGATAACAAACATAGCTGCTCAGGCATTGGAATTAATATCAAGTCAGCAAAGCCAAACAACAACTGTAGTGTATCAGAATAGGTTGCTTTGGACTATTTATTGGCTAAAGAAGGAGGTGTTTTTGGAAAGTTTAATATATCAGATTGTTGAAAATAGATTACAACGGGGATGTCATTCTGAAAAAAAGCAAAAGATATCAGAAAAATAACCCAGGTACCAGTAGAAATTTGAAAACAATGTTAAAACCTAGTTGGTGGGGTAACGTATTAGGATGATAGAAGAAATTAAGATTTTTCCTTTTATGTGTTACAACTGTTTTGATATTTCTTCCTTGTTTATTCCCCTGTTTTATTTTGCCAGCACAGTCCAGAGGATGCAAGTGGACAAGAAATATTGCTCAAGTCAAATTATTTATAAAGAATAAGAGGGGGGATTGTGAAAAATGCGTATTATATGATTGGCTTTTCCCAAATATTAAAATGAATATTATATGTGTTATGTTAGAAAGTTATACGGTATTAATCCTTTTCAGTAGTGTGTTAAATATAGTTTTAGGCTATAACATAATATTAAAGTAGAAACTATGCGATGTAAGATACTTTTTCCAATTAGCTCAAGAAATTCTTCGCACAGAGAGATCAGCAACAGGACACCTAAATCCCCTAGAGAAGAATTATGGCCTCCTTATCGAGAAAGACCAGACTTGGTGGAGGCCGAGATGACTGATTTACAAGATGAGGGGGGGAATGTAGTAAACCCCATAGATTTAGGAAAAGCACCATGGAGGATATGAACAATAGGAATGCTGAAACAGCAAAAGAAAATTCCTGTTTCTCTACCCTCCACCCTTAACCTACCTCTGTAACCCTATAAGGCAATGTCATGTTAACCCCGTTACCCATTGGTCAAGCTTGGATCCTTTCCAACCCTATAAAAGAAGCATACTGTACCCCATTAGGGGAGAAAAGAAGAAGAGCAGAGACCCTTCACGGACCTTCCCAAATAAAGCCATCTTCGTGGAACAGCCTGCGCCTTCTCCTTCTCCTCTCTCTCCATCTGCTGCAGCCTCAAGCCCGGGGCACCACTACCTAGCAAGCAGAGCTGAAATCCTGAGAGCTTGCAATCACTATAGAGCTGATAATCACCATGCTTGCTAGATGGTAGCCCTGCGGCCTTGGCATGAGCGAGCTAGCTTCAGGCACCCGGTCCCTACCCAGGGACTGAGCTCCTGAGCCCTATTGCTCTGCTTTATAATAACGTCCAATGAGAGGTTATTAAAGTGGCGTCCCAAGGACTTCGGACAACGGACTCCCCCAGAGGCGATAACTGTCGGTTGAGCAACGAAGCCCCCCCGGGGTTTTCTGTGATTGCCTGTTCAGGAAGTCGCTCCTTCTGTGAAGGGACTTTTCGTTTTAGAAAATCCTTTCCCTGGGAGGGTCAGTTCGACACTCAAAACTTACATCTGAACGAGAGAAAGTTACGAGGAGAACTGACGTCAGCAGACCCCTTCCACAGATCTTGGACCCCAGGAACTGTAAGTATTAGCTAATATTGCGCGCATAACTTCGGGGCTCTAAACCTTTTTTTTTTGTTTTTTTTTTTCTTTTTTTCACGTTTTTTCTGCTGGAAGGGCTAACCATTAACATGGGTACAATTTTTAGCACATTAAAACTAAGTAAAACCCAGAGAGAGATATATTTAACTATTTTAGAAATCTTATCTGCTAACAACTTCTTTTCTAAAGGCAAGCTCACAAAAACTAACCTTAAAAAATTTGTATTTTGGATTATTTCGCAATACCCTGATACTGATAAGAAAGCAGTCATTGAAAATTCGTTTTGGGATATGATCGGGAACACAATATATATCTCCCAAACAAACCAGGATTTCTCTGTAACTAATTATTTGCCTTTATTCCATATAATAACTAAAACCGTTGAAAGATTTAACAGAGAAAAAATCTTGCAGGGCTTAACAGACACTTCCTCTTCAAATACTAATGAGATTGATAAGGACTCAGAGGAATGTCACTCGCATACCTCACATCAGCTCTTAGGTCCTAAAGTCCCTCTCGCCTCCGTTACTCCTAAAGCAGAGGTTACGCTGCCCACCACGGTTCCCCCTCCCACATCCTCCACCCCTGCGGGACCTGCGCTGCCCAACTCCGCGGATCCTCTCTTATCTATAACTCCATACATCCCCCCTACCCCCGGCTCGGCTTCCTCCTTGCTTCCGGTCCCGGGGGTCCCTTTTCCTGCCTCTGCCGCCCCCTCCACCCCTGCGTCGGCCCTGCCCCCCTCCGCTGCGTACCCCCCCAGCCCCGCGCCGGTGTCCCCCACCATCCCTCCCGTCGTCGCGCCCGCCGCCCCCGCTCCCCCCGCTCCGGCTCCGACCAGCCCGGCCCCTCCCGACGGCTCCCCGAGCCACACCCCCGCCGCTCCCGAGCCCGTGTCCATCCCCGCCCCCTCCCCCTGCTCCCTGCCTGCCACAGCAGGGGGAACCTCACACAAGCGTAGTCCCACCAACCCACCCCGTAACCGCAGCACCCCGGACCGGTACCACCGCCTGCTCACCTCCACTCCCCCCATGTCCGCACCCCCACCCCGCCCAGCCCCCCTGCCCCCACCACGCGTCCCCCCAACCTCCCACCCACCCTCAATGCCACCCGAACGGGATCCCAGACACCCCCCATGGTGCTACCCCTGCCACCCGGTCCTGTGCGTGCTGTGCTGCGATCCCAGCTCCAGTGGCGCCTCCCCCCAGCCAGGTCATGCCATGTCTCCCCCTCCAGCCACTGAAACCTTTGAAAAACGCTTCTAAACGAAAAAAGCATAAGTCACGGATAGCAACCCCCCCTCAGTCCTCCTCAGAGGACCAGAGCTCTTGCAGTGAATCTGATTCTGATACGATCCACACGGATCCATGGGCTCTTATTAAAGTAGAAGCGACAAAAGTCAGGGACTGGGAGCTGGCACAGAAAATTAATGCTTTCCCAGTAGAATATAAGCAAGGACGGAATGGTGGAGAGTCCACTATAAAGACGTGGAAGGCTAACTCTAATAAGGAACTAGTGCAATTAAGAAATATAGCCAAAGAACATGGGCGAAGCTCACATATTTTTAGAAGTTTCTTAGAAGCCATGTTCTCAGCACGTCTTACTTCCCCACGATGTAAAAAATATTTCACACTGCCTCCTGTCCCCAGCAGAATATTTGTTATGGGACAGGCAATGGAAAAGACATTTAAAAACATTATCAGATTCATATTCTGCGGATGCTAATAAGACGAATTTTACGGTAGTCCAACTAGCTGGTGAAGGTGACTTACAGAAACCAGCAGACCAATTGGAAACCTTGAATAAAGAGGCACTGCAGGACATCGCTCTCGTAGCAAAAACCTCTTTACTTCTCGTGCATGATGAGTCAATGCCAACAATGCATTTTTCTACTATTAAACAAGGGACAGAGGAAAGTTTTATCAAATTTGTGGACAGACTTAGAGATGCTCTGGAGAAACAGATAGAGAGCACAGAGGCAAAGAAGGAACTCTTATGTAAACTTGCCTTGTGTAACTCTAATGAAAAATGCAAAGCCATTTTGAGGTCTCTACCCATGGATACAGACCCCACCATAGAGCAGATGCTGAAATGCTGTACACGTCACATGTCCACGGAAAATACAGTGGCCCAAGCAGTTGCTAAAGGTATTGCTGAAGGAGTTTCTGGGGCATATGCAGTAATAGCTTCTAAAGACCAAGCTAAATGCTATCACTGTGGAGATCTTGGACATTATATAAAGGACTGCCCAGAGAGATTACACCCCCGATACCACCGTAACAATTACCAAAGACCCCAGAATCAGCAGCGCTACCAGCAGCGTCCGGGAAACTTCTTGCGCAGCCCGGTCGAGCCCTGGGCGCTGACAACAAATCAAAGGCCACCCAGACCCAACCACACACCAACCCAGGACGTTCCGGACCACAAGAAGAGGATCCAACCCACGGGGCAACCCAGATGGGAACCCACCGTCAACTGGTAACTGCTTTGTCCATTGACTTTAATAATGAGAATGTTCACCGTGTTCCCACAGGCAAATATGGGCCAAAAGGTGGTCCTTCAGACATTTTAATTATAGGTGACTCTCTTAATAGCCCAAAGGAGATCTTTGTTGTTCCAGAAGTGCTGACAGTGCAGCCAGGACAAGAGATTCTCGTCCAGGTATACTGCATAGACTCACCATTTTTTCTTTCAAAGGGAACTCCAATAGCACAAGCCTTTTTACTCCCAAAGGATCACAGGGAACAGATTCCTCTCAACCCTACAGCTATGTGGGCACAAGTCGTGGGACCATCCAAGCCTACCATCGAGTGCGGCCTCACCTGCAAAGGCGAGAAGACCCACCTACCAGGGATGCTGGACACCGGTGCTGATGTGACCATCATCGCCCGCTCAGAATGGCCAGCACACTGGGATCTACAACCTGTTGCAGGCATGATTTCAGGGACTGGCAGAGCTACAGTGTCCATAAGAAGCAAGAACAACATCCTCGTGGAAGGGCCTGAAGGCAAGCTGGCAACCATTCGTCCATTTGTGGTAAGGGCCCCCATCACCCTTTGGGGCAGAGACGTTCTATCCCAATGGGGAGCTTCCCTACGTATTCCCACTCAGGATTTCTAATCGGGGCCACTGAGCTAAGCGCGCTGCCAGAAACACCTCGTCTCACCTGGAAAAGTCACAAGCCACTCTGGATTGAACAGTGGCCCCTTAATAAAGCCAAATTGCGCACCCTAAACACCCTCGTGGAAGAACAGCTCGCAAAAGGCCACATAGTAGAGTCCAACAGCCCTTGGAACTCTCCAGTCTTCGTTCTACCAAAGCCTGGGACAAACAGGTGGAGGCTCCTCCACGACCTTCGCAGAATCAACGAGGTCATCGAGGACATGGGCCCCCTCCAGCCTGGCCTGCCCTCCCCATCGATGCTGCCTAGAGACTGGACACTTGCTATCATAGACATTAAGGACTGTTTCTTCAGCATTCCTCTGCACCCTGAGGATGCTCCATGGTTTGCTTTTTCTGTTCCCTCTCTTAACAAGGAGGCCCCGCTCAAAAGATATCATTGGCGTTATCTTCCTCAAGGACTAAAAATCTCACCCACCATTTGCCAGTGGTACGTGGCTCACATCCTGTCTCCCATTCGGAAATCATTCCCCGATGCTATCATCCATCACTATTATGGATGACATCCTGGTGTGTGCTTCAGACAAAGCTTACTTGGACAATACAGTTAAAAAGACTATTGAAACCATAGAAAAGGCAGGAATGGAGATTCGTGAGGACAAAATCCAGTACACCAAGCCATGGACTTACCTTGGAGTCCAGATCCGGGAAAGGACCATCGTACCTCAGCAGCTCACCATAAATGACGACCCAAAAACCCTCAGGGACTTACACAGCCTTTGCGGATCCATCAACTGGGTACGTCCCCTGCTAGGAATTACAACAGAGGACCTTGCTCCCTTGTTCAACCTTCTTCGCGGACCTAAGGACCCAGACTCTCCCTGCACTCTCACAGAAGAAGCCAGAGGTGCCATCGCCAAAGTCCAGGAAGCCCTGTCTTCACGCAAAGCCCATCGCTTCGAGCCCAGCCTGCCTTTCCAGTTCATCATCCTGGGAAAAGCACCTCGATTCCATGGACTGATTTTCCAATGGGACTCCCAGCTTCGAGACCCTTTGTTGATACTGGAATGGGTCTTTACAAGTAGCCAGCCCACAAAGACACTCACCACCTACCAGGAGGTCATAGCACATTTAATAAAAAAGGCAAGGACTCGCCTTCGCTCTCTTTCAGGTTGTGAGTTCAAATGCATATACTTACCAATAACTCTTACAGACTTTGAGGATTTGATCCAGACCAATGAAAGCCTCCAGTTTGCCCTGGATAGCCACACGGGCCAAATTTCAGTTAAGATCCCAAAACACAAACTTTTTAACCCTGATGTAACCTTCCATTTGATTCCAAAACGAATCCAAAGTAGAAAACGTCTCAAGGCTCTAACCCTCTTTACAGATGGCTCAGGGTCTTCCCACAAGTCGGTGGTTACATGGAGAGACCCCCAAACACAAGATTGGCACTCTGACATACAAATAGTGGAGGGATCTCCACAGATCGCAGAATTAGCAGCTGTTGTCAGAGCCTTTGAAAAGTTTAAAAACGAGCCTTTCAATCTGGTTACAGATTCAGCTTATGTCGCTGGGATAGCGATGAGAGCAGAACATGGTCTTCTCAAAGAGGTCTCTAATCCAAAGTTGTACCAACTACTCTCTAAATTAATATACCTAATCTCCCACAGAAAGCAACCTTACCATATAATGCATGTGAGGTCACACACAGACCTCCCAGGTTTTGTTGCAGAAGGCAACAGGAAAGCGGATGCATTAGCAATGGCAGCAGAAACTGCTAATGTTCCTAACATCTTTGCCCAGGCAAAGTTGTCACACGCGTTTTTTCATCAAAATATACCTGCCCTTATGAGAATGTTTAAGCTCTCAAAGGATCAGGCAAAGGCTATTGTGGCTACGTGTCCGAACTGTCAGAACTATCAGATACCATCCATGGGGATGGGAGTCAATCCCCGAGGTCTGAATAGCTGCCAGCTGTGGCAGACAGATGTAACTCACTTCGCACCTTTTGGAAGGTCAAAATACGTGCACGTATCGGTCGACACGTTTTCAGGAGCAGTATTTGCATCATCACATGCGGGAGAAAATACCATGCACACAATAAAACACTTTCTCCTCGCTTTTGCCGCCCTGGGTGTACCAAAAGAAATTAAAACAGATAATGGACCAGCCTACACTTCCCACAAGTTAAAGGAGTTCTTCAATGAATGGGGAATAGCACACAAGACCGGCATATCTGTAAACCCCACAGGACAATCCATCGTGGAAAGGACACATCAAACCCTCAAAAGAGTCCTTGATCAACAGAACAGAGACACGAGAATCACATCTCCAGTGGAAAGACTTTGCAAGGCTCTCTACATCATCAACTTCCTGAACTGTACAGCATCAGAGCCTGACCCACCAATACTTCGCCACTTTGCAAATACCACCCAAGCAAAGCTCACTGAGAAACCACCTGTGCTCGTGAAGGACCCTGAAACACACCAAATTTCTGGGCCTCACCAGTTGATTACCTGGGGTAGAGGATATGCGTGCGTGCTACTACCATCCGGTCTGAGGTGGTACCCAGGAAAAAACATAAAGCCATACTTAGGCACTGCGAACACTACTCCTGCAAACGGGGACAAGAACTCTCCTGAGGCAAACACAAGACCACCTCAAAACCAAACCAGCTCTGCCTGGAGACGAAGATGTCGCCGAATACCCACAAACACAAGAACAGACCACCCCATTACAAGACAGCAGACAAAACTGAAAGCTAAACAACAGTCTGCTGCATCAGACCATAGATAGCCTTAACACAAAAGTGTTCTCTGAACTATATGTTGTTACACTGGGGTTTTTTTTTATTTAAAGAAAGAAAAAGGAAAAAAAAAACCCTGTTATTCCCTCTCCCTAACCTCTTAATACCCACTCCTCCTCCCTTAGTGTAGCTTAGAAATTAAAAGAAAAAGGGGGGGAGGAGGGGAACAAGAAAAGAACAAGGCAGAAAACCCTCTCATCATAAAGATAACAAATTCTGCTTATATTCCCTATCAGAAGCCCTATTCCTGCCCAAAGATGAAAAATATCTCCGTTGCTGCTGTCCTCACTGCTGCCTGGATGTTCTTCACCGTACCGCGTGCCTTCGGCTGGATTAGCCCACAGCCTAGCCATAATGTTTGGGTAACCTTAGCAAAAACATTAAAACAGGACAACATGTGCTTGTCCATGGGAAGCATTGATAATCCACTTTCCACATGTCTAGTAGGGATTCCCTTTGTAGCAGATGACTGGCTCATCTATAACTCAGAGCTTCTCCGCACCACAGGTAAGAGACCCAATGTGGCTGATACTTGGGATGAGTGGACAAAAATTCTGCCAGATGCTCGAGAGGAACCCCAAGAATTAGATCTGTTGGGGTCCTCCAAGGCCACATACTGTGTCAAATTTTACTTTAGACGTCCAAAAAACAATTGGCCAGAAATTGACCAGAACAAAAACACATATTGAAAAGAGATATCACCAATTAACAAAGCCTATAACTCTCACGATTGGTGCAATTACACGGCTCATGTGATTTCTGTGTCCTCTCTCCATCCCAAAGTATTACCCAAGGGAATGTTTCTCATCTGTGGTGACAGAGTATGGGCTGGGATCCCCTCACGACTCCAGGGAGGTCCCTGTACCCTTGGAAAACTTTCTACCCTTACTCCAAACATCACCCTGTTACATAATTGGAAAAAAGAAAGCGAATCAAAACGACAAAAAAGGTCCTACACTGAATTTGATGAAAATTGTGATCCTAAATTATACGATTGGAACAAACCAAAAAAGATGGCTGTCTCCCTCTTCTTACCCTGGGTAGCTGCAGCTAAAGCCCTCGGTGAAATCAATCACCTTGGGTGCTGGCTCAGTAAACAAGCTAACGCTACATCTGCAGCCTTGAGTGATCTCTTAAAGGAAGAAGAAACCACAAGACAGGCTTCGCTCCAAAATCGAGCAGCAATCGACTTCCTGCTGCTTGCCCATGGACACGGCTGTGAAGACTTCAAAGGGATGTGCTGCTTCAATCTCTCTTCACGCTCGGAATCCATCCATGTGAACATCCAGAAACTGAAAGATCTCGTGAAGGACTTGAAAGTAGAAAGAATCCCAGACTGGGTCAATGAACTTTTCGGGCAATGGGGATTAACAGGATGGGCTGCATCCTTGGTTAAGGGAATGTTGTTGATTCTCCTTGTAGTTGTTATTGTGTTAGCTATGTTCTCGTGCCTTGTTCACCGTTTCAAAAGAACTATAGCGAATGCCTTTTTTGTAAAAACAGAAAGTGGATTTGTAGTAAACCCCATAGATTTAGGAAAAGCACCATGGAGGATATGAACAATAGGAATGCTGAAACAGCAAAAGAAAATTCCTGTTTCCCTGCCCTCCACCCTTAACCTACCTCTGTAACCCTATAAGGCAATGTCATGTTAACCCCGTTACCCATTGGTCAAGCTTGGATCCTTTCCAACCCTATAAAAGAAGCATACTGTACCCCATTAGTTAGAAGAAGAAGAGCAGAGACCCTTCACGGACCTTCCCAAATAAAGCCATCTTTGTGGAACAGCCTACGCCTTCTCCTTCTCCTCTCCATCTGCTGCAGCCTCAAGCCCAGGGCACCACTACCTAGCAAGCAGAGCTGAAATCCTGAGAGCTTGCAATCACTATAGAGCTGATAATCACCATGCTTGCTAGATGGTAGCCCTGCGGCCTTGGCATGAGCGAGCTAGCTTCGGGCACCCGGTCCCTACCCAGGGACTGAGCTCCTGAGCCCTATTGCTCTGCTTTATAATAACGTCCAATGAGAGGTTATTAGGGGAAGTTGAAAATAACCAGAAAACACCCTTTGTTTGCAAAGAATTCCTGAATCATGTATGAGATATATGAATATGCAACAGGCTATTGCTTTTAAGAGTTAATGCTTTGTTAGCGAGCTATGCTTTCAAGAGGAAAGCATCCGAATGTTTGTAATTCTTTGCTTTTAATGTCCTTTGTTGTCCTAACTCTGATTGTCCAAATTTTTATTGCTCTAATTTGTAGTACTATTTTTATAACCATTTTATTACTATTAAACTTTTAAAATTTTAAAACAAGTGATTGGCATTTTTCACAAGGTGGACCTACTATTTTTGCTAGATTAGCTAGATGTATTCCAGCTTTCTACATGTTCAGCAACCTGGGTTATCAATTATCTGAAAACTGTTCAAACTCCACAAAAACATAGGGAAATATGCCCCATATGCTTTTCTACAGGATGTAGAATCTGACTTCATAACACAGGACATTGTCTATACAAAATATCTGCTCACCCTATCTATGCTAGAATGAAATCCATTCAAGGTTCAAGTGATACAAAAACTTATACCATCCTTTGAGCTGAAGAAATATTCACTTGAGCTGAATTTCAGTATATCTGTTTTTCAAAGATGTGTTCTGAACACCCCACTCTTTTGTCTGGATTCTCTTTTTCCTGAGATAAGATTACACACACTAATCTGTTGCAGTGTGGTGCAACTGAGTTCATCGTGTCCAGGGAGAGTGCAGCTGCCAGCATGGGGCAGGGAAACAAAGGAGACGGGTCTTTGTTTCATAAAGCTCGAGAATCCATTTATAACCCCAGAGGAGGACAGGTGGGATGGAGACAAAAAGACAAGGCAAAATCAGGGTCGTTGAGTTTTTATAAGGTATTGCAGGGGTGGAGTTCAGGTTCGGGTCAAGGGAGGAGTTATTAGCAACACAAGAAGGGTAATATCAAATTCCTGCCTCTTAGGAACAGGGGCATTCCACACTAATCTATGAGACCACAGAGACAAAAAGCTTACCTTTTGAAATGATGGAGCTACAGAAATGCTACATTTGAAGATAATCAAATTAAGTTGTTTAAAAGTGAAGTATCTTTATGAAATAAATAGGGCAGGAGATCTTTCTCCTTTTTAATGCCTTTATTAAAAATCATCTCAGGTGGGGAGAACTGATGGGTCACGCACATGCCGCTGCTGCTCCCGGGAATAACACGGAGGAGGAAGAGTGCAGCTGTGTCCGCTGGTATGCAGGCAGAGCTAGGACTTCTGTCTTCATGAGAGCACCTGGAGATTCCACTTTTTCAGTTCGACATTCAAGGTCCTCTTTGTAGCCAACATCTTTAGGTTAGGGTGAAAGGTAAAAAGGATCTTAGCAGACACTGGATTCAGTTCCTCACCTCTACACATCACTTAGATCACTTAATTCCATGGTGGCTCGTTGTTTTAGGGGTTTTTCCTGCTAGATTTGGTGAGGTGTTTCCACATTTGCATACCAGCCCCGATGTCACTTCCTCCTCACAGTCCCGGGTGCCATTTTCCAGGAAGCAGCAGGGTGATACTCGACGAAGAGGGATTTCTAACCATCAACAACAGGTAATTAAAGAAAAACTATTAACAACAGGTGATTACAACATGAAATTATTAACAACAAATAGTTAAAACTCCAACTTAGCAGCAATTGGTTTAACCTGTTAACTCTGCAACTTTAAAAAAAATGGACAACTTTTCTACTCATAACATTTATATTTACATCACAGATTACTGCATTGTGTGAAATGCAATGCAAGTTTAGCTTAAAATCTAAAATTTCCTTAGGAGTTCATTTGTTTTTAACAAAAATGCATTTACAATTTTAGCATTTAAACCCTAAACTGCATTAAAAAATATGTTTACATCAAATTCTAGCTTCAGAATAACTAATTTCAATTATTGTAATTTCATTTTATCACTGAAGTATTTTCAAATATAGAAAGCTAAAGCAGAGTGAAGAGTAATTATTTTGTGAATTGCTTAAAAGTGAAACAGGTGACTCTACTTGCAGTATACTTTAAAAATATTTTTAAACAATAGCACAATCTAAACATTAGGAATTCTATTTTCTAACTATATGAGGTCATAATTCCAAAGTTAGGCAAGCACTGCTGCCACAAAAACATAATACATAGATACTGTATGTAAATACACGCATCCAAGTAACCTTAATGTAGCATTAGCAATTGGGTTTGTATAGAGCTCTTTCTTGCTTTGTGAAGTTCTTTATGCCAAGAGGAAATTACAATTTCTGTTGTTATTCACATACAAATGATGGCTTATCCTTAAAGCACCCTATTGAATATTACACAGAGAAGTGTCACATCATATTTATACTTTGCCACTAACTCTTAAATCTACAAAGTACAGATGTATGAGATGCATAGATCTACACATCAATTAAATCAATAAGTGTAGTATATTAAAAACAATTACTTGCCATAGCAATTTGCCAAACTGAAGCTTTAAAATGCAAAAATAACAACTTTTTATGTCCTCCTTTGCCTGATAGCACGATGGCTTTTCTTCAAATAATACTGACAGTTTGCTTCAAAATGTGAACTGCAAAGACTGCAAATAAAAGTCTTCAAATATATAATTGTGATGGTTTTGAAATAATTAATTTTTGGTGAAGAGGGAAAAAGTCAGCCATGGAAGTGATTCTCAGTGAGGAGCTACTAGCAGCTTCCTCAGTGCCTGGCAAAACCAATTGCTAACTAGCTCTGAGAATTGGCACACTGCTAAGCCAATTAGAAAAGCTGGAAACGCCTCCAGGACAACATATTTAGGAACTAAAGAACTGCGGGAAGCTCTCTTGCTCCCTGCTCTCTACAGAGGAGTGTGGGGGAGGGTAGCTGGGGACCCTTTCCTGGAGGGGGCCGCCGGACCCCAGCGTGGCTGCAGCTTTCTCGGCATGGCTCGTAATGGACTTTATTTACTAAGCTGCTTTTAGCCAGCCATGCTGCAGACAGAAAGACAAAAGCGGCAGCAGCAGCTTTTCTTGTTTTGGCGTTTTGGCGTCCCGCATGAAGTAAAGGTGAGGAGTGGAGCCAGCAGCCAGGGTGGCTTGCGCAGTGCTGGCGTAGACCACATGACCAATAGAGAGGCACAGCAAACCATTCCCCGATTGCAGAGCCTGGACAAGTTCAACTTTTCAGTGCTACTGATTTGCGGAAGCAAACAAACTCTACAACTTTGTGAAAGTTACAAAGCTGGTATGTTTATTACAGCACTGGATGCATGTGGAGATTACTCTCCTTAAGAGACATGCATACCTCTGGGAACTCCAGATCCTTTTTTATCCCCCTCTCAAATACATATGCATGCAATTTCACAATAGGTTCATACATATTCATTTTTACTGATTTCGAGTGCCATTTGCCGCTAATTTTTTTTTTATCAGAAAGAATTCCTGGGTCAGGTTGACCTGCTCTCGTAGCAGTCTCTCTCTCTGTCTGCCCCCCCCCCCCCTTATCTCTGTCCTTCAGCTGAAGCAGTTTCTCTGAGCATAGGCTTTTTACGAGAACAGGCAGTCAGATTAAACAGCTATGTTTTCAAACTACAGACTTAACTCAAAGATGTACATTTCACCTAAATCAAAATGGATTTCTACTCTGGAAAATTTCCACTCTGTCTCATTTCCCCCCTTTCCTAGAAAATAAGTAAATTCTTTTACTTAATGCAAATTTCTACGACAATAAGTGTCTTTTAATGCTTTACTATGTATGTTTGATAAAGAGGTTAACACAGCTACTTGCTGTAGTATTCTCTAATTTTAAATGAGCATTATAATGGATAACCTGAAACTTACTTTAACTAATATTAACAACATTACAATGGGATGACACAGCTTATTGAGGATTCTATTTGCAGTTGGTGACTACTTAAAGATAACATTTTATTAGTGATGATTTGCATTTTGTTTTATTCTTTGCAGAATTCTGGTTATTTCTTTTGTATCATGTTGGACAGTAATTAAGGTTTTCTCTCTGCTTTCTTGGATTTCTTTCAAGATTTCTAGTAGGTCTTGGTGCTTAATTAATTCTTTTACTAATGTAAGGTCTATTCTGATAGGAGTAGGTGATAGTCTGTGATACATTGTGTAATTTGTTTTAATTAACTGGTGGGATGTCACTGGGGCCAAGTACGAAAAATCACACTCGATAATCTTAACAAAATTACAAATACAAAAATTAGAATGATTTTTACTAGACAAAAAAACATCGTTAGTATCAATTTTTACAATACCACAAGCAGTTCTCAAGCACACACAACTTCTACTAGTATATACGAGCACAGTTTTCTGATCAGTGACTGGATGAATTTTGAAGTGGCAAATACTCTGTTCAGTGTCTAGACACACATCTTGGGCATTAATAGTATTGCTTTCACAAATGAATCTTAGTTGCTCTCTAGTAATGCAGGATTTTAAGTTTACTGTTTGCTACTTTTCATTCACTTTTCGTGCCTACACTCTATGTTCTGAAGGGTAGAGCACTGTTGAAATAAACAGGGCAAGGAGATCTTTCTCCTTTTTAATGCCTTTATTAAAAGTGATCAGCTCAGGTGGGGAGAACCGACGGGGCCACGCTCACGCCGCCACTGCTCCCAGGAATGGCACGGAGGAGGAGTGCAGCTTTGTCTGCGGGTTTGTAGGCAAAGTTGGGGGTTCTGTCCTCATGAGAGCATCAGGAGATTCCTTCTTTTTTGGTTTAACATTCGAGGTCCTCTGTCTAGCTGACATCTTTTAGGTTAGGGTGAGGGGTAAAAAGGGTTTTAGCAGATACTAGATTCTGTTCCTCACGTCTAGACATCACTTTGATTCGTCAATTTTGTGTTGGCTCGTTGTTTTTAGGGGTTTTTGGCTAGGTTTGGTGAGGGGCTTCTCCCATTGCATGCTGGATCCAATGTCATTTGCATGCCAACTCGATGTCCCCTCCTCTTCACCATCTGGGTGCCATCCTTCAGGAAGCAGCAGGGCGACGCCCGGAAAGGGGAGCCGGCCAGCGGCTGCCCCTGCGGGACACGGTGACCTGGGCCGGTCCCTGCGGGGCTCCCCCGGCACGGCCAGGACCTGCACCGAGGCGGGGGGGGGGGGGGCGCCCCGCCACTCCCGGGGCGGGTCCCCGCTCTCGGGACACTCTCGGCTACTCCCCGCAAGGCCCCCCCAGCATGGCCGGGACCCACATTGAGGGGGGTTGTTGCAGTGTGATGGCCATTTCAGGTGTGCCAACCTTTCCCCTCCCCCTTTGCCCTCCTGCTAAGAGCTGTCCATCAATCTTAACATTCCAGCAAGGGCGTCGTGTGGTTGGCAGAAGTTCAAAAGATGCCCCTCAGGTCCGGGCTCATTGGCCTGTCCAAGCGCCTATATCCCTTGAGCCTTCCCCTCCTCCCACCTGCTTGGCTCTTACCTGTCCCTTCCCCTCCCCCTGTCCCCAGGGCTTAAAAGGAGACGAGACCATGCGGTCGGGATTTCTATTGGGAGCTGTTACAACATTCAGAGGTCTACCATCCTGAAATAAAACTCTGGATTAAGACTCTACGATAGAATCCTCTCCTTTCTCTTTACCGTCGCCTGAACCTTTTCCGCCAGAGGTAAACTGAGTTCCTACTATGCCTGGATTTGTTCTGAGTGCCTAGCTGCAGCATCCAGCTGGCCAAAGGTATCTCTGAGGTGAAACACCACAGCTGCCGCCTTTGGTCCAGCAGCAAGGGCCAGACGAAACCAGGCACGTCCCAACCAGAAATATTTGGATTAATATTCAATAGGGGGTGTGCCCCGCTGGTCCCGGGGCAGGTCTCTGCTTCCGGGATACTCCCGGGTCACCCCCAGCATGGGCGGGGGCCCGCGCCAAAAGGTGGGGGAGAGCGCCCCGCCGCTCCTGGGCGGGCAGACAGCGGCGGGCTGGCTCGGGGCACTATTGAGAACAGGTAATCAAAAGGAAACTGTTAACAGGAGATTGCAACATGAAATTATTAACAATAAATAGTTAGAACTCCAACTTGGCAGCAATTGGTTTAACTTGTGAACTCTGCAACTTTTAAAAATATGGACAACTTTTTACTCATAACACTGTTTTTTCATTATTTAATCTTAGTGCAATGATGGGGTGGATAACGTAAACAGTGGCATTATGTATGGTAAGCACAAAGGCAGTGGCCACATTAGAAGCAGGATCATAGGTGAAATTTACTATAGTCTACTAGGATTGAAACTTCTTTCCAAAATCAATCGCATTATCTCAGACAAGCTTTGGAATATCAGCTGGAAAATCACTTTCACTCTCTTCTCGTATGATCAAAGATGCTGTTGCTTGCATCTATAACTGTGCTTGTATACAACTGAAAGCTAAACAAACATTATCTTGAACTGTATTAAGCGCTTCTACTTTTAGCTTGTGGTCTTGGTCTCTGTCTTTTTCTCACTTTGGCAGTACTTTTGAAATCTGCCACTGTCTAGTTCTTAATGCTAATAGAGATGACTGTAAAGGTTGCTTCAATTTTGCTAGGCTACCTGCTGCAGTGGCCAGCTTATTCATCAGTATTTCTGAATCAATTCTATTTAGAACTCCCAATCCTGTCTTTAATATTTCAGTTAGATCTTTTCTTATTCTGCTCCTGAGGTATACTTGTCTTTGTAACTACATTGTCCAGCCCTCAAAGGATGTTCTTAGGAAAGAGGAGCAGGCTGCTTGGATTTTTGAGGTGTTAATTTGCATTAGCAACTCAACATGTTTAGAGACCATTCTGGATTGAACAACAGTAGTTGTTCACCCACATTCCTCACTACGTATGGGCTTATTTCATACACTTCAGGTTCAAGTTTGGGTTGGGTCTGAACTATTTGAGTACTAGTGTGGGTTGTCTAAGGTCTATGCTGTTGTAAAAAGTGTAGTATCTATTTTAAATTTAAATGAGAGCTTGATCTTGATAGTATCATGAGCCTAAAGGCAAGTCACTTCTACAGGGTGTATTAAGGTGAAATTACACCAACAGTCTGATTCACTTGGGCTATCACAAACTTCTTGGTGTTCGTATACCGGAGAGGTTGAGACATTAATTTTATCTGGTCTCTCATGAGCCGTCTCATTGACTATCTGGCACTTTACCTTGATTTCTTCTCTTCTGATTCTTTGAAGTGTCTACAGTTCCCATTCTTGCTACTCCTGCTCCTCATATACTTGATCTCTGTGGATTACTACAGTGGGTAGGTTTAAATCTTTTATCTCAGAAAGTTCTTTCATGGACCTAGTATACTGATTAAAAGCCTGGGACTAAGGCTATTCAGCATCGCTTTGGATAGAGGTACTCTCTAATTTTAAGACTCTAGTTATAATTATATACAAAAAAAATCTGTAAATGAAATTACAAACTACTTCTGGCCATGATATACTCTTATTTTGCTTGAGTAAGTTTTAGTCTCAGTTCATTGTCTCTTGGTGTCACTCTCTAAGGGGCTTCTGGGGCCTTCTTCACTCAAGAGTGATGGATCTAGGCATTTTGCTCCTTGATCTTGATTGCAGTGAAGGTGGTGAGAAGCACCTGGAATGGTCCCTCCCACTGTGGTTCTAGAGTCTTTTCTGTAAGAGACTTAACATATACATAATCTCCAGGCTGTATGTTATGTACTGGCCTATCTAGCTCTTTGCTCCGAGTTCTAGTCACATGTTTCTCAATTTCTCTGAGCTGTTTGCTTAAAGCTACCATGTAGATGGCCAATGTTACTTCTCTAATGTGGGTGGACGTTCTTTTTTTGTATTCTATATGATCTTCCATAAAGCATTTCAAAGGGACTTAGCTTTTCTTTAGCTTGAGGTTTAGTTCAAATTCACAATAGTGCCAGTGGAAGAGCTTGGGGCTAGGGTAGATTAACTTCTTGCTTCAATCTTACAATCTGCTGCTAAATCAAATGATTCATTTTCTCTACTTGGCTGCTTGATAGGGGTGGTATGGAGTGTGAAGTTTTCAGTCCATGCTCAGGTGGCTACTAATCTGTTGCACAATTTTGGAAATGAAATGTGATCCTCTATCCGAGGATATTGTGGCTGGAACTCTGAAGCGTGGTATTATTTCTTGTAATAATACCCTGGTCACTTCTCGAGCTTTGATAGTTCTGGTGGGGAATGCTTTTGGCTACTCTGAAAACATATCTGTCAATACTACAAAATACTGATACCCCCCTTTATAGTAGGCATTATAGCTTTGTTGGTAGTATTAGTATTGCCGTGCTTTTGCATATGCTTACAAAATATGGTGCAAAGGATGATATCTGCTGCATTTAATCAAACATTGCTTGTGCAAAAAGAAAACAGGGGAATTGTGGAGGAATGGCTACGTGACAGGGGCCACGTTCTGGACCAAGAATCGGGAGGATGCAGCTAATCTGGGTCCCTGCACCTGCAAAACACTGTGTCCTTGATCATAGCTATGGTACAATAACAATTAGTGAGAGGCACATGAGAAAAGAAAGATGTAACCCCTAAGGTATGAGGAAGAGCTGATATTGTAGTATAGCCAATAGATTCCTTAGCTTGCAGAATATGTATGAGCTTATTACTTGTTGTGCATAAAAGTCTGATGCTCTCTTCAATAAACGAAGCTTGCTAAACACTCATATTGAGCGTCCAAGTTTCCCTCACCGCGACAAATGGCCCCCAAACAGGGACCCTACAGAGGGCTTGAACCTGCGAGCCACGGTCCGGTCCAGTGCAGTATTCTGTGTTGGTCCTGACACAGCACAGGAGGCGAAAGAGCGGGCTTCGCGTCCCTGAGCGACCTTAGAGAAGGGTCTCGGCCGGCGAAAGAGCGGGCTCCGTGCCCCGTGCCCCGAGCGACCTTAGAGAAGGGTCTTGGCCGACTAAGCGCTGCCGATGTCTTGCAAGGGCTGCAACAGCGCTGACGACTAAATTAGAAGGTAATGCAGAGACAAGCGGCGCATGACCTTTTTAAATGCTTTTTACAAAAGCGGGGATTACAGGGTATCGACCTGGGAAAAGAACTCCCAGTATTGCTTGCATATGGAGTTGCAAAAGGGTGCTTTGCAGATCCCAATCGGGTCTTTGAGGAGTTAGAGTGGCGTAGGTTTGGGGATAAGTTGTGGGAAGCTGTGTTAGATGAGTGTAAAACTGCAAAAAAGTTGTCTAAAACTTGGCGGATAGTTGCTAATGCACTAAAACAGTACCAGGCAGAGCAGAAGGCTGCTCAGGCAGCCTCTGCCCGATTGGGAATGCCTGTTTCTAGTGAGAATAGCGGGGCCTCAGCGTCTACGTCCTCTTGTCCCCTGCCCCCAGAAACTAACACGGTGTATCTGCCGGCGGGGACGGCCTTTGCGCCAGCCATCGGAGCCGCTCCTTCTTCGCCTCCGCTGGCAGCGAGGGATTGCCCCCCCCCTCCGGCTGGAGAGGATGGCGGGGAAAGAACAAAGGAAATGCTTGACCCCGAGGCAGTGCGAATTGCTAATGAAAGGCATAAGGCATGGCGAGAGATTACAGGACAGGCGATAGTTGCAGGTGACCGAGTGGCTGCTGATGCCTTGCTTGAGGTGGCTTGTCTGGTGGTTTACCCACCAAATCCTGACGGAGGCTTGCAAGCAACTATCACTACCTTAGATTGGAAATGGCTGGCACAGCTCCGTGCCACTGTAAGTGAGTGTGCTATCCACGGAGAGCCCACTCGTCAAATGCTCAATTATTTGTGGGGAGGAAACATACTGTTGCCATCGGATATTAAAAGCCTCATGAGGCTAGTGCTTACCCAGCATCAACAGTTGTTGTTTAACGCTCACTGGCAGGCTGCGTGCCAAGAGTCTGTGGCTACCCCGAGACAGCCAGGGGATCCGCTATATGGAGTTACTTTAGAGGAACTTATGGGGATAGGGGCATACCTAAGAACGGAGGCGGAGGCGCAAGCATTAATCAGGCCTGAGAAGCTGAGAGAGGCCATGAGATTAGCCCGGGTGGGGCTTGATAGGGTGAAATCCCCAGGGGGTATTCCCCCATACATGGGAATTAAACAAGGAAGAGAAGAGCCATTTGGGTTGTTTATTGACAGAGTGGCGAATGCTATTCAGACAGCAGGGGTCCCTGAATATATGCACGGAGCACTACTAAAGCAATGTGCCCTACAGAATTGCAATCCCACCACTAGGGGTATACTTGTCACACTCCCTGGTACCTGGACTGTTGAGGAGGCTTTAGAACGAATGGCTCAGGTGCCGGTGGGGCTGCAAGCTATGTTAGTGGAAGCAGTAAGAGATTTGGGAAGTAGTTTCAGGGAGCAGGCGCAGGCGACGCAGAGTCAGGTGTGGGCTGCCCTTGCCCCCTTGCAAGCGTCGGTAAATTGGCTTCAAAGAAAAGGATCATCACGATTCCGATGCTTCCGCTGCGGGACTGCTGGCCATATGCGACGGGATTGTACAATTGGAGCTGTGTGGTGCCAGCGCTGCAAGTCCAACGCACACAATGAGTCAGCCTGCCGGCACGTCTCGAGAAATGGGAAGCCCAGCGGGAGGGGTCGCCCTGCTCCGACACAAGTGGCGGCCCAGAGTCCAAGCGCCTTCCCAGCACAAGTCCTCCTCCCTCCACCCCACAACCAGCGGAAGCCTCCGGTTGGACCTGGCAACCTCAATAGACTGCACCTTAATAGACTGCAAACCGCAGCGTATCCCAACGAGGATTAAGGGCCCTGTTACAGCCAGCGGACAAACCGTGGGAGCTTTGTTGATTGGACGCTCGTCCGCCAGCATGTCGGGAGTTACTATTCTTGTTGGAATAATTGATGCTGATTATACAGGTGAAATACAAATAATGGCACAAACACTATTCCCACCATTCTTTATTCCAGCCGGATCGCGAATTGCTCAATTAATACCTTTGCCTCAATTAACCGGAGGGACTGTACCACTTGGCAAGCAGCGACGTGGTGAAGGTAGTTTTGGTTCCACAGGAACAATGACATTGTTAACAGTGGACTTAAAGCATCGTCCTAAAAAACATATCGACGTCCAGTATCAGGGTCAAACCATCACCCTGGTTGCGCTCCTAGACACCGGTGCAGACGTCAGCATCATAGGGACGCAGAAATGGCCACCCCAGTGGCCCACCCAGGTGGCAAATGCCACAGTCGCAGGAGTAGGAGGACTCACGCTTGCACGGAAATCCCCTCTGCTGAAAATCATTATAGAGGGAAAGACTGTCACCTGTACAGTTTCTGTAATACTGCTCCCTGAGGATGTCCACGCCTTGCTGGGCCGCGATGTGTTGGCACAGTTGGGAATGGTCCTTACCACAGATCTCCCTTTATAGGGACGGCCATTGCATGGATTTTCCTGATCCCACTCCAATGGGAAACAGAGGACCCAGTGGGGGTTGAGCAATGGCCTTTAAAAGGGGAAAGTCTCATTCAGGCACACAAGCTGGTACAGGAGCAGTTTGACGAAGAACATCTCCAGTTATCTGTTAGTCCTTGTAATACTCCTATTTTTGTGATCAAAAAGAAATCTGGCAAATATAGGCTCCTGCATGATCTACGTGCTGTCAATGATCAGATCCATAGTATGGGAGCCCTGCAGCCCGGACTGCCTAATCCTGCAATGCTCCCTGAAGGATGGTCCCTCCTCATTATTGATCTAAAAGACTGTTTCTTCACCATCACCTTGCATGAGGCAGATAAGCAGCACTTTGCTTTTACCCTGCCTGCGTTGAATTGAGAAGGGACTGCCCAGAGATATGAGTGGACGGTACTCCCACAGGGCATGCGTTGCTCTCCCACTCTTTGTCAACTGTATGTTGATGCAGCCTTAGAGCCATTTCGAAAGGCGTGGCCCAAAGTTAAAATTTACCATTATATGGACGACATTCTTTTTGCTCAATCATCACTGTTTTCTCCAGAGCAAAAACAACAATTGGCTCAACAACTCCAACAGCAAGGCCTGGTGATTGCTACAGAAAAGGTGCAGGAAACGAGCCCTTGGAAATACCTAGGGTGGAGAATCACTGACCAACATATTCAGCCTCAAAAACTCACTATTATGATTGATCTTCAAACACTCCATGATGCTCAGCGACTATTAGGAGATCTGCAATGGCTTCGCCCGGTGATTGGCATTCCTAATGAATATCTTGAGGAGCTGCGACCTCTTCTAAAGGGTACGGACCCTGCGGCTACAGTATCCTTAACTTCACAACAAAGAAGAGCACTGCAGGACATTACCTCCATGGTTGCCCATCACGTTACTCATTGCCACCAGGAGGGTCTTCCATTGAATCTTACCATCCTGGCAGGAGACAGGCATCTATTAGGGGCCATCACGCAGCACAAAAAGAAAACGGGGGAGAAGCAGGCAGCCAAACAGATCGTGTTAGAGTGGATTGCCCCTCCCCTACAGCCCCGAAGAACGGTGCAGGAAAAAGTACGGATATTGGCAGAGCTGATTAAGAAGGGCAGACTCCGAATTCTGCAAATTACAGGAGAGCGACCGGGTGAAATTCACGTTCCTATGCATGAAGAAGACCTAAAGTGGTATTTGCTCAACTCCACAGCCCTCCAGACTGCATTGCTAGAAGATGGAGCTGCAATTCGCATTGAGCCTTTAAAATCACCTGTATTAGCATGGATGGCAAATCAGGGCTGGATAACCATTCCAAAAGGGGCTGATCAACCACTGCCGAATGCTGTTACAGTTTTTACAGATGCTGGGAAGCGGTCTCGAACAGCCGCCGCCACTTGGAGAGATGTTGATGGATGGCATCATCAAATCCTGCAGGCAGAGCAAAACGATTCCCTGCAGACCCTTGAGCTGTTGGCAGTAGTATGGGCCCTGTCACATTGGTTGCACAAACCCTTGAATATTGTCACAGATTCACTATATGTGGCAGGGGTAGCAAATTGCATCGAGGATGCAAGAATTAGGGACGTGAACAACAAACGGTTAGGAGAGCTCCTGATGCAGCTCCAGCTGGCCATGTGGCAAAGGACTGCCAGCTATGCTGTTTTGCACATTCGCAGTCATCAATGGGACCAAGGACTTGGAGAGGGCAATGTGAGGGCAGATCGTCTAGTGACTGTGACGAAAGAAGCCCCATTGTCGCCTCATTGCCGAGCTAGAGAGACTCATGCAATATTCCACCAGAATGCTCGGGGTCTCCACTGAGCATATGGTCTTTCCCTGGAAGAGGCTAGGGCCATTGTAAAGGCCTGTCCTATATGCAGCCATCATAAGCAAGGTTTAGGGCTTGGAGCAGGAGTAAATCCGAGGGGGTTGAAGGCCAATGAAGTGTGGCAGATGGATGTCATGCACGTGCCTGCATTAGGTCGGTTAAAATACCTGCATGTTACCATTGACACTTACAGCCACATGATTTGGGCTACCCCTCAGCCTGGTGAAAAGTCAAGGGACATAAAACAGCACCTTACAAGTTGCTTCGCTGTTATGGGGGTGCCTCGTTGTATCAAAACTGACAATGGGCCTGCCTACAAAAGCAAGACAGTTGCGCAATTCATGCAAACATGGGACATAAAGCACGTAACTGGCATAGCTCATTCCCCTACAGGTCAGGCAATAGTGGAACGAGCTAATGGAACTGTGAAGAGGTATCTTGAGAAATTCCAGAGCATAGTGGACCCACGTGAAAGGGTTAATAAGAGTGTTGCCTTCTTGTGAAGGCCGCGGTGACCTGGTTTCGGAGTCCAGCACGGCGATCCCCTCCTTGGGATCCCTCGGGGCCAATAACGGACGCTGACACCAATGTGGTGGACGGTTAAAGGCGTTTATTGAGGGGTCTCGAGGGTATTTATGGACTAAGGGGCTTCTCTACGTCAGACAGGGGTTTGGCTATACTTTCTAGGGTTAGTATGGAGTGGAAAGTTACTGGCATGCATAGGTTAGGGGGGCTACACGTCTGGCTACATTCCAAGGGTGATCTTTATCTATGGGGAGAGGGGTAGAAGGATTCCTGTAATTTTCCGTCACAGCCCGAAATCTTCCGAACGCCTGTCCCTATGCCTACTACACTTCCCCCCCCTCTTTCACAAATGAACGAGGTAGTCTTATACATAGGTACTGAAATGAGGTAGGAGGTTGAGATCTGACTAGGGAAAAGGGTCTTGGGAAACCTGAGTAAGTTTCTGCCAGGCAAGTCTCTCGTGACTGGCAGTGTTCCCTGTTGAGTTCACAGTAATTGTTGCTGTCCCACGAACAGGATGTTAGTCCATTCTAGGCGGGCCTGAACGAATGAGACTAGCTTGTTCAGCAGGCATGGCCCGAAGGTAATAGCTAAAAGCAGCATTGCCAATGGACCTATTAGGGTAGAAATCAGGGTGGTTAACCATGGTGATTGATTGAACCAGGATTCGAACCAGCCCTGTTGGGCTTCCCTGTCTTTCTGTCTCTGAGCCAGTCTGTTTCGGAGTTCTGCCATGGAGTCTCTAACGACTCCTGTGTGGTCAGCGTAGAAACAACATTCCTCCTTCAAGGCAGCACACAGGCCCCCTTGCTGCATGAACAGGAGATCCAGTCCTCGCCTGTTCTGCAGGACCACTTCTGAGAGCGAGGAGACTGACTTTTCTAGAAAGGAAATGGACTTCTCGATCCTCTGCAGGTCCTCATCAATGGTCATCTGCAGCTGAGACAGTCCTTGGTGTTGAGTTGCTAGGGCTGAGACACCTGTTGCCGTTCCAGCCGCTCCTAGGCCGAGCAGCATTGCGATAGTTATACCTGTTAATATCTCTCTCTTGTGGAGCCGGCTGTTTTCCTCGAGAAGGTGGTACACCTCCTCGTCTGAGTGGTACAGGATCCTAGGGATGATCAGAACTTGGACACAAAAGTCGTTAGAGTTATCGAATTTGGCAAGAGACACGCAGGGACTCACTCCAGATCTCTGGCAAACCCACATTCCAGATGCGGATGGGACTACCCACTTATTATTCTTCCTGTCAGGCTCAACTACTTCGGTGCAGACGTCGCCTTTCCGCTTAGCTAGGGTTGCATTGCCAAAGCATCTGCCCTGACCTGTGACTTGACTCAGGGTAATTCCTTTGCGGGGTGTGTCCCATCTGCACTGGCGAGGGGCATCGGCTGTGGAATAGCTGAAGGGGGTATCTAAAGCGATTCCTTCGTAAAAGGAGGGTTTAACATCGTAACAAAGCCAGCAGGAGTCGGTTAGGTTAGGGTTAGATTCATTCAGGGATAGAAAGGTAGCTTCTAACATGCGAAGGATTGGGTCCGGGTCCGACCTGGCTGAGCGGCCTATCTGGAAGGCTTCCTCATCGCCAGTCGGGACCTCGGTGACCCTTGTGGGCAAGGGTTTGGGGTAGGTCATGTTTCTCCCTTTCTGTGTGCTTTTGATCACTTTGTTGGGTCCAACTGCTCTGGGTGCTGACGGTTGGAGTCTGATAATTCGCACATTCACCCATTTTCCTGACCCTTGAAGGACTACTGTCCACGTTTTGCCTACGGCCCAGCTAGGGTGATTTGGCTGCAAGACTGTCATGTTATAGTGAGTGCATTTCCGGAATTTGGGGATTTTATGGTGGTTTCGATAGAAACTGCCTTGAAGGAAGACGGGTGTTTTGCAACCTGCGGGTGTCCAGGTGAACTGTAAGAATCTGTCGGGCTCTTGTGGGTCCCACCCAGGTCCTGATGGCCTGGCATCTGTAACTATTGTTTCGCAGCCCCAGTGCCCACAGTATCCCCACCCTGGGCGATTGCAATAACTTTTTCCTGGGTTTGATGCTGGGCACCAGTAAGTTAGGTACATGTGTGTGGCGTGTGAAGAATGGGGGTCTACCTTTGGCTGTTCCGGAAACAGGCTGGTGATGCTAAGCACGAAGGATGGGGCGTTTGGCGTGGTGATGTCTCTGAGCATCTTGTCACCATCAAGATGCTGCATGACCCACCTGAAGGGCTGGTGAGGGTACTGGTCTGGGCTGGCTTGTCCTCTGGCAACAAGCCCCAATAGCATAATCACACAGAAACACCGTTGTAGCTTGGGTCTCGCCCGTGTGGGTCTCTCGGGTGCTGTCCGGCGGCTCGGTGGACTGTCACTTTCCTCTGGGAGGGGAACATACGCATCCCGGGGACGACCCATAAGCATGTCTCATCAGTCTTGTCCCGCCCAGTGTGAAGGTCGGGCTTGATCGACCTAAGCGGACACCACCTAATTTCGCCGTCCTTTTTGACAGCTGCGTACCCTCGTCCCGTGAGCATCAACCTCCAGCCCTGTTCCCATTCGCCTAGCTCATTTCTAATTGCAACCTGTGGGCCTTCCTCTAGCACCTTGGTGGCCCAGTGTTTCTGGATGGGGCTGTTTGTTTCATCCCCCCTAGGGAATTGATTCAGTGCTAGCAAGGCGGTTGCTAGTATGTGTGCCTGATCTCCCGGGGGAATAGAATTGGCAAAACCCTCTGCTTTTGCCAACACCTCCAGCCTGGTTTTCAGGGTTTGATTCGCCCGCTCGACTATGGCCTGCCCGGTACTGTTGTACGGGATACCCTGTACTAATGTGATGCCCCATTTCGAGGCGAATTCTTGTACTGGTTTGGAGGTGAAATTGGAACCGTTGTCAGTTTTGATCTGTTTGGGGATGCCAAGCCACGCCATGGCCGTCAGCCAGTGCTGAATTGTGGCTTTAGAGTTAGTTTTGGGGTGCTGTGTGGCCACGATCATTCCGCTGAAAGTGTCCACCGTCACGGCAAGCCACGCTCGGGGCTTCAGCAGTTGACACAAGGTGAAGTCTGACTGCCAGATTTGTGAAGGCTTGAGACCTCTCGGGTTGACTCCACTGGTCCACAGGGGTGATTTCTGGCAGTAAGGACAGGTCGCCACCACATGTCTTGCGTCTGCTGTAGAAATCCCACACCTCTTCGCCAGGGCCTTGGCCCCGATATGGAGTGATTCATGCAGCTGACGAGCTTCCTGCAACGTCCATACGCCTTTTGCTGCGGCGTCCGCCTTGTCGTTGCCTATCTGGAAGTAACCTTTGATTGGGTCGTGGCTGTTGGCGTGAATGATGGACACGGTGCCCTGTCGTGAGGAGAGCGCTTCTTCCAGCATTAGGGCTGCTGTAGATGTTGACACACCTGGTCCTGCCATGGCTAGGCAAAGCCTCGCCACGAATATAGAGTCCGTTACTATATTGAGGTGTTCATCTTTGAAAAGTCCGCACGCTAAGACCACTGCTGTCGCTTCCAGTTGCTGCACTGACAGTGTGGGGTCACACGCTTTAATGCAATGCCATCGTTCCCCTGCCTGCCACACTGCCGTCGCAGTAGAAGTCGGGGAGGAAGCGTCCGTGAAGACCGTTGGTCCTGGCTGCGGTCGGTCCTTGACCTTTAGTGGTATGTCTATATCGACGATGCTCAGCAGCCGAGTCCAGGGTGGTTTTGCAGAGTAGGAGATTTCTCCTCCGAGGCCGGTGAGAGCAAGGGCTAGGTGCTCTGAAATTGCGGGTGACTCCACAGACGGTTGCTTGCGAAAGGGAAGGTGTATTCTCGTTGGCTCAGTTCCTAGGTGTCTCAAGGCCAGTTTCCTGCCTTTTCTGATGAGGTTGGCGACGCATTCGATTCCCGGGGAGAATGCACGAGCAGGTCTCCCGAGAACTACCCATTGGATCGGTCGGGATTTTTCGGAAGGTCCTTGTGCTAGTGCTCCCACTCCGCCCTTTGGTGTGAAGTGAACGTATAAGTCCAGGGGCATGGCCGGGTTCCACCTGGCTAGCGTGCTAGTGGACATCTGCTGGTCGATGAAATCGAGGGAGCTCGCCGCTTGTGGTGTCAGTTCCTTGGGTTCCCAGGGGTGTTGTCCCTTCAGGAGGTCATATAAAGGGTCCATGACCTCGGGGGGGATCAGGACGACGTTGCGGACCCACTGCAGCGATCCCACCAGGCGTTGCACATCGTGAAGTGTCTTGATATCCCGGTTGATCCTTACCTTGGGAGGAGTCACGTAGGAACTCGTGATTCCCACTCCTAGGAAGGTCACGCAGGGTCCTCTCTTGACCTTTGCGCTTGCGATCTCGAAGCCGTTGGCCCGGAGGGTTTCTGTGATTGTAGACACCAGGTGGTCCACCTGGCTCGTCGATGGTGCAGCGACTAGGATGTCGTCCATGTATTGGATGATGGTTGCGGCAGGGTAGGAATGTCGGACTGGCATCAGCGCTCTGTCCACGGTGATCTGGCAGATAACAGGACTGTCCACTAGGCCTTGTGGAAGCACCCTCCACTGGAAACGGAGGTTAGGCCGATTACCGTTCGGAAATGCCACGGAAAAGGCAAAGCGTTCTCTGTCATCCGGATGCAGGGGTATCGAGAAGAAACAGTCTTTGATGTCCAGCACTGCGCACGGCTGTCCTTCAGGGATAGCTGAATTCATGGGTAGCAGTGTCTGGACTGGACCTATGGGTCGAATCGTCTTGTTCACTTCTCTCAGGTCGTGGACGAGACGATAACCCTCTCCGGACCTTTTGGGGATTACAAACACAGGGGTGTTCCACGGACTGGTGGAGGGTTCTATGTGACCCTTTTGCAGTTCGCGGTTGACCAGTTCCCGCAAAGCTGCCACTCGAGGCTCTGACAAAGGCCACTGCTCCCTCCAAATAGGATCTGACGATTTCCAAGTCAATTTGATTGGCAGCTGAAGGTGTACAGCAGTGGCCCCTATGATAAATTTGTAATCTTGACTCCTAGCATAGCAAGGACGTCCCTCCCTATTAGTGGCGGAGAGTTTTGCAAAATGTAGGGGTAAATTGCTACTGTCTGTTCTGGTCCCTTGTTCGTGTGAAGTGTTATAGCCACCAGCTGGGTGCTTTTCCACGCCCGGGTTTGTCCCCCCACCCCGTTCACTGGAGGGACTTCCTTAAACTGCCAATGTCTGGGCCAATGCGATTGGGGGAGAATCGTGCAGTCTGATCCCGTGTCTACCCAAAACTGAAGTCCTATGATGTGGGGGTCTCGACTGCCATAGAGGCGGCATGTCCCCCACACCCTCGGGGGTTCCTTCCCTATTTTCATGGCCAGGGCCACCCAGGGGTCCCGGTTTGGGGCGTCCCCTGCTGGTCCTGTAACGCTTGCTTGGCTTGTGATGATGGGTGGTGTGAGGGCACGGTTGGTGGTACTGCATAGTTCTGCCATTGTATCGCTGGCGGGGGTGTGATACTGACTGCCTCCTGTGGGAGCATAGGGTATGAAGGTCCCCTGCCCCACTGTGGGTTGGCATAGATGGGCCGTCTCGCATCCATAGCGGGAGGGGGCCGAATATGGCCCGCACGCCCCCCCCCTCTCCCGTTTCCCCGGGGCCGGGATCTACAGTCCCTAGCGAGGTGACCTCTCTTCCCACAGTTCCAGCAGGTCTCTTTGGGGCGCTGCTGGGGCGAGGGTGTCGCCTGAGGAAGCTGTGCTGGCTGGGGGCAGCTGGCCGCGACATGACCTGACTGGCCACATCTGAAGCAGGCCATCGCACTGGTTAGGGTGTGGACGGCTGCTTGGAGTGGGGTCAGCTGTTCTTCCCTCACAACATGCTTAATCATGTCAGCCAGGCTGGCCCCGGCTGGCAGGGAACGCAATATATCTTTGGTTACGGTGTTACATTGCTGCCGAAGGCAGTCGGTTATCACCGGACCTTTAGCAACAGCGGGTAAGTTAGAAGAGTCCACCGCAGCCTGAAGGCGGTCAACAAATTGTGTAAAGCCTTCACTCTCCCCCTGTTTGATGGTCGACCATGGTGTCGGTCTGTCCACAACCCTGGATGCGGCGCGTATAGCTTCTCTGGCCGCCCGGGAAGTCGTCCTGACTTCCTCAGTCCGAAGCTGCGCAGCTTGCTGCTGGGGTGTGGCTACTTCGTCATGCTTCCCTAACAACCTAGATAAACTCGACCCGTGGAGTGGCTGCCCTTCCCCCGCTGCCTGAGCGAGCATGGCCGTACATCGGTCTGTCCATTCCTGTTTAAATATTATCAAACCCGCCCCATCAAAAAGCATACGGCTTATTTGCACTATATCAAAAGGGAGTAAATCATCATTGCTAAAAAGACCGTCCACGAGAGTGGAAACTACTCCTGAGTTAATTCCCTTTTCCGAAATAGCTTTTACTATTGTTTGAACGTCTTTGGAATTAATGGGAGTATACGTTCTTTGCTGGTTCCCCTGGGGTCCTGTAATTCTCACCGGGAAGGCATGCACCGATGCTGCGGGTGCCCATCCCGCGCATTCGATTTTGATTTTACCCCAGTCGGTGAGTTCGTATTGGGGTTGGTTCTCGATTGTGTTAAAAGTTTCGTTTGGTTTCGTCCGAAACCGCATTGATTCAGTTTTCTCTGCTTCCGAGTCGCTGCTGGACTCGGTGGGCTCTGTAGAGCAATCCGAGGAGCTGTGGCTCCCTTCAGAATCGGAAGTCGACTGCCAGTGAACTTCCGGTCTCTGCTGCCGTTTTGTTCGGCTTCGGCCCCGCTCCTCCCCTCGGGGGCGGTGCCGCTCCCGCCCCCTGGGCTCGCCCCGCCTCCCGCAGGGAGGGATCTCTCCCATATATGGCGGCATCAGTGGGCGCGGCTCCCGAGTGAGTGTCCGCCCTCTGCCGCACGCCCACGCATGCGCGTCTGCTGGGATCCACAGCTCCCGGCCGGGCATGGGCTCAGCGCTGGTTTCCCGCGCATGCGTGTTCGCGGCTGGCCGCGTCTCCGGGTTCTTCCCGCCGTGGACTGGCGGGCTCCGCCCCTCCTCCCGGCCACCCGCGCCATATTCAAACGGGTAGGGCGGCGGATCCCCTCCGCCGCTCGCCCGCGCGCCAGCCCTCTCGATATTTCGGGCTTCTGCCGCCAATCCCTCCCAAAAGGACCGTGCGAGTCCCTCTGCTTCTTGCGCTAAGTCGGCTATCGGCGGGGAAGGGATGGGCGAGGGGTCCGCGGGCACCCCGGGGGGCTCCGGAGGTGGTCTGGGCCCCGGCGGGTCCCCCGAAGGGGTTCGCGGGTCCCCCGGGGGCTCCGGGGGCTCTGGGCTCGGGGAGGGATGGCATGCGCCCGGCCCCCGCGTTTCCCCGTTTTCAATCGGGTCGCCACTGGGGGGGGTTCACGTTATCGCCCCCTCCCCCCGCTGTGGCGTGATTAACAGACAGGAGCGCGCAGTGTTCCACGCCTCCTGTTCTTCTAATGCTTTGCGTAAGGCGGCTTCTGCCTTCCCCCACGCTTTCAGGCTTTTGCTGCTGCCTGTGGCTTTTGTGTCCTCTGCTAGCGCGACAGTACATTTCTGCCACACCTCAGAGTGTAATATATCTATGGGTCGAGCAATGACCCGAAGCTCTAAGAGTCTCGTCAATGCGAGATTAAAATTCTTGAGCTCACATTTGATTCCCCATTGCATATGTATCAGACTTACGACCTTCGCTATTGTTTCCATACGAATCGCGATTCTTTGGGGCGTCCCCCTGTTTCGCCACAGTCGTTCCCGCGCTGTGGACGCTGTCCCCTGGCCAGGAGTTCCCCCGTCGCCCGGACTCGTCGATCCCGGGTGTCGGCACCACTATGTTGCCTTCTTGTGAAGGCCGCGGTGACCTGGTTTCGGAGTCCAGCACGGCGATCCCCTCCTTGGGATCCCTCGGGGCCAATAACGGACGCTGACACCAATGTGGTGGACGGTTAAAGGCGTTTATTGAGGGGTCTCGAGGGTATTTATGGACTAAGGGGCTTCTCTACGTCAGACAGGGGTTTGGCTATACTTTCTAGGGTTAGTATGGAGTGGAAAGTTACTGGCATGCATAGGTTAGGGGGGCTACATGTCTGGCTACATTCCAAGGGTGATCTTTATCTATGGGGAGAGGGGTAGAAGGATTCCTGTAATTTTCCGTCACAGCCCGAAATCTTCCGAACGCCTGTCCCTATGCCTACTACATAAGAGCCTGTTTGTAATGAATCATTTGTGTGTGTTTGGTGACCACCAAGAACCTCCTGTAATTAGGCATCAAGTTGGCCCTAAAGAAAAGCACAAACAGCCATCCATATGGGTCTTTTACAGAGACCCCAAGACAGGACAGTGGAACAGGCCTGCAGAAGTGGTCTTTGTGGGCAGGGGTTACCTTTGTGTGCTTACCCCAACAGGAAACATCTGGGTCCCGAGCCGGTGGACCAAACTTGCCGTCAGCCATCCTGGATCCAGCAGCCAACGAGGAGAAGAGGCCATTGCTCCGGCTCTACCTGGCGATTGACCCGCTTCTCTGGCCAGCGAGACAACTGATTGACCCTCGATTACTCAACTGGAGGACTCTTGACCAGCTGGCACAGCTGATAGCTACCTTGCCTATTATAGCACCTTGTGGCCTTGCGCACGCTATTTGTAGAGACTGTGGGGACAAGCGTTGCTGCCTTTGGATAAAGATTTTCTGTGGTGGCTGTGAAAGAGATCTCTGGGTGCGTCAGAGTGTGCTGACAGGATTGTGGTGTGTTGAGTGTGGTCGTGAGTGGAGAAGGAAAACAGTGCTTGCTGCATTGCAGGAGGAAACCGGATTACCTGGAATCCAGGGGTTATCCCTATATGAGAGTTGGGAGCAAAGGGAGATTGCTAGGTTAAAGTGGGAAGTACAGTGGCAAGTTAGCAGAATTAAGAGCCAAACAAAGACAAGCATCCTGCAGGAAATCTGTGGTAAACATGTTGACCTGCCAGGACATTGGACGGTTCAACCAAGGCAGATGGAGGAGCTATGTCATCGCCTTAGTATTCTCCCTCCTCCTAGTAGAGACAGCGAGCCACGTAGAAGGCGCAACAGTAGGAGGAGGGCTAGGAATTCCCTGCATGGCCCCAACTCAACCTAAGACCAATATTTGGGTCACTCTCGCAAACCTGACAAATCCAGAGGCCATTTGTTTGTCCTTGTCTTCTTCAGGTAATCCATTTACAACCTGCTTGGTTGGGCTACCAGGGGATCCTTGGCCATGCCCTTCAAGTACATCCACCTGCAGGACCAATGATGCTACGGCAAGTGTAGATAACTGGGACCAATGGGTTTCCCATTTTTCCATAGCATTGCAGGAACCCCAAGAATTGGAACTGTTAGGCTCAGTGATGGCAGATGCATGCCTCAGTTTTAACCATATAAGCCGGGTGCCAGCCAAGAACCATTCCACTATTGTAACCTCCAGCATGGATGTCTACCAAAATGCAACAGCCTGGTGCAATTATACCACAAAGAAAGTATCAGTCTCATCAAATGACCCTATTCAATTGCCGGCAGGTTACTTTTTAATATGTGGAGACCGCGCCTGGCCTGGTATCCCATCTATGCTGTGAGGGGGGCCATGTACAATTGGACGGCTGTCTCTACTTATATCCAACACTTCCATGATACTAAACATGAGCTGCCGCCATCATCGAAGTAAAAGAATGGCCCATGCATTTACTGCTGACTGCAAAGATGATGTAAAATTTTGGTCCCCAGGGGCCATAATTGCGGCATCCTTTCTGGCTCCAGGGGTGGCAGTAGCAGGCACCCGTGCCACCCTAAATAAGTTGGGATGCTGGCTTGCGAAGCAAACCAATGCCACTTCTATGGCGCTTTCTAGCCTTTTGCTTGATGTTGATTCTATTCGCCATGCAACGCTTCAAAATAGAGCTGCAATTGATTTTCTTTTGTTTGCACGAGGCCATGGTTGTGAAGAATTTGAAGGCATGTGTTGCATGAACCTTTCTGACCATTCGCAGTCCATCCACTCCCAGCTCTCTGAGTTGCGGAGGTTAACTGGAAACCTACAGGTAGAATTGGGCTTTGGTATTGATGGATGGCTCAAATCTTTAAGCCTGGGATCATGGCTACACTCTATTGTTAAGGCTGGCATTATAGTAGGCATTATAGCTTTGTTGGTAGTATTAGTTTTGCCTTGCTTTTGCATATGCTTACAAAATATGGTGCAAAGGATGATATCTGCTGCATTTAATCAAACATTGCTTGTGCAAAAAGAAAACAGGGAAATTGTGGAGGAATGGCTACGTGACAGGGGCCACGTTCTGGACCAAGAATCGGGAGGATGCAGCTAATCTGGGTCCCTGCACCTGCAAAACACTGTGTCCTTGAGCATAGCTATGGTACAATAACAAGCAGTGAGAGAGACATGAGAAAAGAAAGATGTAATCCCTAAGGTATGAGGAAGAGCTGATATCATAGTATAGCCAATAGATTCCTTAGCTTGCAGAATATGTATGAGCTTATTACTTGTTGTGCATAAAAGTCTGATGCTCTCTTCAATAAACGAAGCTTGCTAAACACTCATATTGAGCGTCCAAGTTTCCCTCACTGCGACAATCAATTCTCAGTTCATCAAGGAGTGACGAGTTCCTCTTGTGCCATAGGCTTCTCCTGGAAACACAGTTGAGACCTCTTGTGTTTCCATGTCACACGTGGCACCGCCCGGAGATCATTGCCATGGTGACATCTTCTTTCCATGCCCAGTGCTCTCACCACTGCGCATGGACCAGAGCCTCTTCTAGGGTTTTCTTTTTAAGGGTGCTTTGTCCAGTTCCAAAAAGATCACAGTCTCTCACTTTCAGGACACCTGCCCCCCAAACAATTTCACCCCCTGGGGCCGAGGGGTCTCAAGAAGAAGAACAGAGTTCTTCTCTTCTACTGAAGATTGAGGGCACCAACCACTCTCTTTACCCAGCCATCTCTGTTCACACACTCTTTCACTTAACAACACTGCACTCTCTTGGCTCTAAGCCATTGCCTCCCCCTAAATGCAGTCTCTGTCACAGGAAAAATGATTCTGTTCATGGCTATACAAGAAAAGTCTAGCCAAAGGCCACTCCATCACCTCCTCCCACCAAAGAGTCTTCTCCACTTCTCTCGTGGCCTATTTCTTCTTATCTCTATCTCTTTTCTCATTCGACTCCAGGAGGATCAGCATTTGTAAGGTTTCCATCATCTAAGAAAAGGGTTAAAAATCCCAGGCTCTGCCTGTCCAGTACTCCTACGCTGCCCTGCCGGGCACCTTCTTGCCGCACCTCCCCCTTCTCCTTCTCAGCCGACGTGCTATCAAATTTCAAGGTGGCACAGGCACAGGCTGGCGCTCTCTCTCTCTCTCTCTCTCATGGGGGGGCTGCCCGATGACTCTCCAATGTTCCTCCACCCTTCCATCCTGCAAGGGCAAGGGCTTCTTCACCTCCCATCTCTGTCCAAGGCCCTGGCCTACCTCACCCGGCCGCATGGCTTCCCCTCCCCCGCCCAGCACGCTGCCGGGCAGGGAAGATCTGAACCTTTCATTGACCGGAACAAAGAGAAAGTTTTCCTGGGAGTTCTCTGCTTTTAACCCCCTGTGTTCTCAGATGCATATCCATGTCCTCAGTGGCCACACCAGGTGCCAATATTCAAATCTGAGCACCTATTGGTTTGACCACAGCATCCCAAAAAACTCACTTCCTCTCAAACCACGACACATTCCCATGAATAAACAACATAAGCTTCTGACTTCTCCCCCCATCCTTCCTTCTCCTCCTAGCATCTTCCACAGTCGAAGCAGGTGTTGGCACGGGCTGAACAGTGTACTCCCCACTGGCCGGCAACCTAACTTACGCCGGAGCCTCAGTCGACCTCACAATCTTCTCCCTACACCTAACCGGTATCTCTTCAATCCTAGGAACAATCAACTTCATTACAACAGCAATCAATATAAAACCTCCTGCCCTCTCACAATACCAAACCCCCCTATTAGTCTGATCAGTCCTAATTACCGCAGTACTCCTACTTCTGTCCCTTCCAGTCCTTGTCGCAGGAATCACAATACTCCTTACAGACCGTAACCTTAACACCACATTCTTTGACCCTGCAGGGGGAGGAGACCCTGTTCTATACCAACACCTTTTCTGATCCTTCGGCCATCCAGAAGTCTACATGTTAATTCTCCCAGGATTTGGAATCATCTCCCACGTCATAACTTACTATGCAGGTAAAAAAGAACCATTCAGCTACATGGGAATAGTATGAGACATTCTATCTATTGGGTTCCTAGGCTTTATCGTTTGAGCCCACCACATATTCATAGTAGGAATAGACGTTGATACCCGAACATACTTCACATCCGCCACTATAATCATTGCCATTCCAACCGTGCGCCCTCCCCGGTGCTCCCGCCACCCTGCCCGCGCAGCCGCAGCTCCGGCCGAGAGAGAGAGAGACCGCACGACTGCTGCCGCAGCCCGCATGATCCCGCCGTGGGGAGAGAGACTGCCACCGTCGCCGCTGCCTCTACCCGCAGGGGCTACGTCATCCACCTCGCTTCGGTGCTGTGCCCGCCGTGGGAAAGAATAACTCCTGTGCTACGTTGCTTGTTCGAAGCGGCGCAGCCCTGGCACCGTTTATACACGGGAAAGAAATAAAGCAGCTCAGAGAAGCAAGCAGAGAGTCCTTCCTTTTTTCCTTTACCTTGATCCTTTGGCGTAAGGTCCACACTGAATGGCTGTCTCTGGCAGTTTAAGAACCCCAGCCAGTGGCCGTACCACAACCTTGCCTGCCGGCGGCTAAGGCAGGATGTGGCCTCTCCTGGCGGGTGTGCCGGTCACCTCCCACGACTGGGGCGATACGTCAGATGACACTATTATTTTTGGGTCATGAGACTAGGACATTGCTCATGTAAGTTGATTTTGGGTTTAAAAAGTAGTTATAAAACAGGCAATAATTTCCAGGTACTGATCCTAACAAATCTAATTCTTGGGGCTCTAGTTTGCTTTTGTGGTAGTCTGTTATTTTACAGTTTGTTCTTCTGTAATATTCCTTGTTATAAATTTGTAATGGTTTGTTCCTTGTACCCCATTTGCCTTCCCTGATGGTTCAGTCCTGAGTTGTTTAGCCCAAGACTTTCCCGCCAAGTGTGTGTCAATCCCTCTGTCAGTCTCCTTGTACCTCCCTTGTTCCCTTGTCTTACCCTTGTCTGTCAAAGATAGCACACCCTTTTTGCTCTGGAATGTTCCCTGTCCTTCATCCCTTCCTCGAAGTAAGATTGGATTGTATGGTTTGCTCCTTCCTCTTGTTGGCTTCTATTGGATAGCCTTTACCCTGCACCCCTGCCCTAATGCCTTCCTATTGGTGAAAAGTTGTGTCCTCCCCTTATGCCCTCCATTCCTTAAAAGGAGTTCTTTTGCCCTCAGTTGGCATCACTTGTCCCTGACTCCCCTGGGGAAATAAACTTCCTTGGAACTCAAACAAGAGATCACTCCCTATTCCTTTGCCTTGGTTCTTTGTACTGTGCTGCTGCTGTGCCGCCCACGCCACAGCCAACAGCTGCAGGGACCTGCAAGCCCCTGTATGCACTGCCACCTGGGAAAGTCTCCGCACAGATCCGGGGGCGGCCCCTCTCAGACTGCATCAGTCTCGGGGAGTGAGCAGCCAGAGAACATCTCCCTGTGACCGCATCAACGCAGTGTCACGCTTTCATTCTGTGATTGTGTTGTTATACCTGCTTGGAAGCCCTTGCCGTTTGGCTTAATCCCCAACCTTTAGCATATGTCCAATTTTGTGCCACCACTGGTTATGTTACACCAGCGATCCTCCACGCTTGGTTTAATTGCTTCCACATATGGTTTTCCTCCAACTCCTACCCATTTTGCAAAACCAGTGAAGTTACTTATTGGGATACCAATTAAACATGTGCCAAAAGGATCTCCTGGCATGGCTAAGGATAAACAAAAGGAATCCACCCCAGTAGCATTGGCCCAAGTAAGCCACATATTCTGTTGATGCCATCCCGGCGGGTTAATGTCTTCCACACTACAGATGTTGCCACATATCACAAGGAACAGAGAGAAACCTCCAAAAACCAGCACATCTAATTTAAGACTATTCTTCATCCTTAACATCCGCAAAGAGCCCTTCCCCTATGAGATTAGGGATAAAATCCAAACTGACTGTGCCTCTTGCTCTTTGTATTCTTCTTCTATTCCGTCTCCTTTGGTTCTTCTCCTCCCACCTTCAGCTTTGTTTGTTCCCTCTGCTCAGGTCAAACTCCCCATGTCCCAGAAATAAATATTCATTTTCCGCGTTTAATGGCCTTGATCTTCTTCTCTCTCTCCTTTTTCTTGAGCTTCCAAAGTTCGTTATGATACCACTGAATAGCCTGTCCCAATTGCTCCCAAGACTCAAACAAATTCAGTGCTTCTTGACAGGTTTCAGGGGAATTAACCGTTATTCCTGTCATTTGGGATAACACCAGCCAGGTATTAAATTTTTGGGAGTGCCGATGTCTGCACTCTATACACCTTGGGAAGCTCCATCCTTTAAACTCACACCACCTATCTGATCCACACCCCACATATTCTAATCTCATCCAAGGATAACAAAAGCGTTCACAATTCTGAGGGCAATTGATGTTTTCAGGTAGCGTTGGTTGTTGGTTCATTGTTGATATTAGGGATCAGAGTGCCCTTCTCAAGCCAGGGATGACCCCATTTCGCTGGTATCCATCAGGGTTCTTTGTTTGTAATAATACAAACATAAGCCCTTCCCCACATCAGTAAATCTGCAGGTCCTTCCCATAACTCTGTCATAGGATTTTTAAAATGAACTTTTAGGTCAGTGCTCTACCAATTCAGAATCTTTCTGCAAACCTGAGTAATGTGTTATTGCTGGTGGTTCACTATGATTACCTACTAACTCGTGAGCCCTTCTGGCTTGGCCAAATTTATCAATATTAGGAGAAGCAGAGGCCCAAAGTGGTGCCACTAATTGTTCAGCTTTCTCGTTTCCTAAGGCTAGGCCTTCCATCAATCCAGAGTGACTCCGTATATGGGTAGTAAAATAATCCTGTTTGCAAGAATTAAGTAACTGCCATAGTTGCAAAAAGATTTGCCATGACGACTGGTTTTGAATTTCCTTTAGCAATGCTTGCTCCATGTGCTCAACAACACCTACTACGTAGAGAGAATCAGAGAAAATGTTAACGGGATCATTAGGCCATTTTTCGAACACTCTAATAAGAGCACGTAACTCAAGAACCTGTAAAGAATCTCCTGCTCCCTCAAGGATTTCACTGAGCCATTTGCCTCTGTCCTGCCAAGTAAGGCCTGCTTTAGAAATTTTTCGACTGGCATCAGTAAAAACTGTGAGGTGTTGCAGACATCTTTTTATGAAAATCCTTTCTTAGGATTTTTCTTCCTGAGAAGCTGAGAGGCTCCAGGAACAAAATGTAAACAATGGTTATCTGCTGCTGTGGAATGCAACAGGTGCATCTGTGATTGGCCCATCTTGGATGTTTACAATTAATGGCCAACCACAGCCCAGTTAGCTTGGACTCTCTGTCCGAGACACAAACCTTTATTATTCATTCCTTTCTATTCTTACCTTAGCTAGCCTTCTGAGATGATACTTTTCCTTCTATTCTTTTTAGTATAGTTTTAATGTAATATATATATATCATAAAGTAATAAATCAAGCCTTCTGAACATGGAGTCAACCTTCTTGTCTCTTCCCTCACCTGAAAACCCCTGTGACCACCATCACAGTGAGGCCTTCCACAGGTTTTTTTGATTGCCAAGGAAGTTCTTCCACCTGTTGATGCAAAGAAAAAAAGCTTATGAGGGGCAAAATGAGTGCTAATAATACCTGGAAAGTTTAACAATGCCCATTGTAAGGTGTCTGAATTCTGCAATGACCACTGTAAAAAGTCTTTTGTTAGTGGGAGAAGAATATTTTGGGGTTCCATTCCTGCAATTTCCAGTGTCCGCTTTCGTGCCTTGATCACAATTTTTGCTATAGCTTCTATTCGTGTGGTCAAGGATTCATTCAAATTACATGGTAAAAACACCCATTCCAGGATTTTTAGTGGCTGATTAGCCTGGCTATCCCACTGCATTAGGATAGCCATCATGCTTTTCTCTATTCAGCATGGCCAGATAATGGTAAATTAGGGGACCAACAATCTGCAAAGGAATTACCCAATATAGTAGCGATTTGAGTCAAAGCCTTTTGTTGTTTTTCAGTTAGTTTGTGCAGAAAATTGGCTTGATTTCCCCCTTTCAATAGTGGCATTAGGGGCTCATGGTCTTCATTAGTAATGCCACAGGTGCTACAAATCCACTGTATGTCCCCAATTAACTTTTGAACTTTCAAGGTCCAAATTTTCGTATAAATAGTTAATTTTTGGGGCAGAATTTGGGCTTCAGTGATAAGCATACCCAAATATTTCCATAGGGCTTGTTGTTGGACTTTTTCCAGGGCATATTAAAGGCCTGCCTTCTGCAATTGTTGTTGTAAGGCAGGTAGCAGGGTTGCTGTATCCAGGTGTTCTCTTGCTATAATAATACTATCCATGTAATGATAGGTAAGATACTGTGAGTACTGTTTTCTCAGCAGGGCTAGTGCCCAGGCAGCATAGAGTTGGCACATCATGGGAGAATTTCGAATCCCTTGTGGCAATACAACCCATTGATACCTTTTTGCTGCCTCTGCTTTGCTAATGGATGGCACAGAGAAGGCAAACTTCTCACTGTCATCCTTGTGCAGGGGGATTGTGAAAAAGCAATCTTTTAAATCAATAATCAACAGTAGCCAATTGACAAGTAACATTGATGGTGAGGGTAGGCCAGTCTGCAGGGGTCCCATATCCTGCATTACAGCATTAATCACTCGAAGGTCATGTAATAACCTCCATTTTCCTGATTTTTTTGGAATTGTAAAAATGGGTGTGTTCCAGGGGCTTGTAGAAGGTACGTTATGTCCCCTTTCCAATTGCTCATCAACCAGTTCATTAACATGGGCACTTTTTTCTTTAGACAGTGGCCATTGATCAACCCAGATTGGCATTTCTGTTAACCATTTTCATTTTAGGGTTGGCTGCCCCTCAATGACCACTGCTAAAAACCCTCATTGGTGAGACAGAAACCCATCTGGTTCAGTGCATCTCGTCTCAGCAGCCAGATTGTTGTATTCATCACATAAGATCTCACCTGAGCCCAAACATGTGCATCCTCATCAACCCATACTGTTAAGAGTGTGACCCCTGTTTCAGAACCTTGGCCTCAAAGGGAACTAACTGTGCCAGTCTAGTGCCTTTTGGAATATGGATAGGTGGCCTCCAAGTTTGGACCACGATCCCAATATTGCCTAAAAATTTTGCATCAATCAGTCTAGGTAAAAAAAAGCACCTTGTTTTGATGTGGATGATCTTCCTATAAGTAGAGCACTAAATCCATAGCCCAACGATCCATTTCCTGTTGATGGTATGACCTCTACATTGGTGTTTGTCAAAGTGATGTCTACTGCTGTCTCCACATCCACTCCTGCAGATCCTGGTGTTGCTGAGTGGAGGATGTCCAGGTAGCCACCTGGTTGTGGGGGAGCATTTGTGTCATTGTGCGTTCCCCCTTCACGCTCAGTTTTGCGGTTCCCAAGGGGGTTCCATCTCTCTTGTATTTTGATTTACATTCGCTGGTCTGACACCTGAACTTGTCACATCTGTTGCAGGTTTTTTTCACTTATGGCTAGTGAAGTAATAGGAGAACTCCTTAGTTCTAGAAACTGTTACTAATCAACACAGACTGTTGCTCAGCCAAAGCTGTGTTAAATTCCTGAACCCAGAGCAAGAGAACAGACTTCACAGAATTAGAAAGAGTTTATTTTTCTTTCTTTTATATAGCAAAAGGGAGAGTGCATATTAGAGTGGGGCATAGAGTAGGCGATTCGGGAAGTCTGTACTGTCTAATTACCTCAGCCAATAGGGCAAAGAAGAGGGTGATGCAGTGGAAAACTTAGGATAAAAAGGGGGCTGCATCCCCCAACCACTTGAAAGACCCCATGGGAAATGCACCATGGCTTCTCCCTTTATTCCAATAAAGTTACTGGACTCCTCTCTCTCTTTGGGACAAAACCCTCTGGCATCAGGGATTAATTTTCCTAAGAAAATGGGCACTCATCCAGGGTCCTTCTGCCATGCCATGGCAGTGAGTGGGAGCTCAAGGAGCCTCTCACCCAGCTTTGGTGATCAGTTCCCTTTGGTGGCAGCCAGCACTGGGCAATTGGTTGAGTACCCAATAGTGTCCACTCGAGACAGACGAGTAGTGGACTAGAGGGTCCATGAAGAGTCCACAGGGAAGTACCACTGAAAATGTCACCAATCAATGGGATTTTTGGGGAGTAAACCTGAGAGGGCACCCATAGAAGGTCGCATAGATGTTATAGATGGATAATGAGATGATTTTCTCTAGCAATTAAGGGATAACTATTGTGTGAATATTAAAAAAAGCTTTAGTGATGTATAGTTATGTTATTGTAGTTTAGATGTCCTCTGTTCTCCCCATAGTTCCCTTTCCCTCCCAAGTTACAAGAAAGCAGTCTCCACCAATAAATAGCAAAGAAGAGCTGACTGACAGATTTTGGGCGGGGCCAGGGCTGGCTGATGCAACCCCCAGGGGTATAAAAGACTGAGCATCCATCTCGAAGCTGAACTGGCCACGTGGTATCCACGAGGGCAGTTCTCAGCACTGCAAATTTTTCCTTATATAGTCCTTTTGTTGTATTTTTTTCAAGGTTTAATAAACCTTTTTAAATTTTCAAAGTGAGCAGTTGTTTCTCACAATAGGTAAAGCCAGCAACAGGTCCTGGCAAAAGTGATGATGATCCAGAAAGATCTCCGAAGAATCCCTTGGGAGAATGTTGAGCTAGTTTGCACCTTCTCCCAGAGGTAATTAAGGACAATTCATGTCCAGGGGGCAATAAAAGGAGTTGAGAAGGGGTCTTGGCAACAGGGGACAGATGGTGTTGGTATGTTGGGAAAGGATTGGTTGAAGTAGAATGCAGAGGAATATGGTTAAGGCAAATAGTAGCAGAAGGCATTTATCATCAAAATTTGCCGGCTGATCCAGCTGCAGGTTCTTTGTATCCCCAGCTTCCAGGACAGGGAAAGCAAGGAAGTCAGGATTAAGAGGTGTTTCTTTATGCTGGGTGTACTGGCAGGGGCTGTGTTTGGACACTTTGTCAGGACGGGGACTGGCTCTAGTATGTGCTTGTAAGAGCCTGTGAATTAACATTTTTATTGATTCGAAGCATTCATGTGGAATGGTACACATGTTTAGAAATCTGTGGGAGGAAAGAGGTTTATTAACCTGCAGGGGAAAAAAAATTAGCACATGAGAGCTTAATTACTCCTCTCTTGGAGGTGGTAAATTTACCAAAAAAGGGGCAATGATGTGTTGCAATACGACACGAAATGAACGACACTTGCACTCTGAGATGTCCAAGGCAAAAAAGGGGATAGTTTAGTTCTGAACCTCGATATTAATAGAATTCCAAAAGTGACCATGGATTGGAGGATGAAATTGCCACCTCTCCAACCACACTGGTAAAACCAACAGTCCATCAATTCTCTCCTCCTCCAGAAAGGAATACAAAACAATCATTATTTACATGAAAAGTGCGTGAGAAACTCCATTACAAAAATGTAAACATCAGAAGGCTTAGAAGAACTTAGAAGAACAGGGAGACGATGTACATTAGGGGACATCAGGCAGGGTACTTGGAGGAGGCAATAGGCAATTGACTGGTGGATGAAGAAACTCAGAAAGGAATACTTTTGCCAGAACTCTCGAAGACTGTCCTGTTGAGAGTTTTTTTGCAGGACAATGGACATATGCAACATATGCACAATCCAGCCTTCCTAGAAACTGAGTAAGGTCACCATGCCCTTGAAGGACACAAAAGGAGAACACGCTCAAAAGCATACAGTTCAGGATGCAAAGGCAACCAAGAAAAGTGCAGCGAGATGCATGAAGAAGAAAGACTAACTAAAATTAACTGAAATATTAAAATGCGTGCGTAAAGGATTTAACCAATCGTGTATTAGCTTGAGGCATGAATAATAGACAACAGTATAAATATAGCTTGCTTTTTGTAATAAATAGGCTTCACTTGATCATATTGATCATGGCGTGATGTCCCATTAATGACCTTCTGCATATTTTGTTGCCTGAGCAAGGGACCCTGTCATGGTTTGATGCTGGAGCAATGCCGGTGCCCCCATGAAAATATATTTTCCCTAGTGTCTGCTGTGAGATGTGACCAGGAATAGAGCAAAGCAGGCTCCAACTTAGGAATAAAGAAAAAAAACCCTTTATTAACATACAACTATATGTAAAAAGAAACACACACAGAACTCAGAATAAAAACCTTCCAAAAACATTCCTCCTCCCCCACCAAATTTCCAGTACATCACAGTAAGACAAAACCGTGGATTCTCAATTCAGTTACCACCCCTCAGATCACCAACTCTTGGTCCAGCACCACCCTTCAGATAATCAACTCTCAGTTCATCAAGAAGAGAGGAGTCCCTCTTGTACCATAGGCTTCCCCTGGAAACACAATTGAAACCTCATGTGTTTCCATGTCACACGTGGCACAGCCCGGAGAACATTTGCCATTGTGACATCTTCCTTCCATGTCCAGTGCTCTCACCACTGCACATGGACCAGAGCTGCTTCTAGGGTTCCCTTTTTAGGATGCTTTGCCCAGTTCCAAAAAAAGCACAGTCTCTCACTTTCGGGACATCTGTCCCCCCCAAATTCACCCCCTGGGGCCGAGGGGTCTTGAGAACAGAGATCTTCTTCTTCCCTGAAGATCGAGGGCACCAACCACCCTCCTCACCTGTTGTCTCTGTTCACGCACTACTTCACATAACATCACTGCACTCTCTTGGCTCCAAGCCATTGCCTCCCCCTAAATGCAGTCTCTGTGTCACAGGAAAAATGGTTCTGTCCATGGCTATACAAGAAAAGTCCAGCCAAAGGCCACTCCATCATCTCCTCCCACTCAGGATTCTTCTCAACTTCTTTGGACATCTTTCATTTGCACAAACTTTCATCACACTTGCCCATTTCCTGCTATTCCATCTCTATCTCTCTCCTCATTCAGCTCCAGGAGGATCAGTATTTGTACGGTTTCCATCATCCAAGAAAATGGTTAAAATCCTGGGCTTTGCCTGCCCAGAACTCTCCCAAGGCTTCCGGGCACCTCCCTGCTGCACTCCCCCACCCCCCGTTCTCCTTCTTGGCCGACCATGCTGCCAGCACATGATATCAAATTTCAAGTTGGCACAAGCACAGGCACAGGCTCTCTCTCTCTCTGGGGGGGGGGCACTGCCTGATGCCTCTCAGTGTTCCTCCACCCTTCCATCCTACAGGGGCCTTCACCTCCCTTCTCTGTCCAAGGCCCTGGCCTACCTCACCCAGCCGCATGGCTTCCTCTCCCCCACCCAGCCCACAGCTGAGCAGGGGAGCTCTGACCTCTTTCACCCACCGGAACCAAGAGAAAGTTTTCCTGGGAGTTCTCTATTTTTAACCCCCTCTGTTCTCAGAGGCGTATCCATGTCCTCAGTGGCCACACCAGGTGCCAATATTCAAATCTGAGCACCTGTTGTTTCGACCACCAAACTCCCAAAAAACTCACTTCCTTTTCAAACCAGGACAGGCCCAAAGATGGCTATTTCACTGCTGTGAGAGATACAGCAACAGCCTTCAGGAGGTGGACAAGCTGGTCGAAAGTATCCTCGCTGCCCTGGCGAGAAGCAAAGGTGGATAAAGGAGCTCCAATTGAAGAAGAATTGATCTCGCCCTGATCAGGTGAGCAGCCGGGGAGGAATGGGGTTGGACCATGAAAGAGATGGGGTCCAGAAACTCCTCCAACATATCCTCTCTAAGAGAGGGCAGAAATATGATGCTTCCAATCTGAAGGGACTTATTTACTGGGCATGTGAATGAAACCTCATACCAGGAGTGCAGGTCACTTTTGAGGTATCAACATGGGAAGCCGTGGGTGGCATGTTGTGGGACTGTATTTCTTCAGGAGGACGTGAGGCTAAAAAGGCATCTAAATATGCTACCCTGTGGAAAAACATCATAGAGGTATTACGGGTGATGAAGGCAGAAAAGAAAGCTGCTGCAGAAGCTTGCATTGCTTTTTCCCCAAGCCCCAACCCTGAGCCACAGGCATTTCCTGCTAGCAAGTTATTTTCAACTACATTAGATGTTCCTTCGCACTGCACAGGACCCTCTAGCCCAGTTCCACTAACCAAAGAGGAACTCAAAACCTCAGGATCCTCAGATGAGAAACAGAGTCAAGAAGCAGGCTCCCTCGGAGGTTCCAGCTGCCAACCCGAGAATAAAAGTATACAGGAAAAGGGGGCAGCTGATGGTGAAGTTTTAGAAATAACACACTCATCATCTGAAGATGAGGCTGAAGAAGAAAAGACAGATTCAGGATCTGCCTCAGTAGAAGTAGAGGACGAATCAAAAGCTTTGGTAGACAATTTGGAAGTTCGGGAGTTAGAGCTATATCCCGAAATAGAAACAGCACAAAAAAGAAAGTGGAAAGGAGTTATTATGGAAGCAATAATTGAGGGGACATTCTCCCCTAGTACTATAGAAGCCTTACCTGTGGTAACCCAAGCTGCAGGGTGAGGATGGGAGCCATTTGATTGGAAGATATTAGAAAAATTGAAAAGCGTTGTTACACAATATGGCTTGAAATCTCAATTAGCACAATTGTATTGCAATTCATTTTTACAGCAGATACCTTTATTCCAGCTGATGTTCAAACTCTGGTTAGATTAATCATGCCCCCTCATCAGCAGATTCAGTTTTATAAGAATTGGGAAGGGGCATGTAAAAAAGAGGAAGCAAGACCTTGGGCTCAGGGGGACCCATTGTTTGGAATTACAGCACAACAGTTATTAGGAGAAGGTCCCTGGTCCACAGCAACTGCCCAAGCCCGAAGTATCGATGAAGTTTTGCATTTAAGCCAACAACTTGCATACAGCTCAATCCTTGCATTGCCTGTTGGGCTGCATACTCAGGCTTTTACACAGATATGTCAAGGGGGAAATGAGGACTTTGATAAATTCATAGACCGCTTGCATAGAGCTATTTATGATCACCCTGATTTGGATCCAGAAACAAAGCAGAAGCTGTTTAAGATGCTTGCCTTTTATAATGCTAACAATAAGACTCTGCAGATTTTAGGCACGTTGCAAAAGGGAGCTGTCAGCGATGGACAGAGATGGGAAGACTGACTCGGTGATCAGAATCCAATTTGATTGTGGGATACAAGCGCTTATATACTATTTCAGGGAGACTAGTAATGTGTACTACAATGATTGGGTTAAAATCACATACACAAACTTATGCATATAACAACATCTCTTGCTTGCAGAGTTTAATGGGATTTTCTTTTTCCAGTAAACCCGTTTGATTTAATCTTCTTGCAATCCAGGTCTAATTTTCAAAGTTCCGTTTGCTTTTGCCAAGGCATCCTGTTATCAAATCTCTTATGTTAACCAGGTCCAAAGTCCATCATCTGTCTTGTGTCCCCCAACATTCCAACAGGGAGCAGAAGTTGTTGACATGCTAGAATTAATGACTAGAACCACAGAGAGACAAAAGGCTGCCTATGTGGCTGCTACGGTACAAGGCACCGTAAAGCCACTACTTTCAAAATTAGAAAAGAAGGCAGAAGGGAAAAATGTCAAATGTTTTGGGTGAGGGAAGGTCAGACATGTATGGAGTCAATGTTGATCTGTGCCAATAAAGAAATTTTGCTCCATCTGCAAGAAGGATAATCACCACACGAGAGACGGCAGGTTCCAGGGAAACGGACCATGGAGCACTACTCCAAGAGCGAAGACACAAGCTTGGGGAGCTGCATGGGTGGCTCGACCCCCTCTGGAGGACTTTACTCACTCCAATCCGCAACTCCTGGAAGCGCCGGAATGGACGTGGAAACCACAATAGACCTTACCATCACTGACTCTGCAGTACATCTGGTAGAGACTAATGTAAAGGGACCTCTGGGGGGTGGGCTTAGTGCTTTCCTGTTAGGAAGATCATCTGCTAGCAAAAGGGGACTGGATGTAATTCCTGGGGTTATTGATGCAGACTATCAAGGGGTTATCAAAATTATGGTTAGGACATTTTTCCTTCCTGTATCTATCCCTAAAGGATCACTAATTGCTCAACTTGTTCCTTCTAAGTCTTGTGTTCCCTGTACAGGATTGAAGGAGTGGGGAACAGGCGGTTTTGGTTCCACAGGTAACCCAGAAGTGTACTGGGCAATGGACATTACGAGAGGTAAACCGGATAAGCAGGTAACCCTGACACATCCCAATGGTAATTCTATCACCAAGAGACTCACAATTGATACTGGAGCAGATGTAACAATCATTTCAAGCACTATATGGCCCAAAAATTGGCCAGTAGTCAATCCTGTTTTGGGAATTGCAGGGATTGGTGGAACTCAAGCAACTCGATTAAGTAGGGAAGTAATTACTTTTACTTTCCCAGATGGAGTGAGCGTAACAAGACCTTATGTCATGCAGACTCACGGAAATTTGCTAGGTTTAATTGGCAGGGATTTGTTAAGTCAACTGAAGGCCACAATTGTCACACAGCCTTTTCAATAGCGGCCACTGGGGGGCAGCCATTCCTCAAAATTAGCTGGACTACCGATACCCCTATATGGATTGATCAGTGGCCGCTGCCAAAGGAAAAGCTGCTCAAGGTTCAAGAGTTGGTTCAAGAACAACTTGAGGTTGGTCATATAAGACCATCAACTAGCCCATGGAACACGCCTATTTTTACAATTCCAAAAAAGAGTGGGGAATGGACGTTGTTGCACGATCTTAGAGCAGTCAGCGCAGTAATGCAGAGTATGGGAGCATTACAACCTGGACTCCCATCCCCTGTTATGTTACCTGAGTCCTGGGATTTATTGATCTCAAAGACTGTTTTTTCACTATTCCCTTACACCCTGAGGATACCAGTCATTTTGCTTTCTCAGTCCCCTCCATCAACAAAGCAGAACCCTACAAGAGATATGAATGGGTATTTTTGCCACAAGGAATGCGTAACTCGCCCACTATGTGCCAGGTTTACGTAGCCTGGGCATTAGAGCCAGTCCGGCAGCAATTTCCTAACTGTAATATATATCATTACATGGACGATATCTTGGTGGCAGGACAGCAATTGGACTTTGAAAATGTTTTAGCAAGCATGACAACTATTCTAGAACAGAGAGGGTTGAAAATTGCCCCTAAAAAGGTACAGCGTTCAGCTCCATGGAAGTATCTTGGGTGACACATTGATCAAGCTGTAATGAAACCTCAGAAGATTACCATTACTACCAAGATAAAAACTGTACGTGATGTTCAAAAATTAGTAGGAGATAGACAATGGATTAGAACTATTTGTGGAATAACTAATGAAGACCTTGAACCGTTAATACAGCTGCTAGGCACCTCATCCCAGGCAGACGAGCACCGATCACTGGATAGGATGCAACAACAAGCCTTGGAACACATAGCCTCAAAGGTTGCCACAGCACATGCGCAATGCTTGATCGAAGGTGTCCCAGTTCAATTGACGATCATCAACCATAGCAAGGAGGGTGACCAGTATACCAAACATCATTTTGCAATAATTTGTCAATGGACAGAGACTCAGGCTAATCTTTTAACCATTCTGGAATGGGTATTTTTACCTGTGCGACAGCCTAGAACCATTACCACTTGCCTAGAACTATTTGCTCAATTAATCATGAAAGGCAGAGGGAGGATACTAGAAATTTGGGGACAGAAACCATACGCTATTGCAGTACCTTTAGCCAATTGGTATCTAGAATGGGGAATTAGGCATTCTGTACCCTTACAAATAGCCTTTACTGATTATGGCGGAAGAGTTCACAATACCTATCTGCAACATCGTGTGTTGTCCTTGTTAGAGCAGCAGCAGCTGGAGGACAGACCATGGTGATCTGAATGTCTGGTACTAGGACTAACAATATTTACTGATGCAGGCAAACAGTCTAAAAGGGCTGCTTGTATGTGGCAGCAAAAGGGTTCATGGAATCAGCATATAATTCCTGGGGAAGTAGGAAATACATTGCAAACCTTGGAGTTGAAGGCAGTTATTTGGGCCTTTGAGAATTGGAACAATCAGGCTATTAACATTGTTTCTGATTCACTTTATGTGGTTGGCTGTGTACAACACCTTGAAAGGGCGGTAGTTAAGGAAGTTAATAACAAACATTTGTATTCACTTTTAAGCCAACTACTGAGAAATTTGAACCAACGCTGACAGGAGTATTTTATTACTCATGTTCGCAGTCATCAAAATCTCCCTGGTCGGTCTGAAGGTAACGCTCGAGCTGATCAGTTGGTAGCCGCTGTCTGGCCAATGCCAACCTCCCATAAATTTCAACAAGCAAAAAATTCTCATGCCTTTTTACATCAATCTGCAAAGATGTTGGTTAAACAATTTGGTATCCCCCTCACTGATGCCACAGGCATTGTACGATCCTGCCCAGATTGTCAAAGGGATGGCATTGGCTTAAGCACTGCTGTTAACCCAAGAGGTTCCCAACCTTTGCAATTATGGTAAATGAATGTAAAACATGTAGCAGAATTTGACCAGAAGAGGTTTGTGCATGTGTGTATTGATACTTACTCTTGTGTTGTATGGGCTACCCCTTTAACAGGTGAGACAGCACGTCATGTTGAGAAACATTTGTACAATTGCTTTGCAGTGTTGGGAGTCCCTTTAGAGATCAAGACAGATAGTGGCCCTGCTTATTGTTCTTTAAAGTTTCAACGTTTCTGCAACTTATGGGGTATTCAACATGATACCAGTATTCCACACAACCCTACAGGTCAGGCAATTACTGAGTGAGCCCATCAGACATTCAAGGGCATGCTGCAAAAACAAAAAGGGGGAATGATAGGGTTATCCCCAGAAGAAAGGACAGCTAAGGCTATCTTTGTACTTAATTATCTCAGAACAACAGGAGATAGGGACGAACCACCTATTCTTGTGCATCAAGCCCTCATACGTAGGCCAAGTGAGGAATTACCTGATGGTATTCAAGTCATATTTAAAAGCCCAGAAACGGGGATGTGGGATGGGCCAGCAACAGTGAAATTAATAGGAAGAGGTTACATGTGCTTACTTAGAGATAAGGGAATTAGCTGGATTCTGGCTAAGTGGGTGAAACCTTACCTAAAGTCACACCTGCCAGCTAATGCTCTGTCCAGAAGCAGAATGTCGGCGACAACACCAACTCCAGACGCAGCTGAACCCGATACTCCAGCACCTGATGGTTGAAAAACAGTTGAACTTTTTTCCACAGCTATTAACAGATGTGGGCCAGCTACCTGGACCTGGGGTTACATTAACCAGTAACGACAGCTTACCACTGTTGCAGTGTGTCGCCATTTCCTGTCTCACCTATGCCATCCCCCTCAAGGATGCCAACCTTTCACCCTCCCCCTTTGCCCTCCTGCCTGGCACCTTCCAGCAAGGCGTCATGCGATTGGCAGATGCCCCCCAGGCCTGGGCTCATTGGTTTGTCCTAGCGTCCACATCCCCTGACCCTTCCCCTGCTCACACCTGGTTGGCCCTCACCTGTCTGTCCCCTCCCCCTGTCCCCAGGGCTTAAAAAGGACACGAGACCATGCGGTCGGTGTCTCTGCCATGGTTCTGTCGTCTCTGCCAGCTCTGTCTGGAGCTGTTGCCAGATTCAGAAACCTACCATGCTACAATAAAACTCTGGATCTAAGCTCCTCGGCAGAACCTGCTCCTTTTCTCTTCACCGTCTGAATCTTTTCCACCAAAGGTAAACTGAGTTTCTATTTTGCCTGGACTTGCTCTGAGCACCCAGCTGCAGCACCCAGCCAGCCAAAGGCATCTCTGGGGTGAAAAACGCCACAGCTGCCGCCTTTGGTCCAGCAGCGAGGCCAGACGAAGCCAGGCAGGACACACCCTGAAACATTCGGGGATTAATATTTAATATAGTGGCGCCCAACGTCCGGCTGCACGGACCTGCAGCCCCAAAAGGAACTTCAGAACCTTGGAAAAGCGTTACAGTAGCTTTGCTTCCACTGGAAAGAGCTGTGGTTGCACGGCTCTCCAGAAGAGACTTTGGGACTGTTCTGATCCCACAAAAAGCCTCGAGGAACACATTGCGCCTCTGGAAAGTGAAGCTCCTTTCTGGTGAGCAAATTTTCCAGGGGAGAATAGGGGAGCCCCTTCCTGCCCAAGGGGTCCTATTCAAGTGAAGAGACCAGCCTGCCTGACCTTGCCAGGAACTGCTTCGATTTCGGTGAGTATTTCTGCTCCTTGGGGGGGGTAGAACCTCAAAAACCCGTCTTTGCCGTGAGACGAGTTCCTTTTTGCTCTTTGCATTTTAGGCTGCGCAGCCCTGCGGTGATAAGGTTGTTCCCTCTGTAAAGCTTTAACTCTGCGGCGTGTTCTCGCCGCTTTTGGAATTGGCGCCAGCTCGGAGGAGCGGGACGGCTCTGCCTGCCCCTCCCCCTGGCTCGGCAGCGTGCCCGGCTCTCGGTGCGGGGAGGCTGCATTCCCGCGGGCGGGGTCCCGACTCCCTGCTGCTCCTGCCCGCGGCAATTTTAAAAGCAGTGTATACAGCTGCATTGTGAAAGCTTTCGTCTGTAATCGCCTTTTAACTGTAGTTTTTTTTTTCTTTTTTTGAAATTGGTAGCTGATTTTGGTTTTGTATTCGGTCGGCGGGAATTTGTTCTGTGCCATTTACATCTAAGATGGGCTCGAAACTAAACACAGCACAAAAAGGAGTGTATTATCATATTATTGGAATTTTAGTTAATGCAAACGTAAAGTTCTCAAAAGGAAAATTGAAACAGTTTATAAGGTGGCTTTTTCTGCACTTCCCACAAACTTCTCCTGAGGAAATCCACAATCTTCAATTTTGGGATAAAGTAGGACATGAATTGATAACCTTGGGACAGTCTGGGAATACATCCTCAGCTAAATTTGTGTTCTGGAGCTTACAAATTCGGACTGCTTTACTCAAACAAAGGGAATTGGAAAAAAAGCCAAATGTTAAGCCATGTACCTCTGCTCTCCCTGTTTCCCCCCCTTCCAGCCCTGATCCTCTTACCCCAAAACTTGGTGTTTTAAACAGAGCAAACCCTGCTCACACGCTGGGAAGTTGACTCCCAGAGCAGGTTAAAATGCCTGAGTCCCCTTGTCCACAAGGCCCTGGCCAGGTCTCGTGGAAAACTTCCCAAAACCCTGTTTCCCCCGCTCTAAATCCCAGAGCACGTATTAGCTTTTCGGAGAGCAGTGATCCCCAAAATGGCCCCCAGTGCCTAGGGGGTACCCAAGATGGAGGATGCCACGTGGCACCCTCCCAGACCTGGTCATCTTCTTCCCAAGATCCCCCTAAGTATCCCAAAATTCCTTCCCCATCCCCCTCTCCTCCTGTTCCTCGTGACACCTTCCCTCCCCCTCCCTCACCTGCTGTACCCTCAGCTCCACCCCTCTACTCCCAGGGGGCATATGCCAATGTGATGTCACCAGGTGTCCCCGCCCCCTGTTCCCATTGCGTCCCCGCCCCCTCCCCGGGTTCCCTCAATAGGGGCACGCCCACTGCATGTCCCCAAACCTGCATTTGTGTTCCCGTTGCTTCCAATGCAAGGGATACAGGGCAGGAAGCTGCAGACCCAATACAGGGTCCCACTTTGTCATTCGCTCCTGTTTCGTATCAGCCTGCAGCCCAAGGCGGAGCAGCTCAAACTGCTAATTGGAGTTCTTTTGGACGTCAATTGATTAAAGAGATCTGTAAATCCCACAAGGAGTATGGCCCACACAGTCCATACTTCCGTGGCCTTTTAAATTCTGAATTGAGCAGGACTGTAGTCATCCCGCATGATTTAAAATAGCTTTTCTCATGCCTCATGACCTCTACAGAATTCAAATTATGGGAAGTAGCATGGAAACAACTGCTAAAAGAGGCTCTCCCAGGCTTGCATGCTGACCCAAACACAGCAAAAGATGCTAATGGCATGCCAATTACCATTGAGCATCTCTCTGGTGAAGGGCAGTGGTCTGCAGCCACGATCCAAGCAACTGTAATACCTGTAGAAGCACTGGAGAAGGTAAAAGAAGCTGCTGAAAAAGCATTCTTTTCCCTCCAACCTGAAGGGCCTTTTGAGCCTTATAGTAAGATCAAGCAGCTACCATCCGAGCCTTTTTTGAAATTTGTAGAAAGGTTGACTAGAGCCATTGAAATCCAAGTCAAAAAAGAGAATGCAAGGGAAGAGGTTTTAGAGGAAATGGCATTTACAAATGCAAATGAACAGTGTCGAGCGGCAATTTTGAGCCTTCCTCTAGAACCTCCCCCTACACTAAAAGATATGCTTCTAGTCTGTAACAGGAAAGTGCCTCTGATGAGTGTTGCTGAAGACACCAGACCAAGGCTGCTGCCAAGACCACCTCAGCGTGTCGCTGTTGCCAGCCCTGCGCCCATTCCCTCAGCACAGCAGTACCCTGGGCAGCAGCGACGACCAGCAATGGTTGATTTCACACAGCCATGCCTGCTTTGCAACAACCTTGGGCATTGGAGTAACCAGTGCCCCCTGAAAGGGCAATTTGATGAGTTTAGAAATGGCACGGGAGGGAAATTACAAACACTCCCAGGGGTTCAACAACAACAAAAAAACTGAAAGGGGAGCGCCGGCCGGCTAGGCGTGCAGACACAAAAAGAGCAGGCCAAGGGAATAAGGGAACCTGAACAAACCAAGCGCGCAGTAATGTTACTGTTTCTGTAAGTGAAGCAGATGCTTCAAAGACCACATCTGCTGGTCCACTGTTAAAAATGCAAAAAAATAACCCTTGTTATGATTTAAGTGAAACTATGTTAACCACGTCTTCTCTTAATGAGCCTTTCAGGTTGCAGCTGACAGAATCACTCCATCTGAAAGATACGGACTGGCATTTTGTCTCTGTCAACCCAGATCAGAAGGGTACTTGGCACCGTATTCACTGTAAGTACATCGTCATTGGGGACACCAAACACACACCACATGAGATTGAAATTGCTCCAGGAATGACAGCATCAGATCCTCAGGAATTCATTCTCGGGCTGCACTGTTTCCACCCACCCCTGTTTCTTCCCAAAGGACAAATTGTTGCACAAGCTATCCCTGTGCCGTTTTTGCCTAAAGGCACCGAAAAACAAGGGCCCACAGTTGCCCGGGTCCAAGTTATTGGAAGAGACAAACCCAAATTATGGTGTAATGTCAGTGGGGGTGGGGAGTCAAAACGCATTGAGATGCTTGTAGACACGGGTGCAGACTGCACAGTGATCCCAGTACAAGACTGGCCAGCACATTGGCCTTTGCAAAATGTTGCTGGTCACGTTCAAGGTGTAGGAGGTCTGCAATTGGCAAGACAATCCATGAGCGTCATACAAATCGAAGGACCAAATGGACAGTTGGCAAATATCCGTCCATTTGTGTTAGATTATTCGGAACCATTGTTAGGGAGAGATTCAATGGCCCAGTGGGGTGTCACAATTGATATTCCAGACTCCCCACAGGATTTTTCTACAGCGGTCATTGAACAACAGCGCCACACCCAAAAACTGAAGTGGAAAACAGACAAACCAGTTGAGGTGAAACAGTGGCTGCTCAGTAAACAAAAAATAAAGGCGCTTGAAGAGCTAGTGGAAGAGCAACTGAAAAAGGGTCACATTGTGGAGACCACGTCCCCGTGGAACTCTCCAGTGTTTGTCATTCAGAAAGCTGACAAAAAAGCGATGGCAGCTCCTCCATGACCTCCGACAAATTAATAATGTCATTGAAGATATGGGCTCTCCCCAACCTGGTATGCCATCCCCATTGATGCTTCCCCAGGACTGGAAATTAGCTGTTATTGATATAAAAGATTGTTTTTTCCATATTCCCTTACACCCTGACGATGCGCCGCGTTTTGCATTCTCGGTCCCACCAATAAACATGGAAGCCCCTATGAAAAGGTACCATTGGACAGTTCTTCCTCAGGGCCTGAAGGTTTCCCCAGCGATCTGCCAGTGGTATGTCTCTTCCCTGCTTTCCCCAGTGCGTGCAGCCGCAGAGAAGGCCATCATTTATCATTATATGGATGATATCCTTGTGTGTGCCGCCAATGATGATTTACTCACACATGCGCTTGACCTAACGATCGATGCATTGATTGTTGCAGGGTTCGAGCTCCAGGACAAGAAAATTCAAAAGATGCCACCTTGGAAATATTTGGGCCTAGAAATTTGGAATAGGACCATTGTTCCTCAAAAACTAGAAATCAATCCAAGGATCAAGACCCTTGCAGATGTCCACAAGTTGTGTGGGTCTTTGAATTGGGTAAGGCCATGGCTCGGTCTGACTAACGAAGACCTTGCCCCTCTTTTCAATTTATTGAAAGGGGGAGAGGACCCAGGTGCTTCTAGGTCCATTACCCCAGATGCACAGAAGGCTCTAGAAAAGGTTCAGATTGCAATGTCCACAAGACAGGCCCACCGAGGTCGGCCTGACCTGCCATTCAGATTTATCATCTTAGGTAAGTTGCCACACCTCCATGGAATCATTTTCCAGTGGGAGGAAAAACAAACACCTAAGGTAAAGGGCATACCAAAAAAGGGCGAGGACAAGAAGGACCCTCTCTTGATCATAGAATGGGTTTTCCTCAGTCAAAAAAGGTCCAAGAGAATGACAAAGCCTCAGGAGCTGGTAGCAGAACTGATCCGGAAAGCAAGGACTCGGATCAGGGAGTTGGCAGGATGTGACTTTGAGTGCATTCACATTCCAATTGAGTTAAAATCAGGTCAAAATTCTATGCAAATATTGGAACAATTGTTTCAAGAAAATGAAGTGTTGCAGTTTGCTCTGGATTCCTACTCAGGACAAATTTCTGTAGTGAGGCCTGCCCACAAAATGTTCGAACAAGATGTTCAATTTATTCTGAAATTGAGAAGTGCTTTGAGTAGGAGACCTTTAAAAAAGGCTCTGACTGTCTTTACAGATGCGTCCGGGAGGTCCCACAAGTCTGTCATGACTTGGAAGGATCCTCAAACCCAGCACTGGGAGACGGACATTGCTGAGGTGGAAGGTTCACCTCAGGTTGCTAAATTGGCTGCTGTTGTTAGGGCTTTTGAAAGGTTCTCAGAACCATTCAATCTGATTACGGATTCTGCATATGTGGCAGGACTAGTATCCAGGGCAGATCAAGCAATACTGCAAGAAGTGTCTAGCATCACACTTTTTGAATTGCTCTCAAAACTTGTAAAGTTAGTCACTCACCGAGAGCAACCTTTTTACGTGATGCGCGTCAGGTCACACACCGACTTGCCAGGGTTTATTGCTGAAGGCAACAGAAGGGCAGATGCTCTTGCTGCACCTGCAGTGATGGCCACGCTTCCAAATGTTTTTGAACAGGCAAAAATCAGCCACCAGCTTTTCCACCAAAATGCACCTGGCCTGGTTTGTCAGTTTCACATCACTCGAGAACAGGCCAAAGCGATTGTGGCCACATGCCCAAATTGCCAACAACATGCACTCCCTACAGTGAGTATGGGAGCAAACCCAAGGGGGTTGAACAGTTGTGAACTGTGGCAAACAGATGTTACACACATACAGTCATTTGGACGGCAGAAATACGTTCACGTTAGTGTAGATACCTTTTCTGGAGCGGTCTATGCCTCTGCCCACACAGGAGAATCATCTATCAATGCCATTAAGCACCTCTTACAGGCTTTTTCTTTCATGGGCATCCCCAAGGAGTAGAAAACTGATAATGGGCCTGCCTATAAATCCAAGGAGTTCGGGAGCTGCCTGCAGCAATGGGGAGTAGAGCACAAAACTGGCATCCCCTACTCCCCTACAGATCAAGCCATTGTAGAAAGGACTCTCTGCAATATTAAAAGAGTCCTAGACCAGCAGCAACTGGTTCTGAAGGTTGAATCCCCCCACATCCGATTGTCCAGGGCGTTGTTCACAATAAATTTTCTGAATTGTTCGTTTGACAGCCTGAACCCGCCCATCCTGCGCCACTTTGGGGGGAGCAGTCATATGATGTTTAAAAAAAGCCTCCAGTTTTAGTAAAGGACCCTGAGACTTGGAAAACAGTGGGACCTTACAAATTGGTTACTTGGGGATGTGGATACGCCTGTGTGTCCACCCCCTCTGGGTTAAAGTGGGTTCCTTCCAAATGGGTAAGGCCCTATGTTCCCAAGGTCTCAGAGAAATCGACAGAAGCGCCCCAGGTTGCCAATGCTGCCTGGAGAAGGAAACACCGCACGCGTTCTCTGGAGGAAATTCCATTTAAGCCTCTGTCGTGAACGGCGGAAGAAATGCCTCACACAATGTGCGTGAACAGCAAATCCCAAAGTTTATTGAAAGCTCACACATATTTATATTGGTGTTAATGAAGCTTATACATATTGCAAAAGCTGAGCTCATTATTGGTTAAAGCACACTTAGATCAACCACACCTACTTCTATGCTCTAATGATTATTTTGCTTCTATGTTTACATTCTTATAGCTACTCTACCTAGGCTATCTTCATTTTCTGGCAAGCGATTTTCTCCCCCATGTTCCTCTTTCTGTGAAGGTCACCATGACCTTTGTCAGCGATTGGACACTGGTTGCATAATCCCCATCTTGTTTCCCCTATACTTTTCCAACGGTATCACATCGAAGTGGCCTTTCTCAGCTAGACAATTATCCAAAAAGCTCTCCATATTTCCCCTGTTTTTCTGTTGAACAAGCATGGTTTGATTAAATGCGGTAGCTATCATCTTTCGCACCATATTCTGTAAGCATATACAAAAACATGGCAAAATTAATACTAACAACAAAGCTACAATAGCTACTACAATGCCAATCTTAACAACAGAGCGTAACCATGATCCTAAGCTTAAAGATTTGAGCCATCCATCAATACGAAGGCCTGATTCTACCTGTAAGTTCCCAGTTAACCTCCACAACTCAGAGAGCTGCGAGTGAACAGACTGTGCATGATCAGAAAGGTTCATGCAACACATGCCTTCAAATTCTTCACAGCCATGGCCTTGTGCAAGTAAGAGAAAATCAATTGCAGCTCTATTTTTAAGTGTTGCATGGCAAATAGAATCCACATCAAGCAAAAGACTAGAAATCGCTAAAGAAGTTGCATTTGTTTGTTTAGCAAGCCAACACCCTAACCTATTTAAAATAGCATGAGCACGTGCTGCTGATACCCCTGGAGCTAAGAAAGATGCTGCGATTATGGCCGCTGGGGACCAAAACTTCACATCATCCCGGCAGTCTGCTGCAAATGCATGAGCCATTCGTTTGCTTCTACGATGGAGGCGGCTCATGTTTAGTATCATGGACATGTTAGGTGTAAGTAGAGACAGCCGTCCAAGTGTACATGGTCCCCCGTGCAGCATTGATGGGATACCGGCCCAAGCACGGTCTCCACATACCAGGAAATATCCTGCTGGCAATTGAATAGGGTCATTGGATGAGACTGACACTCTCTTTGTTGTATAATTGCAGCAGGCCGATGCATTACGGTAGACAGTCATGATGGAAGTTACAACATTAGAATGGTTCTTGACTGACAGCAGGCTTCTATGGTTAAAATGAATACATGCATCTGCCATCACTGACCCTAACAACTCCAACTCTTGGGGTTCCTGTGGTGCTATAGGAAAGTGGGAAACCCACTGATCCCAATTATCCACACTCGTCCTGGCATTGCTGACCTTACAAGTTGGTACATGTGAAGGGCACGGCCAGGGATCTGCTGGTAATCCAACCAAACAGGTTGTGAATGGATTGCCAGGAGAAGATAATGACAGGCAAATAGTCTCCTGTTTAGTTAGGTTTGCCAGGGTGACCCATATGTTAGTCTTGGGCTGAGGTGGGGCCCATGCCTGATGGTCTACACTGTCCACGAAAGAAGCAAAAATTAATAAAGCAATAGCATAAAGTTTCCATCTCACCCTGATCTTTCCAGGCACTTCTTTGAACCACCCGGCCATCATGTCTGTCACAAACTTTTAAGAATACCTCTTCCTTCTCAGATTTAGCTTCTTTAGGTTCTTCAAACAATCCTCCCACACTTGGTTGGGATCCTGACCTTCCGAAATAGGACCTATCACACTCGACTGTGACAGAGGAATATTTCTACCACACTTAGTCTGCAAAATACACAACTGAGATAGCCCCAAAACACGTTTGACTAAATGTTGTATTTCCCATCTAAACCATGCAAGGATTTTCTGTTCTGGGGATTCATACAACTGTAACCCTTGGAAACCAGGTAGTCCTGTAAACAATTTAAGATCTCTCTGCCAAGAGTCAAACCGCCAATAGAAACCACACTTTTCACACCACAATTCAGCCAATCGAGATTGATGTACCCACTTAGTTTCCTGACAACCTCCACAAAAAAGCAGTATCCATGCAGCACAACGTTTATCTTGACACTTAATGCAAGCTAAATCCCTAGGCCCTTCAGATTCAAAATCAGAAAACATTGAATGCAAGCTTAATATGTTATCAAGAGATCTGCACCGATCAACTGCTCGATTGATGGCAGCATCACACTGTCCTTTCAGTTTAAGAAGTATCGGTCGAAGGATGATCAACAGCTTCGTCTCCACTCGCTGACGATCCTCTTCGCTCAGCTGATCGAGGTGTTCCATCAAACACAGCTGCTCGGGTCCATTTAGCAGGTACCCACAAAGATCCTGTAGGGGTAGAAACACAAAGATATCCGCGGCCCCAATATAACACCTTAGCAGGACCTTGCCATTGTCCTGTTTTAGGATCTCTGTATCTCACCCATACATCTTTCTTTACACCATCTGTTTCTTGTACGTAGTGACGAATCACAGCAGGAACCTTATTTTCCCCAAAAACACACTGGTGGTTCAAAACAAACAAACACTTTAACAATCTTTCTTGTGTCTCTCTGGTATCCATATATTTACTCAAATATCTTTTCAAGGTACCATTTGCTCTCTCCACAATTGCTTGCCCTGTAGGAGAATTGGGGATGCCTGTTACGTGTTCTATCCCCCACATCTGCATGAATTGCTTTATTCTTTTGCTACAGTAAGCAGGCCCATTATCTGTTTTGATCCGATGTGGCACTCCCATTACCGCAAAACAACTACTGAGATGTCTCTCTACCTGCCCTGCTTTCTCACCAGTCTGTGCTGTGGCCCATATAAAATGACTGTAAGTGTCTATGGTAACATGTACGTACTTCAACCTCCCAAACTCTGCAACATGTGTGACATCCATTTGCCAGGTCTCATTTGTGCTCAGCCCTCTTGGGTTAACTCCCAGACCTAAGCCACAGCCTCCATTATGATGACTACATATAGGACAGGCTTTGACTATTGCCCGTGCCTCCTCCATAGATATCTGAAATTCTCTATGAAGGCCTTTTGCATTCTGGTGGAACATGGAGTGTGCCTCTCTGGCTATGGTTTGTTTGGGAATCGGAGTTGCTTGTGTGATTGAGACTAATTTATCTGCTCGCATGTTGCCCTCTCCCAGACCAATATCCCATTTGTGACTTCTGATATGGATAACACAAAAAGAATGCTTTCTTAGCTTAATTGCTCTCTGCAGCTGCATAAACAGCTCATGTAACCTCCGGTTTTGAACCTCTTTTATGGAGGCATCCTCTATTCGCTCACACACTCCTGCAACATACAAAGAATCTGTTACAATGTTAAGAGGTCCAGAGAAATGCATCATGGCCCATACAACAGCCAATAGCTCCATCGTTTGCAAAGTGTCCAACTCAGTAGCTCGGAGTATATGATGATGCCATTGTCCCTCTTTTTGCCAGGTCACTGCAGCAGTTTTGGATTTTCTTCCTGCATCTGTGTAAGCAGTTATAGCATCCGATAAGGGCTTTAGTGATCGTTTTGGGCATTGAATCCAACCCCACTGTCCTATCCAATTCAATGGTACATTGGGAATTTCATCAGTGGCAGTCACACTACCGGCTCCCAACAGGGCCTCTTGTAACTCCATACTGTTTGTCAGGTACCAGGTCAATGTATCTTTCTTCATCGGTATCTGTATCTGATCAGGTTCCTTTCCCGTAATCTGTACCGCCCGTTCACGACCCTTTTTGAGCAAATCAGCTAAAATTTCAATTTTCTGAAGAAGGGTTTTATGTTGTTGAAGTGGAGGAGATATCCATTCCAAGGCCCATATCTCCCCCGTTTTTCTGTTATGCTGAGTAAGTGCACCCAGTAAAAATTTTGGTCCACACCAAACTGTCAGCTGTATAGGAAGATCAAGATCACGTCTCCGAACACTGCCTTGTGTGACACAGTCCAATATCTGCTGCAGTGTCTCAACCTGTTCAGGGGTTATACGAACAGACTGTGCCGGATCAGTTCCCTTTAGTAAAGGTCGAAGTTCATCTAACAGTTCATTAGGGATACCAACAATGGGGCATAGCCATTGTAGGTCCCCCAGTAATTTCTGAACATCATGCAATGTATGCAATGTAACGTTTAATCGCAATTTCTGAGGGGTAACAATTTGATCAGTAAGTGTCCACCCCAGATATTTCCAAGGTGCAGATAATTGAATTTTCTCAGAAGCTACAGTCAGTCCATAGAGCTTCAAAGCATCATATATTGCCTGAATTTTTTGACCTGTAAAAGGTTCTGGTTGTGCAAATAAAATATCATCCATGTAATGGTAAATGATTGTTTCAGGCCAGGCATGCCGTAAAGGTTGTAAAGCTGTGTCGACATAGAGTTGACACAAGGTGGCGCTGTTCCGCATGCCCTGGGGTAGAGATACCCATTCAACTCTCTTGTCCGGATCTCTCCTGTTTAGAGCTGGCAGAGTGAATGCAAACCTCCGAGTGTCCTGAGGATGAAGAGCGATAGTAAAGAAGCAGTCCTTCAGATCAATAATCAAAAGTGGCCAATCCCTTGGCAGCATAGCCGGATTAGGTAATCCTGGTTGTAAGGCTCCCATAGGCTCCATTTGTTCATTTACAGCCCGCAAATCATGTATTAAGCGATACTTTCCCGACTTCTTTTTAATAACAAAGATGGGGGTATTCCATGGGCTTGTTGACAACTGTAAATGTCCTTGTTTATATTGTTCATATACCAGTATGTGAACCTGTTCGAGACTCTCCCTTTTTAATGGCCACTGCTTAACCCATACCGGAACGTCCGTGGTCCAGGTTAATGGGATTGGGAAAGTCCATGCAATGGCCCTTAGCCCAAAGGGTGTTCATTTGTCAGTACTATACCCATCTGAGCCAAAATGTCCCGACCAATAACGCACTGCACAGTAGAAGGCAAAGGTACAACTGACAAAACACTCCACACAGTTTTGTCATCAATAGTCACAGATAGCATGGGTGTGTTTCTTGCAAGTGTCAGGCCTCCAACTCCGGTTACTGGCATTGTGGTTGACTGCAATGGCCAGTTGTGGGACCAAAAATCCGGACTCACAATGCCGGAGTCCGCTCCAGTATCTAATAATCCTACCAAGGTTTGCTTTTCACCCTGATAATCCAAAATTACAGTGCGCTTTGGTCGTTCATTTAAGTTCATTGTTAAAAGAGTAAGACCCCCAGTGGATCCAAATCCATGCTCTCCTCTCGACTGTGCCTGACGAGGGGGTACAGTTTTAGCCAACTGTTGCAAAGGAATCAATTGAGCTATCCTTTGTCCTTTTTCGATTCGCATAGGTGGAAAAAGAGTATGCACCATAATAGAAATCTCCCCTGTATAGTCAGCGTCTATTATTCCAGATAAAACAAATAATCCCATCATTGTAGCCGAGGAACGACCTAAAAGCAAAGCTCCCATAGGTAATCCATCAATAATGAGTGGTCCTTTTACTCCAGTTGGAACCTTTTCTGGGTGGGTGGTCATCAGGGTTACTGTGGCTGCGGCTGCCAGGTCCAATCCGAGGCTCCCGGCGGTGGCTGGCTGGAGGCAGGTTGAGCTGAAGCGGTGACAGCTGCTACTTGTGTCCGGGCGCGGCGGCTGGTGGATGCGCTGGCTCTGCCGTTTCCCGAGCGGCGTCTGCAGGCTCCGGTGTTGTGGGTATCCAGGCGGCAATTGTTACACCAAACACTGACTGCGGGACAGTCACGTCGCATATGCCCCATACCTCCACACCGGTAGCATTTGAATCGGCCAGTAGATGGAGCTTGTGGAGCATTTATTGCTGCTGCCTGGAGCGGGGCGAGGGCTGCAAGCATCTGGTTCTGGGAAGACTTTGCCTGCTTCTGTAACCCGACCCCTAGCTCTTTAATAGCATTTACTAGCATTGCTTGTGATCCCACAGGAACATTTGCTAATCATTCTAAAGCTTCCTCTATAGACCAATTAGCTCCCGTGGTATTTAACACATTCTTGGTAGGCGGATTGCTGTTTTGGAGTGCGCATTGCTTTAGCAAGGTCCCTTTCATGAATTCAGGGACTCCTGCCCGTTCAATAGTGTTGGCTACCCTATCTATAAAAGCTCCAAATGACTCATCTTTATCTTGCTTCATTCCCATGTAAGAAGGAATCCCTCCCGGATCCTTAATTCTGTTGATAGCTAAACGTGCCAACCGCATAGCCTCCCTGCACTTTTCAGGACCAATTAATGCCTGTGCTTCCGTTCGAAGAAAAGGCCCGAACCCCATTAACTCCTCCAGGGTTACCCGATATAACGGGTCTCCTGGTTGCCGTACTATTGTGACACATTGCTGACAGATCGCATGCCAATGAGCATTGAACAGAAGCTGTTGATGCTGAGTAAAAATGAGCCATACTAACGCCCTGCAATCTGTCGGCAGCAAAACCTGAGTGCCCCAGATGTAATCCAGCATTTGTTTTGTGGGTTCACTGGTTACTCCAAATTGACTAACCGTGGATCGTAACTGTGATAACAATTTCCAATCCAAAGCAGTTATTGTAGCTTGAAACCCTCCCCCCGCCAGGGGAGAATAAACCACTGGGCAGGCAATTTCCATAGCAGCTGATATCGCTTCGTCATCCCCCGTGTCCATGAATTCTTTCGCTACCACCGCCCATGCCTCTCTTCGCTGCTGTGCAACGGCCCTTGCTAGGTCACTCTCTGACCTGGGGATGGGCGCATTACTCGGCGGAGCAGGTGTAGGGTTTGACACCGGGGCAGGCGGCGCGGACGGCACTGCTGGAGTACACGCGGGGGGGAAGCTGCTGCCTGAAGCAGGAGCTGATAGCGGCGGGGAGCTGCTGTTTAGAGCAGGAGCTAGTGTCGGCGGGGAGCCGCCGCTTAAAGTAGGTGCCGGTGCCGGCAGGGGACCGCGGTATAAGGCAGGAACTGAAGTCAGCGAGGAAGTGCTACTTAAAGCAGGCGCCGATGTTGGCGGGGCCGTGTTGCTTAAAGCAGGCGCCGATGTCGGTGGGGAACTGCCGTTTAGAGCAGAAGGCGATGCCGGCGGCAGATTGACTGTGGACGTAACAGGGGGTAACGGGGAACCAAATCAGTCCCCATAATTCCTGTTTCTTTCATGGGCTGCACTAGCCTGCTGGGCAGCTCTTTCCTCTGCCTGATATTTCAACAATTCATCATGCACGACTCTCCATAAATTTCCCAACTTTCTCGCGGTTTTATCATCATCTATGACTGCCTGCCACAACTTATCCCCAAATATACGCCACTCAGACAACTCATGCACTGTGTGAGGATTTCGCAAAAGTCCCTGTGCACACCCATAAGCTAACAACCCAGGAAGCTCTTTCTGCAAATCTATACCCTTAACCTGACGCCTTTGTAAAAAGTCAGTAAATAAATCATATGCTGCTTGCCTTTCTTTATCCATGTTAAAGATAACAGCGCGCTTCTTGCAGCCCTTCAAGGCGATGGCAGCACGTATCGGCCGGGGTCTCCGATGAGGTCCCCGAGGCGCAGCACCTTCCCTTTTTCAGCGGCGCTTTCGCCGTCCTCGGCTGCGGTAGGACCCGAACTCCTTACGCCGCTCGACCGTGGCTACCGGCGAAAAAGGTCTCGGGTCACCATATGTCGTGAACGGCGGAAGAAATGCCTCACACAATGTGCGTGAACAGCAAATCCCAAAGTTTATTGAAAGCTCACACATATTTATATTGGTGTTAATGAAGCTTATACATATTGCAAAAGCTGAGCTCATTATTGGTTAAAGCACACTTAGATCAACCACACCTACTTCTATGCTCTAATGATTATTTTGCTTCTATGTTTACATTCTTATAGCTACTCTACCTAGGCTATCTTCATTTTCTGGCAAGCGATTTTCTCCCCCATGTTCCTCTTTCTGTGAAGGTCACCATGACCTTTGTCAGCGATTGGACACTGGTTGCATAATCCCCAGCTTGTTTCCCCTATCCTTATCCAACGGTATCACATCAAAGTGGCCTTTCTCAGCTAGCCAATTATCCACAAAGCTCTCCACAAGCCTCCTTTCTGGAATAGTTTGTAATATGTTCGTCTTAAGTTTCCTTGTACCAGTTTAGATCCCATAGTTCGTGTGTAGCCTCAAGACACCATGAAACCAAGCCTGCTCCTCGTCCTACTCGTGATCATCCCACCAGCGATCTGGATAGTCCCTCAGCCCAAAGCACGTATGGACTACCTTGGCAAAAGCCCTCGGACATCAAGAGAGAAACTGACAACTGAGTGGACTGTTCAAAGACTGGGGACTCTCGGGCTGGGTGGGATCTGTTCTGAAAACTGTGTTTTTAGTACTGTTTGTATTAGTTTTTGTTGTTGTAGTTGTTAGCATTGTTTTTGGACTAGTCAAACGCATGGTTCTCAAGTTGATTTCAAGCTCATCTCCTCCCCCTCCTGAAGTTTACCATTTAGAAGCCCTTAGTGCTCCAATGAATGACATAGAACCCTCAGTGGAAAGCACTGAACCTCCTGTAGAGGAGGAACCGATTTACCAACCATGGTTTGGCAAGCATTCTGCACCACAAACCCAGTCCTCTTCTTTTTAAACAAAACTAGGGGGAGATGTTGCAGTGTGTCGCCATTTCCTGTCTCACCTATGCCATCCCCCTCAAGGATGCCAACCTTTCACCCTCCCCCTTTGCCCTCCTGCCTGGCACCTTCCAGCAAGGCGTCATGCGATTGGCAGATGCCCCCCAGGCCTGGGCTCATTGGTTTGTCCTAGCGTCCACATCCCCTGACCCTTCCCCTGCTCACACCTGGTTGGCCCTCACCTGTCTGTCCCCTCCCCCTGTCCCCAGGGCTTAAAAAGGACACGAGACCATGCGGTCAGTGTCTCTGCCGTGGTTCTGTCGTCTCTGCCGTCTCTGTCTGTCTGGAGCTGTTGCCAGATTCAGAAACCTACCATGCTACAATAAAACTCTGGATCTAAGCTCCTCGGCAGAACCTGCTCCTTTTCTCTTCACCGACTGAATCTTTTCCACCAAAGGTAAACTGAGTTTCTATTTTGCCTGGACTTGCTCTGAGCACCCAGCTGCAGCACCCAGCCAGCCAAAGGCATCTCTGGGGTGAAAAACGCCACAGCTGCCGCCTTTGGTCCAGCAGTGAGGCCAGACGAAGCCAGGCAGGACACACCCTGAAACATTCGGGGATTAATATTTAATATACCACCACTTCCAATATGGGTCTTAAACCAAATTGAACGAGCTTGTTCTGTTCATGGCTATTTTTGCAAACCATGGATCGGGGTCCAGTGTGTTAAATGCAAACTGAAGTGGTGACGACAAGTCCCTTAGGAAAATAATCTTTTCATAGCTCACAGGAAAAAGCAAAAATTTAGCTCTACTAATTTAGCTTGCAAAAGATGTTTTAGTATACTTAATACTCTTAACATTGAGCACGCATTAGAAATATTTCTAGGGCCTAGTCATAGAAGACAACCTCCCCCTGAACCCCTTAGAGGGATATTTCTACAATGTTGGAATTTTAACCAGGATTTAGGCTTTATTGAAACACAGGATCAGTGAAGTTTGCTTTGGATTCAATTTCAATTTCAATTGGCAAAACAGGCAATAGCAAATCAAATTGTATTGCAAAGTCAGATTACAGCTGCAGAGTGTGGGAGAGGAATAGCAGTGCCACAACAGCATCACTATTTCTGACAGTCAGTGGGACGAGGCCAAAGAATATTGGCTAAAGCATAGCCATGATCAGCAAAGGTGGTGACAATGGCAATTGTCCCGCAAATAATATTGATGATAATCGTTACGATAATAGGAAAAACGCAGGGATTGCATAACATTGATAAGTGAACAAACATGTGGGTTACATGGGCTAATCAAACAGGGCAGGAATCAATTTGTTTATCATTGGCTACACCTTCTGATCCTTTTTGTACTTGTTTAATTGGAGTTCCATTAGATTCTATGGAAGAATTCGAACCTTGGACTAAAGCCATGGTGCACAAAAATTTAAATGATGCTTGGTCAAGTTGGTGCACAGTCCAATGGTGGAATATCCAGGGCAGACCAACCTCTGCAAATTGGTGCGACACTTTTGGGATTCCAATGAACCCCCTGGGAGCACAAGCTTTTACAATTGCCCAGGAATTGAATATCGCTGGCATGGAGCCACAGGAACTAGACATCCTGGGTTCTATGCCAGGCAATTACTATTTTTTGGGTATTATTCTGTGGGCTCAGATTTGTTTAGCATAAAAGAGGGATGACCAAAAAATGATAGCACTTGGATATCCCCTGGCTCCTCATGGTACTACAATACCACAGATTATTGCAACAATTGGATAAGGCCTTTACCAATAGAGCAAGGTGCAGCTAAAATGCTACCTCCTGGGGTTTTCCTCATTTGTGGGGATAAAGCCTGGCCTGCAGTGCCCCAGAAAGCATTGGGAGGATCATGTTATTTTGGCAAACTAACATTACTGGCCCCAAACATCCACCAGATGCTTAACATCAGTCACAAGTCCCAGCGCTTGAGACGTAGTGTGCATCAGTTGGGCCCTGAATGTAGAGATGAGGTACAATTATGGGACTCACCATCAGTTATATTGGCATCGTTTTTCACGCCAGGAGTAGCCTTGGCACAGGCCCTCACACAATTAAGGTGACTAGCGTGTTGGGTAGGGAAACAAATTAACATCACGTCCACAGTGCTAGATGAACTCACTACTCATGTTGATAGCATACACATGTTGTGTTGCAAAATAGGGCTGCCATAGATTTTTTATTGCTAGCACAAGGGCACGGGTGTGGAGATTTTGAAGGGATGTGTTGCATGAACCACTCTGATCACTCTGAATCAGTTCACAAGAAAGATTTGACACAAAGAAAACATGAAGAAACTTATAGTTGTTAATAACTCTTTTGATGAGTGGTTAAAATCTTGGGGCATTACTGGTTGGCTTAAAGACTTAGTTCGCTTTGGCATTATGGTTTTTTGCATTATTTTAGTCATTTTGCTTATAGTACCCTGCTTATTACAGTGTGTGCAAAGAATAACTGAACATGCTATTAATTCAGTCTGGCTTGGGCAAAAACAAGACAGGGGAATTGTTGAGAATTTTTTGCAGGACAATGGACATATGCAACATATGCACAATCCAGCCTTCATAGAAACTGAGTAAGGTCACCGTGCCCTTGAAGAACACGAAAGGAGAACATGCTCAAAAGCAGACAGTTCAGGATGCAAAGGCAACCAAGAAAACTGCAGCGAGATGCATGAAGAAGAAAGACTAACTAAAATTAACTGAAATATTAAAATGCGTGCGTAAAGGATTTAACCAATCATGTATTAGATTGAGGCATGAACAATAGAGAACAGTATAAATATGGCTTGCTTTTTGTAATAAATGGGCTTCACTTGATCATATTGATCATGGCGTGATGTCCCATTAATGATCCTCCGCACCCTCCCTTTGCTCCCAGTGACTCAATCACTGCCACAGAAACTGTCTTTTCCACCAGAGGAACTGGAGATAATTAAAAAGAGTGGGGCAGAGAAAAAAAGGAAATAATTGTTTGACAAGGGATGGCAAACAATGGAGACCAGAAGCTTTGGCCATATAAGTATTAGAACAACTCCATGAAGAGAGTCATTGGAACTCTCGAGGACTGGCAGAAGACTTCCTCCAGATGTATTTTGCTGTGGGTCTTTTTAGTCTGGCAAAAGCAGCTGTTGAAGTTTGCTTGATTTGTGCTTAAGCCAATAACAGGGTGTCCTAGGGTGACGTTATGATGCTTGTATCTCCATTCATGTGTTCTGTTAATGTTGGATATTATGTTCTGTACCTTTAAGACTGGCTCTGAAGAGGGAAAGTTTTGTTTTGGTTTTCTTATCAGCCGGGTGAGACACAGAGACTGCAGCTTTTGCTTTTTCTGCTTTTGCTTTTCGCTTTGCTTTCTGTCGCTCTTGCTTGCTTCGCTTCTGCTTGCTTTTGCTTTTGCTCATTAGCTAGCTTAGCTAAACTGTCCAAATTTCTTCCTGGACTGTTTCTCCTTTCCTTTTTCTGACCATTTTGAACCTGCTCCGGGCTGGGACCTGGGAAACACCAAGATTCTGCACCTTGTGGCCTGCAGCAGCTATCCCCAGCACCGGAGGGCCTGAGAACAGAGCGACCACCCCCAAGAGAGACTTTCTGAATTTGTCATTTTTTCCAGAGTGGTGTCATCCGGTATTGTTCATTTTGTGTGCTGGGGAGTGCTGTGCCTATTAAATAAACAAGTTCTTTCCACTTGTCTCTGAGGAATCCTTCCCAAACTGGTTGGGGGGAGGGGCTGTGTGGGTTTGCTTTCTGGAGGGGCCCTCCTTTGGAAATTGTCTACCAAATTTGCCCTAAACCAGGACAAAATCTTGGCGCCCAACACAAGGGCAAGAGAGAGAGAGTGGAAGAACCCTGTTTTAAGTGCATTTTGGTTTCCATTACTCTCTGTTTGTTTAAAGCAGTTAATAGCCATGCTTTTTGAATTCATAATGTCTGTTGGGGTAAAAGCTTGCATGTGTTTCTGGTCCCTAGGGTTTTTTGAGATCTTAATACCTCTATGGTCCCTAGGTTTATTTTCTTATCCAGAAATAGTTCCTAATACGTAGTTTTTACAGCAGAGGGGCAGTGACCAGAATAGCTATCCTGCTGGGCTTGGTGGCAATGATTTGTAGAGAAGTTTATAAACATGCTGGGGTCCGCTCCAGGTATGAATGGTTCCTGGCTATGGTTATGCATCCAGTTTTTTAGAGGAAGAGCAGCAGGGAATGAGGCTTTTCAGCCTTTGCTTTCCTTCTTCTCCTATGAATTGGTTGCATCACTAGTGAAGGATGTTCAGTTTCTCCTGAATGTTAAAGAGACCATCTTTCTGGTATTCAACCTGGTAACCTTCTTCTATACAGTCTGCTGTCTCTCCAGAATGAGGGCTGAGATTTCTAGACGGGCTGATGAGACCCCTGACTCAGGAGTAGACCCAGGCGTGGAAAATCCTGAGTGCTGTGGGAAATGGGAGGATATGGGCCAAATCCTTAAGGAATTCTCTGACCCTATAGTCTGGGACTTTCCACATGAACAAATTCAGAACCCAGCTGAGGTGGGGAAATACCTGAAAGAGAAGTACCAGGATGAGCCTAAGGAGAGAAAGGTCATTGCAGTGAGCTGGGCCCTGACATATGCTTATCGCACTCTGTTGGAGACTGTAGGACAGCAGACAGAGGCAGGGGGGCAGGGAGATAAATCAGCTATCCCAGTCACTCAGGCTGCAGCCAACACCCCAGACTCAAAGCCAGCAGCCAAACCAGATAGTGAGCCTAAGCCAGCAGCTAAACCAATGGCTGTTGCTACCAGTACTAGAAGTGGGAAATGCACGGACAAGACCAATCGACCAGTGGATGATGATGATGATGATGATGATGATGATGATGATGATGATGATGATGCAGCAGAAGGAACCTCAATGCCTCCTGACATAAAATCAGGAGTCAAAGCAGCAGGTGCAAGATCAGATGCAAATATTGAGTCTTTTTCCCTGAAGGACCTTCGTGGCTTACAGAAGGATTACACCCGACGACCTGATGAATCCATAATTAGTTGGTTAGTCTGTCTGTGGGATGCTGCAGGCCAGGCTACAATTCTGGATGGCACTGAAGCAAGGCATTTGGGATCCCTGTCACATGATCCTGTCATCGACCAAGCAATGATGAGGGGGGCTAACCCTCAGAGCCTCTGGGCACGGGTCTTGGAAAGTGTTGCACAAAGATACCTGTGTGCAGATGATCTTTATATGCAACAAACACAGTGGAAGATCATAGAGCAAGGGATCCAATGCCTGAGAGAAATGGCAGAGGCAGAGATTATCTTCTCAGATGATGTAACAACTAGGAATCCAGACTTGGTACCATGCACGTCTGTGATGTGGTGAAAACTTGTGCGACTTGGGCCACATGAATATGCTTCTGTCTTAGCCACAATGAAGAGGGATGAGAGGGACGAGACTGTGCTGGATATGGCAAGGAAGCTCCGAGCATATGCAGATGTTGTGCATGGCCCAACACATGCCAGAATTGCAGCGGTAGAAACATGTCTGCAGAACTTAGAGGATAAGATAGAGGAGAATCATAAGAACCTCAGAGAGGAGATTAAAGACCTTCTCCAAATCTCGGGAGTACAGATCAGAGGTTCTGGTATCCAAGGCAGACGTTTCCCAGATGGCGAGAGAAGGTACACCCCACGAGCTGAGCTGTGGTTCTACCTGCGTGATTGTGGAGAAAACATGAGGAGGTGGGATGGAAAACCTACTGCTGTTCTGGCACGACGGGTGCGTGAATTGAAGGAAGCCACCAGAAAGAAAGCAGCTCCAGTAGCCCGTAGCCGAACTGCCAGGTATGATGCTGATGATGACATGTCTGATCCCCTTGAAGGAACATCCAAGACATATGCCCAGGGAAAGAAGGATTACCAGGCTTAGAGGGGCCCTGCCTCTAGCCAGGTAGAGGCTAGGGAAAATCGTGTTTGCTGGTCTGTGTGGATTCGTTGGCCTGGCACATCGGAACCACAAGAGTATAAAGCTTTGGTTGATACTGGTGCTAAATGTACATTAATTCCATTGAGATGTGGGGACAGAGTCTGTTTCTATTGCTGGTGTGACAGGGGGATCCCAGGATTTCACTTTGGTGGAAGCTGATGTGACCCTGACTGGGAATGAGTGGGAGAAACATCCTATCGGGACTGGCCCAGAGGCCCCATGTATTTTGGGCATAGACTACCTTCAAAGTGGGTATTTCAAAGACCCAAAAGGACTCAGATGGGCATTTGGGATAGCTGCTGTAGAGACAGAGGGCATCCAGCAATTGAACACCTTGCCTGGGCTGTCTGAGAATCCATCTGCAGTAGGACGCCTGACGGGAGAAGAGCAACGGGTGCCAATTGCCACCTCCATAGTGCATCGACGACAGTATAGAACCACTCGAGATGCTGTGATCCCCATCCATAAGATGATCCGTGAGCTGGAGAGCCAAGGGGTGGTCAGCAAGACCCACTCACCCTTCAACAGCCCCATTTGGCCTATGCCTAAATCTGAAGGAAAATGGAGATTGACTGTGGACTACCGTGCATTGAATGAAGTGACACCACCACTGAGTGCTGCCGTGCCAGACATATTAGAGTTCCAGTATGAGCTTGAGTCCAAGGCAGCAAAGTGGTATGCCACTATAGACATTGCCAATGCATTTTTCTCCATTCCTTTGGCAGCAGAATGCAGGCCTCAGTTTGCTTTCACCTGGAGGGGAGTGCAGTATACCTGGAACCGACTGCCCCAGGGATGGAAGCACAGTCCTACCATCTGCCATGGACTGATCCAGACTGCACTAGAAAGGAGTGAGGCTCCATAACATCTGCAATATATTGATGACATCATTGTGTAGGGGAACACAGCTGCGGAAGTGTTTGAGAAAGGAAAGGAAATCATCCAAATCCTCCTGGGAGCTGGTTTCGCCATTAAAAAGAGCAAAGTAAAGGGACCAGCTCATGAGATTCAGTTCCTGGGAGTGAAGTGGCAAGATGGACAGCGTCAGATTCCTACAGACGTCATCAACAAGATCACAGCTATGTCTCCACCAACCAATAAGAAAGAGACACAAGCTTTCCTAGGTGCCATAGGCTTTTGGAGGATGCACATTCCTGAGTACAGTCAGATCGTGAGCCCTCTTTACCTGGTCACCCACAAGAAGAACACTTTCCACTGGGGCTCTGAGCAGCAACAGGCCTTTATCCAAATTAAGCAGGAGATCGCTCATGCAGTAGCTCTTGGCCTGGTCGGGAGGGGACCAGATGTGAAGAACATGGTCTACTCTGCAGCCGGGAACCATGGCTTGTCCTGGAGCCTTTGGCAGAAGGTGCCTGGGGAGACTCGGGGTCGACCACTGGGATTTTGGAGTCGAAGCTACAGAGGCTCTGAAGTCAACTATACTCCAACAGAGAAGGAAATCTTGGCTGCCTATGAAAGAGTCCAAGCCGCCTCAGAGGCGATTGGTACAGAAGTGCAACTCCTCCTGGCACCCCGACTACCGGTGCTGGGGTGGATGTTCAAAGGCAAGGTTCCTTCCACTCACCATGCCACCAGTGCCACATGGAGCAAGTGGATTGCTCTTATCACTCAGCGCGTCCGTATAGGTAAACTGAATTGCCCTGTGATTTTGGAGGTCATTACAAATTGGCCCGAAGGTGAGAATTTGGTGTCCCAGATGAAGAACAAGAACCAGTGACATGGGCTGAAGAGGCTCCTCCATATAACCAACTGCCACCAGAGGAAACACGCTATGCTCTTCACTGACGGTTCCTGTCGCATCATAGGGATAAACCGGAAGTGGAAAGCAGCCATATGGAGCCCCACACGACAGGCTGCACAAGCTACCGAAGGATAAGGTGGATCAAGTCAACTTGCAGAACTCAAAGCCATTCAACTGGCCCTGGACATTGCAGAAAGAGAGAAATGGCCAAAGCTCTACCTCTACACTGATTCATGGATGGTAGCCAATGCTCTCTGGGGATGGCTGGAGAGGTGGAAAAAGCCTAACTGGCAGTGTAGAGGAAAACCAATTTGGGCTGCTGATGAGTGGAAAGATATTGCTACCAGGGTAGGGAGGCTACCTGTGAAAGTCTGCCATGTAGATGCCCATGTTCCCATGAGTAGAGCCAGTGAGGAGCACCAAAACAATGAGCAGGTAGATCAGGCTGCAAAGACAGGGCTGTCCAAGATAGACCTAGATTGGGAACACAAGGGAGAGTTATTCCTAGCTCGATGGGCCCATGATGCCTCAGGCCATCAAAATAGAGATGCCACCTATAAGTGGGCAAGAGACCAAGGGGTGGATTTAACCATGGACAGTATTTCACAGGTTATCCATGACTGTGAGACGTGTGCTGCCATCAAGCAGGCCAAGCGAGTGAAGCCCCTATGGTATGGTGGGCAGTGGTCCAAGTACAAGTATGGGGAGGCCTGGCAGATTGACTACATCACACTGCCCCAGACACACCAGGGCAAGCACTATGTGCTGACCATGGTAGAAGCCACCACTGGATGGTTGGAAACCTACCCTGTGTCTCACACTACTGCCTGTAACACCCTCCTGGGCCTTGAAAAGCAGGTCCTTTGGAGGCATGGTACTCCTGAGAAGATTGAGTCAGACAATGGGACTCATTTCAGGAACAGCCTTATCAACACCTGGGCTAGCGAACATGGCATTGAGTGGGTGTACCATATCCCCTACCATGCACCAGCTGCAGGCAAAGTGGAGAGGTACAATGGACTACTAAAAACACAGCTGAAAGCTTTGGATGGGGGATCTTTCAAAAATTGGGAGCAGCATTTAGCAAAGGCCACCTGGTTAGTTAACACCCGAGGTTCCACCAACCGAGCAGGTCCTGCCCAGTCTGAGTCCCTGAATGTAATAGATGGAGATAAAGTCCCAGTGGTACATGTCAGACGTTTTGTTAGGAGAAGACAGTGTCTATCAATTTTGCCTTGAGTACAGACAAACCCATTTGTGGTGTTGTCTTTGCTCAGGGACCAGGTTGCCCAGGGTGGATAATGCAGAGAGATGGAACAACACGATGTGTAGCTCATGGAAATCTGATTGTGGGGTGAGAATGATATGCAATATCACTGTTCATTGGATGTTACTGCCATTGTCTGTACATTAAACCATACAGACATCAGATAGAAGGAAATGTGTAAGTGTTGAAGGTCTGGGCAAGTGGAAAATGGAGTAGGAAATGTGCAAGTGTGAAAGGTCTGAGCAAGTGATAGATGGAGCTTTGAGTGAGTAAGGTGAAAGGGGTGAAATCCTGCCGCTCTGTAGTATAGGGCCTGGATTCAGTGGTCCAGTGTGGGGATGTGAGGAGGGCATGATGGGTATTGCTTGTAAATTATGGGGGAACAGATGGAAATTTTGTGTGAATAAATGCATGATGTGTGGTAGTATGTTGATGATATGGGGATAAGGGGTGGAATGTCCTAGGGTGACGTTATGATGCTTGTATCTCCATTCATGTGTTCTGTTAATGTTGGATATTATGTTCTGTACCTTTAAGACCGGCTCTGAAGAGGGAAAGTTTTGTTTTGGTTTTCTTATCAGCCGGGCGAGACACAGAGACTGCAGCTTTTGCTTTTTCTGCTTTTGCTTTTCGCTTTGCTTTCTGTCGCTCTTGCTTGCTTCACTTCTGCTTGCTTTTGCTTTTGCTCATTAGCTAGCTTAGCTAAACTGTCCAAATTTCTTCCTGGACTGTTTCTCCTTTCCTTTTTCTGACCATTTTGAACCTGCTCCGGGCTGGGACCTGGGAAACACCAAGATTCTGCACCTTGTGGCCTGCAGCAGCTATCCCCAGCACCGGAGGGCCTGAGAACAGAGCGACCACCCCCAAGAGACTTTCTGAATTTGTAATTTTTTCCAGAGTGGTGTCATCCGGTATTGTTCATTTTGTGTGCTGGGGGGTGCTGTGCCTATTAAATAAACAAGTTCTTTCCACTTGTCTCTGAGGAATCCTTCCCAAACTGGTTGGGGGGAGGGGCTGTGTGGGTTTGCTTTCTGGAGGGGCCCTCCTTTGGAAATTCTCTACCAAATTTGCCCTAAACCAGGACACAGGGTTACAAAGAAAGCTGCCAGGGGAGGGAGGCCTTGGGCTGTATGTCCCTTCTAAAGATGCCAAGTGGATTTTACTGAGATGTGCCAAGTGGGAAGGCTTAAATATCTTCTGATAATAGTATATCAGCTAACAAGGTGGCCAGAAGCATTCCCAGCTGCTTCAGCAGCTACAGTGTCACTGTCATATTTTCTGAAAAATGCTCTTTGACCAGGATTCTTCTCCTGGGAAGCTGAGAAGCCTCAGAGAGAAATGTAAACAATAATTATCTGATTCGCTTCTCCCTGTTTTGCTGCTTTGGAATGTGGTTTGGACATTGTTTACCAACAGGTGAATGTTTGGTTCCATGAGAACTGTTTTAACTTAATGGCCAATCACAGCCAGCTGTGTCGGGACTCTGGAAGTAGTCATGGGTTTTTATTATTCATTCTTGTTAAGCCTTCTGTCTGTATCCTTCTCTTTCTTTAGTATAGTTATAGTATAGCATTCTTTAATATAATGTAATATCATAAAATAATAAATCTGCCTTCTGAAAACATGGAGTCAGATTCTCATCTCTTCCCTCATGCTGGGGACCCTCACTGTTGTAATGCACTAAATAGTTTATTTAGTAGTTGTTCTGCACTGGGTAATGGGAATTTTGTACTGAGTGTGGTATGTCATGTAGATTATTCCCCCTTCCTCATCACATGGTTTCTCCCCATGCACTCCTTTCTACACACCTGGTGGTCTGCCCCATGGATACCCCTCCCCTCGCCCCTCCCCAATGGCATCCCATTGGCCACGGTCCTCTTTCCCTATCCCCCTTTCCCCTGGGGGATAAAACCCCACTGCAGGAAAACGTTTGGCCTCTTTTGCCATCTGGGTTGTTGCTGTGGTCAGCAGTGTCCCATCACAAGCCAATAAACAGGATACTCATCCCCACATGGTGGAAGAGCGCTCCTTGTCTTTTATTTTCAGTCCACGCAGGTCCATGTGGGCTTGGGTTCCAGCTAGCCGGATTGGACCCATACAAAGCCCAGAGAACCACGGATTATTGCACCTCACAAACACACCAATTGGTGACCCCGAGTGTGGCATGGATCACTCCTTTGTGGATTTGAAGGACAAATGGTGACCACAGATGTCTGCTGTAGTCTGAGCTCAAGACCCGAGATCCTGGATTCGGGCAGAGTTCACAGCCAAGGCTGCACACAAAAGAATCTCCTGAGTTTTCCCGAACATAGCTGTCCGGAGACCATCGCAGCACAGAGCTCTGATGCCGAGAAGTCTGGACGCTGTCTCAAGGTACTGTTAACTCTTCCCCTCCTGAAAATACTGCCCTTTGCAAAATGTGGGCTGAAGGTTGGGAAGGGGTGCATTCAGAAACGGCGATCCAATTTTCTCCTTCAGAGGAGGACATTATTTTGTTGTGGAGATCTTGGGGTCTACAGGGGAGAATTCATATGGTGAAGAGACATTTCTATGAGTTTTTCAGATGGGAAAAGTATAATGGGTTTTTTGCAGATCTCACATGCTTGCTCGACCTGAGCATCTGGGAGTCCATGGATCCCTATATTTGGGAGAAATGCGAATGGGGGTTTGGTCTCCCCCTAATTTATCCAGCGTTCACAGCGCTTTTCTCTGTTTTGAAGCGGAGAGCGCCCTTGGTGGGGCTCCTCATCTCGTGGAGGGGGCTGTATGCCCCCCCGCCAGTGCCAGCGGTAGAAGTATCCATCCAAGGACACAAACTGCTGGTTCCCAGCCCCCCCGCATTGCGGGGGGGCGAGGTTTTGCCCACGGCTGAGGAGAAGTTTTTTCTGCTTCTCAGGAGCATGTGCCAGAGGAGCCGCTTTTTTCCCCCCTCCTTCCCTCCGGGGGGGTGGGTGTGAGCCAGCCCCACCGGCCCCGCGGACGCTGCCACCTTCGCTCTCCCTGCCCGCGGCTCCGCCAGCCCCCATTGTGGCCCTTCCAGCACAGTTTGTCATCGTTCCGATTGCGGAAGCACCGCCTCTCGCTGCTTCGCCCAGGGTTGCCAGGCAACCCGATCGACAGCAGTGGCAGCCTGGCTCCCTGAAAGAAGGTGTCTCCGCCACTGTCTGCCAGCCCGAAAACACTGTGGCAGGGCTGAGCGAGCTGCCCCGCAGCCCTGCCCACGGGCCCGCCACCTGCCAGGCTGGCCCTGCCGGCTCCACAAACCGCGTCAGCACTGCTGCTCCCGGAACCCGGCGAAGACACGGCTGCCGCCTCCCTGCCTGCGGTGCCTGCTCCCTCTGCATTGAGCCCGGCGGGAGACGCGCTCCCGCCGACCCCGCCAGCCCCCCCAGCGGTCCCGCCGTCTTCAGTGCCTTTGTCCTCCATGTCAGCCTCTGCGTCGGACCCTGCAACCAGCCTGTCCCACAGCGGAAGCGGCCCAGCTCGACTGCTCAGGGCCAGTGCCGCAAGAGTGAACACTTTCCATCTCAGTGTTTTTCTGGGACACAGCATTTTTCGCGGCCCGATTTGCGTTTTGTCGGGGGCTTATCGCTGGGGGTTGGAATGCCTGACTCCCCCCACGCGCCCCAGCGGTGTGTGGGGGGGTGGCTCCCGGAGGTGCCGTCTCTGTCCCTGAGCCTGGAGGGGATGCGGGCGGTGCCGAAGGGCAGAAAGCGGGAACGCTGGCATTTACATTGCAGGGGTGGGGGGCACAGCGGAAAGCGAGCATTGCTCATTTGCTTTGGGGGAAGATGACCCCCAGATCCAGGATGCAGATCTTTGGGAAACCTTCCCCCCCCTCAGCTGCTGGTGTGCGCCCGTGGTTCTGGGGGGAGGGGGAGGAATCGTTTGGTCACTCCTGCTGCCAAGGCACTGGCAGCATGGTGCGGGCGGGTTGTGAGAACAAAAAAGCCCGCCCCGCAGGCCAGGTCTGGGCTGCTTGGCCCATTTCCCTGGGCTGGGGCCTCCGCCTCGCCTGCTGCCGGGTTTGGGGGCTTTGATCCCCCTACCCGGACCTGGGCCACCGTTCTGTGGGCCAGGTCTGGGGTCCTCGGTCCATCCACTAGGGCCAGGGCCCCCTCAGGGTTCTAAAAACCCTAGGCTTCTGCTGAGCATTCAAAAAAAATTCTTTAAATTAAATAAAATTTTAAAAAGTGGAAAAAGTGGAAAGAGCTAGCAGCTCAAAGTATTCGAAGCCACAAATTAGTCTCAGGCCAAGTGGTTCAATTAAGGGCTGTGGCCAGAGCATTCCAGAAATTTTCTCAAATTTGTTTGATAACTGTTGATGATTTTCTTTAGCAGTTCTTTGTTTCAGGATTCTGCAAGTCTGTTTCAGGACCAAGAAGGACCTTTCAGGCATGTCAAAGAGGAACTTCTTCAGTCCATGGACTTTCTCCTGAAACTCATCTGTTTGGACTTGAAACAATGAACATTCTTTGCATTGTTTTTTGCATTTCTTATATTGTAAGCCTTGTTTTAGAGATATGATAGAATTTGATTTTCTACAGGTAAAGAATCTCCTTGATCATCCCACATCAGCACCTGATTGAGGTTTTGATTGGCAACAGATAAACCTCTTGAGATGTGTTTGTTCTCTCTTCTGCAAGGGCCAAGCAGAAGGATTAAAAACATATTTTTGTATTTGAATTATATAAAAAGGGTGAAATGTCACTGTCATATTTTCTGAAAAATCCTCTTGGCCCGGGATTCTTCTCCTGGGAAGCTGAGATGCCTCAGAGAGAAATGTAAACAATAATGATCTGATTCGCTTCTCGCTGTTTTGCTGCTTTGGAATGTGGTTTGGACATTGTTTACCAACAGGTGAATGTTTGATTGGTTCCATGTGAATTGTTTTAACTTAATGGCCAATCACAGCCAGCTGTGTCAGGACTCTGGACGGAGTCATGGGATTTATTATTCATTCTTGCTAAGCCTTCTGTCTGTATCCTTCTCTTTCTTTAGTATAGTTTTAGTATAGCATTCTATAATATAATATATCATATAATATCATACATCATATCATATAATTTCATAAAATAATAAATCAGCCTTCTGAGAACATGGAGTCAGATTCTCATCTCTTCCCTCGTCCTGGGGACCCTCACAAACACCATACTACAGCATCAGCTATTAAGGTATTTTTGGAACAAATGATTCCAAGATACAGGATTGTAGAAGCAACAGACTCAGGGGAACTCATTTTACAGGAAAGATCCTTCAAGGGGTTATGGCTACTTTAGGAAAACAATGGATCCTCCGTACCCCCTGGCACTGCCAGGTAGAAAAATTAATGAAGAGACAAATAAAGAAACACCTTTTGAAGCTGGTAATAGCCACCAAGAAGCCATGCGTAGGGCTTTTGCCATTGGCTTTGGCAAGAATGAGAGCCAGACCCAGAAAAGAGAATCAGTTTTCTTTTTTTGAATTATTGTTTAGAAGTCCTCACCCAGGTAATTCTCAGCCTAGTGGGGTGTAGAGATAAGTGATGTATATTTAAAACAATATGTTGCCAGGATACTGTCTCTTGTGAAATCCCTTCAACAGGAAGCTCAGCTGGCACAGCCCCTGCCTTTGGACTTTGCTGTTCATAACATCCAACCAGGGGATTTAGTCCTGCTTAAGGAGTGGAAAGATGCACTACTGGTGGCAAAGTGGTGTGGAACTTTCCAAGTGTTACTGACCACAGAAACAGCCATCAAGATATCTGAACACAGGTGGACGCATCACACTCTGGTCAAGGTCTCTAAGGCCCCAGAGATTTGGACATCTCAGCTGGAAAAGAAGGACAGCAGGCTCTGACTGACACTCGGCAGGAGTGGTCTGGAGCAGCAGCCAGTGCATTGACATCGGGGGAAGCTGCATGTACCTACCCAGAGACTGTCTGCTGAAATAGTCTGTATGGGCATCCCTCCTTTATAATCTCCACTCACTGGGGGGCTACTACTTTCTGTCATTGTTTTCTTTATCTTAGGTGGTTTCTGTGCATTCACTGGTCACAGGTGGTGCAGAAGACAAGGTGAAAATTAGACTAGGTCATGAGAATACACTATTAGAATATTTTCCTTACTAATTCTACTTTTACATTGTCAGCTAAGTTTAGGCCAGGGATGTAAGAATCCATTTCCAGCTTTAGGAGAAGAAGCAGGCAAAGTTTTTAACTTTAGCTATTGTTGGGTCTGTGGTGGGCCAGAAGGATCTGAAGAGTGGCTATGGTGACTAGCTCAGTTGAATCTAAATGGTGGGTCAATACCCTAAGTGAGGTCTGTAATGGGACAGGATTTGGGGACAAAGAAGGAAGTCCATGGTGACTTCATTCTTCTGAATCAGGCACTTATGGAATATTAATCCCAATATATTTCCTGGTGGGGCGTGCCTGGCTTCGTCTGGCCCTTGCTGCTGGACCAAAGGTGGCAGCTGTGGCGTTTCACCTCAGAGATACCTTTGGCCGGCTGGGTGCTGCAGCTAGGCACTCGGAACAAATCCAGGCATAGTAGGAACTCAGTTTACCTCTGGTGGAAAAGGTTCAGGCGACGGTGAAGAGAAACAGGAGAGGATTCTATCGTAGAGTCTTCATCCAGAGTTTTATTTCAGCATGGTAGACCTCTGAATGTCGTAACAGCTCCCATTAGAATGCCGACTGCATGGTCTCATGTCCTTTTAAGCCCCGGGGACAGGGGGAGGGGAAGGGACAGGTAAGGGCCAAGCAGGTGGGAGGAGGGGAAGGCTCAAGGGATATAGATGCTTGGACAGGCCAATGAGCCTGGACCTGAGGGGCATCATTTGAACTTCTGCCAACCACATGACACCCTTACTGGAATGTTAAGATTGATGGACAGCTCTTAGCAGGAGGGCAAAGGGGGAGGGGAAAGGTTGGCACACCTGAGGGGCATCACACTACAACATCTCCCCCTAGTTTTGTTTAAAAAGAAGAGGACTGGGTTTGTGGTGCAGAATGCTTGCCAAACCATGGTTGGTAAATCGGTTCCTCCTCTACAGGAGGTTCAGTGCTTTCCACTGAGGGTACCATGTCATCCATTGGAGCACTAAGGGCTCCCAAATGGTAAACTTCAGGAGGGGGAGATGAGCTTGAAATCAACTTGAGAACCATGCGTTTGACTAGTCCAAAAACAATGCTAACAACTACAACAACAAAAACTAATACAAACAGTACTAAAAACACAGTTTTCAGAATAGATCCCAACCAGCCCGAGAGTCCCCAGCCTTTGAACAGTCCACTCAGCCAGTCGTCAGTTTCTCTCTTGATGTCCGAGGTCTATTGCCAAGGTAGTGCATATGTGCTTTGGGCTGAGGGACTATCCAGGAGATTGCTGGTGGGATGATCGCGAGTAGGACGAGGAGCAGGCTTGGTCTCATGGCGTCTTGAGGCTACACACGAACCATAGGATCTAAACTGGTACAGGGAACTTAAGACAAACATATTACAAACTATTCCAGATAGGAGGCTTAAATGGAATTTCCTCCAGAGAACGTGTGCGGCGTTTCCTTCTCCAGGCAGCGTTAGCAACCTGGGGCGCTCCTGTTGATTTCTCTGAGACCTTGGGAACATAGGGCCTTACCCATTTGGAAGGAACCCACTTTAACCCAGAGGGGGTGGACACACAGGCGTATCCACGTCCTCAAGTAACCAATTTGTAAGGTCCCACCGTCTTCCAAGTCTCAGGGTCCTTTACTAAAACCAGAAGCTTTTCTTTCATCAACGTATTACTGCTCCCCCCAAAGTGGCGTAGGATGGGCGAGTTCAGGCTGTCAAAGGAACAATTAATAAAATTGATTGTGAACAGCACCCTGGACAACTGGACGTGGGGAGGTTCCACCTTCAGAACCTGTTGTTGCTGGTCCAGGACTCTTTTAATATCACAGTGAGTCCTTTCTACTATGGCTTGACCTGTAGGGGAGTAGGGGATGCCAGTTTTGTGCTCTACTCCCCATTGCTGCAGGAAGCTCCCAAATTCCTTGGATTTGTAGGCTAGGCCCATTATGAGTTTTCAACTCCTTGGGGATGCCCATGAAAGAAAAAGTCTGTAAGAGGTGCTTAATGGCATTGATAGATGATTCTCCTGTGTGGGCAGAGGCATAGACCGCTCCAGAAAAGGTATCTACACTAACGTGAACGTATTTCTGCCGTCCAAATGACTGTATGTGTGTAACATCTGTTTGCCACAGTTCACAACTGTTCAACCCCCTTGGGTTTGCTCCCATACTCACTGTAGGGAGTGCATGTTGTTGGCAATTTGGGCATGTGTCCACAATTGCTTTGGCCTGTTCTCGAGTGATGTGAAACTGACAAACCAGGCCAGGTGCATTTTGGTGGAAAAGCTGGTGGCTGATTTTTGCCTGTTCAAAAACATTTGGAAGCGTGGCCATCACTGCAGGTGCAGCAAGAGCATCTGCCCTTCTGTTGCCTTCAGCAATAAACCCTGGCAAGTCGGTGTGTGACCTGACGTGCATCACGTAAAATGGTTGCTCTCGGTGAGTGACTAACTTTACAAGTTTTGAGAGCAATTCGAAAAGTGCGATGTTAGACACTTCTTGCAGTATTGCTTGATCTGCCCTGGATACTACTCCTGCCACATATGCAGAATCCGTAATCAGATTGAATGGTTCTGAGAACCTTTCAAAAGCCCTAACAACAGCAGCCAATTTAGCAACCTGAGGTGAACCTTCCACCTCAGCAATGTCCCTCTCCCAGTGCTGGGTTTGAGGATCCTTCCAAGTCATGACAGACTTGTGGGACCTCCCGGACGCATCTGTAAAGACAGTCAGAGCCTTTTTTAAAGGTCTCCTACTCAAAGCACTTCTCAATTTCAGAGTAAATTGAACATCTTGTTCAAATATTTTGTGGGCAGGCCTCACTACAGAAATTTGTCCTGACTAGGAATCCAGAGCAAACTGCAACACTTCATTTTCTCGAAACAATTGTTCCAATATTTGCATAGAATTTTGACCCGATTTTAACTCAATTGGAATGTGAATGCACTCAAAGTCACATCCTGCTAACTCCCTGATCCGGGTCCTTGCTTTCCGGATCAGTTCTGCTACCAGCTCCTGAGGCTTTGTCATTCTCTTGGACCTTTTTTGACTGAGGAAAACCCATTCTATGATCAAGAGAGGGTCCCTCTGGTCCTGGCCCTTTTTAGGTGTGCCCTTTGCCTTAGGTGTTTGTTTTTCCTCCCACTGGAAAATGATTCCATGGAGGTGTGGCAACTTACCTAAGATGATAAATTTGAATGGCAGGTCAGGCCGACCTCGGTTGGCCTGTCTTGTGGACATTGCAATCTGAACCTTTTCTAGAGCTTTCTGTGCCTCTGGGGTAATAGACCTAGGAGCACCCGGGTCCTCTCCCCCTTTCAATAAATTGAAAAGAGGGGCAAGGTCTTCGTTAGTCAGACCGAGCCATGGCCTTACCCAATTCAAAGACCCACACAACTTGTGGACATCTGCAAGGGTCTTGATCCTTGGATTGATTTCTAGTTTTTGAGGAACAATGGTCCTATTCCAAATTTCTAGGCCCAAATATTTCCAAGGTGGCATCTTTTGAATTTTCTTGTCCTGGAGCTCGAACCCTGCAACAATCAATGCAACGATCGTTAGGTCAAGCGCATGTGTGAGTAGATCATCATTGGGGGCACACACAAGGATATCGTCCATATAATGATAGATGATGGCCTTCTCTGCAGCTGCACACACTGGGGAAAGCAGGGAAGAGACATACCACTGGCAGATCGCTGGGGAAACCTTCAGGCCCTGAGGCAGAACTATCCAATGGTACCTTTTCATAGGGGCTTCCATGTTGATGGTGGGGACCGAGAATGCGAAACGCGGTGCATCGTCAGGGTTTAGGGGAATTTTGAAAAAACAATCTTTTATATCAATAACAGCTAATTTCCAATCCTTGGGAAGCATTGCTGGGGATGGCATACCAGGCTGGGGAGAGCCCAAATCTTCAATGATATTATTAATTTGTCGGAGGTCATGGAGGAGCTGCCATCTCTTTTTGTCAGCTTTCTGAATGACAAACACTGGAGAGTACCATGGGGACGTGGTCTCCACAATGTGACCCTTTTTCAGTTGCTCTTCCACTAGCTCTTCAAGCGCCCTTATTTTTTGTTTACTGAGTGGCCACTGTTTCACCTCAACTGGTTTGTCTGTTTTCCACTTCAGTTTTTGTGTGGGGCGCTGTTGTTCAATGACCGCTGTAGAAAAATCTTGTGGAGAGTCTGGAATATCAATTGTGACACCCCACTGGGCCATTGAATCTCTCCCTAACAAAGGTTCTGAATAATCTAACACAAATGGACGGATATTTGCCAATTGTCCGTTTGGTCCCTCGATTTGGATGATGCTTTTGGATTGTCTTGGCAATTGCAGGCCTCCTACACCTTGAACGTGCCCAGCAACGTTTTGCAAAGGCCAATGTGCTGGCCAGTCTTGTACTGGGATCACTGTGCAGTCTGCACCCGTGTCTACAAGCATCTCAATGCGTTTTGACTCCCCACCCCCACTGACATTACACCATAATTTGGGTTTGTCTTTCCCAATAACTTGGGCCCGGGTGACTGTGGGCCCTTGTTTTTCGGTGCCTTCAGGCAAAAACAGCACAGGGATAGCTTGTGCAACAATTTGTCCTTTGGGAAGAAACAGGGGTGGGTGGAAACAGTGCAGCCCGAGAACGAATTTCTCAGGATCTCATGTTGTCATTCCTGGAGCAATTTCGATCTCTTGTGGTGTGTGTTTGGTGTCCCCAATGACGATGTACTTGCAACGAATTTGGTGCCAAGTACCCTTCTGTTCTAGATTGACAGAGACAAAATGCCAGTCAGTGTCTTTTAGGTGGAGTGATCCTGTCAGCTGCAACCTGAAAGGCTCATTAAGAGAAGACGTGGTTAACATAGGTTCACCTAAATCATAACAAAGGTTGTTTTGTTTCAATCTCAACAGTGGACCAGCAGACGTGGTCTCTGAAGCATCTGCTTCACTTACAGAAATAGTAATATTAGTGCGCGCTTGGTTTGTTTTGGTTCCCTTATTCCCTTGGCCTGCTCTTTTTATGTCTGCACGCCTGGAAGGCCAGCGCTCCCCTTTCAGTTTTTTTGTTGTTGTTGACCCCCTGGGAGTGCTTGTAATTTTCCTCCCGTGCCATTTCTAAATTCATCAAATTGCCCTTTCAGGGGGCACTGGTTACTCCAATGCCCAAGGTTATTGCAAAGCAGGCATGGCTTTGTGGGGTCAACCATTGGTGGTCTTCGCTGCTGCCCAGGGTACTGCTGTGCTGAGGGAATGGGCGCAGGGCTGGACACGACGACACGCTGAGGTGGTCTTGGCTGCAGCCTTGGTCTGGTGTCTTCCGCAACACTCATCAGAGGCACTTTCCTGTTACAGACTAGAAGCATATCTTTTAGTGTAGGGGGAGGTTCTAGAGGGAGACTCCAAATTGCAACTCGACACTCTTCATTTGCATTTGTAAATGCCATTTCCTCTAAAACCTCTTCCCTTGCATTCTCTTTTTTTAGTTGGATTTCAACGGCTCTAGTTAACCTTTCTACAAATTTCAGAAAAGGCTCTAATGGTAGCTGCTTAATCAAACTGTAGGGCTCGAAAGGCCCCTCAGGTTGGAGGGAAAAGAATGCTTTTTCAGCTGCTTCTTTTACCTTCTCGAGTGTTTCTACAGGAATTACAGTAGCTTGGATTGAGGGTGAAGACTATTGGACTTCCCCGGAGAGATGCTCAATGGTAACTGGCATGCCATTAGCATCTTTTGCTGTGTTTGGATCAGCATGCAAGCCTGGGAGAGCGTCTTTTAGCAGTTGTTTCCATGCTACTTCCCATAATTTGAATTCTGTAGAGGTCATGAGGCATGAGAAAAGCTGTTTTAAATCATGTGGGATTACCACATTCCTACTCAATTCAGAATTTAAAAGGCCACGGAAGTATGGACTGTGTGGGCCATACTCCTTGTGAGATTTACAGACCTCTTTAATCAATTGTCGTCCAAAGGAGCTCCAGTTAGCAGTTGGGGCTGCTCCTCCTTGTGGTGCAGGCTGATATGAAACAGGAGCGAATGACAAAGTGGGACCCTGTATTGGGTCTGCAGCTTCCTGCCCTGTATCCTTTGAATTGGAATTAATGAGATCACAAATACAGGTTTGGGGGCATGCATTGGGCGTGCCCGCACCGTGGGAACCCGGGGAGGGGGCGGGGACGCAATGGGAACAGGGGGCGAGGACAGGAGGCTGGCAAGGGGCGGGGATACTGTGGGAACAGGGGGCGGGGACACCCAGTGATGTCACATCAGCAGACGCCCCCTGGGAGGAGTAGAGGGGCGGAGCTGAGAGTACAGCAGGTGAGGGAGGGGGAAGGAAGGTGTCACGCAGAACAGGAGGGGAGGGGGATGGGGAAGGAATTTTGGGATGCTTAGGGGGATCTTGGGAAGAAGACGACCAGGTTTGGGAAGGTGCCACGTGGCATCCTCCATCTTCTGTAGCTCCTAGGGACTGGGGGCCATTTTGGGCGTCACTGCTCTCTGAGAAACTAACACGTGCTCTGGGTTTCAGAGCAGGGGAAGCAGGGTTTTGGAAAGGGTTCCTCGAGGTCTGGCCAGGTCCTCGTGGACAAGGGAACTCAGGCACTTTCACGTGCTCAGGGAGTTGACTTCCCAGCACATGAGCAGGATTTGCTCTCTTTAAAATTCCAAGTTTTGGGGTAAGAGTTTTAGGGCTGGAAGAGGGAGAAACGGGGAAAGCAGAGGTACATGGCTTGATATTTGGCTTTTTCTCCAATTCCCTTTGTTTGAGCAAGGCTGTTCGAATTTGTAAACTCCAGAACACAAATTTAGCTGAAGAGGTATTCCCAGACTGTCCCAAGGTTATCCATTCATGCCCTACTTTATCCCAAAATTGAATATTGTGGGCTTCCTCAGGAGAAGTTTGTGGGAAGTGTAGAAAAAGCCACCTTATAAACTGTTTCAATTTTCCTTTAGAGAACTTTATATTTGCACTAACTAAAATTCCAACAATATGATAATATACTCCTTTTGTGCTGTGCTTAGTTTCGAGCCCATTTTAGATGTAAATGGCACAGAACAAAGTGCCACCGACCGAATGCAAAGCCAAAATCAGCAACAGATTTCTAAAAAGACCACGGTTAAGAAGCGATAACGATCAGACGAAAGCTTTCACAATGCAGCTGTATATACTGCTTTTAAAACTGCCGTGGCAGCAGCAGCAGGGAATCAGGACCCGCCCCGCAGAGTGGAGAGACAGACAAAGCCTTCCTTGCCTGAGAATGCAGCCCCCCCGCGCCACATGTAGAGAGCAGCCCCCCCGCACCACGGGGCAAGCCGAAACCGGGGCCGCCCCGCGCCATCTGGAGAGAGCACCCCCCGTCCGCACACCGAGAGAGCTTCTCCCCCGCACCGAGAGCTGAGCACACTGCGCTGCTGAGCCGGGGGGAGTGGCAGGCAGAGCTGTCCCGCTCCTCTGAGCCGATGGCGCGAATTCTAAAAACGGCGAAAACACGCCGCAGAGTTAAAGCTTAACAGGGTACCGCCTTCGCTCCGCAGAGCTGCGCAGCCTAAATGCAAGAGCAAAAAAGAACAAGTCTCACGGCAGAGACGGAATTTGAGCTTTGACCCCCCCAAGGAGCAGAAATACTCACCGAAATCAAAGCTGTTACTGGCAAAGTCAGGCAGGCTGGTCTCTTTACTTGAATAGGACCCCTTGGGCAGGAGGGGCTCCCCTATTCTCCCCTGAAAAATTCGCTCACCAGAAAGGAGCTGTACTTTCCAGAGGCACAGAGCGTTCCCCGAGGTTTCTTTTGGGTTCAGTCCCAAAGTCTTTCTGGAGAGCTATGCAACCACAGCTCTACCAGTGGACGCTAAGCTGCCTTAAAGCTTTTCCAAGGTTCTGAGATTCCTTCTGGCGCTGCATGTTTGTGCAGCCTCACGTTGGACGCCAATATATGTAATAATAATCCAAATATATTTCCGGGTGGGGTATGCCTGGCTTCGTCTGGCTCTTGCTGCTGGACCAAAGGTGGTAGCTGTGGTGTTTCACCTCAGAGATACCTTTGGCCGGCTGGGTGCTGCACCTAGGCACTCGGAACAAGTCCAGGCAAAGTAGGAACTCAATTTACCTCTGGTGGAAAAGGTTCAGGTGACGGTGAAGAGAAACAGGAGAGGATTCTATCGTAGAGTCTTCATCCAGAGTTTTATTTCAGCATGGTAGACCTCTGAATGTTTAACAGCTCCCATTAGAATGCCGACTGCATGGTCTCATGTCCTTTTAAGCCCCGGGGACAGGGGGAGGGGAAGGGACAGGTAAGGGCCAAGCAGGTGGGAGGCTCAAGGGATATAGACGCTTGGACAGGCCAATGAGCCCGGACCTGAGGGGCATCATTTGAACTTCTGCCAACCACATGACACCCTTGCTGGAATGTTAAGATTGATGGACAGCTCTTAGCAGGAGGGCAAAGGGGGAGGGGAAAGGTTGGCACACCTGAGGGGCATCACACTGCAACAGGCACTTATTGCCTAAATAGGACAGGGCATGTCTAAGTAGGAAAAGCGTTTGTGGTTTGACTTTATCTTTGGTTTTAAACAACTCCCAATTACCCTCCTTACAGTTGTTCCAAACATCAAGCAAATGCAATCAAATGCCTGTGAAACTCACTAATGATAGCTGGCTGAGGTGTTCCTACCATAATTACCAAAAAGATTTTGAAGGCTGTAAAGCAGTGGGGAGGGACAAGGGGTTTTTTAACCACCTATTTTTAAGCTGTCCCCGAGAGAATTCCACAAGTAGAACACACATTGTTGGTGATTATCAGTGGAAATTGTAACACCAGAATGGAACTTGAGCCCTTTTTAGTGAGTTCTTCTCCAAATCCAACCAGATTGCCGACATTAATGTAGCTGGGAATGCTGCATGAGAGCTCGAAAATAAAAATATTGTAACTCTTAGGGTGCGGTAACTACTGTTGGAGGACCACTAGGGCCAGGAAATGAGCTGTCTTTTGACCCACCAATTGATGACAAAGGGTAGGAAGGCCCCTTTGCTAACGGAACATGGGCTTTGAAATGACATCATTGTCATTCTGGCCAACATGAGTATCACAGGTTACCTCCAAACTGCTCAGGGATGTTATATGGGGCATATTAGACCCACCACAAGTTCAGGGAAATCACTTGGGAATCAAAATCTATGATGATTTAATTAGCGAAAGTAATCAATTGACGCAGCCCTGGCTAAAAGGAGCACCCCAAAACGGGGAAAAGATTAATGGCCACCAGAAATAATGATACCGCACTATGGACCAGCCACTTGGAATCCTTATGAATTAATATGAGGTGCCAGAGAACCCATTTATAATTTGAATGGGATATTTAGGTTACAAGCTGTCTTTGAAATAATAACCAACCAGACTGCTATGGCTCTTGACCTTCTTGACAACCAATCCACTCAAATGAGGAATGCAATATTTCAGCATTGGATGGTATAAGATTATCTATTAGCAGAAGGAGGACGAGTTTGTGGAAAATTAAATTATTCAAACTGCTGTTTGCAAAGAGTTGGCAATGGAAAAGTGGTCAAACAAATAACAAAGGAAATCAAGTTAGCTTGTGTACTAGTCCAAAGGTGGAAGGAATGGGAATGGGACGCGTTGTCATGGATACCTGGCAATTTATGGGTTAAACGAATACTATTTCTCCTCTTCTGTTTTATAGCAACTCTAATCTTTTTACCATGCATGACACCTTGCTGAGTGCAACTCTTTCAGCAGGTGATCAAGGGGATGCAGGTAGTAGCCACACCTACTGATGCAGAAATTACTACAAAAGGATAGAAAATGATGTCACTGCAAATAATTGCAAAACCAAAGAAGACCCAGCAAGAAAATCTTAAATCAATGGTAATTAATATCTGTAAAGACAATTATGGAGAAAATAAAAAGAGGTGGGATTGAAAGGAGTAAGATGAAAGATGTCAGCAAATTAACAGTGGTTTTAAGGCCCTTGTATTTCTGGGAGGGTGAAACCTCTATGTTAAACCCTCTGGGATCATCACTTGGGCTTCCTGTGTTTCTCAAGCTCTCAAAGTAAAATTGACCCACCAAACTCATATTTGTCTCAATCCTAATCCCTGCATCATCCTTCAGGTGTGTTTTCTCACAATGAAATTGGAGTAGAAAATGCTTTAGGAAATGCTTTGCAGCCCCTTCTTCCCCAAAGGCCCAACCTTTAATTAGCAATGTTCTTCAAGCACAAGGTTTGGATGCAGCCAGTGAGACTCACATTTCAGAAGGACCATCAATGTTCTGGTAAAGACAAAGCACTTTCAAGCAGGCTACTGGGACTTAGGAAGATATTTGAATTCTGTTGACATGCAGTTCTAGTAGTGGAAAATGAAATGCTGTTAGACAAGCCTGCTCCCCAAATCGGCTTTGTCTGGATCCACCTGCCCTGCAGCACAGCCTTCTCCCTTTCTCCTTACTGCCCTCTGCTCAGGATCAACCCAAACCTGGGGTATTTAAATTCCTGTAAGACACAGTGCAGCTGATGGGCAACAAATGCAGTCTTCCCAAAGTGGCTGCCGATGACCAGGCTTGCAGGGAAGACTTCAGGGAGGAGATGGCAGTTTCCTCAGTGGCTTTTCATTTCCTCTCTTTGCCATGCAGATGATAGCATGCATGGCATGGCTCTGTTTTGGCAGTCAGTCCCGAGGCAGGGCTGTGGTGAGGACAGGGTGAGCTCTCTCCTCCTTGCTCTGACACCTGGGCCAGCAGCGATGACACGGTGACCTCGGCGAGTTGATGCTGCCTGTGCCATCACCGGCTTGAATTGGTTTGGGCAGCACCATGGGAAGATCTTGCTCTGCTTGTGGGCTCAGTGATGACCCTGAGACCGGTTCAGCTGGTTGGAACATGGTGCTAAGGATACCAGGGTTGTTGATTTGATCCTGTGTGGGCCATTTGATGATCCCTGTGAGTCCCTTCCAACTCAGGATATTCTGTCATTCTGTGATGGGATAGTTTGTACACAGCAGGAAGCTTTGGTTAAGAAGTCAGTGCTACTAAGGCCTGGGGGTACAGGTTCCTGCTGACAGATACCCATGGTAAACCTCTCTCTCTAACAGGATTAGCACACAGACATTTGTTTCCCTGGCCCAATTCAAAACCCCAATGATGGGGGGTTAACAGCTGTCAGAGAGTTTCAGTCACCGCCAAAGAGCCACCACCCTTCAGGTCTCACTTTGTACCACCTCCCATTATGGGTAAATGCAAAACATCACAAATAAAAATCTCTCCTTGCTTGTCTCCAGTCAGTTGTCCTGCAGGAGACAGAGAGGAGGAACCCTCTGACCTCAAGGAGTTTTGCAGAAGATTTGCACACTAACATAGTCCCTCCCTTTCTATTTCTGAAATTGGAGCTATCAAAATCACAGCAAATGTTGACTTTTGTTTGTCTTTTCTCCAGTTTGAATAATTTCTAACATTAATGAGTTGTTTAAATTGGTATGTTTGGAGAAGTTGATGGATATGTCCCACCAGTAGACCATTCCCAGGAATTCCTGGTGAGCCCTTCTCAGCCAACTGCCAGGGCACCAACCACCCATGGATCCTGTGATGAGGGTTTCAGGTCTTTGGGGTTTTTTTATGTATCCATTTCCAAAGGCTTTTCCCAAGACTTGCTCCTTCCAGTAGGCACTGTCTCCTGCCTTTCCTGTTTATAACTAAATGACACAACACTCATGGATGTAATTACTGCTGAGAGCTCAATGCTTCCAGCAAGCATGGTTAACACAGGGCAAAGGATGCCAGAGTTTTAAAGGAGAATCTGATAAAAAAGAAAGGCAGAACAACCTTAAATAAAGAGCCAATTGTTTTCTTTCAGGGAATAAGACTAAAAAAATGGGGTTTTTTTCTGTGCTAATGATGACAAAGTCCATCCTTCACTGCCCTGAATGCTGGAGCTTAGGGAAAGAGCCTGTGAAGGTGTTTTGTTTTGTTTCTTTTAATGCAAAGAATATGGGTGGACAAAAAGGATTTTCTAAACTTGACTCCTGGTGTAGGTACACAGATCTATAACAAAATGAGTGACAGATTTACCCAGCACATTTCAAGCAGCAATATGGATATTTTCCCTGCTAATTGAATCATTAGCTAGTCTGCCCTCAAAGTTAGAGGACTTGTGATAAAATTACTACTGTGATAATCAGTGATGTGATCCTTCTACAGCTCTGCAGAACAGTTCTCGTCCTCTTTCTGCTTCTGCTTTCCCATCTACAGAGGTGATAATTTCCTTTTTCTTGCTTCTGTTCCTCTGAAAACAGGAGACTAACCTCAAGAAATTTACACATTTTTTGATGGAATATAGTGCATCAGACAAAATATTTGTGGGTATTAAATAAGGGAAACTTCAAGACATATGTGCTGTTTGTCTTCTTTTTCATCCAAAAGATAATGAATCCTCAGGTCCTTTTTTTAAAGTTTATAAATAAGGTTTGGAAGTGCATTGAGCATGAGGGGACTCATCATTCCAATGTTGTTGTGCAGTGCCAAGACCACACTGGTAAATTAAACCCCCTTTTATCAGTCCAGGGGAGTGATCTGCCACTGAGTTATCGCCCATCCTCTTTGTGGGACAGATTACAGGGAGAAAAGGGCAGCCTGCCAGGGAGGGATGGGTCTTGCTCTCTAAAATTGTGTTGAGTGACCTGTCACCAGTGTTTCTTTTTTCCCATTTGCTCTGAATTTCACAGTAGCTTCCTGACCTCATTAGAAGACTGAAGGCCCGTCTTGGGACTGAGGTTGGTGGAAAATTGTACCAGACCCAAGGAATATTCAGTTAAAACAAATGGATCACGGAAAAGCCCACAATACAATTAAACCTGAAGATAACTCAGTGACTGTGAGGAAACCAGCAGTGTTGCAATGACGCTGCCATTGCTGCAGGATGGATTTGGGAGCACTGAGAGAGCCGGAATTAATTTTTCCCCTTTTTGTCAGCATGAATTCTTCTCCTGGGTAACACCAGCTGTTGTCCTGATGCAAGGATATGTGAGCCATCCAGCAATGTCAGCTGTCCCTCCTTCCCAAGGGCCTGAGGGAAGGAGCAGCAAGGAGCCCACACAGCATGAGTAGGGCAGGGAGAGCAGGACAGCCAAAGCGCTCAGTGCTGATGGAGGCAGCTGAGCCAATTGTTAATTTTTTGGACATCTTATCTGCCTACTCTGCCCATGAAATGGTCCAGCAACAGGCAAGCTGGCATCAACCCTGGTTGCTCTGGAGCTGACTCCATCTAAGTAATTCTCTGAGTTGCCCCAGGAGGAGCTCCAAAGCAAAACCTTACCTACAGGCAGGGTTTTAGGGTTTTTTCCTTCCTGAAAATTCAGAGAGCAACAAGGCCGTGAGATTTTTCCTGTGGGTGGTCATTGAAACTTGTCCATGACCAACCTGCCCTTCTCACGCTGCACACGGATAGAAGAGTTTGCAGCACACAGCTCCCCACAGCCCATCGTGATCTTCAGAAACACGTTTATGCTGAACATGCCCAGGGGTTGAGCCTTGTCTGGGGGTCACCCAATGACCCACGTGTTGTGCCAAGTGTACTCACTCCCTAGCCTGGATTTGGCCTGTGACAACTCACTCTCAGATTGTGGTCAGACATGGGTGAGACCGTTCTGGTGGAGGGATGAAGAGGTCTCAGCTGTAGGACACTGGCTGGGTCACACTGCTTTCCCTCAGTACTGGCTTGCTGTAATTACTGGAGTTGTATTCTCAGGTCGAGGCAAAGGTTGTTCAAAATGTCAAACAGGCTAATCAATGCAGGTTTTCAGAATTATTGAGTGCTCATGAATGCAGAGAACCACAGAATAGGGAATGTTGGAAGGGACCGTGGTGGGTCATCTCCCAAGTACACCCTGGAGTCACAGAGCTGGTTAAAAGGCTGCTTTCACCTACTCAGTCCCTTTTTGTGATGAAGCAATGGCAGGGAGCGGGATGAGCTCAGCATGGATGGGTGCTTGGCAGCCGCAGGAACCAGCTCTCTCAGCTGTGACTATCTCCTCAGAGCACAATACATCCACAAAAAACCCACAGCAATGTGGAAGGGGCTAACAGCGGGCCTGTTAGCTAAAGGAGCGAGAAGAAGCTGAGAAGTAAGAAGAAACTGATAAGGAGCTCTCTCCAAGGCTGTAGCCAAGGAGACCGAGGGAAGAAAGATAGAAGAACTTTGCAGCTGGATGAAACATTTTTAGAAAGTTAATTAAGTCACCATAACTTCTCACCAATAGTATTATGTTGATTTATTGTGGCCAATAGTAAAGATAGAAGAAGGATAAACAATTGGAAAGTGTATAAAAAGCAGCCATATTCAATAATAAAGTGTTGCCAACTGAGACTGCTTGTGGTCTCTGCTTTATGTCGTGACCGCCTCGACAGCGACATTTGGTGATCCCCGACGTGATAAAAAGTCGGTGGGGGCCCATAAGAGGTCCTAGCAACTGGCAACCGTGACCCACTGGGACGTAGTGGGGGAGGCGGCGTTGGTGTAGCTGAGAGTGGCAGGTGGAAGCCACAGGGAGGTCCGGACCTGATTTTCTCCTATCAAGACACCTGGAAGAAGGTGAGCCACCAACTAGTAATAATGGGACATAATTTAACTAAAGAGGAAGAAAATGTTCTGGCTACATGGAAAGTTTTGTTAAGAAATAAGGGAATTAATACGTCAGACTATGCCCTTCGAAATATACTGCTGTGGGCTAAATCTCAGAACTTTGGCACTGATCCCCACACAGCTTTTAGTGTTAAGGCATGGAAAAAAGTCGGGGACAGACTGTGGGAAGTCATCCGAAAGGGAGATAAAACGGTTGTCGATCTAGCAGTTACTTGGGAATCGCTCTTTGAGGCATTAAAGGAATGGAAAACAGAGCGAGAACAAGCAGAGCGGGATGCGGTCGAAGAGTTGGGGCTGATAACAGAACCTGATGGGGGGGATGAGGCAGAGGGGGCCTCTGATGGGGAACTTGAAGAAAGTCCAGGTGCCATGCAAGTTACCTGGCAAGCTGCCAAAGCTTCCGGGAAAGCTGCCAGAGCTTCTGGGCAAGCTGCCAAAGCATCCGGGAAGGCTGCCAAAGCTTCCGGGAAAGGTGCCAGAGCTTCTGGGAAAGCTGCCAAGGCTTCTGGGAAAGCTGCCAAAACTTCTGGGCAACCTGCAGTAGCATCCTCTTATCAGACCCCTAAACCTCTCTATCTCACACCTGCACAGCAGCTCGCAATGGTGCCTGTATATACTACACCGCTACGCCAGTTAGCTGAAATATCTTTAGCAGAGAGACAAACCCAGCCATCTGCCCCCCTGCTTCCCTCCGCTCTAGTCCAGCCGTCCGCCCCCCCGCTCCCGTCTGAGCAGTTTGAACAACCTGCAAGGCCGTATCCTCCGTTACCTGACAGTGACAGCAGCAGCGAAGCAAGTGATGAGTCGCCTGCAGTAACATCTGAGTTGGGGCAAGGAGCTCTGGTCTCTTTACCTCCAAAGAGCTCTAGCCTTGCTGCCCCATGGACTTTGCCTCCATGTCAAGTAACTGTGCTTCCTCGACACCCTCAGGAGTTTTGGGAATTTGTTAGGAGGAAAGCAGTTGAAGAAAAGAATTGGGACACCGTAGAAAGGTTAGGTGCTCCAAGAGTACCTCAGGAGAACAGTGCCAATGCAAATGTTGCTTGTGATAACCCTATGGCTTTTCCAGTCTTTAAAGCAGCTCCTGGAGCAGGGCAGGATGACAGTCATCACGTCTTTGCCTGGAGGGTTGTGCAAGACCTCCAATCGAAAGTGGCTCAGTACGGTATTAATTCCTCAGAGGTAATGCAATTAATACGTGTGATTAATGCAGATTTGCTTTCACCTTACGACATTGCGCATCTTGCTACAATTCTATTCCAGCCAGTACAATACGGTGTATTTCAAGAAACTTGGAGGCGCGCAGCTGAACGCACCGCTTTAACAAATATGCAGTTGCCTCAACACGATCCTCGTCATGCTGTGGGTGTTGATGCCCTACTGGGCACTGGGCCTTTTGCCAATCCAGATTTACAGGCAAGGTGGGATCCTTCGATTTTGGCACAAGCTCAACAAATTGGCATGAGTGCCTTAACTAAAACAATGGAAATGGCAGCTCCAAAACAGAAATATGTCACTATACAGCAAGGGACGAGAGAACCATTTTTGCAATTTGCAGAAAAACTTGCTGCAGCTATTGAGAAACAGGTAGAAGATGAAACTTTGCGAGACAAATTGTGCATACAATTGGCTAAAGAAAATGCAAACCCAGATTGCAGAAAGATTATTGATACTTTACCTGGGGAACCCACCTTGTCTGAAATGGTTACTGCTTGCTCAAAAGTTGGTTCAGTCGAGCATAAAATGGCAGCTCTTGCTGCAGTGCTAAGACCTTCAGCAAAATGTTATAATTGTGGACAACAAGGGCATGTAAGATCACAGTGTACCACAGTGTCAAATGTTGTCCGGAAAACAACATTTAAGCCAAGTGCAAGCAGCGATGTTGTGTGCAATCGCTGTGCTAAACTTGGGCACTATGCTAAACAGTGCAGGAGTAAATATCACGCAAATGGTCAGCTATTGCCGGGAAACCCAAAGAGGAGCGCGAAGGGGCGCGTGGGGAAACAAATACCCCAACAACAACAACTACCACAACAGCAAATGCGGGCCTTCCCAGCACTGCAAAGCTACCCATTTGCGAGCAATACTCAGGGGCAACAAGCGGGTCCGCAGGGATTGATATACCCACCGCTGACACAGTAACCATTCTGACAAAAGAAATATGTAAAGTGCCCCTTGATGCCTATGGTCCGATAGGACGGGGATTGAGTGCATTTTTAATAGGGAGGTCAAGTACTACACTTAGAGGTATTCATGTGCATCTAGGGCTTATTGATGCCGATTATTTAGGACAGATTCATGCCATGGTATCCATCGATGACCCTCCTGTCACTATTCAGAAAGGAACCTGCATTGCTCAAATTGTACCTTTTGTGAGTTTTGTTCCAAATACAGTGGACCGAAGTCGCGGCACAGGAAGTTTTGGATCAACAGGAGTACCTCGAGTGTTCTGGACTGAGAAAGTAACGGAGAGCCGTCCAGAAAAGACATGCATCCTCACTGCCAGTGGATGTCATCCAGGAACTATATCAGTAACAGGTTTGATTGACACTGGAGCAGATGTCACAATACTCTCGCGACTTTGCTGGCCTCAATCGTGGCCTCTCACTCATGCAAGTTTTGGACTCCTGGGGTTGGGTGGTGCTACAACAGGTGGCCTGTCAGCCATTGTAATTAATGTGAAACATCCTGATGGCCAACAAGCTAACATCAGACCCTATGTTGCCGATGCTCCTCAGAGTTTATGGGGACGAGATTGCTTATCTCAATGGGGTGTCAAAATTACTACGGATTTTTAATGGGGGCCACTGTGATGCAGGGCAATGAACGTCCAGTTGTAGCCCTGACATGGTTGACAGATAAACCTGTCTGGGTTCGCCAGTGGCCCCTTACTACTGAAAAGCTTACTGCCCTGCAAGAATTAGTCACAGAACAATTGCAAGCAGGACATATCGAGGAATCATTCAGTCCCTGGAATACCCCTGTTTTTGTAATAAAAAAGAAATCGGGAAAATGGAGACTTTTACATGATTTACGGCAGATAAATGCTGTAATAGCAACAATGGGAGCTTTACAACCAGGCCTTCCGACACCCACAATGATTCCACAGGAATGGCAAATAGTTGTCATTGATCTGAAAGATTGTTTCTTCACTATTCCATTGGCTGAGCAGGACAAAGAAAAATTCGCTTTCACTGTGCCTTCTATAAATCATGCGGAACCCGATAAAAGATATCAATGGAAGGTACTTCCCCAAGGCATGAAAAATTCGCCAACTATTTGTCAATGGTTTGTGGCACAGGCCTTGTCAAAAGTGCGGGAGCAATTTAAAAATTGCTACTGTTATCACTACATGGATGATATCTTGTTGGCATCTGACAACAAACAACAGTTATCAGCTCTTAAACAATGTGCTGTGACAAATTTGAAGGCTTTTGGCCTGATCATTGCTCCAGAGAAAGTGCAGGAACACATGCCTTGGAAATATCTAGGTATGTTGGTGACCAACACTCAAGTTATGCCTCAACCTGTAAAGTTAGACATGGATGTTAAAACTGCTACTGATGTACAGAAATTGGTTGGTTTGATAGGTTGGATTCGATCATATTTAGGTATAACTAATCATCAGAGTGCTCAAGCTTTACAGCAGCAATTCAAATTGTCTTCTGGTGAAGCAAAATCAATCCTTTCTTCTTGTCCTGACTGTCACATGACTCATGTCACTCAGTATTATGGTACCAACCCTAGGGGCCTTTCTGCGTTAGAAGAATGGCAAACTGATGTTACTAAAATACCAGAATTTGGTCGCTTTAAGTATGTTCATGTTACAGTTGATACTTTTTCTCATGCAATGGTTGCTTCAGCATTCACAGGAGAAAAAACTCGTGATGCTATTCGTCATTTTTATCATGCCTTTTCTATTCTAGGTGTTCCGTGTCACGTAAAAACAGATAATGGCCCAGCATATGCTTCACAGAAAATGCAAGCATTCTTTCGTGCTTGGGGCATTGAGCATTCTACAGGCATCCCACATGTCCCCACGGGCCAAGCAATTATTGAAAGAGCTCACGGACTTCTTAAACGTCAGGTTCAAAAACAAAAAGGGGGAATGCAACAGGAGTCACCTCAAGTGAGATTAGATAAAGCTGTTTATGTGTTAAACTTTTTGCGTCCCCTACCTGATTCACAGTTATCTCCAATCTTTTACCATTTTTCTTCTTTGAATTCTAAGCAACCAGATTTCCGTAGAAATGTTAAGGTATGGGTTAAGGATTTGATTACTGGTATATGGTCTGGCCCAGTGGAACTGATAACCTGGGGGAGGGGTTATGCTTGTGTTTTGACAGATAATGGTCCTCGATGGGTTCCTGCTCGCTGTGTTAAACCTTACCTAGAACGTGCAGGAAAGGACAGGATGGATGGTTCCGCAGTTGAAGCAGAACGTGCGGATGACACCGGCTAAGACCATATATCAGTACTCAAAGATGGATGAAGGACAGGAATGATTGTATTAAGAGTGGGAATTTTGTTGATGGTTGTGATTGTGGGTTTTGTGTGTCCCCTCTCTGCTGGGATTTTTGCAAAGGGCCCTGCAAAAATCCATAGCAGCTGTATTTACAGTCCAAAAACAAAAAGGGGGAATTGTGGAAGGGGCTAACAGCAGGGCTGTTAGCTAAAGGAGCGAGAAGAAGCTGAGAAGTAAGAAGAAACTGATAAGGAGCTCTCTCCAAGGCTGTAGCCAAGGAGACCGAGGGAAGAAAGATAGAAGAACTTTGCAGCTGGATGAAACATTTTTAGAAAGTTAATTAAGTCACCATAACTTCTCACCAATAGTATTATGTTGATTTATTGTGGCCAATAGTAAAGATAGAAGAAGGATAAACAATTGGAAAGTGTATAAAAAGCAGCCATATTCAATAATAAAGTGTTGCCAACTGAGACTGCTTGTGGTCTCTGCTTTATGTCGTGACCGCCTCGACAGCGACACAGCAATGCACAGGGCAGCTGGGAAAGCAGAGACAACTTGTTGTCAAAAGCCTTTTTTAGTGTCACTCAGTTGTGCCTAAATGGATAGAGAGCAGTGAGGGGATAAATATAGAACAAGCCATTGAGACCATGAAGTCTGCACAGCTCCTGCTCCTCAGCTCTCACCAGTTGAAGTGTAGCTGTCCTCAGCTACTCTGAAGTGTAGACTTATCTCTGGGAATTTTTCCAGAATTATCTTGTATTTCCCCATCACCACCAGTAGCAATAGGCACAGATAAACTGGCAGAGCCCATGCCCTTGTTAACCACCTGATCCCAATGGGAAATTTTCAGTTCCAACATCCTCTTTTTTCAGTTCCAACATCCTCCTCATCTTAGACAGCCTTGGTTTTACAAACCAAGGTCCTGCAAACTATAAGCACCTATTTCTTGAAAAATGCCACCCAGCTTCACTTCTTAGCTCCCAGTCTCTTACTTGTTGGAGGTCACACATTTGCCTCAGGTCTGCTTAGGCCATTTGAAGCATCCCAGGTCATTCCCATGGCTGGGATGGGTGTGGGGCTCAGAGGGGCTGACACCCCTACAGCAGGAGCTGGATCTGGCTGCCTGTGCTGTGCTGCTCCCAAAGCAGTGACATGTTTCTATGCACTGCTGCTCCAAAGTCAAAAGCTTGTCATAACATGTCAGGTGGCAATGCGTAAATGCGAGTCTGATGAGACAACTTTCAGTCCAGAGCAGACAGCCTGCTCCGGGTGCCAAAGAGGGAGAGTCGGCATCTGAGCTACTGGGAAAAGGGCTTCATTTGCTTATGGCTGGTCTCTCCCCCTCCTTTTGCTGGAGGAATGCACCAGAGAAAGGAACCAAGGAACCAGTTGGGAACTTGGAGAAATGGTAGTTTTAAAAATTGTAACCATTAGTTTTCTGGGAGCTGTAAAATATTTCCATGAGCTTCAGAGTTGGGTGAACAGCAGGATATGATTTCCATCCATCTTCAAAAAAAAAAAAAAATAGAAAAAGCAAAGAACAACTGAATTCCTCAGTACAGGGAAAAATTCATTTTTCAAGTGCGAAGCTGGAACATAGAGAAATTTTGGCATTTCTCACTCCCAAAATAATGTAGCCCAAGCCCAGATCCCTTAGTATGTGGGAAAGGTGGAAGCAAATTATTAGTGCACACTGGTTACAGAAACAACACTAGCACAGGTGTTGCCCAGAGAAGATGTGGTTACCCCATCCCTGGAAGTGTTCAGGACCAGGCTGAACAGGGCTCTGAGCAATGTGGTCTAGTGGAAGGTGTTCCTGTCCATGGCAGGGGATTGGAACAAGATGATTTTTGAGGTCCCTTCCAACCTAAACCATTCCATGATTCAGTGATTCAATGAATACTGGGTTTGAATTTTTTAAGGTCTTTCATGGGATGGCCAATTTCATGAAAGAGGGCAAGGCAGCTAGCTATGGATATTACAAAAGATAAAGGCGAAAGATAAATTAAGAAGAATCCAGGTTGATGCACCTTTGCTGACACTTTCCCCTTCACTGCTTTTCTAGGACAGTGCTCAGGTCCTGAAGGAGATGGGAAGATGCTGGTGCACATCAAGCCTGAGGTGGATGAGGGCCATGGCTGTCTTCTGTATGACACTTTACCAGAGATCTTGGGTGATATGGGGCTTTCAGTTCTTCTCTGAAGGGGAAAAAAGGGCAAATAAAGAAAACACTATAGTTTTAAATGCACTTCAAATCAAGAATTGCTTCAGCAGCACAACCCAAATATGTGCCCTCAATAGATTATTCCAGTTTCGTACCTTTTAGGCAACTTGTCTACATACCAGCACTAGCAAGGAAAAATTATTCAAAAGCATTTTTATTATTTTTAGCCTCTGAGTGTCCAACTCCTTTTGCTAAATTTCTACAGTTTGGAGCTCAAATTACCATTTCTGACCAGTGCAGAGACAAATGATGAAACATTCAGGAGTTATTCTTACTCTTCATCTTATGGAAGCACCAATCAGCACTAAATTTGCATGATCTAACCAAAGAAGACATTTCACAGAAAAGCACTTTCTATAGCAATATTGAAAAACTTCTATATATTGAGGTAAAGCCATCAAGTTTTTGTCCCCGCTGGTGCAAAGTCACACATTGTCTGAAGACCATCCCACTGAATTTTCTAAAGATGTGTAAATGTGTTATCTGGACCACAGGAGATAAAGCAGGGTTAAAACACTGAGCAAAAATGGTTAACAAGCACAAGTTTCATAAACCTTGCAATAGAAGCTTGCAGAAACCTTTCAAGGCTCAATCCAATAAAGCCCTATGGCACTTTGTTCTTCCCCCTCCTCTCAAATCTCCATCTGTCTTAGCCAGCATCAGCAGGAAATTTTGCATGGAAGCTTGCTGGATAAAATAGCTACTTCATCTGCCTTTCAACTGCCATTAGTTTTAGAGAGCTCTTCAAAAGTATATTAAAAATCTGTATTTTTTTTTAGCTGTGTCCTAAGTTAGATATGAGCCAAGTCTTGTGTCTTTGTCTCACAAAAAGTTGCTTCATGTGTGCTTTAATGTCGTGATACGGCAGAAGAAATGCTTCACACAATATGCGTGAATTGCAAATCTCGAAGTTTATTGAAACCCCACACATATTTATATTGGTGTTAATGAAGCTTATACATATTGCAAAAGCTGAGCTCATTATTGGTTAAAGCACACTTAGATCAACCACACCTACTTCTATCTTCTAACAATTATTTTGCTTCTATGTTTGCATTCTTCTAACTTTTCTACCTAAGATAACTACATTTTCTGGCAAGCGATTTTCTCCCCCATCTTCCCGTTTCAGAGAAGGTCACTGTGACCTTCGTCAGTGATTGGACACTGGTTGCTCAGTTCCCAGCTTGTTTCCCCTATCCTTATCCATTGGTATCACATCGAAATGTCCTTTCTCAGCTAACCAATTATCCAAAAAGCTCTCTACACTTTAATATCATGTGTGCAAATATTTCCAGTCCACATTCTACCCTCCTCACCTTGTCCTGTACTGAAAGCTGAAAAAGCTCTTGCTTGTTGGAAATGCCAAAAAGTTCTTTAATTTATTTAAATCTACCGCACTGCTGTCTGAATTGTCCCAAAACCTCCAGATACAGCTGTCTCATAAGGCTAAGTGGACTTGACCTTTAATCTTTGACTGGGGTTAGAGTTTGATATTCCTGTTCAGTGGCTGACACAAACAGGAGTTTGTCACCATGAGCTGAGGTGACAATTGACCTCCTGTTATCTTGTTTTACAAATAACCTCTTTGATATCCGTTCCCACAGCATGGCACAGGTCATGTAATGTGCCCATAAATTCTTAAAAAAATCCCTTTAATTTGACACCTGGTAGATTTATTTTCATGAGAAGGAAGACCTCCTCAAACAAGGGCTGTCTGTGTGGGTCTAGGTGCATTTTTTTATTTCTGAGTTTTTTAGATGTGTGCATGTTCCTCTAGAGTGTCTTTGCAGCTTTGATTAAATGACAAGGATTGTGCTCTGTTACTGGAGTAGATCCCACCCAGAAGACTTCCAAAGTGAAAGAAACTTCATCTTCCTGTGGTGAAATGTCCCATTCTATTATTTTTTACCATATGCTTCTCTTAGAAGGCTACCTGGGACATTCTTATATAATCATGGAAAAGTTTGGGTTGGAAGGGACCTTAAAGATAATCCAGTTCCAATACCCTGCCATGGGCAGGGACACCTTCCACTAGACCAAGTTGCTCAGAACTCCATCCAGCCTGGCCTTGAACAGTTCCAGGGGTGGAACACACACAGCATCTCTAGGCAACCTATCCTAGTGCTTTTTATCAAGGCAAGGACACACAGAATTGCTGGAAATTTGCAGAGAAATGCAGGAAAATAAGATTCGTTATATTTCATTTCACGTTTACCAAACCTGACAGCATCTCCTTAAATTTGTAGAGTGAACATCTTCAGAGTAATGAATTTTATTTGGTGTTCTTTATTAATACAGCAGTGACTTTTCTTTCTGTATTTTTAATAGTCAGGAAATGTCATTTTTGATCTACACTTTAATAATGAGTGGAATATAATTTCCAATTAAAAGTGCCAAGAAAGATACTTATGTGAGGCTGTTCTGCCTTGAGCATTAATGAAGTATGAGATGGTGCAGCAGGCACAGTTGTGTAATGTGTAATGATACAAACTGAATGTACATAATAGAATTATTTGTGGTGTAACACAACTGCTGCGCAAATAGCGCTCCTGACAGTAAATGTTGCTGTTATGATAGGAAGGCACTGTTAATGCCACTAAGCATTACAATCAATTCTCAATAACATCCTGTGAACCAAGCTAATAAATTGGGAATTATATGCCTCCTGCACATTTCTGCCTATGTGAGCCAGGATTTGTTTGATAATAAAGTATCAAATAATCCTGTTGTAAAAAAAAAAAAAAAAAAAACAGTCAAAAAAGCTGGAAGTTAACAAACCAAGAAGAATCTAAATGTGGCACTGAAATTATGGATGTTCCACCCCTGGAACTGTTTGAGGTCAGGCTGGATGAGACTCTGAGAGACCTGGTGTAGGGGAATGTGCCCTTGTCCATGGGGGTTGAAACTGGATGATTTTTTAGGTCCTTCCCAACCCAACGCAACCCAATCCATTCCCTGATTCTATGATTATGCTCACCCAGCTTGCCAGCTGCACCTCTGTAAAACACAGGGCTCCCACTTGCATGAACAAGGGGTGCCCAGGCACCTCTGCCCGGGCCAAAACATCCCGAGGGAGCCAAGAGGAGTCGCAGGCTGCTGATGCTTTGGTGGAAAGGTTCCCTCCAACCCCCCCAGCACGAGGCAGTGCAGCAGGTCTGGAAAAGGCTGTGAACCACACATCACTGGACTGGAAAAAGAGAAGAGGGATTATCCCAAGAAGTTGCACAAGCTCCCAGATAAACCACTGGTGCTCCCTGTGGAGGGAGCTTTTGCAGCTCTCCTGGAATAGACTGAGAGGAGGGATGAGGGCTAGCATAAACCTCATCATCTGCTAAAGGAGAAATTGGAGAAATCACTCAAACAAGGCAGGGATTAAACGGGGCCTGAGTTCTAGTGAGACAGCTCAAGGAAATTTAGGTTACAATGATGGAGAGGAGAAGAAGATTAAAACTCTGGGCTGAGTGAGTAATGCACAACAAATGCATTCAAATGAATCTCTTCCATCGAGGCCCTTCCAGGACTACCATCACCTCACAATCTTTAATACACTTACTCTGCTGGAAGGAAGGCAGTGCTGCTATTTCTGTCTTTCACTTGGGGAATGGAAACACAGGGAGATTAAATACCTTCCTCAAGGTGACCTAAAATTACTGTTCCAGAACAGGAGAATTTCAGGTCTTGGCATAGCCAGAGGAGCATTGCTCTCACCTGCCTGTGAAGAGCAGGTACCTCTGGGGGTCACATTTGCTCCTCAGGTGTTTCCTTCATCTGGTAGTTTTGGGCTGCAGATCTCTGGTCTGGGATTCAACACTAAAAAGCCTGTTAGTACCTTGCCCAGGCTCCTCTTCTCTGCTCATCCATAGAATTCTGAAGGCACCAGGAATTTTTTGGAGGGCACCAGGAGGCGCAGGGTGAGGGTGATACATCCATGCTGGCAGGTTTGGCACTTCTTTAATGACTTCAGCAGGAGGTGGGAAGAGTAGAGCCACCTGCATTAATGACAGTGTGGAGACTGCTGTGGGAGGGAAGGAAATACTGGGGGACCTGCCTGACAACTTGATTTGCAATGAACTTGACTCAATTTGAATTCCATGCAGATGCATGGATCTTGTCACTGCAGAGCTGGATCCTCTTATCTTGGGATCTGTGGTTGAAGGAAGCTTCTGGGGAGTATCTCCCTTGTGTCTTCTGAGCTTCAGTTGGCAAAAATTTGTGAAAA